>NC_143521.1:41318299-42005183 GCF_031878675.1 Megascapheus bottae
CATCATCTTTCAAATAACGTATTTAACAAACAAATATTTAAGAAGAGAATCTCTATATACAATCACTGGCACTTAGATTTTAGAACATAATTGAAATTAGGCTGAGGGTTTGTATGTCATTCAGATCCATATGTTTACTAGACAGGAGCTCTAACAGGTGATATTAGTACCAGGCCTTTATCTTTTATTTTTTAATGGGATCATATTCTTTGCCTGCGGCTAGCCTCTAATCACTATTTTCCTACATCCCATATATTTGAGATGACAGGCATGAAGTACCAAACATGGCTGGCTGGGAAAAGGGACTCTCACTAACTTTGTTCTTTGTTGGCCATAAGTTGTGACTTTTTTTTTTTATCTCTCCTGTATGAGAACTGGCTATTGCTCTTCACATTCATGTGACAAGTGGAATATAATCATATACATATTTTTTGCCAGTCCTGGGACTTAAACTCAGGCCTTTGGTGATGTCCTTGTGTCTCTTTGTGCTCTAGGTTCCAGTTCTACCACTTGAGCCAAAGAACCTTTTCTGACTTTTTCTGTGTATGTAGTACTGGGGAATTGAACCCAGAGTTTCATGCATGTGAGGTGAGGTAAGTACTCTACCACAGAGCCACCTTCCCAGCCCATACCCATGGTTTTCTTTCTATGCTACTGTTCTATTCAATGTTTTGTAGACCTCTTCTAAGAGGCAAACAATTTGAATTGATTGTTTCATGTTAACTGGGAGAAGGAGAGAAAAAATTAAAATCTATAATGATTCAAGTCATCCAAGACTTGAGGACTTTGACATATTTAAGGTATATAAATTGCACTCAGCCAGTGAGTGGTTTGTACTGATTTCACTCATGGGTTTTGCTAATCTATATGCGAACTAAGTCACAAAATGTGAAACTTGAGCGTTATGATTGAATGGCTGATTTCACTATGTAGATCAATTCAAGAACTGACATTTGCTATCAGAGAAAAGTCTGCCATATACTGTCGGCTTTCCCTTGGGGTTCCTATCAAATGGTCTCAATTGTAATGGCAAGCTTAAGGTCTACTTAAGGCTAATAGTGCCTTTATTTTGAATTTAGAGACTAAATTTATATCCAAATACAGCATACATATTTTACCTTTCAGCTATATCCATCTTGCATCATTCTAACTTTGGCTAGGACCTTATGATTCTGTTGGGGTAGCATTTTGATATTACAAGAGTAGCATTGATTACATACCACATTTTAAAATGTCCCCTTGCCAGCTAGTTCAATGTTAACTTTGTCAATAGATGGTGTTGGAGTGGAACAACAAAAGTGGAAAAGAGGATTGTTTCCCTGCCACCTTTTCGTTCTTCTAGCATGTGACCTACAGAATAAGGCCAATTAATGATTTCCGAGGTTACTGCAATATGCAATATGGCTGCAGTCTGTCCTTTTCAGGACGTCTTCTTGTGGATCCAGTAGGGACTGTCTCAATGAATCTTCCCCTCAGCCTACTGCAGAGTTTCTCATCAAGTTTACTAGTGTCCTTTTGGACAGTTTTCTAATTTAAAATCCTAATGGGGGGCTCTTCATCAAGCTTGTCCTTCACTGCAGTATTAAAGACTCATGTTTTTCAGTGAAGCCTGAAGCCTGACATGTGAGTGAGTCTGCACAGGCAAGGGCAGGTGCTTATTCTTGATCTTCAATGATTGGTTCTGATATTTGCTATGCTTCTCATGAGGGTTCTCCTTATCATTTTTGTGATGCTGGCTATTAGTTGATAGCTCTTTATGTTAACCAAACATATGCTGTTTTCATATAATCTGTCTCATTTTTTTAAATGGGATACTAACAGTCTCATTTCCTTATTTTTACTAGCTTATTTTTTAATACACAGTAAAATTTTACCTGTCCCCGCTAATTTCTGTAGCCATTCTTTGAAAAATAAATAAATAAACAAGATTCATACAATACCTATTCATTTGGAGCAAATGACATTTAATTACTGAAAAGAATTCAGCAACAGCATCTCTAGTAAAGATTGTTGCAGCCATATTCTGAGATATACTTGTTAAATACTGCCAAAAGAAAAATAATCAGCCTAACGTCTCTGAAATGTCTTTTCTGTCAGAGATGCTGTAATTCGATTATATTAATAATAGGACTTTGTTCAATGAACATGTCATTGGACTTGTTCCAAGCTTTGCCTTTCATCTTAACAATACTCTAACAAATAATTTTTAATAGAGATGATTTTTTTCAGGCTGGGAAACTTATACAAATTATAATAATAAAAGTTTTCTCATGTTTTTATGGAATCATTCATTCAATTTCAATCAGTTTATACAGTTTCCTGAAGTTTATATGATTGAGTTAGTAACTGTTTTCATTATAGGATAGTGCTTTATTGGAAACAAAGGTGGAAAAATATCTTTTTTTGCTTTTCATGGCCTCTAAATCAAATAAAATTTCCACAAACCAACGAAAATTATCACCTATGCTCCCTTGACTGGCACTAAGATTTTCTTTCCTTACTTTCTAAACAATATAAACTCATTTCTCCCAGCTAGTGTTTTGTGATAAGTGATCATTAGCATTAAATAGAGAACACGTTGGTAGGTATCATACAATCACATATGTACTGTACTTCACACACACACACACACACACACACACACACACACACTCAAAGGTACAAATTAGAGCACTCCCAGCAAACTTTACACATTCCTATAATGGTAGATATTGCACAATAAGATTTTTTACAGCTCACATTTCAATGGGATCTCAAATACTTAGCAAATTTTGAAATGCAGAGTTTGTTTAAATGATTCAAGGGAGATAGGTACAACTTTGTCAGAAGTTGTTTTGATCATTAAAAAAAGAATTTTATGATTATCAAGTGTATGGGAAGGGGCATTTATTCTCATTTTACACATCAAATAAGCCCTCATTTAATTGAGAAAACTCCACTTGTATAGTACAATGTATCAGGAAACAGTTGGATGCAAGGAAATGCCCATAATCCTAGCTCTTCAGGAAGTACATATTGGGGAGGCCTCTGTTCCAGAATGGAGGAATATAAGTGATACACCATCTTAATCAATAAGCTTGCTATGTTGGTTCATGCTCCCAAACTATCAAGGAGACCATAATTATATATATGTATATGTATATATATATATACATTTCTAGGTATAATAGACTTACAGATTCTTTATCAGAAAATAAAGTATAAATAATCATTTTTAAATAATGGTTTAACTACAAAACAATTGTTTCCTTTAACTGTAATAAAATGATAAAACAGGACTAACTTCTTAGAATTAGGCATATATAAGGTAAAAAAATGATTATAGTAAATAAATTATTTCAAGGAAATCCAGAAGAAAGAGTTGTATATGTAGAAACCTAGTTGTGGGAAATATCTGTATTAGTTCATACAATATGGTGGAAACTTGTTCATGAAATATGAGAAATAGAAAGTTAAGAATTGAATCAAAATTTTCTTCCATCTTGTGGGCTATTTATCTTGCTTTGCTAAGCAGAAGGTCTACAGTTTGACACAATCCCATTTAACCAGAGTGTCTTTGAGTTTTTGTGGTTCTGGATGCTTGTTAAGGAATTTTTGCCCCATGCCTAGAAGGCTTAGAGTTTTTCCTACTCCTTCATGTAATATTTTCACAGTATCTGACCTTACATTGAAATTTTTGATCCTTTTAGAATTAATTTTGTTGTAAAATGATATATGGGTATTAACTTCAGTTTTCAGCATGTAGATAGCCACTTTTGCCAGCCGCTTTTGTTGAAGAGGCTGTCTTTCCTCCAACATGTTTTTTTGTCTTCCTTATCAAATATTGGGTGGCCATGTTTGTGGATTTATTTCTGGGTCTTCTGTTATGTCAGTCCTAAGAACTATGCTTTTTCAAAATTTTTTGGAAATGGAAATTCTAGATCAGTGTAGGATTTTTTCCTTAATGCTTCAATATAATGTTAAGTAGTTTCTCTAGCTCTGTTTCTTCAATGATCATTGATCAGGGTTGTGGAATAATACTCCCCTTTGGTCCACATCCTTTGGAACATTTTTGCCTTCCACTAAGCAAAGCATGTTTTCCCATTTTGTTCAAAATTGATTTCACACATATGTTTATTACAAACATCTTCTGGAAACATTTTTACATCCATTCATATTACCTCTATTTTTCATATTGAAATTCACCCTGGGATTATTCTGTATACAAATCAATGTTCAGATTTTTATATTCCAAATCACAACCTGGCTGCAATCCATTGTCCCTAGATCTCAGCCTCCTGTGTAACTAAGATGGACAGTTATGAGCCACCGGGCCCTGGAAATCTATGTTCTTAATTCTTACTGTTGCATAAGATAAATGGATTAGTCTATTTTATATAGAAAAGGAAAAGAGAGCTTCCTCAAGAAAAATTTCAATGTCAATTTCTTTTAAATTTTAGAATGTAACGTTTCAATGTTACCTGAAATTGTTTTATAATGTTAGCTTTTTTGTAGAATTTGTGACTAATTTGTAACTTTTATATATTTAGTTACTGTAAGTTCTCTAGAAGCCTGTATTTTCATCATAGGGAGATTTTAGATATTGATTTTAATTATGTGGCAGCGATTAACTAGAGGATCAGTAATTCTTCCTGAATATATGTAATTGTGATAGAATAATTTACTCATTTCATAACCATTTTCAAATGTTGATTGATAACATGCTTTTGTGACCTAAATATGATTGCATTTTTTCTTATTTTATTTATTTTAATCCTGAGAGGGGTTTTCTAATGTGTTCTCTTGATTACCACTTCAGAAAAAAATTGGATCTAAATTTCCTTTCACAAGAGAACCAAAATTTTCTTTAATTTTTATCCTTATTTTTCTTTTGTACTTTTGGTGAACATATCCTGTTTTGAGTACTCAAACCTTTTAAGTGATGTTTAGCTAATTTCCTTGCAGCTGTCTGCTTTTATATGCTGAGCATTTAAGGTTAGAAACAGAATGTTCCATGTGCATCCCACACATTATTACTTTTGGGTTCATTTATAAATCAATTATAAAAGTTTTTACCAGTTATGTCTAAATGGGTTGCAATATTTGGTTGTGATTATGGGTTTATTTGCCTCTTGAAAAAAGCCATTTATATTTCTTTTATGGGCCAGGATCTAGGGTTGTTTCTGTCACAGGATGTCTTTCTCTTATGTACATATTATATTTAACCATTATTTATTTTTCCTGTAAGGTAATTTATCAGGTAAAAATGAACACCTGTGATGAAGGCAAGATTTCAGATTCACTTCTTGGGACAGTTTTAAAATTTAATGTAAATGGAATTATTTGGAGGGTGTTATGCAGACCTATATTATAAATATCTCATACCTAAACTGAGAGCGTTAGGAGCTAGGGCCTTTGTGAAGATTGAAGTTACCAGATGAAGTGGTTATGAGAAAAACTAGCATTCTTGTAAAAAAAAAGACAAAAAAAAGAGGGCTGGGAAAATTGCTTCTCAGTAAAGTGCTTGCCTAGCATTCATGGATCCCTGGGTTTTATTCTTCAGTATCACATAAACAGAAAAAGCTGGCACTGTGACTCAATTGGTGGAGTGGTAGAGTGCTAGCCTTGAGCAACAGAACATCAGGAACAGTGCTGAGGCCCTAATTGCAAGATCCAGGACTGGGAAAATATAATAATAATGAAAATAAAATATAATAAAGCAAATTAAAGTGGACCAAAGAAAGTTTGTTCCCTTTTTCTCTTTTTTTGCCCTGCATTGGGTGAAGGAGAATCATTTGTCAAGAACCCAACCCTGTTCATACCATGACCCCAAGGTCATGCCTGGAGGTATTCTAGCCTCCAGTGATGTAGTAAAATTCTGTTCTTTATTTTGCCTGTTGGTTAAAATAATCAGAAAACACACAGATATTATAATTTGGGGCTTAAATTACATTTGGATGTATTGTTGTTATATGTTTTCAAGAGAATATTTGTTCTAAGCTTTGAAAAAGGACAATCTTCAAGAACTTCAGAGTTATAAAGGAATTGACAAGTCAGTAAACTATTTTTCTTTTCATTCCTTTTTCTTTTTTTGCCAGACCTGAGGCTTTAACTCAGGGCTTGGGAACTGTCCTCAGGTACTTTTTGCTCAAGGTTAGTGTTCTACCACTTGAGCCACAGTGTCACTTATGGCTTTTTTTTTTTTTTTTGTATATGTGGTAGCAAGAAATTATGCCAGGACTTTGTACATGCTAGGCGAGCACTCTACCACTAGGCTACACTTCTGGCTTGTTTTTTTCCATACTTTAATTCTACTAAGATTGAAGCACTTTGGGAATCTGATGTATGTGGGAGAACTTTTCTTTTTTTCTTTTTTTTTTTTTTTTTGCCAATCCTGGGCTTGAGCTCAGGGCCTGAGCACTGTTCTTGGACTTTCTCAAGGCTAGAGCTCTACCACCTGAGCCTCAGCACCACTTCTGGCTTTTTTCTATGTATGTGGTACCGAGGAATCGAACCCGGGTCTTATGCGTGCTAGGCAAGCACTTTAACCACTAGGCCAAATTCCCGGCCCCGGGAGAACTTTTCTTATACTTACTTAAATGGTCCTTGGATTCTTTTCTTCATTCTCTTATGAAAACTTAAGTGTTTGGGAACATTGATTATCAATCCACAAGATATTTCAATGTTCTAGAGAGGGAAAAACAGTTTCAATGCATTCTTAAGTGATTTGATTCACATTTTCATTTACATTTTCCCCTGTCAATGGTTTCTACAATATTTATAGCTCTTAAAGGCCTTCAAAAGAGTGTAATATGGGAGATATATAGTAGGAAACTGTGGCATTGGGTTTTAAACTATTTCCTCCAGGATTAAGTGGAGATTCTTCCCCTTTCTCAATTCCTGCATCCTGAAGTCTATTTCCTAAGCCAGACCACAAGAGACCATGAAGGATAACTCATAGGTGGAAGTAATCCTTATAAGTTATCTGAATGGCATGACTTCATCTTGCAGTTTTTCTTTGAAGAACAGTGCTTCACCACCACCACCCCCCAAAAACAAAAACAAAAACAAAAAACAGCTTCTGAGTCTTAGTGGGCAATAACAGACAAGACCGGAGGCATCAACATGTAAATTCATCCAACTGAACTTTTGTAATTAGTCTGTGGTGATTTTCATAATTAAATAATATCCCTGATTGAATTGTAAATCTCATCATAAGTTGTTTGGTTATTCATGGTCATTGTTGTGTGTGATCTTTGGTTTTGTCAGACTTAGTATTGCTAAGAGGGGATTATGGCACTGATGTTTCTTGCTCCTTTCTATATGCCTTGATGTGAGCTTTTAAAAGACTGAGTTAATCTTGCTGTTTTTCTTATCTCTTTGACATAGGCAGCCCATTGCTTCATTATAATCAATCAATCAGAACAATTGCTCAGGCAGCCAAAGTTCTGATTTCACAACTTTCCCAATTTTATGGACTATTCTAGTGACTTACTGGAATAGCAGAAGTTTTGCAGTTTCTTAACTAAACACAGTAAGGTTTATAATGTGCCCTAGATGTGCTTCTGAGTAAAGTGATAATTAAATCATCCTTTCTATGGTAGAAGAGGAAGAGCTTATAAAATACAAGGCTACACTTTTCTACAGCTCCCTAGATGAAGAAAAGTTCATTCTGAAGATGACTATATCTCCAATTGTAGAGAAAGGGTAAGGTCTAGACAATTGAACCCAGAAAGGAACATCAGAAAGCAGGAAGAAAATCAGGAGTCAGTAAAATCACAAAAGTCAAGGACACTTAGTGCTTTAAGTAGGAGGGGCTGTACATTTTTTTCTAGTGCTTCTGAGAGTACAGGTAAGAGGAGAAGAGACAAAGGAGCATTGTTCTTTATAATAGGAGGTCATTGGTGATATACACATGAAGAACTTCAATGGAGAGCTGGGGGCACAAGTTCAGCAAAGAAAGGAAATTCAGAAAGTTGAAATGGATTATAGTCAACTATTTGAGTGTGTATGAAATGTGACAAAAAATAGGGCAGCAGCTGAAGTTAGGTATAGGGTCAAGAAAGGTTTTCTTAAAAATATCAAATGGATATCCAGGACATATATTAAATCACTTGGAACTATGTCTCAATTTTATACTATTTGGAATTAAATAAAATTAGGGCAAAGAATTTTGCTTAATAAATGTTACCAAATAAGTGACATGAAATTCCTCTCCCCTACCATAAACAGGGAACAGAAAAGTGAATAGACAATTTTATGAGTAGAGATAAAGAGATCAAAGGAAAAGCAAGCATCATGATACAGGTGTGCATGATGTAAGGGGAAAAACAGGTCTTTCCCAATTATGTCCTTGTATAAAAATGTTCTTAAAGGCATTGAAAATAATATAGTTGAAAGCTGAGATAACCAATCCCAAAGTACCATTTGTGAATACTTGCTGTCATACCATCTAGAACTTAGTAACCATCATTCTATATTAGATTAAGTACAGTGCATCGATATTTGTAGTTATTGACTTCTACCATTTGACTATAAGAATTTTTATACCAGAAATATTTTAGGGTTAATTTTTCTTTTGTTTTAAACCAACGATTTTTGGAATTTCGTTATTGGGTTATAGTTCCACTCTGCCTGAATTATTGTGTAACTCAAGTTTATTAATATTTTACCTCACTATTCCTCTAATTTTTAAAGTAAGATTAATATTAACCTGTAAAATACATTGTGACATATAAAGGTTAATAATTTACCTCAGTACATGTAGTATCTACTCAGTAAACTTGGCTTTTATATAGAGAAGGGCTGTGCTTAATATATAGTGCACAATAAAAATAGGTTGCTGAATTCAACAAGTGCTTTCAATGAAATCATAATTATTCTGCCTATATTTTATACAGAAAAATAGGTTGGATAAAGCAATGAAGTATATTTAGCTCAGTTTTGGTATCCAAGATGTGGCCCATGGATGAGGTGTCCTTTTCTGTACCACATATGGTTGATGGCTTTACAATAGAAATGTGTGGGATAGAAGAGAGGATGCCAGTAACATTCATGGTGTGGGTTTCTTTTTATAGAATTCCACATTCACAGGAATTGACTACCTGAGTTTCTAGGAGAACTGCCTTAATTTCCTCTCAGGCTGGTGTCTCAATGATCTAACTACATGTCACTATGCTTCTTAAAGATGTTACCACCCTCATGTGACCACACAAATACGCAACCTCTAAAACATGAAGCCCTGAAGAAGAGACTAGAAGTGAGCCACAGCAGAAGGAATGAATGAATGCAACCTCAAAGATAAATGTACCATCCAATTATCATGGAGAGATTAGTTACCAAAGGGTAGACAGAATTTACTGAAGATGATCCTGGGAATAGACAAGAATGTATTTCTTACTGAAGGACTCCTGCTGAACCAAAATCATACTCAGGAGTATCATCATTTTGATTGCTCTGTTCTTTAATACCTCATTCAGGATGAAGAATGTATGATAGTGACAAAAATATGAAATCTTGATTACAAGAGGAGACAAAGTATAATTTCTCAGAAAAGGCAGAGGGAGAGGAGAGAGACTGAGAGCTGAGCTTGGGGAATGTAGTAATGAGCAGGTGGTTTGTGTAGGTGTTTTGGGTACTTGATTTAGAGTGCAGCTGGGCCTCCTGGGATTGAATGCATGATAGCCCCTAGAAGAGCTTGCATAAAATTTTGCTACCAACAAAATAGAAGTGATTATCATTTTGACAGATTCTTTTCTTTTTAAAAGGAAATTATGTTTTATATCTGGAACCTATAATCTAAATATGACTTGATCATAAATAGTGAACAGAATAACTAGATTCAAGTTGAAAATATTTCATTTCATCTAAAATATATCATTGATTTTCCTGTATAAAACTACCTCAGTTTTCTTTGTGACAATGTGTATGAGTTTAGGATTCATAACAGTGCTGCCTGAATTTTCCTCCAGGAAGTTCAACTTCCAAATCCATGGGGAGTTTTCAGTGACAGAAATAATTCTCAGTAACATCATAATTCTCCAGTGGTTACAAACTGTTGAGGAATATGATGTTGTCTTGGGATTTGGATTTGTGGCAAGCAATTAAGGTTACATTTTTAAAAAAATATAACAAAGAAGTGAGTATTGAAAAAGGAACTGACTGAAATAAAAGTAATGAATCATGGAACAGCACGGACAAAAGCCTTAATTTAAACAATAAATAAAAGTGGTAGCCAAAAAACTTTGAAAACAAATCTAATTCAATACTTACAGACTATATTCAATACAGTTACATAGGGACATAAAATGGAATTTTCCTCTGGGTTATGTTTTGAGAAACAAAACATAGAAATTTCTCTTACCATAACAAATACTGTGAAAATCTTCCGATTAAAAAAAAAAATCCACCACTCACAGCAACATGGACACCAGCTATTCATTTTTTTTTTTTTTTTGGTGGGTCATGGTGCTTGAACTCGGCCTGGGCCCTTTCCCTGAGCTCTTCTACCTTGAGCCAAGCCCCACTTCCTATTTTCTAGTGGTTAATTGGAGATAAGAGTCTTGGGTCCTTTAGTGCCCAGGCTGGCTTTGAATTTGATCCTCTGATCTCAGTCTCCTTAGTAGCTAGGATTTACAGGAGTGAGCCACCACGCCTGGCGGACACCAACTATTCTTAAGTAACAACTTTCAGGCCTTCTATTACAGATATGAGTCAGTACTTTTAAAGGATATTTATTTTACTGCAGATGCTGAAAAATGTGCATTTCTTCAGATTGCCATTCCTGACCTAATAGGTGCATGTTTATATTGACAACTGTTAAGAATGCTCTCAGGGGCTGGGAGTTTGGCCTAGTGGTTAAAGTGCTTGCCTAGCATGCATGAAGACCCGGGGTCGATTCCTTGGTACCACATACATAGAAAAAAGCTGGAAGTGGTGCTGAGGCTCAAGTGGTAGAGCTCTAGCCTTGAGAAAGTCCAAGGACATTGCTCAGGCCCTGAGCTCAAGTCCAGTACTGGCAAAAAAAAAAAAAAAAACAAAGAATGATCTCAGATTATCTAACATACTTGGCCCTGTTATACATAGCACTCACTGCTGTTCTGTTCTGGTTGTATGTTCTGTGGAGATCAAGGACTTTTTATCTGTTTAATTTTGTAACTACATTTTAAAATATGATTTTTAGGAAATGGACTGGCAATATCCTTGTACAACTACTCAATATAAAAAAGAAGAATCAGAAATGAGGTAGCAACAATATAAATAGTAATTATGGACTATACATTTTACATATAGAAACAGGCTAAGATATAAACAGTTAAATAATTATATGGCTGTATATTGTTGTACTTTCTTAGGTTTTAAAATAGTCAGTGCAAATTTCTAGTTAGATGCAAAGTGAGAGTTATTTCACAAACTGTAACTTGAAAAGCAAAGTCCATTGTAAATGAAGTGCTTTTCAGTTTTAAGTATCATGATTTTCCAAGGCAAATTTAACACTAGTAGATACATACTGAATAATGTAACAACCAAACAGAAAATCTTTTCCTTTATGACCTAACTCTGATTTCTCAAGAACAACTGGCGGACCTTCATCTGTAGTTTATTATTGTTTATTGCTTTAGTGTTGTTGTTGTTGCAGATGAAGATGTCTCATTGTGATATTTACCTGTCCATCTGAGGTATATTTTGTACAAACTCACTGTAAGCTCCATATTACCCTCCCTTTCCAAAGTGGGTTTCTTAATGATGGATTCATTTTGTATACATAATGTCCTTCAATTCTCTTCACTCATCCATAGATCATTTGTTAGTCCCTTGTCCATTAGATAGCCCCCTTTGCTATTCATGTCCTGATTGGTTTCATATCTCACAATTGGAGTGATAACATTTTATGTGGGTTCAGCAGATGTTCTTTGGATTTTCACCTTCCATCTCACTCCTCCATTCTCTTCTTTTGAAATGAGAAGACCCAGCTCATTCTTCACCTGTCATTTCCTATGATTGCTTGCCCTCTGCTTCTCACTATCTCAAAACTGCAGTGCCCTAATTTTCCTACCTATCATTCTGCCCTAATTTTTAACAGCTTATTTTAGGGTCCTGCTAAGAATTTTAGCAACCAATCGTTTTGTCTTTGTTTTCACTCGAAGGCGTGGTGTCTGAAAAAATTTATTTTGGGATAAAAAATGGAAAAGAATATGAAACACAAACAAATGTGTAGCTTTGTGTTTTAATCAATGTTTCTCTGATTTTATTGCTTAGATATAACAATCAATATTGTTCTGATTTTATTATTTAGATACAACTAATCTTGCAAAACATGTGATAATATATAGTAGTTTTATATACATTTGGAACAAGAAAGAAATTTCTGAGTTACAAATGAAAGGAAGTATACTGATTTTAATCATTTTAAGTGATAAGTAAGTTCCCAGTGTTTTCCATTATTTCCTAGAACCATTAGATATTAAATGCTAAAATAAAGATCATTTCTTAGTTCAAGTCTAGAAATAAAAAAATACATTCATTTATTCATTAACACTTAATTTTTAGTAATGGTCAGATTAAAGAGAATGTCAGAATTTTGTGATAGAAGAAACTTTTGCTATTTTATTTTAAGTTTATTTTATTGTTGGGTCGATGTACAGAGGGATTGCAATTACATTTATCAGGTAGTGGGTATATTATGTCTTGAACATTGTTACCCCTTCCTATGTTTTTCTCCCACTTTCCATCCTCTCACCCCCCCACTCACCTTGGTTTTCCTTTATCTTCCAATTTTCAAATACACAAGTAAACATATATACAATATACCAAATACCAAAATCAGATACAATAACAATATATTATAAAACTTAAAAGGAAAAAAAGAAAAAAGAAACAGCTTCATATAATACATTAAGAACAACAATCACAAAGATAAACCTCTTGTTTCCATATTCTTGAGTTCATTTTGCTTAGCCTCATTCTATATGGACTTATGCACTATATGGACAAATGAGCTATTATGATCCTCTGTTAGGAAAATCCTTAATGTATACTAATTGTTACAAATGAGGAAAACCATAGAGCTTATGTTCTTTGTGTCTGTCTTACTTCAATTAATATGACTTTTCCTCGAATCTTTCCATTTCCTTACAAATGGGGCAATGCCATTCCTTCTGATAACAGCATAGAAAGAATTTCATGTTGTAAATATACCACATCTTCATGATCCATTCATCTACTGAGGGGCATCTGGGTTTATTCTATATCTTTTTTTTTTTTTGCCAGTCCTGGGCTTAAGCTCAGGGCCTGAGGATTGTCCTTGGATTTTTCTCAAGGATAGAACTCTACCACTTGAGCCTCAACACCACTTCTGGCTTTTTCTAAATATGTGGTACTGAGGAATTGAACCCAGGTCTTCGTGCATGCTAGGCAAGCACTCTACCACTAGGCCAAACTCCCGGCCCTATTCTATATCTTTATAGTAAATAAAGTTGTGATGAATGTAGTTGTGCTAGCAGGTTTAGGATGGGTTTGTTACTGGATATTTGGATAGATGCCCAAAAATGACATTGCTGGGTCGTAGGGAAGCTCTATGTTTATTTTTTTGTTTATTTTTATTTTATTTTTTTATTGTAATTAGTAAAAGGGTTACATGATATTTGCCAGATAGAAGGTGCATTAATTCACATATATTGATACCCTTTCACATGTCTTGGTACCCGTTTCCCTCCCCCCCCACACCCCCCACCCGTCTTGGTTTTCCCCCCTTCCCTATCAAATTTCAAATATCCAAATACAAATAAATTCAATATATCAGATAACAAAGTGAGATACTATACCAATATGACATAACCAAGGGACAGCAAAGGAGATGAGAGACAACATAGTACATTAAGGACAACAATCATTCATTATATGGCTTTTGTTTCACCATCCTGGAGGTCCTTTCAATTAGCTTCACATTATATGTCCTTATGTATCAAGATTTTGCTCTATTGCAAATCTCTGTTAGTAGAGCCTTTTGAGAAATCTCCATGCTGCTTTCCACAGTGGTTGAATAAGTTTATACTCCCACCAACTGTGCAGTAGTAATCCTTTCTGATCATCTCCACCAGTACCTGTATTTTTTGATAATGGTCACTCTCACTGGAGTGAGGTGAAATCTAAAAGTTGTTTTAATTTGCATTTCTTTCATGGTCTTTCATGTTTCTTTTGTACATTTTTATTTTCTTTTGAGAGAAGTCTCTCTTTAAGTCTTTAGCCTACCTTTTACTGGGATGGTTGGTTTTTAAGGGTTTGGTTTTGGAAGATTTAATTTCTTGAGCTGTAGCCATATTTTAGATATAAGACCCTTATCTATTATGTGGCTCTTTTGTTATTTTATAAGTTTGAAATTACTTGACTGATTTATTTTCTCTCCTGATTATCAATTCCAGGGCTTCATATGTTCTTGGCTCTGTCTTACAATCTAGTTGTTACCCAATAATCTAATGATTAGGGTCTATCCCCTAAATCTACTGAATTTAAGTTTTATGACAGTAAATACAGAATTTTATGTGAATAAGGCTAGGTTTAATAAAGGTGGATAAGTTACATTCTTAGGGAGGAAGCAATTTCCACATGTCACATGAAAAAAAATTTCCTCTAAGGATAAGGTATGAAAAAAATCTTTTGGGTCTAGAAAATAGTCTTAGGAATAAGACTCAAGCAACTCACAACTAAAGAAACAAGTAAACAAATTAACAAAAGCCACATTAGTATCAAAGCAAATTATTACATTTTGTTTGATTCCATACTAAATTTAAAAACTGGGTTCATATTATTTGGGTAGGGATCTACTCAACAAAGTCATTCTTAATAGACATTATAGAATTACCTCAGATTCTATGCTGACCTACAGTTGTCACACGAAATCCTAAATAGGTGAATATGCCTGCAAGCCAGTTAAATTATGAAAATGGAAATTTAATACAATGCCACTTCCTTGTGTTAAAAAAAGTTATTTTAAACTGAGCACCATGTATCTTCCTAAAATTTTAGCACTTAAGAAACAGAGGAAGGGAGGTATAGAGTCTGAATCTAGCAAATCTAGCAAAACTATGTCAAAAAATCCAAGAGATATGAATATATGCTGATTTTATTCATGCATATTCATGCAAAGATAGATAGATACAGATACAGATGTAGCTGTATATTGAGAGAGATTGCTTTTATGTTATACTATGCTAGGTCATGGATCAGATTAATCCAAAGCTCTGCTGTTTTTTTCTCCTGTGAAAGAATCATAAAGTGGGAAAAATTGAAAATCCTAGTAGAGTTTTCCTTAATAAAATTTTATTTAAAATAACAACTCCAGAGATATTTCCTCATTTACAAATATGTTACAAGTGCATAAAAGAGACTTGCTTGAGCTTGCCTGAGGACCCAGGATCTCTTCGGATGTAATCATGAGAGGATGTCATCACTGCAGTCTCTGAGGTCATGCATGAATATGCTAAGGCCAATAGAAGAGGTTCAACAAAAGCTATGGCTTGAATATCCATCCATTCAAAACTCACATCGAAATCTAAGTGCCAAGGTGGAAGTATTTGGCATTATGATTTTAAAAAAGTGATTATGAAATAAGATTCCATTTATATAAGGAATCAATTTCTTGATTCAGGGGTTTAGTTATATTGGGAATGGCTTTATTAAAGGGAGCTATTCTGCTTAGGTTCTTTTGGTCTCTTTTGTCTCAGCATCTGTAGCTCTGCCTTCCCATCTATATGCCTTTCTCTATGCTAATAAGGAAGAGAAATTCCTTTAACACATTTACCCCTTGGATCTGGGACTTCGCAGGCTCTAATACTGTGAAGTAACCTCTTATCTTAAAAAATTAACAAATAGTTTGTGGTATTCTGTAATATTAGCAGAAAGTGAACTTCAGTGCAATTAGATTATCCATAAACTCATAACTATCAGGTGATTAAATAGAGTTTCAATTCTAATCATTGCATTCTGAAGTCAGGGTTCTTTCTAATTAACCATACTGTTAAATAAATAAAATGAATGCAGTTTGATTCTCAAGTAATGTATGATACTCCTTGAAACAAGTTGAGATTGATCAATGGTGACAGCACTTCAGATATCATTATGTAGGAATGGCTGTAGAGAAATTCCCTTAGAAAGAAGATAAAAGCTCAGGAAAAAGGATAAAAGTACAAGTTTAGCCAAGTCTACTCAATAAAACTTGACTTGCTCTTTTATGTATTAAGCAGCTGAAAGCCACATGGTGGTCTAGGCAAAACTGCTGTGGAACCTAAATGAAAAGCAGGTTTTAGAATGAAAGGAGCTTTTGCACATCTACAGGACTTTGTTTATGGAAACAGAGATTGCAGTTTCAGGAAAATGTCAAAAAAAGAAAAAAATATGATTACATACTTTTGTCAGCTCTGCAAAACATTGTGCACAGCTGTATTTAAATCCATTACCTTTCAGAAAATTCTCTTACAGAAATTGCTTAGAAGTACCTAGGTATGACAGTTGCTATGTGTTTTGAGAGCTTTACCTGCCTGAAGCTGGTTCAGCATTCTTTTGCTTAATTGGTCTGTTGAGACTGGTCATTTGAGAATGAGAGAAGTTCCACATCTCAGAGAGAATGACATCTAGCTCAGCTCATGATCACCTAATTTAGCCAATGGGAATCCAGCTAGCTTCAGGACAGCCTTATTGCCAACTTGAGTTGCCATGAGCATGAGGGAGAAAGCACATCAAGGAGAATAAAATTTTAGAAGGAAATGAATGGCAAGTAGAATAAAACAGTTATGGGAATATATACTTTATATTAGCCTAACATAGACATAGTCACCTTGGAATACATCTAAAATTTAAATACAAAACAGACTGCGTGGTTTTTGTCCACTGATTATTGAATTGTGCTGTTTCCCATTTGGTATAACTTTGTCACCTGAAGTGACTTTTCCTGAGATGAATTATGGTAATGGAAAATGATGGAAATGAAACAAGCTTTTATGTTAGACATAGAAGCCTGATACTTCTCTAAAGAGCAGAGAAGGGAAACACATACTTACTTGTAAGCCATCATTTAACTGGGAAATACTTTAAATGGGAACTAAAGTTTGGAACTTAGAACATGGCATCCCTGCTAAATGTATGCCAAATGTCACCTTCTAACTATATAACTTGGTCAATTTAATCAATCTCTTATTTCTTCAACTTAAAATCAATTTCAATTGAATTGTCTTTTATTGTTATCCTCAAGGCTTTAAAAAATAACATTTAAGTCTTCCTATGTTAAACTAAACATAGGAGATTGTTTCAGAAGCAACTCAGAGGCAAACCCTTAGCATATGACAAGATGACTGAGAAAATTTTAATTTTTCTTGCATGGTATTATCATTCCTTAGATCAAGGAGTCCCCAAATCATTAGATTATTCAGTCTTATCTCACAATAAGCATTTTCTTTATAAACTTTCTTGAGAATAAATGCTAAGGGGACTCTGTGCACAATGTGTTACTGTGTTCTCCTATTTTTCTTTAGAAATTAGGAAAACAAATGAAAGAAATCTCTAAAAAAAGACCTCACAAAGCAAAGTCAAAACTATTGGTGATTAAATACAGTTCCACTCCTAATCCGTTGCAATATGAACTCTTCATAAATTTAAAGAGTCAAAACCACAAAGATTATGATACACAGATACAATTTTATTTTATTTTAATTTTTGCCAGTCCTGAGCCTTGAACTCAGGGCCTAAGCGCTGTCCTTGGGCTTTCTCAAGGCTAGCAACCTACCACTTGAGCTACAGCACCATTTCCAGCTTTTTTTTTTTCTATGTATGTGGTACTGAGGAATCGAACCCAGATCTTTGTGCATGCTATGCAAGCACTCTTACCAAGAGGCCAAACTCCACCCCCTCTGAAACAATTTTAAAAGAGAGAAATGTGGGCTATTTCTCATGTATTGTAAAGCAAAATCTAGTGTAGCAAAGCAACGAGAATGCTATATAGAAAATTGGAGGAAATACGCTATGAAGCTGGACACAAACGTGTAAAGGGAAAAATATATATCTTAGTTAAATAACTGGACTATCACTTGCTGGCATAAACATTTTACAAGTGGTTACTACTAGGAATTGTATTTTTAATTTTTATTTTTTTGCTAGTCTTGAGGCTTGACCTCAGGACTGGGCACTGTCCCTGAGCTTTTTCACTCAGGGCTAGCACTCCATCACTTGAGCCACAGTGCCACTCTGGCTTTTTCTGTTTATGTGGTACTTAGAAATTGACCCCAGTGCCTCATATATACTAGGCAAGCACTCTAACACCAGGCCACATTCCCAGGCCACAATTAGTAATACAATACTTATACTTACTTATAGCTAGATCAACATATACATACAATATCTGTTGAAGCAGAAATTATATTGTGTAATGTTAAATTGGTAAGGAAAACATTATCCAATATCCTTGTGGAATGTACCTATAAAAGGAGGAGATCACAGGCCCTTTGGTTGTCTTACTGAAATGTAATGTAAACGTTCTGGTATCCTCACCTTTGGTGATGGTTTTGTGACTCAGGAATCACCACCTGAGGGAGGAAGCTCCCTTATGTACTGATAATGACACTGCAAAAGGATGCCTGCAGTCAAATAGTACTCAGTTCCAAAACAAAACAAAAGCTTTTTATTAAACTTATTATTTCAGGAGGTCAAAGCTAGAATGTAAAACCCCATTTTTCCTGAAGTTTTGGTTTCCAAGAATTGGAGGTCAGGCAATGGTCAGAAGCAAGTCGCTGTATCGTTTACTCAGGTTGAGGGGAATATGGAGCCTTTATTTCCCATAATTTGAAAGTGACACATTATCCTTCTGCTGTACTTTTTTTTCCAAGTGGTTGGACATATTAGGAAAAGATTTTGAAATCTGATAGAAGTGCACTAGAAAATGAAGATAAGCTAAAGGGATGTCTTGGCAGGTCCAGGGTAGAAATGATCTTCAGATATCAGTTCTCATTAGAAAAAAAGATTAGCTGGTCATCAGATCAAAGCTACTCATAGCTAAGAAATTAAGAAACAGGCCAGAAGCCGTTGAGTTAATATGGAAGTAAAAGATGTACCACTACTTACAGAATAATATGGAAGTAAAAGATGTACCACTACTTACAGAATAATTTCATAACTTGCACCCATTTTATTATGTATTATTAAAAATCTAGGAGCTTGGAAGAGGGGGGGGTACAATTCTATGGACTACATTCCTGTGTCTTCCCAAACCTTAATAAAATTCAGATCCTGAGAAATACATGATTTTACAATGAGAGGAATGGCATTTTTGTGTAGCCATTACTGTCCAGATTTCCCAAATCCTTTTACCTCTTTACCTCATCAATTCCCTTATAGAGAGTCTGAGATCTAAAATGGAAAAGAAGGTATATCCCTTACTATCTAATCCTGTGTATCAAGATGGTTTCCGCCACAATGAAGGCTTTTCCCAAATGACTGCATGTCATAAATGAAAACTGAGATTTCTAGGATCCAAAAGTTCTGAACCCTACTGCAGGTACCTAAATTAGGATATCTTGATGAAAGGCTGAAGAATATACTTGTATTTTTCCAAACATTCCAAAAATGTAGGCAGTCTCCTGATCAAATCTCAGATTTGATATAACACCCAATTCATGGGAAAAGAAATAGACAAATTTAAAGACTGGTTGTTGGAAACAGACGATTCTTACATCCAAGTAAAATTCTTTTAAAACACGGACGCTGCTACTAATTGTGTTCAGCACTGCTATCTTCTAAAAAAAGCTAGTACATAGTAAATCATTAAAAAAAAACAAAACAGAAATCCTATAAAACATGCTCTAGGAATAATTATAATCACACTTCCACCCTTCACCTTAGCTGATCCCTGAACTTTGACTCTCTCTTGTCAGAATCTTAATCCCTCCTGGCTAAAGCCAATTGACCTTTCAATAATGAATTAGACCAACAAAAGTTTAATAAACTGTGATGCACAAGCAGGTCAATCTATAAATTGCATCAGGAAAAATAAAACTCTATTACCTAGTACAAATAAACTCACTGTTAACAAAAAGCCATGCTAAAGAAAATTAGACTAGAGAAAGAATATAAAATCACACAGATTAAAGCTGTTTTCCTGGATATAGAAAACAAAAAGTATGATGTATCCCAGGTGAAGGGAATTTTTCTGAAAGTGTGTATACTGTGGCTTAGAAGTAGAGTGCTTGCCTAGCATGCATGAAACCCTGGGTTCAACTCCTCAGTACCACATAAAGAGAAAAGGCTGGAAGTGGCACATGGCTCACGTAGTAGCATGCTAACCTTGAGCAAAAGAAGCCAGGGACAGTGCCCTGAGTTCAAGCCACAGGACTTGCAAAAACAAGATTAATATTTTGCTACTGTCAATTATTTTTTTACCTAAAATATTCAAAATAGTTATATTCTGTTTTCTATAATAATGCCAATCATCTTAAGGACTTAAAAATAAATCAAAATGTGTGTAAGTGGAGTGCTAGAATAATGTAGTACAAAAATGAAAAACAGCACTATAATCAAAATTTAGTCAAGTGGTTACATATAAAAATAATACTGTAAAAAAGAGAAAAGTAAAAGACAAAATGAACCTACATGTGCAGAGCAAATAAGTCTCTAAAATCTGGAATCAAGTAATTTTTCTGTTTGTATGTTAAACAACATTGGCATTATTTCCATTTTCTGGTCCATTGGGTAAATAATTCTTGAATAAAGTCCAATTTCCTGCTCTTTGCTAATCAATACTAAGAACCACCAGAAATAACTAAGAAGTTTATTACAGGAAATATCTACTACTGAAAGGTGAGGTGCAATAACACCCACATTAATCAGCTTTCTATTACTGAAAAACAAGCTGAGGAACCTTTAAAGAGATTGGTTTTGGCTCATGACATTGGAGATTTCAGCATATGATTCTGTGGCCAGGTGGTAATTGGAATGGGCCATGGAGGGATCAGGTTACCTCACATTATGGTAGCTGTCCATGAACATGACAGAGAAGGGGATGGAAAGCCCTGTGTCCCATTCAAGGGTTGCAACCTCAGTGATTTCTCTTCCACTAGTTCTCAATGGCTAATGCCTTTGTTATATCTCCCGGGTTGTCCACTGGGTCCCTTTACACAGGATTTTATGAAGCACTTAACAAAAGTCACAGGATCAGTTGTCCATCCTGCTCCATAGTGGTTTATTTCAAGACTTTCAACCTGCTCTCCTTACCATCAGAAATAATTACATTATAATACTAATTCAATTGACTCTCATCTCTTTATCACACACTTCAGAATAATTTAATGAAGCCCTCAAACCCTAACAAGCCAATATCCGAATCATCTAATTTTATACTATTGATCAGGTGCTGGTCTCCTTTGCAGCTAACTCTATGTGCCATAAATGAATTTTTTGATGATGTTTTAAGAAGTAATTGACCCTTAATGAAGAAACAAGAAAGAGGTAAAAAAAAAAACCACAATTTAATTATTGTTTTCAAGAAGGCTATTGGAGACAGAGCATAAGAGATTATTCATGGACAGGTGCTACAATTGGAAACTAATTATAACATAGTAAATAGGTGCATAAACAAGGGTACTACGGTAAGTGCGATGGGATTGGAAAGAAGTGTGGTTAAAATTACTTTGTATAACAAATTTGAATAAGTAGTTGAAGTAGGCTTCCCTGGGGAAGTGAAACTTGATGATAGAAGCAGGTCATAGAAGATTAAATAAAAATACAGCAAAAAGTTGCTTCAATTTAAGATCTCTAATTACTACATAAGATCCAACTAAAATTCAATGAAACAGAGGAAGGAGCGGGCAAAAGGGCTAAAATATATCACCTGTGTGACTCCTTTAACTTTCCTTATACATTGTGAAAGAGGTGAGTGACATATGTATATATATATACATATATATGCTTTTAAGAGAAATAACAGTTGAGTTTAATAATTAACAGCTTAATAATCAAAGGAAGTAGAACTTAAGCTTTGCCCAGAGCTACCTAACTGGAGAAGTAAAAACGAACTACATTCTTAAATTAGTTTAATGCCAAGAATTCATTGTAATTATGCAAAATTATTTTCCAGTGTATGAACATTACCCCAGCACTATGTCCAGGATTGTAGGTTTTGCTTCTTGCCTAAAGGAAGTGGTGATCTTCCAGCTGTTTTTAACTTTAAACTATAAAGGAAATGTAAACAAGTTGGATAAAATTTAAAGTCCCTACTTTATTAGGAGGTTTATTGTCATATTTCCCTTACTATAAGGTCATTTGGAAAAAGAAAGATGTCAAGTCAATCATTTGATTTTAACATTGAAACAAAATGTAATTACCAGAAAAACAGAAGAAACTAATTCTAATGACAAGATATATTTGCCATTCACAATTTGTGGTAGCTGTAGGGTGATTGAAAATTTCTGCCAGAGATACTAGTAAACATACTATGGAAAAGTCTTTTCAATTCACTTTTTTTCTTACTCTAAAAACTGATGGTTTATAGCAACTTCTGCCTTAGGGGCTGTGTGGAGTAGTTGTGTTCATTGATTAAAGAAACTAAAGACATATCAAGACAGAGTGAAGCACAAATAAAGGCTTTCAAAGGCATCTAATGATGAGATTTCTTCAGGGCTCACACAGTATCTTAAGCTTCTAAGCTCCCCATAAAATGACTTTAAATAATTTCAACTTCAAGTTCTAGAAGGCATAATCATTCTTTTCTAGGTGCAATAAAATAAAATGGGAGTATTTTAAACACATACCCTAGTAAAATGAGTCAAATTTTTAGACTTACAAAGGCACATAAATTAATGTTCTTATTTTATTTAAAACAGTAGCTAATAAATTAGATAATTGGTTAAAAAAAAACTTGACGGTTAAAAGAACTGGCCTAGTAAAATGTCACTCAAAAACTCAATGTATCCTAGTGTTTTCTCCAAATCAAAAACTCGAGCATTATTTATTTTATCTTCTATGTCTCCTATTATTATAGATATTAGCATGATACTATGATGTGTATTGTTGGAACCAGAGTTCTGTGCATTTAATGTGGTAACTTTTGTTCAGTTGCACATACACACGCTCATACACTCATACACACATATATACACACACACATAACCAATGTTTATTTTGTAATCTTATTCTGTAAAACCTTGAAATGTTTTCACTAAGCATCAATTCCAGTACTTTAGGAATTCTAGGTCTGTCTTTCTTTTTCTTTCTTTCGTTCTTTCCTTCTTTCTTTCTTTCCTTCTTTCTTTCTTTCTTTCTTTCTTTCTTTCTTTCTTTCTTTCTTTTTTCTTCCTTTCTTCCTTTTTTATTTATTTTTGGTTGGACATGGGGCTTGCACTCTGGGCCTGGACACTCTCCCTGAGCTCTTTAGCTCAAGGCTACCACCCTATCCCATAAGCCACAGCACTACTTCTGTCTCATGGGCCTGGCACAGTGGCTCACTCCTGCAATCCTAGCTACTCAGGAGACTGAGATCTGATGGTGGTGGCTCAAAGTCAGCGCAAGCACTAAAGTCTATGCAACTCAATTAACTTCAATTAACTCTAGAAAATGGGAAGTGGGCCTGTGACTCAAGGGGTATGGTGGCAGCCTTGAGTTGAAGAGCTCTGGGACAGTGCCTAGGCACAGAGTTCAAGTCCCATGACCCACCAAAAAAAAAGAGAAAAAGAAAAAAAGTCTCATGGAACTTTGTGCTCAGGCTGGCTTTGAACTATGATCCTCAGATCTCAGCCTCCTGAGTTGCTAGGATTACAGGCATGAGCCACCTTGCCCGCCTTCTTTCATCTTTACTGAGGCCTATGTTGGTCATCCTTAATTGATATCTTACTTAGGTATTTTACATTTTAAGACAGATTTTTAGTATATAGCCCATGGTGGCCAAAAATGTGAGATCTTTTTCACCTTTTCCTTCCAACTGCTGCAAATATAAGGTTATGTCTTAGAATATAAACTATAAACTAAAGTTATTAGCATATTCTAAACACAAATTTCTCTAATAAATATTTCAAAGTAATAAGCCATCAGCCATTTGAACCACATTCTAATCCTTATTCCTTCTTAGATCAGTTGAAACATTTTGAGTTCCTTAGAAAACACAACATCACTCTGCCTTTGTCTACTGTGGGTTGGTAAAGGAAAATATCTAGGACTTGGTAATTTATTTTGGTTCAAGTAATTTAAGTGGCTATCACTAGTACTTGCTCAGGACTAGGTGAGGGTTTTCCTTTTGCATCTTAATATAGTGTCATGCTCCACATCACAAAAGAGCAATCTATTTCAAATGTATCCTCCCCTTTCTTCTTTGAATATCAAGCATTCCATCATATTGTTCACAGTTTTATGGAATCTAATTGCTTCTGACAGGCCATGCATCCTGAAGCATAAGCATATGAATTTAGGGATTGAGTTTCCTAGAAGCCATCTTTCGAGAGGAAGTCATTCAAGCCATAAATACATTAAATGTAGTGAGCATGGAGTTTCCCAGGATCTAACATTAAATAGAAGGAAGCAAATTGGTTTAGAATGGTCCTAGAACCAAAATATATCCAAGCACATTAATATTCTGAAGCTCTGAAGTTTCTCACCAGAATTATTCATAATCACAGCTTCTTAAAGTAAATAACAAGAGTGACGGAAAAATAATCACAATTGGACATGGTTAATTAAACAGCAGTCTTAACATTCATCCAGAGAAAACAATGGAAGATATTAGGAGAAGATTATAAGGGCTCAGTAGCTATGCTCAGATGACCACAGAAAACGATGCTTATTGTACATTGGCATTCACTTGCCTTTTTCCTGTCATCTAAGAGAATTCTTAACTTCCTTTTGTTGGTCTCTGTATGTAAAGTTTTTATTTGCAAAATTCAATAAAAGTCTTTTTTTTTTTGGCCTGGCAACTGAATCCTCTAAATCTAACTGGTCTAGAGCTTCAGGTTCAAGAAAATAGGAAAGTCACCACTAGATATCTAGCTGTTCTATCACCTAAGGAGGTCATACCAGGTCCTAGACCTTACTTAGTCTTCTGATTAGCATTTCAGATTTTTCAGCACTGATGTCACTATAACATTTTGAGAATGAGCACTCGGGAAGTAGACTTATACCTGTTCTGTCCTCAGGTGCGTACCCATCTAGAAGCATTGGGGAACTGAAATAAGCCAGTTGAGACACTTTATCTTATTTGGTTCTTCATGAAATCATTATGACTTTTGGGGAATCTGTTAGGAGTCCAAATTCTCACCATACTTCTTTATAAACAAAGTAATCAGTTTTATCAAACCAAAGCTCTGTCTATGGGAGAGCATTATTTTATATAATGTTTTCCAGAGCTCTGTCTGAAAATGAAATCCAGTTGCTTTCTCCTTCAGCATGCACAAACACAGCAATTAGTTGGTGTATAAAAGACATTTGATGCTTTTCTCCTCTATTATTGGTCCAAAAAGAATTTCTGTAGAGCCAGAAAGAAGAGTGATCTGATGAAGATCTATTCCATGTCTGTGAATCTCATACTACAATTAAGTGCTCTGCTCTATAATTGATAAACAGGGAACACCCAGTTCATGTTTAGAAATTTGTAAAGCCATAAGCCCTTGCTGTCCTCTTTGTATGCCTTATCTATATCAACACCAATCTTGTATCAAGATTTCATTTGTATGCTTATATTTTTAATGGATGTTGGTCTTGATCCAGAATTCTAGAGGGTTACATTATTATTCTGACACCCAGGCTTTGTGTAAACTATACTTCTGTTTCTACTACTACTGTAATTACACTCATGAAAATTAGCAAATCCTAAGTGATGTCAACTGACAGGAAGGAATCCTTATATCACAGTCTGACTTTTCTTGGTTTCCCTTAGTCTAGGTGCAAACTAAACCTGGCAGAGTTTAATATCATTCAAAACATGATCTTGAGCAATTCTCTTAAGTGTGAAATATTCCCCATTTATCATGTAAAAAGACATAAAAGGAATGACTTTTTGTTTCTTTGTAGATGTGTACAAATATATCTAGTCATTTATTGTGCATCCTATGACATGTTACATAGGATGCCTGTAACTATGGAAACTGTAAACAGATTAGTGATGAAAACATATGATATAGTATTCTATTTACAGGCTAAATCTCCTACCATCTATAGAATACATGTATAACATTAAAACAATGTGGTAGGCAATTCTTCTCGAGCCTAATTAGCATGGTATAATTCATATTACGATCACTTAAAGAATCTGTAAGTAACCAGATGGTCCCGATCATTTTGGAAAATAGTACATACTTAACTAAGGAGCTAATTCAACCTTAGAGCCAAACTTTAAATGTATGCCAATTTCTTTTTCCATGTGAGTGTAAACTGTGTCTTATCGTTTTAATGATAAGAATAAAACTAGTCACATTAACCAATTTGATGTCCACATACCTCATTCTTATTTTCATGCGATTTGATGCTACTAAATTGAATTTGTGAAAGTCTGCCATCATGCAGAATTAATAGTTTCAGTGAATAAACAAGCCTAGAGAATTAAATGGAGATCCCACAGGGCCACCATTTCCATGTTTCTTATATTGATAAGGCTTATATTATTTAAATGAATCCACCTTCTTTATTATCATGATTGCTGAAGGGAGTATTTCTGAGTATTCGCTTGGCAATCACTGGCATGATAGAGCAGCAGCACAATACAGTCATAAACTTGGTGATACAATACACTGAGCTAGATCATCAGTGTGAATAGATCACTTCTATGTAAAGTGTATTTCTATCTTATTTACGCACTTCAACTTACCACAATGAATAAGTGAAATTATTTTGCAGTATTCACATATCACAATTCCAGAAATAATGTAGCTTATTCCTCTGAACTAAGGATTTCACAGGCTTCAATCAAGATGTAGGTCACCTTCCTATATTGTCCTGAGGCAAAACTAGAGAATATCTTATTGCCAGCTCCTTGATAGTTTACAGAACTCTTGTTCTCCTTTTTTCATTTTTTTTGTTTTTGTTTTTTGGGTTTTTTTTTGCCTTTATCATTTTCTTTCCTTTCAGGGAAGAGGATCTTCCCAAATGAGGGAATGGTAAAAATATATATATATATATATATATATATATATATATGTATTGTGTTTTTCTCTTTCTCTCTCAACAATGTCAATTAGTCTCATATAATCAATTGTACCCTCTGTTGTAGAGAATTTTGCAACTATATCTGAGAGTTTCTAATCAGTTATTAGGCAATCTGATTTAGAAAATACCTTTATCTACTGATACTCAAATCTCTCACTGAAAACAAAACTCTCCACCTTCCCTGTTGCTTTTCTTCATATTCAGAATATGGTATGATACCTCTTGCCTTCTTTTATTCTTCACTCATTCCTTTTTGTGGACTCCTGAACAAAAATTTCACATGGTCCATTTTCACTTGCTCTTCTTACTCCAATAAATTCACTGTCATATTGGGAATCCAGACACAATTATTCATTTCTTAAGTCTCAGCAAACTAAAAGTTGAAGCAGGAAAGAGTTGCTGATCCATCTAGTCTATGTACAAAACCCTAATTCTCACTCTTACCCAGCCACCCCCAAATGAACTTTAAAACTTGGCAGGACACTTGTGAAGCCACCTTATTAAGGTATAAGCAAGCATTTAATTGTAAGAAAATAAACTCCAGTAGTCCTATCAATATTAAATACAGTTTGTTTCCAGCATGAAATGAACTCAATTATCTGAGTATGGTGATCTAAACCGCTAATCCCAGCACTCCTGACATTAAGTTTATGACCACCCCAGGTCATAATGTAAAACTGTATCTTAAAAAATTTATAGACTCAATCACAAGATTTGCTTTAAACAATTTTCCTACTGTATATACCCTTGTGTACATTTCAGTGCGATATGTCTTGTCCAACTCCATTTCATTCGAAGATTTTTGTTTATTACTTAGGTCATCCTTTCCTAACTCTTCCCTCTGAATTAATCCACAATGTCTAGCTCAGAGTAGACAATGAAGATATGCTATTTTTGTGTGTTTCCTCATATAAACATAAAGGAAATGTCACTTGTTTTCTATCATGTATCATGCTACTAATAATATAAAATATATTACATGAAGTATGAGAGGCATTAAACTATATAATAATTCACAGTGATGAACATGAGGATGGAAAGAAAAAGAGAAAGTTAAAGTTTTCTGTGTCAACTAGTGTGCTTTTATTTTTATTTTTATTTTATGCACACTGAATTTCTATAGGAGTCAAACGGATGGTTGTTACTTAAATATAAAGAAATTGCATATAAAGTTGTATATATATCACTTCTAAGTTTTAATTTACTTGTCACATGTTACATAATGATGAATTGATGTAAGATGCATTAAGATTAATAAATAAAATATGCTTTAGAAGGACAAATGGTTTCATTATGTCACAGTCAATATATGGATTAATATGAATGCTGAGAATGAAGTCATCTATAATATATTTCAGCTGCTTTTTTAAGGAATTTCAGGTGATCATCTGTGGGAGGTAGGAACATCCGAAACTTAATAGTAGTCATTTATGTTAAAAGAAAGGATTTATGATAGGTATATTTTTATTCATGAAATAAGATAAATTGGAATTATCCATCATTACTGTCCAGAAGAGTTTGGTTTATTATAATTTATTTTACAGAGTATTCTGTAGGAAATAGAGTTGGCTAGCTAACATTTTATTATTAGACTCACATCATTTTTATACCATACAGATCAGCTGTCAAAAAGTTAATATTATGACATGGAGTCTCAGAATCTATTAAGAAAATACTTTTAAGATTTGCTACTATTTTAGTGTTTAAATAAATTTTAAATATGTATTGATTTGGTTTTAGTGTTATAAGTCAACTCTTCATAGCAGATAATAACAGCATAAATAATTTTTATTTCTTAATGCAGATACATTTTAACATCTATATAGAAACTTTGGTAGCAACTATGAGCACAAAGCAGAAACAACAAATAAAACTTCATTTGTGTTTGAAAATTTGACCAGAAAATGATTTGTTCCAGTTGTCTAGGAAAAAATGGAATGCAAATCACACACACACACACACACACACACACACACACACACACACACACAATGAATATGGAGTCATACTAAAGGTATCTTCACCGAACTGTTTTCCCATGAATACTGTCTACCTAGAAGACAAAGTATTCTGTACAAGAAAGAAAAGGGATTAGGAGATATAACTACTCAATATTATCCATTAAATTTTGTTATGAAAATTAGTCTTAATTTTCCATTGGAGTCACCTTATTCCCAGATGCAATATTCTTGAAAAATATTACTAAGCACATTTGAAACTGGCTACTTGAGGATGCTGATCCAAGCAGCTGTCCTTAAAAAGTTCCAAGCAATATGGTCTTATATGTATAACAGAATTGGCAGGTCCCTCTTTGCCAAGTTGTTAATAGTATATTGATTATTATCCACAGTAATTGGAAATATGAAACTTATTTTTCTGAGAATGAAATAAAAACAATGCATGTAGTTTGTACATACCATCAATAGTTGTGCAGAAAAAACTAAAAGTATTCATAAAATTATAAACAAGAGATAGTTTCTAGGCAATTGAAGCACAATAATCATTGATAAATCTTGGGAAATTTACTTTTTGAAAGCGATAAATGTAAAAGTTATTGAAGATTTTGTTAAGAATAATGTAAAATAAAACAGAAAAATAAAAAAAAACTATACCATTTCAGTCTAGCTTTAAAAAAGTGATAAAAGTCAAGAAATATGCTGGAAAAATTGGTAGTAACAGAAAGAACAAATATTACCTTTAGGCAACAATAAAAGTGTCTTTTAAGTCTGAAACCCCTATAATTACTATGCTAAAATATCCTAGGGATACTTTAAATTAATAATTCAAATCTTAAAATTACTTACTCATATAAAGATTAATGCTACGAATATTGTTCTTGGTTGACAATAGTAACCTATTTAATTTTTTTTAATCATGGATCATCTAACAGAGGATCTTAAACCCTAGTGCAGCACATATTTAATGATCTAGAAAGGAGGGAGCCATAACTCCAGTCTCAGTCCATCATATACTTTGATTCTAAGTTCTTAATTCACATTTCATTACCTGTATATACAAAATGCTTCTTCCATTTTTTTCCATTCAGCTTAAAATTGTGCACCTAAAACTTGCAGAGCTTAATTTTAATTAACTGGTAAATAAGCTACTACTTCCTCAAATTATATTCACAAATCCACTTAAGAATATAGACAGCTATCAAGCTCATATCAAGTCTAAAATATGAGAGGGTTTTGGTGCACATATCAATTCTTAGAGACTTAAAGTGTCTTGTTTGGATCTTGATGAGTTCATGTTGGTAATTTTATCCTACTCTTATGATGTTTCTACTTTTTAACATTTGAGAGATTTCAAAATATTGTCATTCTTCCTTAGGTGACCTTCCTCTGATGGACATTTTCTTCCTCCCTCTGACATCTTGGAGAACTTAACAAGCATAGAGACTATTGTAAAGTATGTCAGTCATGACTCATTTGGCTGGAAATTTTAGTGTCAGATGTGATTAGTTCCAAGAGACCACAAAACTTCTTTACCTGTGCAGTTTCCACTTCCGATGGTAACTATCAGAACCCAACAACAAAAGATGTGATACATTGTTTTATGCATTTGACCATTACAGAATACACTACCAATGCAGGGCTAATAGAAATCAACTTAAAAAATATTTTATTTTCTTGAGTGCTCTTTGATTTTGTGCACTATATTATAATAGGTGCAGCTGTGTCTAGCAGGACATTAGTTTTAGTTTATTCATGGACTATGAACACTGAACATGTGATTGATTGATCAACAACGAATGGCAACAGGAAAACAAGATGACTCAGTGAAAATATTGTTTCAAGAGAAGCTATGAGAGTTCATTAGGTAAGTGTTAGCATAGGCTCAATCTGAGGGTCTTTGCTGTTCACTAATGTAGATTTGGGTGCATAATTGTCTTGTCATTCATGTCTCTTTTCTAGTCCTCTGTATGCACCCCAGAGAAGTGTAGAGAAAGCTTTTAAAAGCAGAAGTCATAACAGATGATAAAATTCTTACTAAAATAATGAGTCAAGTGGTGATGATGGTCCATCATTGTCACTGCTTGATATTGTACTATGGGAGTTGTATCACTTCATAACTTCTTGGTTTTTCCTGCTTTGATATGATCTGGGATACGTTTTCCCTCATCTAATGGTGGAAAAGGAAGTAACTAAATGATTGATATCGTCCTTTGCATCTGAGTACTTGAGCATTGTGGGGAATGGTAAGGTGGAAAACCAGCAAGTGGAAAAGTAGAAGCGATCAGAGAATATTCAGATGGGGAAAAAGATGCAGAACAGGCAGCAGAAGGCACTAGGAATCCTGCATGTCATTAAAATCTACTTACTGAAAAAGAAAACAGAAAAAAATTCTGTATCTTTTCTCGCTCCTCTTTTTCTGTATATAATATATACTTTTTTCCATCTCTTCCATCCATTCCTCAGAGAAGGGTCTAATTATGTTTCAGATATTGAAATTTTGGAACAAAGCTTCGTGTATTGATAATACAACTGCACTGTTGCTCTGTGACTCCAAAATAGCGTATTACTTACCTCATTGCTTTAATTCACAAAATGGGTGCTTTGATTGAACTTGCCCATAGTTATGTCATTTGGTTTAAATGATTTAGGGGTCAAATAATTTGAATGAAGGCTGTCAATGATAAATGAAAAATACAATTTGAAGTAACTCATGTTGTTTTATATTTCATTTTTCAATTTGTGATTTTTATCCTCCTCTACAAACTTGGAAATGCTTCTCTGTTCATAAGAGATGTCTTCTTGAATCTGCTACCAGAAGGAGCATTTCAAGTGGCAACTAAGCTAGAGTCTGGAGTTGATTCTAAATGAACACTGAATTGGAGACTGTGAAAGGAGGAAACAGTAAGACAGTGATCTAAAAGTACCAGGGCCTTAAATCACTCTTCAATCACTTCACAGTGTGGCTTTTGAGGGTAACTCTGACCAGCATTTGCTTCGGATTCTGGGTCTTCCCTTAAGCACACTTACAGATACATGTCTTCAGACTCAGCATCCAAATGAGTCTTTGCAAAGTGGGTTAACTAATTTGTATTTTGTGCAATACATTTCAGGTCAGGTCTGAGAAGCTAAAATTGCTTTCCTCATTTAAACTGCCTTCAGGCATGTACTCATGTGCATTTCCTGATAAACTTACACTTCCATAGCCTTACTTAAAGATCAAAAAATATTTTTAAAGAACTTGATTTAAATAATGATGCTGTGAAAAAAGGGAGAAGAAATATGGGAAAAGGGAGAGAGAAGAGGGAAAGGGTGAGTACCTGAGGCTATGTATTTTACTTAGAAATTCATTCATTCCAAATAGATAAATTGATATGAAGTAAGTGAATAAAATAAGAAAGAGAGGAGAGATGGTGGCAGGATTTTGTATATTTAGTAAATTACCAGGTTTGAATCCTCTAAAATTTCCAGAAGAAAAATTTCCCCACAACAGTTAAAGGGGTTAGAAAGGCATTATTTTTGAGAATAACATGATCAGAGAGAAGTTGCATTTAAATTCACTGAAGCATAAAGCAAAATATTTATTACACACTTAAGTGAGCTGTTGGAATTTTTTTTAGTATATTGAGGTAAAAGTTAATAAATAAATCTGAGCAAACAATCTGTGTTTCCTAACTTTTCCTGATTAATTCTGTGATCATGTTTCCTCTTTCAGACCAGGATAGAGATTTCCTGTGTTCAAAACCGTATTTCAAGGCCTAGTGTTAGAATGCTTGCCTAGGGTGCAGAAAGATCTGGGTCCCACTCCTCCGTACCACATACATAGAAAAAAGCCAGAAGTAGTGCTGTGGCTCACGTGGTAGAGCTCTAACCTTGAGAAAGCCCAAGGACATTGTTCAGGCCCTGAATTCAAGCCACAGGACTGGCAAAATAATTCATTCCAAAAGAATGGCTCCTCATTTCACACAAATGAGATTTCTAGGCCATAGAGGATTTCCATTTCAATAGAGCTGGCTGAGAAATAATTTTTAATTAAAATCTTGTAAAATAAATATCATTAGAAAGTGCAATGAGAGAACATTAGTCAGTATTTGCCTTATGTCTGATGAAATGGTTAATGTTAGTACTTTCTTAATACTAGTTGTGTACTAAGAACAATATGTCAGCTGAGTGTAAGTTAATATTATCTCTGCTTTCCTGTGTACACAGTACAAAAATATGCTTGAATAGTGATGAACAAATGCTAATCATCTTTAATCATATAATCAGTAAGGAAAAATTCTACAGTGTTATAAGGGATAAATTGTGTACCCATACTGTAGCCCTCTCCTAAAATAGTTTCATGCCACGTACCACTTCCCAAGTCAGTCTCTTTTTCACTCCTTCACTCTGTGTCTCTGTTTCTGTTTGTCTGTATATGTGAGTATATGTATATGCATATGCATATATGTATATATACACAGAGAGATAATCATGTGTAATCTGTACTATTTACCAACATAACAATATCTTTGATAGATAAGAAAATGAAGATGCACTATATCAAACCTTTCATCATGAAGGGAATTGCCAAAAAATTGACAAGTTAATACAATTAAAAGGAACAAAATGGTAACATTTAAAAATAGGTAATTTACTTTAAGTATTATTTTCAATGTGTCTGAAAGGTAAAGTAACATATTGTTCTTTATAAGGGTAAGTTTATCACTAAAAAAGATGATTTCATTTTAATTTCATTTAACTTGTTATAAACTGACAGAAATATTAGCCATTGTAAACCATAACTTTGTATTTTCCAGTAATGCTCCAGTTTCATTTGATTAGATAGTAACATTTAAGAAAAGTCTTTTCAAACATTTAAATTTGAAATTTATAAAGAATCTAACTACAGTATCAGCAAATCTCTATTATATACTGATATTTCGGATAAGATTTTAATTGTGCTTGAAATTCAGCTTACTTCATCATTAAATAGGGCATTGCAATGATATAAGCATGGGAGGTTATACACAAAAGATTTTTCACATTTGCAATGGCTTAGGAGATGTTATTCTCAACAATGGTATGGCATAGCTTACTCTAAAAATTTCTCTCCTCTGCTGCATAGAGCAATTGCTCAGGGTTATTTCAGTGTATTATCACCGGCACTGCTGTAATAGCTGTAAGCATAAAGCACACCTTGCTTTGCCATAAATTTCCTACACTCTGAGAGGACGTTGGTGTTGGCGTTGGACTCAGACGATGGCAGAAAGACTAGCTTTGTCAACCGTGACGAGGACAGGCATTTAAACCCAAGTGAAGCTGCGACTCATAGTATATGACAATTTCTGAAACAAAGCAAACCAGAAAAACATACAGATCCAAACACAGCACTGAAAATGATATCTCGCATACTGCACAGCCCAAAAATGAACTGCTTCCCTTCTCTTTCTGCTTTTTCCCTTCACTCACAGCATTTTATTTCTATTCTATTTCTCTCTGTGTTGCTTAAATCATGAATTCCATATTTAGTATCATGTCAGGAAACACAAGAGGACACATACACACACTTACAACTTTTGAACTATCAATGGTTTCTTCTGACACAGTTGGAATACAGCTGAATATATACTTAAAATCCCCTCAGCTAGAGAGATGAGAAGGCAGAATATAGGAAGATAATGGTTCAAGATCAGCTCCGGTAAGATGTTAACAAATAATCCCTGATCTGAATGGTGGTTAATGACTATAATGGCAACGGTGTGAAGAGGCAAGTTATAGGACCGCAGTCTAAGAGCACAAAGCAAGCAAAAAGGGAGACTTTATTTAAAAATTAAACTGAGGCACAAAAGGAGATGGAAGTGGCATAGAGTACTTGCCTGGCAATTGCAAGACTGAATCCAAGGCTTCAAATTCAAGACTCTGAGTTTAAATCTCAGTAATGCCAAGTAAAAAAGGAGAATGGCCCAGAACTCACATTAACTTGCCTGTGATTTTGACACAACTTGAACTTTAAAATACTTTGATTCTCATTCGCTTTCACTGTATCGAAAGATGCTAATATAAGGGAGTAGCTGATAGAATAATAAGTACCAATAGTTTTATTTTTGTTGTCTCTAAAAGGAGTTTCTTCAAGCTGGTTTTCATTTGGGGAAAATGTTTTCCATTTTTTAACAGTACTCAAATACAATTTCATATTTTGTAATTTCATATTTATCAATATGAAATATGAATGGCTTCATCCTTCCTCTTTAGGGAAAAGTTATAAGGTAAAACTAACGTGAACACACTTCATAGTTTATTCTTTTTTTCTATGCGGCATTTGGGGCTAAATACTAATAATTGGTCTTGTCTTTTCCTTTGGGGGCTCAGAGAATGTTGTAATATTAAATGCAGAAATGTGCTTCTTTGGAGAATGAAGTAGGACTAGAAGTCTAAGAATCTCCCTGATATAGGATGAGGCTAAATGAAAGGATCTCCAGGATATTGAAACAAGAGCTTTATCTTGTGTGATTGTTGTTCTTAATGTACTATATTTCTCTTCTATTTTGTTGCCCTTTGGTCAATCTCATATTGTTACAGAATCTGACTTTGTTACCTGGCATATTGTATATATGTTTATTTGTTTATATGAAATAAGAAAGGGAAGGGAGGAAAACAAGGTGAATTGGAGGGGGTGGGGGAAGGGAAATGGGGACAAAACATGAGAAGGGGTATCAATATTTGAGAAGTAATGCACCTACTATCTGGCGAATATAACTGTAACCCCTCTATACATTACAATTAAAAAAGTATCTCCCTGCACTTTCTTATCAGCTGAGCTTGATAATGTATCATCACATGTTAAACCAGATCAGAATATTACACTGTAAAATGGAAATTAGTTTCTTATTATTGTTTATCTGTTTCCTGTCAGCAAACTTAGCATGTGCTATTCTGAGAAAAATAAATGAATAATACACTTGCTTTCCATATCACATAAGTTTCTTAAGGCAATTGTGCATGGAAAAACATTGGATCATATTTAATAACATTTATATGCACATTTAAAACAATTAAGCTATGGTCAACTATTAGCCTAATGTGTACATATTAATATTAGCAAAAGAAAATTCTACCACTTCATTTATGTAAGGAAGAGAATGAGTGTGTGGAATATATATATATATATAATTAATCGATTTAAGAAGATTTTATTGTAACTGCTATTTTTACTCTTATAATTTTTTGCCAGTCCTTGACCTTGAACTCAGGTCCTGAGGACTGTCCTTGGGCTTTCTTCAAGGCTTGCACTCTACCACTTGAGCAACAGCACCACTTACAGCTTTTTTCTATGTATGTGTTACCGAGGAATTGAACGCAGGTCTTCGTGCATGCTAGGCAAGCACTCTACCACTAGGCCAAACTCCCGGCCCCCTTTTAAATTTTTTTATACTATGATTTTATTTTTTTTTAAGATTGTATTAACATTGATTTTTACATCAAATGTCATGTTTAACAAACAAGTGTTTCATAAGGGATTCTCTCTATATAATCATTGGCACATTGATTTTTTTTATTCCATGATATTATCTTCTTTTTTGTGTATCAACTGGTATATTTGTTTTGATTTTTTTTCTATCTATGTCACTTATATTCTTTCACCTAGAAGTCATATGGAAATTGAAGGACATACAAAAATGTGAAAAAATCAATCATAGCCTGTTTCTATTGTAACCTGCTCTGAATCTGTGTTTCATTACTAGGACTATGTGCCTTAAAGATACTGAACAACAGCTGCTTATATCAAGGTCCTCAGGTAGCAGCTTGAAATATCAGAGCAATAATTCTCATGTAGAGTTCATCTTGGAATGTGGAAGCCACAATATAAGTTAGTACTGGAAAATTAATGAGGATTTTTCTTAAAACAAAAACTGAATATGTAACACAGAATAGCAGACAGAATGAGAGTATTTTGAGAAATTCTGTTGAGCAAGTTAGAGTTTATAGATTCTTTACTATATTTGAAGGCACAGGCTTTATTTAAACAACTTAGAATAAAGAAACCTAATCTCACACCTTTACTTCTACAAATTGATATATCCAAAGTCAGTCTAAACCTTTTACTTTTATGTTTAGTAAGCTTCTCAAGATTATAATAGTAAGAAAAGGATATCATTTCTTAACTATTTATTTTTCTTCCCTCTAAATCCCTCCCTCCATTTCTCCAGTTAATCAGGACCTACTCTTTTTTAAATTCAGTTTGAATGATCTAGCATTTAAACTTAAACATAATTGATAACCTTTCCAAAATAGCCATCTTACAATCATGTGATAGTAATTAATCTGAAGATTATTAATGACTCTGGACACATATAACCTTAATTAAAAATGTTACTTGGCATAGAGAAATGAGCATAATAAGAAACAGTAGAATTTCAATGAATTTCAGAAATGAGTATTTTGGACTTACCATGATTCTTTCACTATAGAAAGAAAGCTAAAGGAAACCTGAAGACTATGTGCAATGTGTATTACATCTTTATATATATATTATAAGCACCAATAGTTAGTTAACATGTACATTTGAGAAGTTTCAGATGTTTGCACAATGGATCAGAGAGAAGTGAAATAAATGAAGAATATGCTTTAAAATCTAAGACATTTATCTATTATAAAATATTTATAAAGCCAACCTTTTCAGATGAAGTCAAATTACTAGTTCCTTAACTTTAGTTTGCTTGGAGAAGCATCAACATGGCTAGAATGCTAAGTATTATGTCTGCTGCCCTAATTTTGTATTTTTATCATCTGTGATTGGGATAGAACTTACAATATCATTCTCATATTTATATAATTTGAATCTGAGTTGTCAATACTTCTATTAACTTGGCTTCTTTGCTTCCAGTATTTCACCAGTATGATTTACCAGCTTCTTTGGAAAGGGATCTCAGTTAAAGGAGAAGAGCTGGAGAGTACAGTCAAGAATTCAGTGTATATTCTACAAAATTGAGAACAGGCAGTGAAGGAATGGGTAAGGGAGGCATGAGAGAAATGTTGAACACCTTACATTATATTCATAAACTGGTTTGCTAAATGACAACTGCTTTGAACTTAAATATAATAACAAAGATTGTAAAAAGAAGTAAAACACGAAAATGACTTTCTTTGCACTATGAACTTTTCCTCACTCTAATACATCACCTTACACTGGAAATCCTTCTTCTATTTTCATATTACTCAGTTATCTAAAGAAAACAGGCTTATAACATATTACTGGATTTGGACAAAGTTAGGAAGTCACTTTGATAATAGGATACCAAAATATATCTCTGTATAGGTCATTAATTAGCAAGGAAGATGAGTTGTACTCGATAGTATGCTTCCATTTGAATTAATATATATATCTAATATATTAAATATTCTTATATCATAGCTAAATTACCACAGAAAATTTCATGTAATACTTTCCCCTTTTGGAAAGATATGAGGAAGAAATATCTTTCTTTTTTTTTGCCAGTCCTGGGTTTTAAACTCAGGGCTGGGGCACTGTCCTTGGACACCTTTTGCTGAAGGCTAGTGCTCTGCCACTTGAGCCATAACATGACTCCTGGCCTTTTCTGAGTATGTAGTACCCAGCAATCAAACCCAGGGCTTCATGCATGCTAGGCGAGCACTCTACCACTAGGCTACACTCATAGCTCTGAGGAAGAAATTTTTTACAGATGTCTTATAAATTTGGCTTAGTAACTGAGATCTGAGATCTGAAATCTGAGATTTTTATAGAATGATCTTCATTATCACAAAGTCAGTAAAAAAATTGTGTTACATTTCACCTTTCAAAAATGTAGGCCCTAAACATCAATTAAATCATATGACTTAGAGATAATCCTTAGAAATATAACTAGAAATCAGGTCATTGTATTGTGCTATATAATTTAGAAAAATAAATAAAGTCTATAGAGCATAAATTCTGACAATGTATCATAGATATATAGAATATGCTAACAGGCCATGGAGAAACTGTGCTTAATAAATGTGTGTTATATCCCAAAGATGAACTTACGAATATATGTGAGGTGAACCTTTGTATCTTTGACTCTTCAGAGAGGGCTTTGAAGCTGCATGAGCAAAAGCACTCATCTTTAGCCAGGCTACCCAAATCTGAGAGAAAAAGGTAACCGTGTAAAAAAGAAAAAAAAAGTTAAAAATGACTAAAAATAAATGTTCTAGTAGTCTTATGATGAAAGTTAATTTTGTTTTCCTTTAATAGATTCTAGTGCTTAAATACATGTTTCACTTCCAGTTGGTACTAATATAAATAAGTGAAATACCGGAAGGAAGAACAGGATCACTTCGTCAGCACATTCTATTCCGTTCTTAGGAAATAGTGAGTAGTAGAGTAGTAGCAGTGATCAATAGTGCTACTTTCTCAGCAGCGCCTCTCTGCTCTTCCTCTGCAGTGTCTCTCTGCTCCTCCTCTGCAGTCTTTCTTTTGACTCTGTACCTCTCATCTGGTTCAGAGTTGCACTTCAATATTTGCTTTGATTGCTACAAACAAGCTAGGGAAGGACCAGGTATAATTGCACACATTTCATCTTCCCCACCCTGCCTTTTTGACTGCTTGAGGTATCTTCAAAGAAAACAATCACTGGGCATCGATCCTTCAAAACTATTACATCCTCAGATGACAAATATATAAACTTTCAATGAATAATATATTTTTATTTGGTGAGTATTAGCCTTAAACATTTAATAAAATAAATTATTTGAGACTATTGTGCTTTTTTAAGGACTAACCTATCTTTTTTATTCATATACTAGAACCAATTCAATAAGGCAATTATTATCTAAATGAATGGATGAAACATACTAAACGAAATGAATTTTACAAACATGCATGCCATTTTAATTGGTTTAAAAATTGTCATTCCCAAACTTTTACCTATCTTTAGCAATCTTCGCAGACTGCAAAGCTATTATTTTGATGATATAATAAAAGCCAATCTTTTTGGAGGTGAAGCACATTGAAACATCACAAGTTTTTTTTTTTTAATCTCAGAAGGTATCTCAGCTATGTCTTTGTTAATTTATGGAGAAAACCATGCAGGAACCTTCATGTACCAAAGATTCTATCCACATAGGAGAAAAATGAATGAAATAAATCTAGAATGGTTCATAGAATGTTTAATTAATTAAAAATAGTTGGAAGGATGAAAATGAGAAGTTGAAAATAAGAAGCAGTGTCAGACAGAGTGATAATCGTGTTTGCAAATATCAGGAAAGGCAATGCTAAATTGCTATTGAAAATAAGCAACACTGCTCTTTAGTGTCCAGGCATTCTCTGACCTGTACATCCACAATCATGTCCAGCCCTGCAGAACTGAAGCTGGCTGAGTTTCTAAGTCAGTATGCTTGTCCTACCCAGTGACACTGTAACAACAGAAGTCTCATCATCTTATAGGCTCCATCTCAGCATACCTGTGGCCTTTTCCTGGAACTGCATTATGGACATTTCCTAGCCATTGATGTGCAGGTTTCTCTAATGTCTTTTGTCTATTATGTTGATTAATGGAGTATGTTTATTAGAGAGTGTGAGTTTTGAAACATGCTTTCATTCCATTCACTTAGTAAATGATTCGGCAAATATGCTGCAAACAGTAAACTCTGTTGTGCCACTGAGAAGGAATGAAGAATAAGTCACTAATCAGAATATTTATGTTAGGAGGACAGGTGTATGGAAAGACATTTCTATTGCAGCATGATGATATTTGTGGTAGGACAAATTATGCTTACTTTTAGGAAGATTACAGAAAAATATTATGGTTATTTAATTTGTGACATTTTCATGATTATATAGTAGAGGCCTAAAATATCAAGAACTTTCTTGTTTTTATGTTTGCTCATTTTTTTGTTTATGCAAGGATGAACTTGAGGACAGTCCAGATAAGATTCAATGTATATATACATATATATATTCAGTCATATTTGAGAATGCAAATTATATTCTTGGATGTGTTTTGCACTAAGAATGTCAACTTTCTACCACTGTGACACACTAACCTGGTTGATTACCTCCCAAGGATTTCAGTTTATTTTTCAGTGGTTTCAATCTCTGGTTGTGTGTCCCTACTGCAGGCTTGGGGAAGCGTGGTGGAAGGACAATGTCCTCCTGTGGCTGCCAGAAAGCAAAACAGAGAGACAGAAATGAACAGGATATCAGTGTGCCTCAGAAGATACACTAACAATAAATCAACTAACTTAGTAAGCTCTTCTTGTTATAGGTTATTCCACCTCCCAGAACACTACATGTCAGTGAACATACCTATAACTCATAAAATTATGAAATTTTCTGGACCTTTTAAGGAACAAAAAAGAATAGAAGGAATGATGGTGGATAACCACCCAGAACTGTTAGAATCAATATAATATTACGGGTACAAGTAAGATGAGGTTTTATTCTTTCAGAAAGATGAATAATCAAGGACAACAGGATTTTTGAAAGGAAACTGGGCAGTAAGGTTGGAGTAGCAGAGAGGATGGGTATAATGACTTATCAGCAAGTCTTTCTCTTAGCTAGCCAGCTCATGTGACAGGTGGTAATTTCAGAGACCTGTGAGCAGGAGATAAATCTCTTCACATTTTGGTCAAGCTAAGATGTAAATATGCAATGCCTCATTACTCAGGACACGATTGGTTATCTTGCCAGGCAATACTCTCAGTTTGTTCTGGAAAGGGAGCTATCATCTTGTCATAACAGGTGTCTATTTATATCTCAAAGGAAGAATTGACAGGCCCACATTATTCTTACATATACAATTCTGTTTGCTTGAGACCGAAAGCTCTAGACCATGAGTTGGACAAATTTGCCTGCTCTTGAAACATTGCCTCTGCGAAAGTGTGGACATTCAGTAGTACCCTTCATGTACTACTTGTTTTTCTATCATCTATTTATGCTTTGAGGTATCCCTAAATTGAAATTATTGTAGTCACTTGAGTCATGCCAGGAACTTCTCTGTGGTCCCTATCCTATCACTACATATTGACAAGTTTAGGCAGACACTTTATGATTGTCAAATTTATCTCAGTGTTGGTGATTTTATAAGCTGAAAAATAATTGCCCACACTCAAATATTTTTTCATATTTTATTATATGGCTTTGCATATTTAAATGAGCAAAAATATTCAGGAAGGTGGATGTTATTACAAAATTAAGTTTGTTTATGCTAACTTTTATGATAAAAGCATATTAAAGTTTTATCTAGATCATTTTGAAGTACTATTATTTTAGCCTTACTGTTAGGCTATACCAAGGTCAAAGGTCATGGTGTTCAAAAATTCTTTAAGTTCTCAAAGAAAACCATAACTTTTAACTTGGAAGTATACTTTAAAATAATTTTTGCTTAAATAGTATTTTGTAAAACTTAAAATATTTTAAATATTTTTACTTTCATAAATCTAAAAGAAAAATATAGAATAATGTCATGCATTTTAAAAATTCCTTTTTATTACTGCATTCTATGCCTAATCTAGGTTAAGCTAATATTACCTCGCAGAGCAAAACTGCTTTAATGATTAATAATAAAGACTTGTAATTAGTGATGAAGGCCTTGCATTATTAATTTGCTTAGCCAATCATTATTTTTGTGGGGAGGGGATTTTTTTCAGTCTTTCATATTCTTTATTCCTTCAACTAGAAATTTGAGATGTTTTACCAGGTTAGTTAAACCTTCCAAATTTACAGATTATATCCACAAAAAAAATAAACCAAACAAACAAAAAACCAGAAATGGAACCTAAATAACAGCTTTCTGCGATGGTAGCTAAAAATGATTGATATTTTTCTAACTTTTTCATGTGAACATGAGTGAAAAATATAAATTAACAAAATAAATTCTTCAAAAAATTTTCAATTAAATCTGTTTATTGTAAAGGTGATATACAAAGGGGTTATGATTACAAAACTTAGGTAATGAGTATATTTCTTTTTGAAGTGTCACCTCTTCCCTGGTTTTCTCCCAGTTTTTTCCAACCAAATCCCCTCTGTGTTTAGTCTTTTTTTTTAAAGGTCAAAATTATATTTACTTCCCTTTTCATACATAGTGCTTGCCCAGCATGCATGAAAACCCAGGTTCGATTCCTCGGTACCACATACATAGAAAAAAGCTGGACGTGGTGCTGAGGCTCAAGCTGTAGAGCTCTAGCCTTGAGAAAGTCCAAGGACAGTGCTCAGGCCCTGAGCTCAAGCCCGGGACTGGCAAAAAAAAAAAATATATATATATATATATATTCTTAGCTCTTTGGACAGAGTAGAGATGAGTGAATATATAATTGAAAGACTGTTCTCTTTGATTATGAATAAAGACAATCTTCTCATTGGAGTTTAAACTTATTTCATAGTCTCAGAGTGCATGTGTTAGAACAAATCTTTTGAAGTTCCTTATTTCATTGTTTTCTTAAATATAATTAGACTTTATTTTTTTGTTTTTTGTGTTTTTTTATTGTAATTAATAAAAGGGTTACATGATATTTGCCAGATAGAAGGTGCATTTAATCTTTTGAGGAACCTCCATACTGCTTTCCAGAGTGGATGAACAAGTTTATACTCCCACCAACAGGGTAGTAGTGATCCCTTCTGTCCAGATCCCTGCCATTATCTGTTGTTATTAGAATATATAAACATTTTGAAAAGAAAGCCTTAGACAACCTATTGGAGGAAAATAAATAGTAAAACAAACCAAAAGATGAAGTTAGAAATTAGTTCATGTTTATTATATCTAAAATATTCCCCCACAAGTTGTATTGTTCATTCTCAGTATTGTACCTAGTGAATATCACTGGTTCATTTATTTTTTTCTCTATTTACCATTATTTCTGTGCCCTTCAAAATAGATCAACTTATACACAAGGCGAAAAGTACAGAAATAAAATAAATTGACAAAGGAGAAAACAAAACAATATGCCTATAAATCTACAAGTAAACACACTGGATAGTAAAAGACAAACAATTATACTTGGATATGATAAATCAAACAGGACTCTAAACATTTACACAGTGAGACCAAAGGAGGATATTCTCAGGAGAAGATCAAAAAGGCTCAATAGCTCTGTTCATATGATCATATAAAATGAGGTTTTTAGAAATTATTCAGATATTTAAAGATGAAAGTGGCAGAAGAAAAGGTTGCAAAACAATGAATTACCATTTTAAGCACAGAAGATAAGAGAGATTCACCAGCTTCTGATGACAGAAATAAGGTGAGGTCAGCTTTCCAGACAGATGGCAGAGCAGGGAATTAATCCAAAGTAGAGGGGGAAAGACAGATCCAAGGAAAGACAGAATTTGGTTGTAATGGTTTCATCTTTTTGAGAGATGTTGCATTTAAAGTTTTGGTCTTTGCTAGAACAACAAGAAGGCTGAAAGCATGGTTGCAAATGTTATTAATATTTTAGATATAATAAAAATGAACTCATTTCTAACTTCATCTGTTTCTTTGTTTTACTATTTACTTTTCTCTAATAGGTTGTATAGGGTTTCTTTCCAAGATGCTTATATATTCTAATAACAACAGATGATGGCAAATATGGCCAGAAGAGATCACCACTACACTGTTGGTGGGAGTGTAAACTTGTTCAACCATGCTGGAAAGCAGTATGGAGGTTCCTCAAAAGACTAAACACAGAGCTCCCATATGACCCAGCAAACCCACTCCTGGGCATTTATTCAAATGTCCAGAAACAAGGCCATACTAAACCTATCAGCACAACCATGTTCACTGCAGCATTATTCACCATAGCTAAAATATGGAACCAATCCAGATGCCACTCAGTAGATGAATGGATCATGAAGATGTGGTATTAATACACAATGGAATTCCATGCTGCCATCAGAAAGAATGACATCACCCCAGTCATAAGGAAATGGAAAGGCTTGGAAAAAAATCATTTTAAGTGAAGTTAAACAGACCAAAAGGAACATAGGCTCCATGGTTTCCCTCATTTGTAATAATTACTACACATCTGGGAGTGTCCTAGCATAGGATCACAGTGGCTCAGAAGCTGTGTACATTTGGTCATATAGGATGAGACTAAATGAAAGCTACTCTAGAGGGTTATCTTTGTGATTGTTGCTCTTAATGTACTATGTGAAATTCTTTTCTCTGTTTTTTTCTCCTTATGGTTAATCTCATATGGTTATTGTATCTGACTTTGTTACTTGGTATATTGTATATTGGTTTGTTTGCTTATTTGAAATAGGGAAGGGAAGGGAGAAACAAGATGATTGGGAAGGGGTGGAAGGAGGTAAAGGGGAACAAAAAATGAGAGGTGGCATCAATGTTTGAGAAGTAAGGCACCCACTACCTGACCAATGTAACTGTAATCCCTCTTTACATTACCCAAACAATAAAATACAGTTTTTAAAAAGCAAGATTCTTACTACTAAACAATCACAGAATTTAAAATACAATATAAAAAGAAAATTTGTCAATACAGAAGAGAAGTTTGGGGGAATAATTATTTATTTTATTTATTTGTTTTTGCCATTACTGGGCCTTGAACTCAGGCCCTGAGCACTGTCCTTGGGCTTTCTCAAAGCTAGAGCTCCACCACTTGAGCCTCTGCACCACTTCCAGCTTTTTTCTATGTATGTGGTAGGGAGGAATGGAACCTGGGTCTTCGTGCATTGTAGGCAAGCACTCTACCACTAGGCCAAGTAAATTTATAACAACTGATAACTATAGCAGGTGTTTGATGTGTTCATTAGCTTGATTGCAGTAGAGCCCTCAAAATTTATTTGTATCTATGAGATGAATAACTTTAAGCTTTGGTCAATTCATTTTTTAGTAATTACACTCCAAAAACTTGTGAATAAACAAGCAAATGAATAGTAATAAATTCTATCCATGTTGTTTGATGTTATTTTCTTTGTTGATGCACCTTGTATATTTTAAGCAAATGCTCATGTCACTGAGCTATATCTCTACACCATTTTAATTGTATTTTCAGACAAAAACTTGGCTTGCTACCTTGCCCACACTGACTTTAAACTTTTGAGAACCACCAATCCTGTATGCTTCCTAGTATCACTGTTAAAATTTTAAAAGAAATAGAACATTAAGTTTAATAATGCAGTTTATTTAATACCATATACCACAATACTGTTTCAAAATGTTATAAAATGGTTAGGAAACTAGTTGATTCTATAGAGGCATTAAATGTACAAATATATAAAGCTTTCTCCTCATCTACATTTACATTGTGGGTCATTTGTAAGATGGTATGTAGAAAAAATGTTAAGGAAAACATGTTTAAAAGAGACTAGAATGTGCCCAGAAGTCACTAATTAGCAACTTAATTAGCTGACCCAAAATTATCTTGAATAATATACATTATTTGTTGACTACAGCTTGTTTTTTTTCTTTTTTCTTGTTTGTACTTTTTGATTGTTGCTCTAAGAAAATGTCTCCTTGTATATACAAATAAGCATTTTGTAAACTCTTTCGTTTTCTTTCCTTGTAGTTTCATTTTCCTTAGACTCATTTAATCACTTCTTAATTTTAATTTTCTGATAAAATATTTCCAAAAGTTTATAGCTTTATCTTTCCAAATGTCAATATTTCACATGAGAATTGCATATTTATGCTATGAGGGTTTTTTAAACTCCTCATTAAGATTTTTCTAATTTAGTTTTCCTGTAGAGATTCTAAAATATAAAATAATATCCTCCTTACTCTCATAGAATCTTTCTTATAAAACATTTCTACTTATTTTCAGTGCAAACCTACTCAAAAGTAGTGATCAATGTTACTCAGACAATACTGGAAAAACAAAAAAATATTTGCATTGTTTATTTATTGGTGTTTCTCTAATTTTGTTTAAAATTACACCAAATAAAGATAGCTTGATTTTCCTCAATACAGTATTCAGTTGTTGGTAAAACTCGAAATAGAAAATCTTCTTGATTAAAGACACTGATAACAGTCTTCCTACATTTCATTCCACAACAAGAATTCCCCAGACAGAATGCAGTTGATAATATAAACATAAAACTGAAGTAGGAATATTTTTAATTTTGTGATATTATCATAGATTCCATAAGTATATTGGCTGCAAAAAAGAGAAATGGAAAGGAGAGGGAGAGGGAAAGGAAGAGAGAGAAGATGGTGACAGAGAGAGAAGGTGGTGAAAGGCGGGTGGGGGGGAGAGAGAGAGAGAGAGAGAGAGAGAGAGAGAGAGAGAGAGAGAGAGAGAGAGAGAGAGAGAGAGAGAGAGAGAGAGAGAGAGAGAGAGAGAGAGAGAGAGGGAGAGAAGTCCTGAAAACTGAGTAAAATTACTGACTCTGTCCCTTTGGAGACTGGGCTCTATAATTGTGCAATTTGCATTCTAAATGAGATTTTCAATTGATTCTTATGTGCTTCATTGTTTGAGAACCTCTAGTTAAAGACAATATACAAGGGCATCATTCAGCTATCTTTTATTCAAGGTCCAGAGATGGGGTCTAATTTAAGTAGGGAACTGTAATTTGCAGAATACATTTGAGTTAGCAAAGACCGATAATTGATTCTGTACTTACAGTACAGCATTTGCATAATCAAAGACTAAAGAATGATATGGAGACACATAGTGAGGTCTTCCTCAGAAAGGATGATAACATTCTTACAGAATTTTATTTTTGCTTCCACCATATCTTGTCTCTTAAAATTAGTCAAAACCAAAATGAAGATATCAATACAGAAATGGAAACTATAATTGCTCAATAGTTGAACAGCTTGGCAGAGGAGTGTGTTTTCTTTTCCTGAGATCGGTGTGGAGGCCTTGGAAGTTCAAATGTATCTCCTAGAAAATCATCCTAAGCACCAATCGCCTGAAAGAATTTCCAGAAGAATTTTCTCACATCGACATAAATTTTGAGTGATCTGTCTCCCTTCTTGATTCCTTTCATAAATTCTGTAACTGCCTACCCACAATCAGCTTTACTTGTCCCTCACAGAAATTTCTAGTCCAGTTTATTTATTTTTTAATTTAAAATCACATTATTTTGACTGTCAGAATATGCTTTAATAATAGTAGAAGATAAATAGTAGAAAAAATAAAAAAAATTTATGTGTATTTAATGAGAAAAAGAAATAGCCAATCATCCTTCCACATCTTTTGCACACCAGAAGCAACTGTGCTGAGCAATTTTTGCTTTGTCTTTTAATTTTACCTCAAGGTTAGTGTAATATGTTTTCTTCCAACTTTTATTTCTGGGATGATCATGATCTAATATTCTTTCACAACCCTTATTCCACTACCATCACTTCCAACCATTTCTACAAAAATACTTGTGTCATAATTCATAACTATATAAATATTTTCTGTATTAAAAACTCTAGAGAACATGAAATCTCTGAATCATTTTTAAAATGTTTTGTTCAGCTATTATATGTGCTGACTTGAAAAAGAAAAGAGTAGTTCTTTGAGTGAATCCCTGCAACTATCAGCAACAGATACAGATAGCAAATGGAAAATTTCCCCACTGAGCCAAGGGAGATAGTTTTTATATACCTTAAGGGAAGAAAACACTGTAACCTGCCTTGGTTATCAATAAGATAAGCAGGCCTGCAGAAGGAAGAGAGGAGGAAACTTTCGTATGAGAAGTCAGTTCACAAGCAATAGTAGCTGTGGCTTCCAGACTGATTGGTGTTCATACTCTGGGATGTTTAGATGTAAACAGAGCAAAGTGGACTGGGAATTTAGTCAGAGACTTCAACATAAGCATTCTCTTACCAATATTAACTAACTGCTCTTGTCTCTTCTCCCTTCCACTTTCTGTCCTTCATGAACCCAAACAATATTTAAGGCACATCACTGGAAATCAATGTATGTATAGACAGCATTTTTAAGATCAGCTTTTTTTAAGATTACACTTCTATAATCCTGAGATGCCATCTAGAAACTTCTGTAATTTTCGTTATTTGTTATTGTTCACCATCACACGGTGTTGCAGCCATCAGGCAAGTAATTTGATGTAACTGGCATTTTATCATAGTCATTCAGAAGTGACCACCTTGATAAATTATCATGGCACCACATGACCCAGATAAGTTACCACACAGTTTCTAGTGGGCACAGATCTCACCAATGTTCTCAGTCCCGAGGGCATGAATAGACAATCTCCCAATTTCATCTTTTCACATACTTCTCCAGTGATTACATTTTTTCAGTCCTTTTATTTTATCAATCCAAGTCCAGTGGATAGAAACCACATTGTCATTCGCTGAGAGTACTGTGCACGGGGTTGTTTGGAGTTGCTCCCAAGGAGGAAACTCTTCCAATGTGAGTAGTCACACCTGAGTCTGAGGGGAAAAGCACTTCCTACTGGGTGGAATCAGAGCAATTGCACTACAGAAATCCCAAGATCTTTTAATTCATAAAATCTGATTTATTGTGTCTACAGCAGATATTATTTCATTGATATGCAATAATAATTTTTTAAGGAGTGCCTTTGTTCAGCTGGGAAAGAATTAACCACAGTAAATACAAGTCATAGTTTTATGACCAAAAGCAAATTAAGCCAAGTTTATATAGAAAAAAAATAAAAGATGTACAGAAAGTAGCCCAAATCTATTAATACATGATAGCTTTTTAGTTATTGTATCTCATTCTTGTAAAATATTATAGTTCACAATTCATAGACATAGCAAGAACTTTGATCAATGACATAATTATGTTAATGTCTATTCCAATCTCAGTCTCTCCATGTTATCTTGGTAATTACATTTTTTGAAGATTGACGTATGCAACAATGTCCAATCAATATTATCAGATATTCAAGTAAGAGTAGTCAGTATTTCCAAATTCAAGAGTTAAGGTAGGAAAGCACACAACACCATTTCTTAAACTAAAGTCAAGAGTCTACATACTCATCTGTTAAACACAAGAAATAAGACAAACAATTTTGCAGCATAACAATGGAGAGTTCTCAGTCATATGTTTATTTGTTTATTTGAAATAGGGAAGAGAAGGGGGAAAACGTGATGATTGGTAGGAGTTGGGGGGAGGGAAAGTGAGATAAAAACATGAAAATATTCAAGAAATAATGTACGAATATAACTTTAACCCCTTTATACATCACTCTGACAATGAAAATAGAATAAAATAAAATACCTTTGATGTTGGGAGTTAAAATTCCTATAATTTGAAATTGCAGTATTCTGGAACAGCAATGGCTGTTTCCAAGTCCACATAAGAGGTAGCTATATGGCTTAGTGAGGAATCCATCATGTGCTCTACTGAACGGTTTCACCCTTACTTGAGAATTTTATATACTAGTTATACACAATATAAGATGCTCATCTCCAAAAATTCAGTCTCTTCTACCCTAGAACACAATGTATCCAGTTTCAACTATATATATATATATATACATATATATATAGTACTATATATGTACATACATACATATGGACAAAAATGGAGTACAGTTTGTGAAATATAGGTAGTGCATGACTAAGATGAAGAGTAACAGTAACTGAAGCAAGAAAACAAGGTATATTTATCTTTTATAATGAAGTGTAGAGTTAGATCAGGTAGTCTCTTAGTAACATAGTGGCCAGGTTGCAGAACTGAGCTCTGTTCTTAAGAATGAATCATGTTGGATCATGTTTGTTTTGTTATCTTCTATCATCATATTTACATATATTTACAAGAAACCGAAAGAGGCGGAATTAAAATGAAAGAAAAGCTAGGAGAATTTTTTTTGATCATGAACTTGAACTCTGGGTCTACGTGCTGTCCCTGAGCTCTTCAGCTCAATGCTACTACCCTATCTCTTGAGCCATAGTTCCACTTCTGATTTTCTAGGGATTAATTGGAGATAAGAATCTCATCCAAAACATGAGAAAAGTTATCAATGTTTGTGCAGTAATGCACCTTCTATCTGGTGAATATAACGTAACCCTTCTATTAATTACAATAAAAATATATTAAAGAAAAGAATCTCATGGACTTAAGTGCCCAGGCTGCCTTTGAACCACAATCCTCAGTTCTCAACCTCCTAAGTAGCTAGGATTACAGGCATGAGCCACAGTGCCTGGCTTAGGAGAATTTTTTAAAGGCAAGTCCTTAAAAGATCCTGAGAAAGTATGTGTTCAACTACAAATCCTCTAAGGCACAGTTAGGTAAAACCATTCATTAGTCTGTAAGGAAAACAATGTGATCCTTGTCCACTTCCTCACATGTCCAACTAAAATTTAGAGGTCAAAATATGTGTTTCTAAACAGACTTATAGGTAGACAAAAACATTCTCTCTATGTGAATAGTAATAGTTTCTATCATATAATAAGGAATGTTAGAAAATTGTATCATAAATATGAATTATTAACTAAACTGATTCACTTTGTTAATTACATTAGTCAAACGCACTAAATGATGAAAGGATAACCTCTCTCCCTGAATCCATCTCCATTTCTGTCTATCTCTGTCTCTGTCTCTTCTCTCCTGCTCACTCTTTCCTTCATTGTTTCCTTAGAGGTACTAATAGTCCTGAATTTCTAATTTCACTGATATTTAACAAATAGTAGTTACCTTTTACTATTACTTATATGAATAGACACTCAATTTTCATACTAACAGTGTCTTTGAGGAAATATTCTATTAAAGGAACAAATAGATGTATATATGAGAGAAGGATTTCTCTCCAGAAGGCAGAATTTGCAGAAGCCTTTCTTGTTTTTTTAGAGAAAGAACTGGAAGTATATTCAATCAGATGCTTCAAGAAAGCCTTCCTGAGCAGAACTATGGCTTCCTGAAAGGATCCAGGTAGTCATAATTGCAGGGAATTGAGTTTGGAAGAATAGACCATTAAAATAGATACTGATTTCCCCAGGTGTACGTATCTTGATGTCCCTTTTGTCAAATGACAATAGTCTGTAGCCTAAAATAATATAATGCACTCTATCTGAGTGCTATTCTTTTCACAAGAATTTGATAATCACATTTTATTACCCAGAATACATTGGCCTTTATGTTTCACAATGTGGATTCAAATGACTGGGCCCTCACTTGATGATTCTTTATTATCTGCCACAACTGCAGAGGGGGGGGAAGGAGGGATGTGATTAATGCTTTAGTCAATGAGCAGTCACACAGCAGAAGAAAAGCACAGTGCTTTTAAAGCAAACTGGTATTTCTGTCTTGGGCATTCTATTCATTATTCACATAAGATATTAGTATTCTGTGGATTTATTATTTTCTAGAATTTTTAAATACTGTGAATAGGAAAGATAAAATGAAACCATGTTATGATCTATTAGTATATATTGTTTAGTAAAAAACATTTCACACCTTTACAACAGCTTATGAAATGGTATAAAAGAAATCCCATAACACTACAGTATAGAAGATTTTAGAAAGCTTTCTAGTTGGGTCAGGTTTTTGAAAATTAATATTTGAATATTGAAATTTTTTAGGAATTAGCAGTTGACTCATCTTGTTACAGAAGGGGCATTTCTAACGTCAATACACAAAATTAAAGTTTTTTGTGTGAAAAGAAAAAATAGTGATGGATTTCTGCATATTGACAAAGCACCACTTCAATTTTCAAGAAGCTTTCATGGAAAAAATATGTTAAGGGATGATTTACCATGAGAATAAATGCTAGCACAATTACACTATAGAGAGTTAAACAGCTGTATTTAACCTCTTCTCAAAAAAAAACAAAAAGAACACCTGTCAGGACATCAGCTACAGTCTGGATGGCTTCAAGTGCTGAAATGTTATTATACAGGCAGGATCAGATTTTGTTGAGTACAAACCACATTCTGAAAGATGTTCATGCATGTTCAAAAGTAATAAAAATATACTCAGTTCATTTTTATGAAACCAGATGCTTGCACAAATGAATAGAAGAGCCAAGTGTATATTTATCTTTGCCATATATTTACCCAAGAAACATTTTATTCCAATAATATCAAATCCAATGATATTGATTTTACATTCATTTTGGCATTCAGCTTACAGAGTGCCAATATATTTATTCAAATAATTGCATTAGAAGCATAGGAATAAATGCTTTAAAGGAAAAGTCACAAAGACCACATGAGTCGTATTCTGTATGAATTAGGCCATTTACTAAAGATTCTTTTTGGTTTTTTAAAAATTGTGATTAATAGAAGGGTTACATTATATTCACCAGATAAAAAGTGCGTAACTTCACAAACATTGATACTCTTTTCATTGAGGTCCTCACACGAAGGACAATCCTCTATATCATAAAAGATTCTATTTTCAGCAATTCTCTTAGAATTTTATTTGTTATGCCATAAGCCTTTTTAAAATTTATAGAACATAGCTATAATGATTCTTCCTAACAAAGCCACTCTAATTCTCAGTAGGTTTCTTAAGACATATGATTACTTTGAATTTCTCAAAAGATCTATCTATCATCTATCTATCTATCTATCTATCTATCTATCTATCTATCTATCTATCTATCTATCTATCTATTGGGCTCAGACATGTTTACTTTAATAAAGAAATCAGAAAATATCTTGTTCATATTAGGCTGAAGTATGTTGCATGTGCTTTCTTCTGGACCTCAACACAGAAGGATTAAAAGCATGTGCCTCCCAAGAAAGCAGGTATAAAATATTAAGTGCCTTCTGTTGCTTAACAATGTAGATTTTGTTGAACTACTGTTGCATGCATTCAGTTCTAAGGTCAAATATCATCCTGTCAGTGATTTGAGCTAACTACCTTTTGTTTCACTCTGTACCTTTTCTTATCATACTTTTTGTCCCTATGTTTTACATTTGCATATTTTCTCTTCGTTATTCAATTGAAAAACTAACACTATTTTTTTTAAGTTTTTAACCTTTCTCATAACTTGGTGCCCATTTCCCTCCTCCCACCCCCACTCCTCATCTTGTTTTCCTCCCTTCCCTATCTTATTTCAAATAACCAAATAAGCATATATACAATATATCAGATAACAAGGTAAAATACTGCAACAATATGAGATAACCAAGGGGACAGCAAAAGAGATGAGAGATAACGTAGTATATTAAGGGCAACAATCATTCATTATATGTCTTTTGTGCCTATATCTTGGAGGTCCTTTTATACTATATGGCCTTAAGTATCTAGGCTTTGTTCTATTGTAAATCTCTGCTGGAAAGCACAAGGTTTCTACTGATTATGACAGATGAGGGAAACCATTGAACCTATGTTCCTTGAGTCTGGCTTACTTCACTTAATATGATTTTTTCTAAGTCTTTCCATTTCCTTACAAGTGGGGCAATATCTTCCTTTCTGACAGCAGCATAGAATTCCATTGTGTATAACTACCACATCTTGTTGATCCACTCATCATCTGAGGGACATCTGGGTTGGTTCCATATCTTTGCTATGGTAAATAGTGCTGCAATGAACATTGTTGTGCTGGTGGATTTAGTATGTCCTTGTTTCTGGGTGGTTGGGTAAATGCCAAGTAGTGGAATTGCTGGGTGATCGGGAAGCTCTCTGTTTAGTCTTTTGAGGCACTGCCATACTGCTTTCCATAGTGGTTGAACAAGTTTGCACTCCCACCAATGCACATTTTTGCCAGTCCTGAGGCTTGAACTCAGTGCCTGGTCACTGTCTATGGACACTTCGCTCAAGGTTAGAGTTCTGCCACCAGAGTGGCAGTGCCACTTCTGCCTTTTTTTTCTAGGTTTGTGGTACCGGGGAATTGAACACAGAGCTTCATGCATGCTAGGCAAGCACTCCACCACTAAGCTACACTTGCGGCCCGAAAAACTAACATTTTATTGAAGTGTACTATATAAACATAAAAATTCAAGCAGCTTCATGATACTTTAATTTTGAAATTATAGAAAATACATACATACATTAATCCAAATAAATAATATTTCCTTGTCCTCAGAAATTTCTTCACATCAATTTTGAATAACCACAAAAGGCATATACTCATCATATTTTGATTGATATGGGTTAAACTTATTTTTGCTTTGTATAATAGTAATTACACTTCATCTATCCTATCTTATCACTAAGTTCTTTTTCACATGGTTTATTTTGCAACATTGTGATTTGGTCAAAATAAATCAGTATAAAACCTTAACATAAAGCAAACCATGTATTGTGAAGATTCTCAATTTGATCATGGGAAAAATTATTTTCATATGTAACTTGAATTCTTTTGTATATAGCTTACTCATTAATAGTAATAAACAAGCTCATACTTCTTATCAGCCATATGATCTTTCTTCTTTGAACAAGTTTGATGAAATAGTTATAGTAGGTTTATACATAAACAACATTCTTTTTTCATGCAAACGTTATTAATATGACTAAGTTAATAATGTTATTTTTCAATTGTAATAAATGTATGTAATTGTCAGGGTGATATATAGAGGTGTTCCAGGTTAGAGTTACATCATCTGGTAGTGGTTACATGACTTCTTGAACATTGATATCCCTTCCCATATTTTTCTCCCACTTTCCCTTCTCTCCTAATCATCTCATTTTCCCCCTTCCCCTCCCTCACTATTTCAAGTAATGTATATACAGCGTACCTGGTACCAAAGTCAAATAAACCATAATGGGAGAAAAAAGAGAAAAGAATAACTTCACAAATTACATTAAGGAAGTACTGAAGTACCTTTTGTTGTCTTTTAAAGTACATGTTTAATTATCTGAGTGTATCTTTTATTTTTTTCTTGTAGAAAAATGTACTCAATTGTGAATTACTTATGTATAGTAGAACTTTAATAAACAAATGTAAATTAACCCATGTTTTTTTCCAGTCAAATTTACCCACTCATTATTCTCATCTTCAACTTAATATGTGAAATGCATCTTAACATTTTGGCAAAATCACATATATTAATCATTTCCTAATGTACATTCTATAGTTTAGATATTTTATGTATTCAGTATTTCGCTCTGTGTGTCTACTGAGAGTGTTCTTGGAAGCATTGCTGAGCCTTTAGAGTATGTAGTAATGTCTATTTTGGACTTTGGAGTGTAATCACCACAGCTGTGTTTTATTTCTGGGCGGAATTCATTTTTTCAGCTTACAAAATTGCAGGGAAGATGATGAGATAAGTAGAAAGTAAGTAAAATCTCCAACTCAAGGATAGGAAACATTTTGCTCCTTCTCTAACCATAATGATAAAGGAAATTTGTTTTACCCTGGTAAAGTGAAATTTTAATATGGAAACAATAACAAAGGTATTCAATTATAACCTTGAATATCACTGTTATAAAATAATCAAAATATTTGTTAAATAACATTGCCAAATTACCATTCCTTAAACACAATGTCTAGGAATACATGCATTTATAGCTATCAATTGTCCTTTATTTAGCATTTTTCTTTCTTTAGTTTTGGGCAAATCATAACTTGCATTCTACATTAAAATGATCATTGAAAATGGCATATGGAATTTTTGTTGAATATTTAAACATGCAAATATTGTATATATAATTTTATAGTAGCATAATAAAGAATTGTTAAATATATTTTATAACTATATATCCCTTATAATCTTTAGATCAGCTTACATTTATTTTTTTATATCTCTAATTCCTTAAGGATGACATCCTATCCAAATTTTTATATATTTGTGCTTAATTATAAGAACAAATAGTCAAAGAATTTCTGATTTCAACGAAATCTCTGAATAATCATATTATTTCATAAGCAATCAAATGTATCTCCTTTGAATTTGAGCTGGCTTTTATTAATGCTCTGGGAAAATTCTTATAGAAATTAAGCTGTATAATTTTTAGTGCTAGGTCCTAAAATCAATTGATCTCTTACCTAGCTTGCTCCCCTTCCCTATAGGATAACTGTTCTTAAAACAATTGAGTACATAGTCAATGCTACAGTAAATGAGCCAAGATTCCCAGGGCTTAAGCCTCATTTGATTTCACTGCTTATAATCAATATTAACCTACCACCACGTGAACAAACAATCTTGGAAGTGGATTTAATAGTATTCATTTGAATTACTTTGGCTCACTAGAACGGACAAACCTTCTCTTCATGCTGTGCCCAAATTGCAAATTTATGAGCAAAACAATTAATTGCTGTTGTTTTATATTCCAAGTATTGAATAGAATAGTTTGTTTTTACCAACAGATAACCAGAATAATTTAAGTGGTTCTTCCAGCAAGTTATGCTAATAAAGTTAGAGAAGTACACTCAACAGCTATTTAGAATATGACTATTTGCATATTAAATTTCAGCATGATGGCAGTGCTTATCTTCCATTAAGTTAGTGAACAACCATCAACCATCTGATAGGTGTAAACATGAAATATAATTAACTACTCCTCAAGCTTTCAGATTCAACACTGTAAAGCAACAGAAAATATTTTACTAAACTTAAAATTAATAAACATTCACTAGACCATGTTAAACTTCTCTTCAATCCTGTACTCTTATAAGGAGTTGTAGTCACAAAATCTGTAAACACCAAGAAAATTTTTACTGCAAAAAATCATCTTTATCATACAATTTAAGGAATACACCAGTAGATAAATCCTTTGTTTACTTGCAACAAAGTTGTATATAGATCTCCAAATACTCCTTATGTATCTCATAAGTGTTTAATTGATTTGCCTTCTCTAAAAAATCTACACAAAAATACTTCTAGTGAAATTCGAACAACCCTAACCCAAATTCCTTTTTTTTAGAATCACTTAACAGTTGATATTTACTTATCAAAACTATTCTGTTACCCATTTCTTTTTAATCTTGTTGAGTTTTTCCTATAAATCTGATTCACCATTGATTCAACACGGATCTTATGTTAAGTCATTTCCTTCCTATAAAAATAACACTATCCTATTAAAATAATAACTATCCAAAAGTATATCCATTGTATAATTTATCAATACTTAGACTTAATCTTATCTAATTTAATAATTGCAAACAAAAATATTATGAGTCTCTTAAAAGCAAAACTGTTGATATTTTATTTGGTAAAGAATTATGTGATATATGATTTCAAATTGAACAACTTTATAATAGGAAGGAAGATAAAGTAATGAAAATATATTTTCTGTTACTTAGCGAGAGGTTTCTTTGCATCACTAATCTGTTAAAAATTCTCCCATGGTTAAACTACTCTTCATATGCAATAAAGTAATCTGTCCAGAAAAAAATATAAATACAAAACAAAACAGAATATATACAGACATGTTTATATGTTTGTGTATCTGTGTATGTATGGGACATATAACCTTTGTAAATATTTTCCCTGTATCTTTCATTACATACTGTATGTGGATATCATACAGATTTAGTTAAATATAGGCAATACATTTATATGTTATGCTGTCTATATCAATCTATTTTTAATATGTAAACATATTATGTGCATCTTGTATATTATATCTTATGCATACTAAATGTGCTATAAACATAATGCATGAACACCTTATGATAGATACAATGATATAATAATATATTTTAGTATGTGTGATAGTTATATACGGAACATATATAATATGTAAACATATTATTTAGAGATATATTTATTGACATAATAAATGAGATAGAACTGTGAATATAATTGTATTATTTTCATTATTTTAGATAGATAATATTATCTCTATAATTGGGTGAAGATCACTAAAAGAAATATTACCAGTGGAGGAAATAAACATGGTGCTAATTATGGCTATTTATGGGCATCAAAGAGGAATATATGACAATGTATACCAGGTATGCAACATTTTTGGTTTAACTGGTCAGAATATAAAGTAGAAATTCTAGATCATATTTGAGCTCTAATTTTAATTAATCATTTTTTTAAATCAGTATTGGGGTCTGAAATGAAGGTCTTGTACTCACTTGCCTATTTTGGTCAGGGTCAGCATTCTACCACTTGAACCACACTTATGGACACTTTTGGCTGATTAGGAAGTCTTACAGGCGTTTCCCTGCTTTGTGTCATACCTGATCCTTCCGGTCTGAGTTTTCTCATTAACTAAAATTACAGAATTGTTAGCCGCCATTTCAAGGTACTGTTTTTGAGGTTTTTTTTTTTTTTGTAATCTGAAATATCTTTTTCATAATCACTGTGCCAATATACAGTCCTATCAACAGTGAACTGTTTTCCATTTTTGTCTATATAATTATGAACATTTCTGATAATTCATAAAAACCCTCATCTATATTAGGTGGCATAATATTGTAGTTCAGACATTTGTTTCTCTTTTGGTTAGTGCCATACAACAATTTCTCAGTCTCTTTCTACCTGTATGTTTTTATTTTAAAATAAATAATTCTTTTTGGCTTCTTTGTAGAGTTTTTAATATTTGGGTTGTCAGTGGTATTGCTGAATAAAGAATTAAGAATAAAGATACAAGGTCATAGGGATCCAAAATCCTAAAATAAACTCATTGAAAGGTAATCAAAAGATAGTTTTATAATTGCTATAAAATTTACTTGTGCATATATTTGTATATTTCATTCTCACATAAGTAAGGATATGTGTGCATATATATTTATGCATTTATGTAAGATCATATGTTTACATATACATAAATATAAGTTTAAAGATATATAATATTATATATAAAATACATACAATTCATATTACTCATAATGTATCATATATGCTAATTATAAATACTAAATTATGTTCGAATCATCTAGCAGTTACACTTCTAGACAATGATATAGTACTTCCAGTTCTGTTCAAATGCCTTACAGATTGTGTATCTCATGTAATTCTATTGTGAGTTTTTCTCTTATTTTGGTCTAAATTACTGTAGTAAATTTAACTACATATAATGGCAATATAATCACACAATGATAAAAATGGCTCTTTTGGATTCGCCTTCCAGACAACTGCATGCAGAGTTTACGAAAGCAAGCATTGGCTACAGCCTACAGAGTTTCAATATGTGGCATTATTTTACCCAAATGTTTTAGGAAATGAAGTTTATTTTTTTTAAAAAGAAAGGAAGGTGTATAATTCTCTGTATGGTTTAAGGTAAGCCACGCTGCAATAAAATATACTTATCCAGATGACTGATTTCAAGTAATTTTTTAAAAAATGGATGTAATTTTATTTCATAAGACCTGAACAAATGGGATGCATACAGTTGATGACCCAGAAAGTTACACATAAGAATCTTATAATGTAGAATCAAGTAAGTACTTTCTCTTACTCTTGTCAAATAAGTTTATAAAATACATGAATTTTTGTTTCTTTTCATTTATATACATACTTTTGAAGCACTGGGAGCTGAAATTCATTTCTAAAGAGAATAAAAATGAGGCTAAACAAAGTGATTATATTACAGAGACACAAAGGGGTAAACAGTACACTGTAGAGCACTGTCTATGAAAAGCAAAATAAATAGCCCCTTGGCAAATTCTTTGGTTTACATACTTATAATTTGGAGAAGAATAGGTCCGTAACCCTAATCTGTAGAGCTTTACATTTCATTTCAGTTTATTTCACTGTCTTCTTTCAAGATTTTATGAACAAACATTTTTTTGTCAGTTATGGGGCTTGAACTCAGGGCCTGAGCACTATCCTTGGACTTTTCTAAAGGCTAGAGCTCTACCCTTGGGCGACAGCATCATCTTTAGCATTTTTCTATGTATGTGGCGCCGAAGCATGGAACCTGGGTCTTTGTGCATGGTAGGCAAGTACTCTACCACTAGGCCAATCTCCCAGCCCATGAACCAACATTTTAAAAAAGAGAGAACATCCAAAATGTAAAGGATAAACAGAGCAGGTACTTTTGTGCTTGTGTGTTTTTTCTTCTTTTTTTAGACTGTTAAAATGTCCAGCACCACATTGATTTCACTAATTAGGGACAAACTGCCTTTTAGTGGTAGCAAATCCAGAAAAATCACTGTTGATATCAAGGCATTTTCTACTCTTAAGCAATGTTGCACTCTGATTCTCTTCAACACTCCAACTTTTCAATATCTGTCTTTTATATTAACAGAAATGTTATTTACTTTTCACTTAAGTGGCAACCGTTTGTAGAGTTCTTGGCCTATCTGCAAGTAAGACCCTTAGCTAGGCTAGGATCAAGAGCGGTTAATAATCTGGGCCCCCCCCTTGAATTTTCTAATCAAATATGTCAGACTTTATTGGGATTGGATTTGAGAATCTTTTACTTTAGCAAATACTTCTAATGATTTTCTGCCACATAACTGTTTTAAAGCCTCAAGGAAGATTGAAACAACCTATCCCATGCTCATTACAAATTTGTGGAATACTTACCTCGGTTAACTTTTTCTTAACACTGGCTTTAATGATAGCAAATCACTTTATACAAAATTTATCATAGGATTGTGTTTTACTCCTATTTTAATATGGAGATGATTCAGAACATTTTAGGTGAAATGTACGATAACACATTGTCATTTAGTAAAGTATAGCGTGAGAAATTTAGTGTATATCTAAAATGTAAAATTTCTTATATTTTAGTTTAAATCAAACATTAATTAGACATTTGATTTTGGACAATTCACTTAAAATTCCTCTTGTTCAAAAATGAGTGTTGATTATATAATTAAAAATATTTCAGCTTCTATCCTTAATATATGGCTATTAGATCCAAATATACAAGAGCGAGGACTCAATATTTGTATACCCAATGCTATGGACATGGTATTGGAGATAAACACTTATAGATATATATGACTCTATAGACAGAATGTTTTATTACATAGTTTAATATGTATCTATGATATATGAATCCTTACTCCAATTTTGATTATTTTCTAAGAAAGAAGTGCCAGTGATTGTATATAGAGATTCCCTTCTTGATTACATGTCATTTGAAATGTGTTGTAAAAATCTATGTTAATAAATTCTTTTTTTTCAAATATTTTTTATTGTAATTAATAGAAGGGTTACATGATATTTGCCAGATAGATGGTGCATTAATTCTCATACATTGATACCCTTTCACATGTCTTGGTCCCCATTTAAAACTGGATTAGTTTTTAATTTAATTTGTACAGACTCTTGCTATTTTGTCCAGAATAACAGAATTTTCAGTCTTCTTGCCTCAGCCTCCCAAATGCTAGAATGTGATGACTACATCTGGCTTACAGTTTATTTTAATATGTAGCAATTAGTTATGAAAGAATGCTCAGACTTACTGTAAGATTAAGATCAAAAGAACTTTAACTGGAATGTGATAGCTTAAACCAATATATGTCTGGCATTTCAAGCTCAATCTAAAGGAAAAAAATATTGGCAACTATATGTAGGTATTTAATTTTCTACATTTAATTTTAAGAGTCATGCGTAATTAGAAGTACTTTATTAACATCAATATATCTACACTCTCAAGACTTCTGATCTCCAGCCCTTACAGTTCCCATCAGAACCATCATTTTGATTATATAGTCATGTCAACACAGTCTCCAACAAAATAAAATAATCTATTTGTGAGTACATTTCTACCAAGTGACTCTCTTTGTTAGGAAGCTGAAGGCATGTTTGGAGAAATAGCCATTAGATTTAGAAACGTGGAAGTGTTTGTTACTCCCACAAATATTCTTACAGTAAAATTCACAATGAAATTAACTTTTCAGCTACATTTTAAGTAGCTTATGGATATATGCTATATTTTGACAATGCAAATGAAATGCAACTAATACATCCTAATGTCTGGCTGTTTGGCTTAGTCTGTCGCCTAAATCCATATATCTTTGCATACCTCTAATTTTCTAAGTATTCTATTTTTAATTTTGTCATATTCCAAGTGGGAACTCTTTTAAGTCTTACTTGACAGGAAAACTTATGACTTTCCTTCATTGTGTTATAGTAAACCCAATTGGTGATTTTGAAAGTATTTTTGTTGCTGTTGTTGTTTTGTTTTTCGTGCCAATTCTAGGGTTTGAACTCAGGACCTGAGTACTGTCCTTAAGCTTTATTTGCTCAAAGCTAGCTGTCCCACTTGAGCCACCGCTTCATTTCTGGCTTTCTGGCCGTCAATTGGAAACAAGAGTCTCATGGGCATTAGTGCCCAAACTGGCTTCAAACTGCTATCCTCAGATCTCAGCCTCATGAGTAGTTAGGATTACAGACATGCGCCACCAGCACCAGGCTTGTGTATAATTTGTCTCTCAAAAGTCTGACTTAGATAAGATAATCATCACTAATCATGGTGTAAATATAGACCAAAACACTAATGACATACTGCTTCATATCAATAAAACTAGATTATTATCAAAGAGGTTAAAGGAAACTAATACTGACAAGGAAGTAGAGAAAAGTGACCCATAATGTTAGTGGGGATATAAACTAGTGCAATCATTAAGGAAAACACAGAACTGTTATATGATCCAACAATTCCAGCAGTGAATTGCAGTAAATATTGAAGTACATGTTGAAATACATACTCCTATGTTCCCTGAAGCATGATTTATAATTAAATGAATGTTACCTAGTTGTCAATCAGCTATTAAATAGATGAAAAACAATATAGTTTACCTAAATAGTGACATGCAAGCTGGCTAAACCAAGGATCAAATCCTGTCATTTGCAAATGAATATGAATGGAGTTAGAATTCACCATGAACAGTGACATAAGCAAGGTATAGGAAAACAAATATCATGTGACCTCTAGAGTTTGATGTTAGAATGGTTCCTTCCAAAACCTGAGAGGAGGGGAAAGGAAGAGAGATGGAAAACTGTTGATGATTGGCTACTGAATAAAACAATATGAAGATACATTTTGCTATTAGAACAAGAAATACACAGAATTTTAAAATGAGCGAACAGTAATTGAAAGGTTTTTTTCATAAATGATAAATGTTGAGAGGACAAAAGTTTAATCTGACTTAAGCATTGTATGTTGTGTACAGGTATGGAAAATCACCTTAACCCACTAATATACACTATATATATATAATATAAAAATAAATCTGTTTTAAAATAAACTAAAAAGATAAAGTTGACCTGAGAAGTTGGAGAAGGAGGAAGAAGAAGATTCAGGTCAGGTAAGATGAACACCATTTTATCATCCTAGTGATATGAGAAATGTGTGAAAAATCACTGAATACACAAAGAAGGAAAGGGAAGAAGGTTTTCAGTCAGAAACTAATTCTCTAATGTGACTACCTCTACCTTGTTCCTCTTTCTGGTAACCATATTCCTTTGGAATTTTTTGACACACAAAATAAAATAAAAGAAGACATTTTGTTCAAGTTTTTCTTTGAGTCATAAAGATGAAGAATACATTTAAAAAAACAGATCATAACTTTTTTAGCTCCTTATTCTCACTTCTCTGAGTTTTGGTACTTTCAATTCTGTTCTTAGAATCTTCGGTCTAAGTCCTTGAATTCAGCCTCATTTTCAGTTTTTGGACTGAGTTCACTTATTGTCCAGTTCACCTGCATATCCAGCTCGAACCAGCTTATTTTCAAGGAAAGGTCAATGTAAGCAACTGTTGTCTCCAACTTGCTATAATCCTGTGATCTGAGCTACATCTTGACAAATGCCACATGTTCCTGCTAAGTTACTGATGTATATGATGAAGTTTTATTCCTACAAAGGTAGTTGATATCTTTTTAAATTTTACAATGTTCATTTAGAAATTCACACTGTAAAACTCTATAGTCTCTGTGGATAGGTGTTGGGAGCCGAGTGCAGGGTCAGGCTGGCCCATCAATCTGCATCACTGAGTAAGATAACGACACAAAGAAATGAGCTGTCATGTATGAACGCCATGCCTAACTTTGAGCTATATTGTTGGTATTGTGAATCACTTTCTGCTGAGACTTGATTACCATTGGGTATGAATGTGTTATTGCTTTTTCACTCTTTGCTGAGACTTATAGTAAGAGTAAACACGTGGACTTCCCCCATCCTGCCCACCTTTGTGCTGATAGGCTCCTACACCCCTATATTAGCTGAATGTGCTTCCTCAATAAAGGAGCTCCTGCCTTGACGAGTCTCCCTGACAGGTATGATTGTCCTCTGGCAAGGGAAGGCTGGGTGCAGGGTGCGCGCAGTCAGTGGGGTCCCTCTCCTTTCTCAGCTTGTCCTGGTTGGGGCGTGTTCTCTGTATCCCTCTTGCGGGTTGGGAGGGACCGAGGACTAAAAAACCCCGACAGATAGGTACAATTTCAGCTTCAATTAAAATCCAACTTTATGTGTATAAATTTTGACCTTGGTGGTACATTTCTCAGATAGGGACAAGGTCCCAAGTTTGTTTTCCTCAAGACTAAGAAATTATTTTTGACAAAGCAATTTTCACACTGCAAAGTGAGAATCAGCAGACTATCTGAACTAAGCAACCCGTAATGCAAGAATGATTTCTTCTTCTGGTGGTATACAGAAACCAATCTCAAAAGACTGATCTCCGCCGCTATTCATATATTGAGCATGGGAGCATACACGTGGTCCCAAAGGTCATTAGCCAGGCACAGCTTGGCATTTTAGCAACATCAGGGCATACTTCTTAGTATGTGAATCTTAAGCTTCCATTCCCCAGGATTAATATACAGCTTTGTTCTTGCCAATACTCTAGAGGGATGAAGAACCTAGAAAAGAAGTTTTGCAGAAAAAATATTGAAAAGGCAGAGGAACAAAGGAAGCAAACAGCGAGTTAAAAATATAAATGGGAGACACTGGAAGTGTGAAATAAGGCAAGTGAGGAATAGTATGAAAGGGCGAGGAGTCAATGACTCCTGAGGGCAATACATCTATTTTTTTGTGCAGAGATTGAATTCAAAGACCTTTTTTTTCCCCTATGGCACATTGTCTTCCTCTCCAGATTCTCACATCAAATATTTCAAAGTGACAAATTGCTCCTTTGAGTAACATTTTATACAGGTGGATGACTTTAAGATGTAAGCAAGGTTGATGATAAAAAATATTATGGGGTAAGAGAAATGCATTTGAGACCACAGCTGCTGTCTCTTTCATGAGCTTCCCCCCGGATTGTTTTCATTCCCTTTTGATCCGTAGTCTTCCAGGCCATTCTTCTGACTCAGTCTCTCTGAAATACTAGCTTAATACCCTCAAGCTGACATGCAAGAGGAAAGTCCATAACATTATGCAGAAAATGTGGAGGCATATATGTCACTTCCATGGCAATGTGCCTCTCAGACCTGCTGTGAACTCTGTACTTTATGGATGATTCCAGCTGCTGCACCTTCAGATACAACACTAAATTCCATGGGGAATCCTCAGGCTTTTCTCATGCAATGTTTCAGTAAACAAGGTCACTCAAACAGATTTGCCCCAATGAGATACAAGAGTTTCCATCAGAATATTATAACTCAGTTACACCTTTGCTCAGATCACAACACATCCAAGAATCTTCTTCCTCAAAACTCCCCACCAGAGCTGTCAGTCTATTTTATATTCTACTTTACTTGACCATTTCTGCCTACTATATATGTCTTGCAAATTTAATTTTCTTAGTGTATGTCTAGTGTTTGGTTTGTAAAAATGTAAATTTTACTAAGAGAGGTAAATGAAAATTTAGGATTAGTATTAATTGCCTGGTGGAAAAGGCATACACCATCTCAAATGGTAAGTGAATTATTAATAAAATATAATCAATGGAATATATTATTCTAAAAGCTCAGGATTACTTTTAGAGCCAACATGTGTTATGATGGAAAACTTCAGCTCATTAGGTACAATAATGATGTTATTTTAAATACTGGGGAAAATAAAATATTGAAATAAAATTTTAATTAACCCAACCAAAGATGGACAATGGGAGACTTCTGAGGGGTAACACATAGTTAAGGGCTATGAGAATTAAGATTTGTTCAGTCAAGAGTAGAAACTACTGACCATCAGACTAGAGATGGGACAGAGTGACAACTTCTAGATATATTTTAATATTCACAGATTTGTTATGTTAAAACGTTAGGACTTTCTTCTATCAAAATTGGTCTATAACACATAGACTGGAGCCACCTATATGGAATACCCAGGTACATTATTTGCTCAGTTGTCTCAGACCTTAAGTAACATTCCCCTTGAAGTTGTGTCCCTCAAAATCAGACTTTTTTATAACATATGCAAATAGAGAATGCTTAGCTTGATAAAAATGAGCTAAAAGAGCTTATAAACAAAAACATGGTAGGAAATGTTGAACTTGTACTGTTTGAAGCCAGCAGAATTATAGCTGAGATAGGATTTTAGATGTTTTGTCTGTAGTTCAGAGTATATGGTTATATAATAAATAATCCAAAGATCTGGAGTCAATTGGATGGAGGGGAAATATTAGCAGTTGGAGAAAGTTTGGTGAAGCTTGGTGAAGTCGATCTTTCCAAGCTGCTTAGTCAGAAGAGAAAAGTACTAATGAAGTGATATTAAAGTAAGAATACTGGAATTTTATATAAAAAGAGCTTCCAGATGATTATATTTTATATGGCCAGTCACAAAAACACACCTTTTCTGATGACCATCAGTAATATAGGTACATGAACCGTGCTGACATTATTGTCTTTTAAATGTCAGGTGTGAAAGAAGAGAGGTGGTTGCAGAGTAGGTCTCATTAATATCCAAATGGAATTAATAAACCCAAACTGATAGATGCTAAGGATAACAATTCACCTCCAGATGAGAAACCATAATTATGAGACTTGCTGGAGAGGATGAATGAAAATTGTGTGAAATTATTATGAAGACTTGCAGAGATATTTAATATAGCTTCTCTATAATCAACTTGATTGACACTAACCATGGAACTACTTAAATGAGGGCACAATTCAATTCATGTCAAAATGGAGAAATGAATTTCTGGGGCAAATATCCCAATGAAGAAACTTAGGTTTTAGTTAAGTATTTTCATTCAAGCCAGATTTGATCTGATGCCCATTTCTGTGGAATTGGTTGGATACTTTAATTCAGGACACTTGTTAAATGTACATGTGAAAAATGAGTTAATCTATATTCTCTAGGAATCAAGTGATAAGTTGAAAAAGAGTGTGTTATATAGACTGAATCAACATATACATTGAAGTTTGCACTCCATAGTTTTGCTTTTTGTTTTTTTTTAATACTCACCTTCTAGTACCAAAGCACATATTTTAATTAATATTCCTGGAACTGGTGCTGAGTTATTATAGTGTGGAAGGCTAAGTTGAAGTTTCTGAAATGTGTTTCTTCCTTTAATCAAGATAAATAAATTTAATATTTCATTCTATAAGAAATGGATTTATTTATAGCAATACTTAATGTCACCAGTAAATTCTTTGATAAATGCATGTGTGATTGCATATATCACATCTTAATTTATCTTCAGGTAAACTTTAACTTCTGAAAAGCTCAAGTTGAGTACCTGCATCTCAATCATATAATAGGCATGATTGCAGTTGTTGGGTCAGTTATATAAATGGTGATGTGTCAACACATCTAGTGAGTATTTTCTTTTTCTTTAAACTGTATGAAAATGAAATATCTCTTCAATAAGATTGCATTTTAATTGAGTCATATTTAAAATTTAAGCAGATTCTATTCCTATAAAAAGTCATACTGACTAAGAAAAGACCATGAGATTATGGAGAATGATTTACAATATGCAACATAAAAACTGTTATGTCTTTCTGAAATTAAAGAAAAAACTGACTACCAGTTTTCATTCAGATCACATTGTAACCAATTGACTTACAACACTATTAAATAAAATAAAGAACTCGTTTCATTAAATTTAACCCTAAGTATTAGACAGACACTAGTCAGTTCAAATCAGTCTGCTAAAATCAAATTCACAAGACAATATATCATGCCATGGGACCTCCAAAGTAGACAAAGTGAAAATTTTATCTTATTGAACACACATCTTTTTTTAATATTTCAAGTATATTTGTATTTTTCTAATTATCACAGAGATTTTAATGGTCATTATATTCCATTTTTACTCATGATAAAATTGACACACAAGGAAAGGTACTTTTTTTTCAAAGTTATCTAGTGATTCAAAATGATAAAATTTTTAGTTTTCTGGTAATTAATGTAATACAGGAATGTAGAAAATAATTTTAATATCTACAGCAATAATATCTGGTAGAAAAATAATCCTTAGGATTTTTACAAAAAGATATTTCAGATCATGGTTGAAAATTACTTTAAACATTCATTTTACATCATAACCTGAATTCTTCTCAGGAGCTACATCATTTAAATGTGTGAACCTAATATTTTTCAAAACTTTTAGAGATGAATTTACAATATTTACTATTTACATAATATCATAGTGCACAGCTTATATCCTTGTGTCATAAAAGGCTTTTAAAATAAACATTTTGAAATTTTGCACACTACTATGTCTATTTTCTGTCCAGGTGGTAAAAATTATAGCTTAGCTTTTGAGAAATTTTTGATTTCTAAGAAATTTCAACCAAAGATTTCTTTTAGAGAAGAGGCTGTGAGTAACACGTAGTTGCACTTTCTGTAATTTAAAAGAAATATATCAACTCTTGCTTTTGAGACAAGATAAATGCTTCTAATTTCCTGACAGCCTGAATGACTTTGCTCTCTGTTGTTAGATCTTTTGAGACCTTATTATGTCCCTTAATTCAACCGAAGTCCAAGCACTTCAGACATGTAATCACGACGTCATGAATATCAACACTCTGGTTGCTAGCTACTGGGATGGTCCAAGATTGATGATTCTTCTTAAACGTCATGCATCATTATCAGTTCAGGGTCACCCAAAAGGAAATTCACCACAGTATCCAAGATATTGTGGGGCTTCTTTTTTCCACGAGACATTACCCAAAATTTGTTCTGATTAATGAATTCTTTTTATTCATATGTAAAGCATATTATAATATATGATATTAAAATGTTTAAAATACTTTTTCCTAAGAAACAAATGATATCTTTCCTACTTTCTCCATTTCAAGTGCAAAATACGTACATATATCTATAGTTCACATTAGTTTTAGAATTGCATTACTTTTGAACATTTGAGACAATAAAGGCTATTATACAGTATCAACACCTTCTTCCAACAGTTAATGTAAACTATTTGCAGATATGTCTTAAATATAACAAAATTTATAAAAGAAATCCAGATAACTTAATGTAAAGAATTTTTAAAATCTACAAAGAAACCTAAAAGTAATGTCATATAATCACAAGATACTATACTTTGTGCATAAATAACTCTATTTTCATATAATTATAAATTCTAGTGTATAAATAAAGAATGCATACTCATATATTCCTATATACATATTTATATCTGAGTATCAATTATAATTTTGGTTTAGACATCATTGTGTTCACTTATAAACTTCTATGTGGATCTTTTATGCATTATCACTTTCTTTCTGCAATCACAGTCAAACTATGGGCGGGCAATGGAGTTTCTGAGAGCTCAATAGACAGACATTTTGTGTTTTGTTTAGTAAGGGTAGGCCAGTGGAAAGTACTTATCTCCTTTCATGTTTCCTGGTCCTGGTAACCATGCAGGGTGAAATTTCATAGGCTAGCCTATGGGAGCTTTCATTATTCCATGCATGACAGGAATTCTATGAACTAGTTGCCTTGACTGTACATATAGAATAGCAGGTTCTTCCGAGGTGCCAATTACTCTGCTCGGTTCCCAGGCTCCTTCAGGTAACAGCTGTCTGCCCATTTCAGAACTGGAACGTTTAATTTGTTCCTTGCCCTTGGCTGAAGTCACGGTTTGGGAAAGAATTGTGTGAGGGCCATGATGATTGATGATGTCCTTCTTTCAAGAATCACACACACACACGCACGCACACACCTCACAATGAAGATCATGGCTTCTTTTTAAAATTAGCTTATATTAATTATATGTGAGGAAATTCATTGTTTTCTTTCCACATATTTTTAATGCATCCCTATGCATCCTATCCTCTTTATCATTGTCCCTGTGTCCTTTCTCCTGGAAACAAATGAATAGGTTTCATTGTTCTGTTTCAACAGTGGCAGATAATTGTTTCCCAGTATTCATCCTCCTCCATCCTTTGTGCTAGCCCAACTTCCTCTCACCAACACTTTTATCAGCAGAATCTGATTTCTTTTTTTTCATGTAATTTTTAATGTAGTCAATAGAAGGGTTACATTATATTCGCCAGATGGAAGGTGCATTATGTCCCATTCATTGATACCCTTTCTCATGGCTTGGTCCCCATTTCCCTCCCCCCACCAGGATCCACTTTCTTTGCTAGTTTCCTTCATCCACCTCTATTGATCAACAGCTTTCCTTGAGTTTTTTTAAAGACTTTAAAAAACTACTTATGTTTAAGTAGTTTTACAAACAAGTCCTCACTCAATGAATTAGCCTGAGTTCAATTCATCTTTATTCATGTCGTCCTCTTCATTCTCATCACCTTCCTAGCCCCACAGAGTCCCTCAATTTTCTTAGTTTCACAGGATATTGAAATGCATTCTCTCTTCTTCCTCTCCTCATTCATCTGCCCTTAAACCTTTGAAATACCAGAGTTCTGAAATATGAAGAGTAGTCATAGAATAAAAATCAGAGCTCCTTCTTATCCATTTGAGGAACAATACTCAAGAGAACATCAGAAAATTAGATCATTAAGAGTTTATTGTAATCAAGAATAATCGTATCTTTAGCTTACTAATAGGAGAAAGGAGAAGTGGAACCCCACCTCAAAAATTGTAATTCCACAGTGTTGGTTCAGCTAGGCATAGATCTACATTTTGAAGAACTGTTCAGCTGCTGCTGTTGCAGAATAGCATCGTAGTTGTTTCTCTTTTTTGTTTTAATTGAAATTCACTTATTTTACTTATTTATTCCTAAGACCCACATCACACCACCTGAAGAAAAAAAAAACACCTCACACCTCTGGATTTGAAGGCTTGGAGTCTTGCAAAAGGAAAGGAATATTGATGCAGTTTTCATGTATATGAGGAATGCATTGGAGATTGATTCTCAATGCACTTTTGGAAAGATACTAAATTTTACTTCACTTTACTTAATTATAGTACATATTTGTCTGTATAATGTATATAAGCATTATATAAGTAGGAAAAATATGTGCTAGGTAGAATGGAGTTAAATTTATTCCAGGAATAATTTAAAGAATTTACAATATAATATTATGGTTTCACATGACTACATTATATTGTATGATTCTCTTAAAGCCATCATTCTAGTTATTGATAGTGAAACTATTGAAAAAGTTGAATTGCAAGGAGTAAAAGATTAAAAAGATGATTGAACTCTAAGCATTTGTGAGAATGCCCTATAATTTCTATGAAATTACTTTAAATGTAAGGCCAAAGAGAACATTGTTATAATCCATATCTCCTCTGAGAAATGAAGCCATGTGGAACTGACTTTTTGGCTGAGATTTTTGTTTTAACTATGAGGTAATTGTGCCTTTCTACAGAATAAACTTTATAAAAATGTTCTATTTTGTGATTAATGGTGTTATTCAAGTATAATAAAGTATAATATATTGCATTTTGATTTGAAAATTCTTACCTCTAGATAATGTATGGCTCAATGGCTACAATCAGATTCTCTTTGAGTCTTTCCTTTTTTCCTTTCTTCCTTCCTTTTTTATCCATAGCAACTATGATTGAATTCTCATAGGAATATTTGATGTTTCTTTAAAACTGTTAGTTCAAACGTTTATTTTTTATTGTGGATTATTGTGTGAAAGACAATAAATATTATTTAGAATTTCACTAAATCTTCTCCATATGATAAATTTTTCCTAGGTTCTATTCCATTTTTTCTTGTCTTCCTTTCCTACTCAATTGTAAAATAATGGCATAGAAACTGTTCAAGTTTTGTGAGAACAGTGAACTTTCATTCAATTTGATTGCTATTCATCCATTTGCTTCCTCTACTATATCCCTCTTTCTTCTTTAATCATCCCTCTAGTGGTAGGGTCTGCCTTGTTATAGTGCAATTTGATGTCCTTCTCTGAATGAGAAATTCTCCCAACAGAAGGAAATTAAAAGATAACTTTTAAGGATCAATGTTAGTCATAAGTTACCTTGGCATAAAATAAGAAACGATGAGATGAATAATTGTCTAGTAAAAGACAATTAGTCAATAACAATGCATGGATTCCTTATAAGAACTCTCTGTTTAATTTTTATTTTTACTGAAGCTGCATGGCATTTTGATTTCTAAAACCATTTATGAGCTTTATTGAGTTTTATATATGAGGAATTAAAATAGTAAAAGGAAATTTATGATAACTCTTATAGATTTATATTTTGAGAACACTATTAAGAATCAGTATCTTGTCTGAAATTGGCTTTGGGGTTTTAGATTCTTATATCAATCATTTACATATTATCCTAGCTGAAATAAGAACAGGCTAATACTTTCATTCACTGTTCAGATGCTAGCTACTAAGATTTATTATTTCATATTTGTCATTTGACGGTACTTAGAATTGAACTCAGTGCCTCACATTTGCTAAGCAAGTGTTCTAACATCTGATTCATACCTCATTCTTTCTACTTGTTTCTCAGGAAGGTTCTTGTGACTTTGGTCACATCAGCCTCCATTATGGTTCAACTGTTTCTACCTTATGCCTGGCTAGGATGACAAGCAAGTACTACTATTTTCAACCCTTTGAAAGTACTTTTATATTTGACTAAACTTGGCTAGTATTATTTATAGAAAGGAAGAAAACTCTATTTGTCTTTATGGCCCCTAGTTGTTTTTCTGGATTGTGTTCAGTTTTGTTCTGACTTTATTTTCCTTATAAGCCATGAGGAAAATAAGTTGTTTTTTTGCCAGTCCTGGGCTTGAGCTCAGGGCCTGAGCACTGTCCTTGGACTTTCTCAAGGCTAGAGCTCTACCACTTGAGCCTCAGCACCACTTCCAGCTTCTTTCTTTCTATATGTGGTACCAAGGAATCGAACCCGGGTCTTCATGCATGCTAGGCAAGCACTTTAACCACTAGGCCAAACTCCCGGCATGAGGAAAATAATTTATATTTCTGCATCTTATTAGTTTTGCAGAAAATGACATTATTGTGAATATGCTGTGTGACTCAATAAGATATATAAATTAATTTTAAATGAGTACAGAGAACTCTAAAAGGACCAGATCCTTACTGTGCTGATCTTGGCAAATAAAATAGTGCATATGTGATAAGATATGGTGTGATGATATCTACATACACAATACAAATAACTAATCTGTCTGAAAGTTTCATATAATAACATTAAAAATAAAATTGCATAAATAGAACCAACTCATTTTCTAGAACATTTTCTAATAGTAATGTAAATACTCCATGGGCAGAAACTAATATATTTTAATGGTTTTGTAAAGAACACAAACATAACAGAAATAAAATTCGTGTGAAATAAAACTCCCATCAGCACAAAATATTACATCATCAATGTTGCTCATAATATGAGACAATCTTAAAATAAATCTAAGAACTGCTCTCATTTTCTTGTCCTTTGCTCCTTTTTCTGATTCTCTCAATCAACATTCATTGGTCCAATGAGAGTGAACCATACATCTAAGAGAGACTGACTGAGTTAAGTTACAATAGATAAAAATAAACAAGAAATTAAATTTTTATGAACATTTCTCAAGGATTATTAGTTCTTTTTTGATACTCTTTTTTTTCCCCTTGCCCTTTTAGATAATACAAAAGTCATTGAGCTCTAACTGGGGCACTACAGGTAACCCAGCTGCTGATTTTATTTCCCCCAATTCCACAGCTTTGCCATATGGTTAGAAGTACATCTGGGCCTTTTAAAGGGCACCCTCCAGCTCTCCTGCTGGTGGTGGCCTCATGGCAGGCCTGCAGTCTGCAAAATGACTAAAGGCTTGCTGTTTCCACTTCTTCTTATGCTCCCAGTACAGCAGATTTGCAATGCAGGAAGCATTGCTGCAAACCTAGAGAGCTGGCTGCTTTCCAAATCTTTGAATTTACTCCTCTGGCTGCATCATTTATGGAAATTGATTCACTTATTCATGTCTTGGAGGTGTTAGCAACTCTCGGTGGAATGTATCCATAGGAATAGCAAAGGGAGGTAACGAAAAAGTCAGAAGAGTTGCAAAGGTGTGGAACAGTACAAGGAAAGATACAATTTTCTATGCAAATGCTGGGCAATCCCTTAATTCTATTTCATAATTCTTATCTATTCAGTACCACATCAAATTTTACAGAGCTTGAATATGTCATTTCCCCCCTTCCAATATATCACAATATTATTCACCAAAAGCATTCTTCTAATTTGTCATCATTTCTATTGTTTACAGAAAACTCTTGCCAATGTGAGCTTTTAAAGACCACAATGTTCCTGAGGTGTTCCTATGAGGGTTTAAAATAACAGTCTCTTATTTCCTGTATATTAAGAAGAATCCTTGAACTCAGAAAGATCAAGGGCAAAGATTTCTAGAAGTAGACAGAAAGCTAAAGGCAATCTGAAGTTTCCAAAAAGCCTTCATAGTCTGCCAAATTGTCAATATTTCTTGAAGTTATAGGATTCTAAGTGTATTTCACACTCAACATGGAGATAAATGATGACATGATGCCAGGCACTGTGGCTCACACCTATAATCTTAGCTACTCAGGAAGCTGAGATCTGAGAGTTAAGATTCAAAGCCAGCCCTGGCACAAAAGGACCTGAAGACTCTTATCTACAATTAACCTCTAGAAAATAGGAAGTGGAGCTTGGCTCAACAGTAGGGTAGGTAGCCTTGAGCTGAAGAGCTCAGGGCATCGCCCAGCCCAAGTTCAAAGCCAAGGACCCCCCCCCACACACACACACAAAAGATGACATGATGCTGTCAACAGCTACGTACATGAGAATGTAACTGAATGTATAACAATCTAACTAAATATATCTATTAACTTAGCCATTGTACTTAGCTGCTGAGAACATATCAGTGTATTTAATGATGGTGTGTTTGACAAAGAATCAGAAAATTTTATTCACATACAAAGTTTTATTTAATGGTTTTAATTGGTACTGGAATTATGAATTCTTAAGTTTGATAAAAATATGATAAATTAATTAGCTTAATAACTTATAGTGCTATTGAACATTATATATCCACAGCAATTTTCTTGCTTCTCATATCCTAACTCTGAGTCTGCAGTGGAAATGCAGGAAACATATTAAGGACATTCTAACTGTTCATGCAAGACTGCATGTTACAGTAACAGAGTGCAAAAAAGAGAGAACAAGTGCAGCAAAGCAATTCTCAGAGTTTGAGTGGATGACCAAATGCTCTTAAGATTGGCAAATAGGCTGTGCTCAAACCAAAGGAAGTAGGCAGAACTATGTGGACCCTGTGGGTAAAATGCTGAGGAGTTATCACACATTTCTGACAAGCATATTTGTGGGCCATGCTACCAGTAGGATACTTCAGCATCAGCAGTCAAGTCAGGTAATGCAGAAGAAATAAATGTTTTGAAGATCTTGAAGCTCAAATTCCAATGACACATCACAATCCAGTCGTGCACCATTGGTGAGCGGCAGCTACACTCGGACTTCCCGACAGTTTCATGTCTGGCCCTTCTCAAGTGCTGCTATCAGACAAATTTGATTTGCTGCATGAAATGACTGTGCCACAAGAAAAGCAGAGGTGGCTTCTGAGCTAACAAGGCTAACAGCAAAGTTCAGCCAGAAGCAAAGTTGATTTATTTTTCCTCTCTGTATGATCATCCTCTTTTGTGTAACACCCGTTAAATTGTTTTGGCCTTTATGCTAGTTGTACGCTATTTGCAATTTCTCTATGAACAGAAATGTTTTAATTAACATGTGGTAACCACTGCTGAGCCACTTTTTCTGAAGATTTTTTTTTAAATGCTTTGTCTACTGTTTTAATTCTGTGGTCTGATTATTCCAAATAACACTTCTCAAGGCATTTTTCCAGAGTGTGAATTGAAGTGTATGCTCTCGTAGAGAAATAAAACACTTCATTTTCTCCTTTGCATAGTTGAGAGTGACTGTTGATACTTTTCGAAGTAAATATTTGGAAATATATCAGTGTAGGCATTTGGCAAAGTGACATTTCAAAATATAATGAGAATGGAAACATTTGCACATTTACGTTGTATACTTTATGTAAACTCTATTGTAATAAAACAGATGTATTTGTATTCAACATACTAGCAGTTCTTAGTCTTATAGAATTAAGGATTTATGTGCTATAATCTGGATCGTTTTATCTATGACACATTCAAAGGGTAAATAAATTTTCTTTGCTGTGGATTTCTTACCAATTTCCTTTTAGTTCTATACAAACAGCTACAGTCCTATTGTTGAAAGTCAGTAATATACTGACTTACTGTTTCTTTTCACATAAAAATTAACACAGTTTTACCCCTATTAATTCTGTGAAATCAACTCTTTAGACTCTTTCCCCTTGATTTTATTTTATTTTCCTTCTTGGAAATAAATAACTGACATTAAGCAAGTGGCATACTGAGCTTATTGTTAAATTTTATTTCTCTCTTAATAGAACAGGTTAATTCAACTTAAGAGCACAAAGATAATTTCACTATCCAGAAAATATAGTGACTTTATTTAAAAACACAGACATAGCAATTATTAGAAAGATATATATTTATGAATTCTGGAAACATGAAAACATAATTTTATGGGTAACACTGCATCCAATAGCTCATGAAATTATAATCTGATAAGCTATATTACTTTTGCCAGAAAATTACAGGCCAATTGAGTAGAGATATACACCTTGATTCCAGATTTAACACAAATTATGAACCTTTTTCTAGGCAATACAAATTCAGCTCTGGTGAGAAAATGCTGTGTTTCTAACTTCTCTCCATCATCTACTTGTCTTAGTGCCTCTAGAACAAGATATTTGAATTTTCTTCATCCCAACTAAGTTTTGTTTGTACAAACCTAGGCAATACACTTATTCAGTTTACGGATTTAGACTGAAGATTAATCAAGTGAATGATTGCTAAATGATTTAGGACTTGGATCAAAGTAAAGCTTTCGTTAACTCACATGATCCTTCTCCAACACGTGTTTTAATACCATTCTTGAAGAGATCCAACCTTCATATGTATTTAGTGAGTGATATTAGCACAAAAAAATTGCTTAGAAGAAATATATTTGAGCTGGATATGATGGCTCATGCCTATAATCCTATCTGCTCAGGAGGCTGAAATCTGATTATCACAGTTCAAAGCCAGCCCCAGCACAAAAGGACCTGAGACTCTTATCTCCAATTATCCTCTAGAAAATGGGAAGTGGGGCTTGGCTCCAGGATAGGACAGTACCCTTGGGCTGAAGAGCTCAGTGACAGTGCCCAGGCCCAGAATTCAAATCCCATGACCAACACCCCCCCCCAAAAAAAAGAAATATATTTGATTTAATTTACAATACTGCAATTGCCCCCAAAGAGATGCAAAGTCATACTTAAAAGATTAATAATTATGTAATCAATGATTAAAGGCCAACAAAATGTCTCTCAAACATTTTAACTTACCTAAAACTAAGAATAGTGCAGTTAAATGTACACACACACACACACACACACACACACACACACACACACACCAAGGAAAATGATAGATGATACATGCAATATTTTTAGGTTACATAACTAAATACCTAAATACCTAACATGTTAAGTCAAAATATAAATAATTAATAGATAGTACTTATTATTGAAGAGCAGCTTGGGAGATTTATTTATTCTTTACAGTATACTCATCAAATTACTATGTAATTTACAAATAAAACTTCAATAGTTGACTGATTCGGAGACACATTCATTGAGTATTTTAAGAAGCAGTTGCCATTGTTTAACAGGCCTCAGCAAGAGAATCCTCAGTAGGTTGGATACTGAAACAGGTGGTCATTGGTTTTATGACTTTATACCTAATTTCCCAAATCAAGTCTTCCCATGCCTTTGACATAAACGCAAAGATTTTCTGCAATCTCATTTCTATTTCAATGGGTATTACAAAACAATTCTTCTTCATGTTAGCTCTATTAATTTTATCTGAATCATGCAATTATTGCATAAAGCTGCCATTCTGCAGCTTTACTGATTACCAGTAAATATCGCTTTGATCATAATATGTACTTTAATAGATCAGAGCACTAAAACAAGAATCCATGCTGTCAGCAAGAAACACTCCATATGGAGTTTCAATTGCTCAAACTATTACCTTATTGAGCCTAACAAGTTGTTGTTGAATATAAGAGGGAAATGACTGGAATCAACAGCAGGCAAAATTATGAGAAAAATAATTCATTTAAAGCCTGCTTTTTTCTATTAGAAACAGTTAAGCCACAACTGTTATAAAATTAGAAATAATATTTTAAATAATATACATGTCATTTTTTTTTCAAACCAAAAACATCCAATGACACTACAAACCTACACTGCTATGCTACTGATGGCTGGTATTTATAAAATATGCCTGAAAAACCGAGCCAAAAAAAATCCTTTTCACATCTATGACATATGAATTGACAATATGATATGTCAAATGACAGAAATATGTATTTCAATTTATAAAATGCATGTGTCACCAGGTACTTATATGTCATAGATGAGATAGTAAATAATTTTAATCACCAGTTATATCATTTGTAATAGCTAATCGAATGACAAATAGTTTTCTTTTTTCTTTTTCATTTGCTTCTGCATATTGTTTCTTTTCTATTTTGCATCTATGGTAACGAGAGAAGCAAAATGACTCCCTGTGAGCAGAATGACATTCCCATACGTGTCGTGGCCTACAAAGTAACTATTTTGATCTGTAAATCTGAACCATAAAAAAGGAGCAAAGTTACTAAGAAAGCATTTTGGAGTCAAATTAACGGAAGATGGAATCTCATCCTTAGAGCTGACAGGAAGGGGGTGCAAAAGGAAGAAAGGAGGGCGAGGAGAGGACACAGACGTTGCCCTAGGCCTAGAGTGACCCCCTCAAGGGCAGGGGAGAGGAAGGCGAGTAAAGAGAGCCCCAGAACTGGCTGCTGGAGGTATCATGGCTCCCCGAAAACCTCCCGAAGAGTATGAAAGGGAAGACGACGCTTATGAACTGCTGGATTTGTCAGAGTGTGCGAGAGGGCACAGCTGGTGGGATCGAGTGTTTGGCCACCGTTCAGGACCCATGGTAGAAAAATACTCCGTGGCCACCCGGGTTGTGCTGGGCGGTGTGACGGGCTGGTGCGCAGGATTTTTATTCCAGAAGGTTGGGAAGCTGGCAGCCACGGCGGTGGGCGGCGGCTTTCTCCTCCTGCAGATTGCCAGCCACAGTGGCTACGTGCAGATCGACTGGAAGCGAGTGGAGAAGGACGTCAGCCAGGCCAAGAGGCAGATTCAGAAGCGAGCCAATAAAGCAGCGCCCCACGTCAACACCATGGTGGGAGAGGCAACCGAGTTCATCAGACAGAACATGGTGGTGTCCACGGGGTTTGTGGGCGGATTTGTGATAGGCCTTGCATCTTAAGGACAAGCTGGTCCATCATGGTGGGCTCCAACTGTGAGGAGGAGAAAAATAGGGATGACTTCTCAGCAGCCAAAACCACCAAAGACTCCATAGCAAGGAGAGACGAATCCTGAGACAACATCAAACTCAGCACTTCGCTTTTTTTTTTTTTTTTGGTCAACTGAAGGTTAACATACTAAAAATGTGCTGCTGTATCCATCTTTGGTGGTATGTGAATAATATTCTACTTAGGCAAGACAAGGTGGCTTTTGTCATTTTTTTTAAATATAAGTTTGCATCTGTTTGAAAACTAGCCTTTAAAACACATCCATTGAATGTCTAGGCATATATACAGAGAAGATCTACTGGATTTATTGCCCAGTGAAAAGTTACCACGTGTTTATCTAAGCTGATTTAACTTAGGCTTTGTAATGTAGTATCCAGTGAAATGTGATTTTATGTGGATTGACTATTAGGACTTTGTTTTAAAAGATTTCAAAATCAACAAAAGAACTCTAGTTCTCTTTTGTGTAAGGACTTAGAAATCATAGAACATCAATTTGCCAATACCCTGTAACAGGAAAAATGTAAGAACTGCTTGTTTCTTGTATTACTTACTTTGCTTCTATAAAAACTCCATTTCAATGAAAGCTCATCAAAGAAAATACTTCAGTGAGTCTAAAGCATATATATATATATATATATATATATACACACACACACATGTATATGCAGTTTAAAAAATAACTTTTTCTGTTTTAGCTTCTAGGGTTTTTTTTTTTCATTTGTTTGTCCTGCAACTAGTACAAAGCAATTATTCGTTGAGTGTATGTGGTTGGTTATTGTTAATTGATTCTGTTGACCTCAAATGCACCTTGTTTTTCACTTCCAGAAATACTTTGCCAACTGAAGCTTAGCCAACTAGTGTCTGCTGAAGCATGTATATTATAGAACAATAGTATCCCTGGACAAAACATTATTTTTTGTCACTTTCCTTATTTGCATGTATTTAGCAACTAGAAGAAAAATATACTTTACAATACTTAACACTATAGTATAAATTTAATGCCCAAAGAGTCTTTTTTATTGAGGGTCATGGGGTTTGAACTTGACTTGAGTGCTGTTCCTGAGCTCTTCAGTTCAAGGACACTGCCCTACCCTTGAGCCAAGCCCCACTTTCCATGCCTGGGCTGGTTCTGCATTTTTTTCATATTTTTATTGTAATTAATGGAAGGGTTACATTATACTCACCAGATAGAAGGTATATTACTTCACATACATTGATACCCTTTCTCATGTCTTGATCTTCATTTCCCTCCCCCCACCCCACGCCTCATCATGTTTTCCCCCCTTCCCTATCCTATTTCAAATAACCAACTATGTATATATTATACAATATATCAGATAACAAGGTGAAATACTGTAACAATCAATATGAGATAGCCAAGGGACAGCAAAAGAGATGAGAGATAACATAATACTGTTACGGACAATAATCACTCGTTATATGGCGTTTGTTTCTGTATCCTGGAAATGGCAATCTTGCCAAGGGCTATCTACAAATTTAATGCAATACCCCTCAATATCCCAATGTCATTCTTTACAGAAATACAAGGGTCAATCCAAAATTTCATATGGAATAATAAAAGACCCCCATATAGCCAAAACAATTCTTAGCAGAAAGAACAGAGCAGGAGGAATTTCAGTACTAAACTTTAGACTCTATTACAGAGCTATAGTGACCAAAACAGCTTGGTACTGGCACAAGAACAGGCCTGAAGACCAATGGAATAGAACTGAGGACCCAGATATTAACCCACAGACCTACGGCCACCTAATCTTTGACCAGGGAGCCAAAAAAATAGAATGGAAGAAAGACAGTCTGTTCAACAAGTGGTGCTGGCAGAACTGGTTAAGCACCTGCAGAAAACTAAAGTTGGATCCTTCTTTGTCACCCTGCTCCAGGATTAACTCCAAATGGCTTTGCATCTTGATCCTCACTTCTCAGCCTTCTGAGTAGCTTTGAGCCACCACTCCCAGCTTAAGAGTCATTGTTTTATATGTAATTGTGGGATTATAGTTTATTTTGGAATTGTCTCTTTGATCATGTTGGAAAGGTAAGGGCAAGTTTTTGGAAGGATTGTGTCTATTGAATAGTAGAGAAGGTTTCTGATGTCTCAAGGACAATATCAGATTACCACAGCATGGATGATCTACTATATGTTTAGTTTTAATACCTGTAGTTCTAGTTTAGGACAATTGGTGGAATGACGTGAATTAAAGTCACCAAATTTTAAAAGTATAGATATTCAGATGAGCTCCTTCAGATACACTATATTTTCTAAAATTACAGGAAAATATTCTGATATAAAGTATCATACAATAATATAACAGATGACATTATGTAAAATTTCATAGAGAAGCCACGTACCAGATGACAGTGTTTCCCATAAATTGTCAGAAAAGCATTACCACACCTATAAATTGTCAGAAAAGCATTACCACACCTATAATTCATTCATGATAAAAATGTCCATTCATTACATGCATTTTAGAAATGTTTTCACTAAAAAGCTTCAAATAAGAAATTGTTTAACTTTACCAGTTTATCACCTAATTCATTTAATCTTCATTTTATCTATGGATTTGTAATATTACACAGCTATTTCATGTGCTAAAAGGCATGCATTAGACTAATGGCACACATCCAGATACCTATTCTATTCACATTTATTTATTATTAACTACTGTACATAGAATGACATCAAGATGACTAAGGAATGTCTCCTATCAAGTTAAAATCAATAAGTAATAAAGACAAATCAAATAATGAATTTAAGATAGTATTGTAAAGCCAGTTAAAAAGTATGCACGAAGACTGGGGTTCGATTCCTCTATTCCTCGGTACCACATACATAGAAAAAAGCCAGAAGTGGTGCTGAGGCTTAAGTGGTAGAGCTTTAGCCTTAAGAAAGTCCAAGGACAGTGCTCAGGCCCTGAGCTCAAGCCCAGGACTGGCAAAAATAATAATTCAAAAAAGGATGAAGAGAAGACATCTCTCCATTTTGAAAAGTCAAGTGAACATGTCTCAAAGTCGGGGTTAGTGTGTGTGTGTGTGTGTGTGTGTGTGTGTGTGTGTGTGTGTGTGTGTGTTGGTTCTGGAGCTTGAACTCAGGGCCTCCATTCTGTACCTTAGCTTCATTCATTGAAAGCTGATATTCTACCCCTTGAGTCACGGTTCTATGTCTAGCTTTGTGATACAGTAGTTAATTGAGACAAGAGTCTCTGAGACTTTCCTGCCCAGGCTAGCTTTGTATCCTGATCCTCAGCTCCCTGAGCAGTTAGATTTCAATCTTGAGACATTGGTGCCTGGTTACATTTTCTTTATTGGTTGAGAATCTTCATCTGTTTTTATAACATTTCTTTAGTGCTTTTGAGTTGCTGGAAGCACAGAGCTTGTGTTTCTAGGTCATTATAAAAAAAAAAGTATGGTTTGTTGAACAGAAGTACTGTGATGCTTGGACAACTTCTATAATAGCTGAGGCAATTACTAAGTGAATAACTAATGGTAAGTACACATAATATGGATGCAGTACACAGACAATCACATGCTGATTGGGATGCAGAAGTTTCATAAGTTGCACTATTTTGTTCACAATAAAATATGAATTTCTGGGTGTCAGTTGCGCAAAATTGTAATCCTAGCTACTTAAGAGGCTGATATCCGAGAATCACAGTTCAAGGCCTCCTGGGTAGAACAGTCTCCATGAGTCTCTTATCTCCAATTAACCAATCAAAAACAAGAAGTGACACTGTTGCTCAAGTGGTAGAGCACTAAGCCTTAAATTCAGGAATCTCAGGGCCAAAACCCAGTCCTGGAATTCATGCCCCACAAACAACAAATTTTAAAAAATATTATGTATTAATATTTGATTTTGGAACTTTCCCATTTATTAATTTGTGGCCCTGGTTGTGCCTAATCAAAGGTAAAAAGCACAGAGAAGACACAGGCATATATTTATTGATTATGTTTTAATAACTACTATCATCTAATTCATTCTAATATACATTTCCAAATTATTGACTAATATAAAATGCCATGTACATTTCCATAGCTTAAATACATAGTACTCCTACTCATGAAATTTCTATAAAAATTAACATTTATCTTCCTATTATTCCTATCATTTATGAAGGAAATAGACTTTTCATTTTGTCTTTTTTGAAGCTCCAGACCATTAGTCTGGTGCTGTAATATGACTATTAAATGTTGCTTGCATTAACAAAATAAATTCGCATAAGACTTTCCTCATTGAAGGAAAGTAAATCTTTTTCTTACCTGGATATTAAAAGACAAAATTTGTATTCATACTTGGATGTGTTTACAAAAAACAGCACTTTGTGTACATTTCTGCATATAACAGCACAGGGAATAGGTTTTATATGAACAAAATTTAAGCTGGGGGTAAGAAACTCATGGAAGATCATATCATGACAATTTGATAAGTTTCTGTGCTTCAAAGCTGTCATGTGATTTTGGAAGACATGGTTTCCCTCAATAGAAAGTGAGACAGAGAGAGACAGACAGAGAAACAGAAACAGAAACAGACAGTAGTAGAGGCAAATGCACACAGGGACAAAGAAACAGCGTGAACCAACCAATTTGTAGGAACTGTGGAAAGAAACAGCAGTCATATCCCTCTCATATTCCTAACTTTCCAATATGTTTTTCCCGTGGTTTTCTAATCAGAAAGCTGTAAAATCACTATGGTCTATGTCCTTGAGAGGTTCTATTAATGGGAAATTTTACGGAAAAGAAAGAAATTTTATGTCATCCAGATTATGTGAACCAAAAACCTTGGTTTGACTGGCACAATTTTTCTGACACAATTTTTGTCATCTGAGTTTGCATGACAATGTACAGAAAGTCAAAATACAAAAGGTGAAACTGAAGAGTTTAGATATGGATCAAGAAATGTTACTGAGTACGTATCTAGGGTAAATATCGAAATTATAAGCATGGGGAAAATTAATAAACTAAAGTAGTGAGTATAAAAGCTTTAATAAAACTCAAGTTTAACTTGGCAAGTCATAAATGTCAAAGGGGGTATCAGCCAAAAACATTTTATTACTAAGGCCTTAGAGCACAAATCAAACCTGCTAATGACTGGCCTTTAAGCCAGACTAAAGACAGGAAAAATAAATTAGAAATACAACTCCAGCTACAGAAGAGTTACAGATGACTGAAAAATAGAACACAAGCTTTATTTCCCATCTGTTCTAAAATTGGAGATGTTTCCATTTAAGTCATGCATGAAGTAAACATTCTAGAAATATACTGTACAGTACTATACAGAGTTGACATGTGTGTTAAGTGTTTTAATTTCTTGGCTAAATCTGAGAAGAAAAGTTGTATTTTTCTTTGCAGATAAGGTTGCATGTAATATATATATATATATATATGTATATATGTAGTTTTAATATATCTTTGAAAATAATTTGTCATTGAGATTAGGTTTATACTTGAAATACTGATAAGCAACTAATACTTCATTTTTTATAATGGGAATTAAATTTACTTTATCTCTCAAAAGAAATAGGTAAATAAATATCTTTCTAACTTTCTAACTTATCTAAAATGAAATATCTTGATATGTCAGGAGCAGAAAAATCTGTCAGATGGTGAGGAAAAAATAATACAAATTCCTGCCAGCTGCTGGTGGAACACTCCTGTAATCCTATCTACTCAGGGTCATGGTTCAAAGGCAGCCTAGAATAAAAGTCTGTGGGACACTACTTTTCATATTGATGACTCCTCAAATCAATTTCAGAAGGAAATATATAAGGACTCCTCAAATCAATTTCAGAGGGAAATATATAAGTAAATGCACATGTATACACAAATTAAGCAAGTAAAACATAAAGTAGCAAGATTACTCTAAAGGCCTGTGTTATATTTATATCAGATAATGGCTCAGACAGGAAATTCAATGGACAATGTATCTGCTTCCCACTCATATTTGTGCTACTAATGATAACCAAGGAATGAATTTTTTTCAATAAGAATCCTTGAAATATTATTCAACAGTTCAGTCAAAAAAAAGAATTCTCACAAGCAAAGTGTGGGTTATTATTGTCCAAAATTTTGATACTTGTATTGAAAACAAAATTGTAATTGAGGATTGATTAAATCATATTTATACAAGATAATATCTAAGAATATATCTGGACATTAATGAAAAAAGTTTATTCTATTTTTGTAATCTCATTGAAAACTTAGTCGACTCAAATTGAAAATTTCCATGTCAAATTTAATTACAATATGATAAGCCAAAAATATTTCTGTCAGAGTCTACCTATCCAAGGTAAGTTATAAGCTTTTACTAGTTAAACTAAAATAATTGAAATCTCAATATTTTAACTTTATGTTATATATAGATAACCTCAAAGTACAGAATAATTATATGAAGTAAAATATTTTGTACAAAATCCAAATTTGAAAAATGTATCATTTTATAGCATCTGATATCAGAAGAAAGAATTTAAGCAACATTAAAAAAATGACATGGTGAGCCTGTAATCCTAGCTACTCAAGAGGCTGAGATCTGAGGATCAAGGTTCAAAGTCAGCTTGGGGAACAAAAGACCTGACACTCTTATCTCCAATTAACTCTAGAAATTGCAAAGTGGGGCTTGGCTCAAGGGTAGGGTGGTAGCCTTGAGCTGAAGAACTCAGAGAGAGCGCCCAGGTGGAGTCCAAGCCCCAAGACCCATTATAAAAAGTAATAACAAGGTGAAGTAGTTGTTTTCTGTAATTCTTTTTCTCTAACAATGACAAAACCCATGCATTCTGACATATCTAGCCAAATGAGTTCTTCCAAATCAATATGCTGGCAGTAATCCCTAAGTTTCTAACTATTTCTCAGAGCATCTGGGAGAGATGAAAGCATGTATATGCCAGTTTCATTTTACGTTCATCCTAGATTAATATCTAAATCTGAGAACTGGTAAACTTGTAATCCTCACACTTAATTGTGTAAACCTTTAATGATGAGGGTTTACCACAACAATTAACAATGGTTACCCAGAAAGTATATAGGACAGGAAGCATTTAAATTCTAAGACTGAAAAAAAATTCTGTTCAGAATTCAATTTCATAAAATAGCACATATAAATCAACTTATCTAAAGCATGTTTCCCTTATCCTAGCAAATATCTCCTCTAAAATTTCCATGTTTAGGTCAATCTCCTAGAAAACTAAGGCTTTCTTATTTAGAATTTTTTTGCAATAACAGCTTCACACTTAATGTCTTCATATGAAAATATCATTAAGAGTGTTCATTCCAAGTCATAAAATATGAGGAATGGGGAAAAAGAAGGAAAGCATGTTAAATTAAACATAGATTTTATATGATAAGAGTTTACATGCAAGTTATGAGAACTGTCCAGAAAATTTTTATACAAAAGCATTCTTCCTTCTATCTCTTATTTTTGTATCCATCTATGTCAAAAAGCACATGCCCAAAACAAGCATGAAAAGAATTACACCACCAAAAACAAATGGACGAGATTCCTAACTGTAAATTCAGTAAATTATTCTCTGAGTTTCTCCACATCTATATGTTTACAACTTTGATTACATGGGATCCAGAGGGTAACTGATGAGTTAATGTGATGTTTTTGTTTTTGTTTTATTTGTGGAATTTAATGAAAAAGGTAATCATCAAAAAGAAATGATGCACATACTTTAGATTTACAACTCTGACATATAGTCATGGCTATAAACAAACAAAAACAAAAAAAAAACCCAGAAAATCAGACTACCAATATGCCTGAAGTGTAAGGGAGAGAGTTGAAAATCAAACTTATCCTGAAAACCAAAGTTTCAATTGAAGCTGAGAATGGAATATCTGTGGACAGGGTCTAGAAGAAGAAGCTAGGGACAAAGACAAACAGTACTCATGAGTACTAAGATACAGTGAGAGACAGTAAGGACTTCTGTTATGCTGCTGATCAACAGAGTGACGTTAAGTGACAATAATGTATATTTTAAAATTTTGAAGCTTTTTTAATGTGCCACAATAAAGAAGCAATAACTGTATAAAGAACCAAAACTGTTCTAATTTTAAACATCTTGTAATTTATACATAAAAAAGTTACATGTTGATCACCGATATGTACATTTTATAATTTTTGTTATCCATTCTCTATTACTTTCTGTGCTCTTACTAGGGCTTGAACTCAGTGCCTTTCTGTCTTTTTCTTTTTTTTAATATATTTTTATTGTAATTTAATAGAAGGGTTATTCGGCTGGCACTCTTAGTACTTGACTCAAGTCTAATGTTCCACCTTTGTGCTGTTTAATTAAAAAGAAGAATCTTGTGGATTTGTTTGCCTGGCTCATTGTGAATATCAGTTCACATATCTCAGCCACATATCTCAACCCTGAGCAGCTACGATTATTGCTTCAGAATCTCCTTGTGATCCAACCACACATGTCCTAAAAGCATAAATAATGATAGGAGTTGAACATGTACAAGTTTAATTCCAGGCTTCCTTTTCAAAAGCTAGAGATGCTTGTATTCATTTTTTAATTTCAGTATGGGGAACTAACCATGGAGTAAATTTCCTTGGGCAGGTTACTATAAACGCATTAAGAGGGCTTGTGTTTTCATCTTACTTCTTTTTTAATTTCATGACTTGTTTCACTTATAGCTTAGTTTGTAAGTTTTGTCTAGACTAATATCATTGACTATTTCTTATTTAAAATCTTTTTTATTATTTCAAACATTACTTCCTTTTAAAATCTTTCTTATTATTTCAAACTAGTTACTTCCTTTAACTGAAACCTGACTGATACATGTCTTCATTTTAATATATTAATGTTTTCTCAAATATCTAAATTATTTGCTCTTATCTCCCCCATCCTGTCTACCCCAGATGCTTGTCTCATGACTAATAGCCTGGAAAAATTAAAATACTGATCCCTCACATACGCATTCAGTCTCTCTGTGTGACTGTCTCTCTGTGTCTGTCTGTTTCTCTCTGCCTGCCTGCCTGCTTGTCTGTCTGTCTGTCTGTCTGTCTCTCTCTTTTGATACATCTCTGTGTCTCTGACTTCCTTATATCTCTGTGCAAACACTTATGAAGCTCAATTCTTTGATTTTTCTGCATGTTTTTTTCTAGCCATGTGGGTAGAAACCAGTCAATGAAACCCTATTTTTCAGTTGATTTTTATATAAATGGAACACTAAAAGTATATCAAATTAGTATTTATCCACTGCATATCTAATCTTAAGTGGAATAAAGAATGATAAGGAAATGTAATTTACAATGAATATAAAACTGTTTAGCACTATTTCCAGCTTATGATTAACATAAACAATATCACCATGTTTATTCCCAAAAAGTTCTTCTCTCCGTTTATCATGCCCTAGGCATGATAAGCTACTCCTTTTAAAGAATAAATTAAGGTTTGAAAACCCCAGGAAACTTGGAAATCATATTGCCATTGTGGGATCCAGTCTTGGATGAAGAATGGAGTAATTAGTGGTTATTTTATTATCTACAAAATCACTAAAATTCACTTGGTCATGATTGCCTTTGTTTTGCTACAGTCAACTTTCTCTTAATCTTTGTTTTCTAAGCCTTTTAACTCTAGCTACTGTGTGGCTTTATGATACATCAATTTAATAAATGTATTTGTACAGTGTAATGATTAAATATATCTATATTGTATAGATAGAGAGAAAAATCAGATAAGTTCTAACCTTATCATTTTGCTGAATTATAGTTTTATGTTAATCTAGGCAAAGTTAGGTTTTAAGTGTAAACCTCTCGACTAATGTTAAACATCTGTGCAAATAATTGCTTACTTGTGCTTGTTTATTAAATTGCAAAGCCTATTATAATAATATCTTCACTGTGTATTAATGTTAACTTCTTTTTATTTTTTAGTAGGAATAATACAAGTAAATATACAAATTTGAATATTTTATTGATTACTGCCACCTATAAGTTAATTTACTTTTGAAATCATTCTACATTCACTCAGATGTTAATCAGAAATATTTTGAAAGCCAAAAGTATAATATTTTGATAATAATAACAAAACTATCAATTAAAATATACTATTAGGATACTCACTAACATAAGAAATCTATTAGTCAATTATGAATTTCTAAAATAAATTAAATTGACGTTTCAAGCTAATGATATTTCCTGTGAAACTGATTTCATATGCAAGCATACATACAAAGAGTATCCTGTGTACATTGAAAAGTGCAAAATACATAATCAAATTATTTTAAAAAGGAATTTGTAGAAATATTATTTCTAGAAATTTTCTCATTTGAAGTAAAATTATTCTGTTGAAGTTTTAAATTATGTTCTATAGATGCTACAATTTATATAAAACTGAAAAAATCTACTAAATATTTTATGATATTTAGTAAAAAGAAAAATAAAACATGAAGCAACGCCAACGGGCAATTATTTTCACATAAAATATCCATGAACACAGCTTTACAATTATTAATTACTAGGTTTTACACTCAGCGTCAGTAGGCCGTGGAGTAGCGTTAATTCATAGGAACTGAAATTTCTTGAAACTATTTAGGTAGATAATCAAGAAGTAATGAGGGCAAAAATGAAAAGTATTTTCTTGTGGATATTCAGCCCAAGGTAATCTCTGAAGTAAAGTGGTCAGCATCACCCTTTTCTGTGTCACCTCCCACTGGACATAAATATCCTCATGTGCACATGATATTTTTAAGATCTGAATTACCCAACACTGAGAGGAACTGCCCCACATTAAATGACTACATTGCAATTCTATAGCACAACACACTGAGTATGCCATATGTGCCCATGGATTCAGAATATTGCAGTGCATATCCATGCTGTCAAATATAGGATAATTCTTATATAGTTTGATCATAGTAAAAATATCAAATGATTTGAATCAATGATTAAGAAATAGGCAAATAAATAGTAAACAATGAATAAGAAATGTATATGTGCACATATACCTGGAATGGAAAGCAGTCATAAGAAATGTGAAATGAACACATAGAATATATCAGTGATGTAAGAAATTTGAATATTAGAAAATTTGGGATGGCATGCCCAGTCTACCTTCAAAGTTAACTGGATTGGGTTCAGGGTGAAGAAATCTTTAGAATGTGTAAATTTTCACACAATCTTGACATCATTAACTTTGTACATAATCCTTACGTTATAGTTATAGATACTGGTGTTCGTGTGTTTACAAGTAGAGAACATTAACAGATTAAATAAACTGTCATGGAAAAAAGCTGCCCCTTTAACATCTCAATTCATAACCTATAAAAGATCATATGTATCTTACCATTTCACACACAGATCTTTTTCCTAATTCATAATCTTCATTCATGAAGCTGATCATGAAGAATATAATGACTGTATTTGGATTTCTAAATCAAAGATGATGTGATACATAATTTAACTTGCTTTCAGCAACCACCAGTACTATCTTTCCAGTTCTTATTTCTTTCCATTTTCATTCTGGTCTTCCAGGCAACACTTAGGGAACTTTAAGTCTAGTGTTGGACACATACAACTACCATTAAACAATTTGGTGCCTTTTGTTTCTCCATCTTTCAAGTGCTACAATATATCTATCTACATTCCAATTATGTTTTCTTTTGTCTAACATTTTGATGCTCTTCTTAAACCTTTCGAATGGATTTCATGGCCAGGAGGTAAAGTCTTTCACAGTTAAATGTGGAACTTTCCAGCCTGAAATGAATCAAAAATCTTGAAAATCCATTGTTGTTTACTTTTTTTTCCTTTCAGCAATACCGAACGAAACCATTGACCACCTCAGATTGATTGAGAAAGTTATACACATTTTAATTAAAGTTATCTAGCATATTTACTTCTCTTTCTATTGAGATTTGTAATGCGCTAAGCCTCACTTGGATATTATTGACCTCTTCTTCAGATAACTTCCTGTAACTGTTTAAGTACTTTTGTTTGAATCCATACTTAACCAAACTAATATATTTTTACACAATAACTGCCCCAGCTACGTTTTATGGAGTGGTTATTGAATAAATAAAGGGACAAATAAACAACAGAAATAGCAATTCAATTTGTAAACATAGGTAGTTGAGACAAGTTGCCTGTTTTTGTTTTCTCTTATGAACACTGTACACAATAGAGATAAATAAAGACAAATAATATAGGTGTATTAAGGTGCTACATGATTTCCCTTCAGTGCTAGATATCCCTTGGACTTCCCAAGGTGAAGTACGTCTAAATTCTGTCTGCACTGAGACTTTATAAAGAAACAATTATAGTATACAAATCCTGACTCTCACATAGAAAGCCTCTCTAAAACTTGTAAAGTATGCAGAACTTTGAAAATACAATGCATTATTGACCTGATTGTGTAATGCCCAGCAGATTACATTTTCTAGGGCTTAGTTCCCACATTATCCTTTGATGTTCCTGCAGAAGAGGTTAGTACTTGCAACACTAACAGACTCATTTCCAACATTTTTGTCACTGGGGAATATCACAGATTTTCTTCAAGCTTAATCATCATCTCCTGAAAAGTGCAGGGTGGGGTAATACATCTTATAAATGCCAGTTTATTTAAGTTCTAATCACAGATACTTCATCAGCTGACAAAAGCAAAACCTCTGTAGGTACACCACTTCAAAATCTGGGACAACTTACATGTAATTTCAGGAATCAGCAGGGACACACAGCTGGAGAAAAATAAAAAGCTGCTGTAATTGAAAATTGCCTTGCAGCTTGTTTGTGATTAAAATGAACTTCAGTTCCTTGAAATCTTGTTTAGCAATTAAATCTGTTTTACTTAGGCACTGAAATATTGTCTATTGTCCAGGAATGATCAAACAAATGCAGATTTGTCTAGGCAATAGGTTTTATATGAAAATGTGAATTTAAGAAAATGTGGTCCCATCAAACATAGAAATATTAGTCACCAAATATATAAATTGTCTTCTGGAATATTGATAAAAATACTAAGGCAAATTATCTACCTAACTCAATAGTTTCAAATTATATTGAATCATGATATCAATAAGAATATTAATAATTACAAAGCTCTCTGCTATAGCTTGAATTAAATCTTCTTAGAAATGTTGAACCTATCTACATCCTTCTTTCTATCTTTTCTAGCTTACTAATTTCCCTTGTGGTTCTGTTATTCTGCTATATGCAAATAAATTTGTGGTTAATAAAAATCTGTTATCTCCGACTCAGCTCCAAATTTCATTGTTTTCAACAGCTGCTTCAAATAAATAAAATGAAGGTAGCATTTACAAAGGAAAGAAATATTTCTTGCTCTTCAAGAACATTTCAGTCACAGCAACTAAATAACAAAATAAAGTTTATTTGATTCACTTTGCAGCTCTGGGAGCTTGTAATCATCTTCAGCCTTCTTGGGAATATGATTTTTGACAGCTTTGTTTTTTAGTTAATATTTTTTCACTGTTGAAAGGCTGTGTACATTTTCTTTTACTTTAATCTGTTTTCCCATAGAGAATGTAATAAATTCTCCTACAACTATTTACATGTGTATGTCTCTTTCTTGGTAGTTTGTTTATGTTAAGGTTCTTGTATAAGTTAGATGAGTTCACATTAATAACTACAGCTTTATTCATTTTTTTTTCCTTTAGCTTTTATGCTCAAAGCTAGAACTCTACCACATGAGCAACAGCTACTCTTTAGGATATTTGGGGGTTATCTGGATATAAGTTTCATAGACTTTCCTTTTCATTCTGGCTTTAAATTCTAATCCTCAGCTTCCTGAGTAACAAGGTTTACAGGCATGAGTTACAACTTGTTTATGTAAATACAAGCTTTATTCTTAACAGAGTCTTCATGGCATATTTCAAAAGGTTTCACCTAAAAAAATTATAAAGTTGTTGATATACACAATACCAATTAATGTTTAAAAGGAGGAGATTTCATTTAGACTAAATTAATAATGAGAGTGGTCCGATCTCTTTCACAAATTTTTTGAATTATTTTTTTCTCTCTAGATGAAATATCCCTCTGGATATTGTGTTATTCTTTGGGGTAAAGGAGGGAAACTGGGAGAGAAGCATGGGAAGGGATATCAATGTTCAAGAAGTAATGTACCCACTCCCTGACAAATGTAACTATAAGCCCTCTATACATCACACCAACAATAACATAAAACTGAAAAAAAGAATATTTAGGGGAAAAAAACTGTACAACATTCTAAACTCTGAGTTTGCATTCTGTAGGACGCATGTAAGTCATAACCTTTCTCTACAATGGAACAAACAAAACAGAGAAAAATATATGAGCTTTGTACATATACCATATAAAATGATGCTATTCTAAATGAAAACGAAGATTTGGAAATAATAGATTTTTATTTTCTTTCAGCCTACTGTATGAAGAGATTTCTTTATACTTTCATTTTTGCCCCTTTATTCTCATTGTCACTGTTCCTGATTTTGCTACCCTTAGTCTTTCATATACCAAAACATATATATATATATATATATATATATGATTTGGAAAAGAGAAGGTGAATCACAAAGTGGTCACAAAAAGGACCAAGAGTAAGCCAATTCAACAGCTATTCTCACAATACATTACGTTGCAAATGAACCAGCTTGTGGGGGAATGGAGTTAGGGGACAGCTAAAGTGGTAAAAAATGCGGGAGGGGTAAAATTGTTCGCTAAGCTATGTGCTCTTTATTTATGTAACTGTGACCACTCTGTATATCACTTTTATAATAGAATGAAAAAACTAGAAGTAAAGAGGCTTCATTTAATTCCAGATACCCGGAGCTATAGGTAGGAGGACCAGTAGGACAAAAAAGGGATGTGAGAGTCACCAGGTGTAAGAATATCTTTTTAGCAAATGCAAAGTACTAAGTTCAGACCTTAGAACTACCAAAGATAGAAAGAAACATATGAAGTATAAGAAGATAAATTATGGCCGGGAGTTTGGCCTAGTGGTTAAAGTGATGCCTAGCATGCATGAAGACCTGAGTTTGATTCCTTGGTACCACATACATAGAAAAAAGCCGGAAGTGGTGCTGAGGCTCAAGTGGTAGAGCTCTAACCTTGAGAAAGTCCAAGGACAGTGCTCAGGTCCTGAGCTCAAGCCCAGAACTGGCAAAAAAAAAAAAAAGAAGGTAAATTATGTAAAGGCATGGAGATAGACATTACAGTATGTTGCCTAAAGTTAAAAATGATTAAAAACTGAAGAGACACAAAACCGAGACATTGTTGACTAAACTAAGCTTCTCCTTTTCAGTGAAACCTAGTACATTATCTTTAACCAACCATTCCTTAATATTAAAGGATACCTATTAGCTTTTAAACATGATTGCTGTTTAAAATTATTTGGGGAAAATATGTAACCATAGTATAATTTAATTGAAATCTAAGATTTTACTCTCTATATTTGCCAAAGCTTTTGTCTAAGTTGTGTATGTTCCTTAAATAATTATATATATAATTATATATAAATATATAATTATACACATAATTTAAATTTATTTGAATTAGGAATTAGCTTTTTCCTTCTAATTATTTTATTAAATAAAGCAAAACAGCATGTTTGGAAATGTGAATTTCAAGGGTTTATACCTCTGACTGTTTTGTAATAAATCACGCATATCTGTTTTGGTAAAGCCACATTGAACCTTTATCCAATTTTATGCAACAGTTTTTGAAGAGCAACTAACGTCTTTGAAATCTGACCATTAAGAAAAGAAGGGAAATGATTATTAGCTGCTATTTTCAGGGCTTTGTGATTATTATTTTTGAACCCTAAATCCAAAATTTCACCATGAGCTCTGGTGGCTCATGCCTGTAAGCATAGCTATTCAAGAGGCCAAGAGTTGAGGATTACAACTGGAAGACAAAAGAGGCGTTGCATGTCAAGGACAGAAATTAGATCCAGCATACTCCTGTGCAGGAGTACAGGTGCAAACACACACACACACACACACACACTAAAACAAGGTGTACATGAGAAGGGGTATCACTGTGTAGGAAGTAATGCACGAATTATCAGGTGAATATAACTGTAACCCCCCTATACATTACAATAGAAAAACTGAAAAACAAAACAAGGTGTGACAATCAGGACAATAAAGAAATAAATGGTGCTAGAACAAAATCTGAAACTCATATGAAGCAGCACAGTTTGTGTTATCTTATCAACTGAAAGTTTACTGAATGTTTTCATCTTCCTCAGAGATGGAGAGATGACAACATTCTTTTGATGCTGAATGTCCACTTCCCTCTCTTCTCTATTCATCATGGGACAATTTCACCATAAAATCCCAAGTCCTCTTCTTGTTAGGCCTTTTCTTTGGAGCACATTCCCTGTGATAGAACTGACTTTTTTATGATCAACTATTGAATTTTAACACGAGAGAGGGGGTAAAATTTATGTAGTATAAGAGATCTCAAGTATTTATGGATCTATCCCAGTACATAAATTCCAAAGTGAGGCAGTTCTTTGGTATTTCTAGTAGCTGGACCTTCACAGTGTTTAGCATTTTTATGCCTCTTTTATTAATCCCCAATTCCAGTCTCTATGGCAACCAAAATAAAGTTCAAACTAGTCAAAGGGTGATCAAATCTTTCTTTTCATTTTACCACAAATAGATGAGTACTTAAAAGACAGACCCGCTTATTTGCGAAAATGATTGCGTTCAAAATCTTACCGAAGAATTTTAAAGAGGGTACTCCATGGATAAATTTAGAATGATTATTTTCACTTTTGAAAATAGTTTTTTTTGTTTGGGTGAAGACAAATTGCAACTCTTGTGAATATGTGTTTCAGAATGTTTGATAAACTTTCCTGAGTACGCAGGTTCAGCAAATTCATACACCTATGCACACAGATATAGAAACACACTCTTGTATACTTTCAGTGTAAGCACATACATATTCTTATGGTAGTCTAATAGTTTATTAAGAAACAATAAAGTTGGGCATATGATTGCCTGATTATAATTTATGGAAATAAAGGCAGGACAATCGTTATCCATAGTCAGTCTGAACTATTTTTCAAGCATCGCCTCAAAAAATTGTTATGACCTAACAGTGATAGGCAATGGGTACTTATGCCTCAAAATATTTTGACATTTTATAGCAAAGTATTACTTTACTCTAATATAAAATAAGAACTGAAGAGATTTAAATAAGAATAATATTTCTGCTGGTCAACAAGACAGAAATTTACTCAAGAAATTAGTTACTATTTTACCAGAAGTACTGTTCGTATAAGGCTGTTAGTGGCTGTACACATTCATCACATCCATGAAAAGCTAGTGCCAGCCTCTTCTTACTGAGTATTTGGATAATAGAGTTAATTAATTTCGTTGTTATATAACATCATTCTATCTATCTATCTATCTATCTATCTATCTATCTATCTATCTATCTATCCATCATCTATTACTCCGCAAAAGTTTCACCTGCTTAGAAGAGCTAAAATAGTTCCAATTAAGCCTAGAAGTATAGTCAATCATGTGGCCAAATATATTGTCTGTGGTACATTTTCCTAATGTTAGTTTTACTTTCAGAGTGAAACATGCATAAAGCAAGGAAAATTCTACCCAAAGAAGAAGAAGCAGGTCGTCAAAGAGCTGCTCAACAGACAAAACCTGAGGAAAATCCTCAGTAAATAGCAATGTCAGCAAAATATTAAATCTGGAAAGAAGAAAAGAGGTAAAGTGAAAGCACAGAAATAAATGAAGACACCCGCAACCAGTCAGATGTGCTTCTACAAGAAACTTTATTTCTTACAGTAAAGTCTTAAGGATTCTTGCAAAGAAAAAAAAACACTCATGTGCATATGATCAAAAACGAGCCTGCTCATCAACGCAGTGGAATTTTTTTTAACGTGAATTTAGATCCAGTGACGAGCTAGAACCTGAAAACTGAAATGCCCTATAGAAGCATGGCAGTGACGGACAGCAGTGCTCAAAGGATAATGATTGCAGCCTTACGTTCCTATGGAAGGAGCATTTTGAGTTTTCTTTTGTCAGTAATTAGCGTATTATGGAGAGAATTATATGATTCGACTCTATGAATTGTTATTCATACTGTATGTAGTTCATTCAAGTTTCATAGCACTAACCCGCTAAAAAAATCATGAAACGATGACTATACATCTTGGACATTTCCAACAGCCTCAATCTATTGCATATTTTGTCCAATACAGAGCTATTCGTTATATGAAGCTGTACCTCACTCCTAATACAACACAACAAATTCACACTACAGATAGTTTGATGGAAAAAATGCAGTCATTTACTCTATGTTAATTGCAACACACTGTGCACACTGTGTGAAAAAGGAAAAAAACATATCAATGCATGATTATATTTTTTTCTTTTCAAGAATGTCCTATGTATTGGAGAAGTCAGTTACATAGATAACTGTATTATTACATGAATAATGCTAGCATAATAAAGACAAAGTAGAGGGGAGGGAGGGAGAGAATTGGGGATAAAAACATGAGAATGGATAGCAATGTTTGTGAAGCAATGCAACTTGTATCTGGAAAATATATTGTAACCCCTCTATTAATTACAATAGAAATATATAAAGAATAAAGACAAATTAACCTAAGAGCACACAGTGAATGTCCATGTCCCAAGAGAACTAAATAATAATTGAAATCATTTATATGAAGCCAGGTTTCCAAAGAAATGTATCTTCTAGTAATGATCTTTAAATGCATAATTAAACCTTTCATTATTTAGATTTCAGATGATATGTATTATATTAATTATACTGCATAATAAACAGGAATCTTTGTGAGATGCACCTTTGAGAATTAGTGAATATTTGTACATAAGGAAAGAAAGAATTTTGGTACTAAAATTTGAATTTACTATGTGCCTTTAGATAAATGATCTATTAACTGGCAAATTAGGATGGTTAATAGTATCTCTAGATAGTACAAAATATTTCAATCAATTTTGGTAAATGTGGTTAGTAGCTACTAGTATTTATCTATTCCATTGAATTAAGTAAAACAATTTTAATTTGCATATGTATACTGTATTACACATAATACAATTTGTATATAATTATCTTAAGGCAAACAATATTGCTCTTTTCTAAATGTAAATAAATTCATGTAAACTGTTGTCTGAATTTTATATCAAAGCATGGAAAACTTAACTTCTTAATTTTATAGATGTTTTCAGGTAAGTTTATAAAATAGTTTTTATTCAGCAGCAATTATGAGGTAGCTATAAATATAGAGTGCTCTTATCAGAGATGATGTAGTAAAATTGTTCACAAAATATGAATACTGAAGAAGTTCATTATTTTAGTTTATTGAATTTAGACAGAATTTCAGTCTAATGGGGGTCTTATTTCCATGTTTAATTTTTTTCTTAATATGTTCTTAATATAAAATCTTACTAAATATGAACTAATTGATGTGGACTGTACTTACAATTATTGATAATCATTTAATGTTTTATTTTTTCACTACTCCTTGTGTGTATGTGTGTGTATGTGTTTATGTGTATGTCCAAATGTGGTATATGTATATATATATATTATATATATATATATATATAAATTATAGGGGGGGTACCTAAAATGTCCTATTTATCATTTTTACCCACTTTTCTTACCAAAAATTTTTAACCAAAAATTTGCAACCTCACTAATAAACATATGAAGAATAAATTATAAGAGGATAAAGGGAAATTTAATTTCCTCTTCTATGCTGTTAAATTGTATACTTGATGACAAAGCAAAAACATGTGTCATGTAGACGATTGCATGACATTATTGTTGTAACCATTCTGTGTACTGATTATTCAATGATTTTTAGGAAAGGTCTTTGTCACAGTTTCATTTATATTGCCAGTACCCCAGGGCTATAACATCACATGAGATGATTTATGGAAGCACAATTATACTACTGCTTTAATAATTAATTTCTTAAGGGTTTTCTCTTTTATTCTCTTGATCATGGGAGAGCTTGGTGTAAGTTAGTCACATCCAAGCAGATTTTTTGTAGTTGTTCGCAATTATTCAAACCAATAATTTCCCTGTTGGGAATTGAATAATGTACTGTGTGAAGTTATTTCTTTTCTCTTTCATTTTTTCTCCTCTTTGGTTTATCCTCTGCTGTCAATGTATTCGATTCTGGTACCCTATGTCTTGCACATATGCTTATCTAAATTATGGAAGGGAAAGGGAGCAACAAAATGGTGAGACAAAGGACAAAGCTCAAACCAATGCAACAGTGATTTTCAAAGACAATATGGAGGTGGGGTGAGGGGTGTAGGTGGGAAAAAAAGCAAAGGAAGGGGTAAAAGGTTTTGACAAGAAATGCACTCACTACCTTAGGTATGTAACTGTAACTTCTATGTACATCACCTTGGCAATAAAAGTAAATTTTAGAAAAGCACTAGGCACAGGCCAAAATTTCCTGAACAGGGTTCCAGGGTCACAACAGATTGGAGAGAGAGTTGACAAATGTGACTACCTAAAAATAACAAGCTTCTGCACAGATAAAAACATTGCTACTAAAGTAGAAAGACAGCCAACCAACTGGTAAAAGATATTTACCAATAATACATCAGACAAATGCTTAATATCCATTATGTACAGGGAGCTCAAAAAACGAATCCCCCCCAAAACCAACAAACCAATCATTAAATGGGCAAGGGAACTAAAGAGAGACTTATCAAACTAAGAGGTTAAAATGAGAGAAAAGCATATGAAGAAAGGCTCATCATCCATGGTTTTAAGGAAAGGCAAATGAAAATAACTCTAAGATGCCATCTTACCCCAATTAGAATGACCAATATTCTGAATTCAGAAAATGACAAATACTGGTGGGGTTCTAGAGAAAAAGTAACCTTACTGCACTGCTGGTGGGAATTTTAAAAAAGTTCAGCCACTGGAGAAAGCAGTTTGGAAGTTTCTTAAAAAACTGAAAACAATTTTTTGAGCTGTTGATATATTTTAGATATGAGGCCTTTATCCGTTGTGTGGTTGGTGAAGATCGTCTCCCACTCTGTAGGCTTCCTAATTAATTTACTAGCTATGTCCTTTTCCATACAAAAGCTCTGCAGTTTAATGCAGTTCCACTTATCCAGCCTTTCTCTGATTTGTTCTGATTCTTGGTCTTATTAAGAAAGTTTTGACCTGTGCCAAGGAGGCCTAGTGTATCTCCTATTTCTTCTTGTAAAGTTTTCAGTGTGTTGGCTTTTACCTCCAGGTCTTTGATGCATTTGGAATTAATTCTAGTGCAGGGTGACAAAGAAGGATCCAACTTTAGTTTTCTGCAGGTGCTTATCCAGTTCTGCCAGCACCACTTGTTGAAGAGGCTGTCTTCCTTCCATTCTATTCTTTTGGCTCCCTTGTCAAAGATTAGGTGGCCATACATCTGTGGTTTAATATCTGGGTCCTCAGTTCTATTCCATTGGTCTCCAGGCCTTTTCTTGTGCCAGTACCAAGCTGTTTTGACAATTATAGCTCTGTAATAGAGTCTACAATTTGGTATTGAAATTCCTCCTGGTGCTGTTCTTTCTGCTAAGAATGTTTTTGCTATATGGGGTCTTTTATTATTCCATATGAAATTTTGGATTGCCTCTTCTATTGCTTTAAAGAATGACATTGGGATATTGATGGGTATTGCATTGAATTTGTAGATAGTCCTTGACAAGATTGTCATTTTCAAGATAGTGATTCTTTCAATCCAGGAGCATGGGAGATTTTTCCACTTCCTCAGTTCTGCTTTAATTTCCTTTTTCAGGGTTTTAAAGTTTTCATCAAAAAGGTCCTTTACATTCTTAGTTAAGGTAATTCCTATGTACTTTATTTTCTTTGAAGCTATTGCAAAAGGATTTGCTTTCCGGATTGTTGCCTCATTCCTCTCACTGTTGGCGTAGAGGAAGGTGGTTGATTTTTGAGGGTTAATTTTATAACCTGCTACCCTTCCAAAGTTTTGAATCAGCTCAAGGAGCTTGGGGTAGAGTCTATAGGACTCTTTCAATACAGGATCATGTCATGTGCAAAGAGGCAAAGTTTTACTTCCTCTTTCCCTATTTGGATCCCCTTTATGCTTGCTTCTTGCCTTATTGCACTGGCTAAGAATTCTAATACTATATTAAAGAGGAGTGGAGAGAGTGTCTCATTCCTGATTTTAGAGGGAATGGCTTTAGCTTTTTGCCATTGATAATAATACTAGCTGTGAGTTTGTCATACATACTGAGAAATGTTCCATTGATTCCTAGTATCTCCAGAGCTTTTAACATGAAGGTGTGTTGGATCTTGTCAAATGTCTTTTCTGCATCTATTGAGACAATCATGTGATTTTTGTCCTTGCTCCTGTTGATGTGTTGAATTATATTAATTGATTTGCATAAGTTGAACCAGCTTTGCCTCCCTGTAATGAATCCAGTTTGATCATAGTGTATAATTTTTTTGATGAGTTGTTGTAGACGGTTGGCCAGTATTTTGCTGAGAAGTTTTGCATTGATGTTCATCAAAGATATAGGTCTATAGTTCTCTTTCTTTGATGAATCTCTGTCTGGTTTGGGGATGAGGGTTATATTGGCTTCACAGAATGAGTTTGGTAAAGAGCCTTCACCCCAAAACTGATCTCCAAAGAAACAACTATCCCATTGAAAAATGGGACAAAGACTTAAAGAGAGTCTTCTCTGAACAAGAAACAAAAATGGCCTATAGACACATGAAGAAATGCTCAACATCTCTGGTCATAAAAGAAATGCAAATCAAAACAACTCTAAGATTCCACCTCACTCCAGTTAGAATGGTCAGGATCAAGAAAACTAGTAACAACTGATGTTGAAGGGGATGTGGCCAGGAGGGATCACTGCTACACTGCTGGTGGGAGTGCAAACTCGTTCAACCACTATGGAAAGCAGTATGGCAGTTCCTCAAAAGACTAAACATAGAGCTTCCCTATGACCCAGCAATTCCACTACTAGGCATTTACCCAATTGTCCAGAATCTAGGGCATACTAAATCCACTAGCACAGCAATGTTCATTGCAGCACTATTTACCATAGCAAAGATATGGAACCAACCTTGATGTGCCTCAGTTGATGAATGGATCAACAAGATGTGGGATTTATACACAATGGAATTCTATGCTGCTGTCAGAAAGAACGACATCACCCCATTTGTTTGGAAATGGAAATACTTAGAAAAAATCATATTAAGTGAAGTAAGCCAGACTCAAAGGAACTTAGGCTCAATGGCTTCAGTAGAAACCTTGGGCTCTCCTAGCAGTGATTTGCAATACAACAAAACCTTGATACATAAGGCCATATAGTATGATGCTAAATGAAAGGATCTCTAGGATATAGAAACATAAGCCATATAACGAATGATTGTTGTCCTTAATGTACTATGTTATCCTCATCTCATTTACTGTCCCTTGGTTATCTCATATTGTTATAGTGTCTCACTTTTTTACCAGATATATCGGATATATTTGTATTTGGTTATTTGAAATTTGATAGGGAAGGGGGGAAAACAAGATGAAGGGTGGGGGAAGGAGGGAGGGAAATGGGGACCAAGACATGAGAAAGGGTATCGATGTATGTGAATTAATGTACCTTCTATCTGGCAAATATAATGTAACCCTCATATTAATTACAATAAATATATATATATATAAACCCCTGAAAACAGGGCCTAGGAGTTTGCCCTAGTTGTAGAGTGCTTGCCTAGCATGCATGAAAACCTGGGTTCAATTCATCAGTACCACATACATAGAAAAAAGCCAGAAATGGTCCTGAGACTCAAGTGGTAGAGCTGTAACCTTGAGAACAAGAACCCAAGGGCAGTGCCCAGGCCCTGAGTCCAAGCCAGAACTGGCAAAAACAAAACAAAACAAAACAAATCAAAAACAAGAAAAACCCACAAAAACTGAAAACAGACCTTCCCTACGATCCCGCCATACTATTCCTTGGCATCTACCTTGAATCCAGGATATGATAAGGACACCTACTCAGCTATGTTCATCTCTGCACTATTCACAATAGCCAACTGATGGAAACAATCCAGGTGCCCTACTGCAGAAGAATGTATATATATACATATATATATGTATATATATGCATATATATGTATACACACACACACAAACAGACAGACAGACACATACACAAACACACAATGGACTTCTACATAGCCAACAGACAAGATAAAATAATGGCATTCAATGGGAAGTGGATGAATGGATGAAGCTAGAACATATCATGTTGAGTGGGATAAGTCAAGACCAAAGGAACAAAGGGTGAATGGTGTCCTTACCATGTGGATATTAGATCCAAATAGTACAAGAGCAATGACTCAATATTTGGGTACCCAAGGTTATGGATATTGTATTAGAGATATAAACATAACTACATAGGCATAAAAATCTCTGATGGGCTATATACTCTATAGGCATAGATTAATATGTATCTATGACACTATATGCTCTATATATCAGATATATATCAGATTATTTTAATTATGTTCTAAAATCTAAGTGCCAGTGATTCCCTTCTTGAATACTTGTTTGTTAAACATGATATTTGAAATATAATGTAAAAATCAATATAAAAAATGAAAAAATAGAAAATAATGTTAATAAACTCATCAAAAATTACTAGGACTTTGAAAATATTTTCAAAATTGTTCTACTGTCCTATAATTTTATATCAAGTTTAAGGCTTAAAATTAGAAATAATTAGTCATTAAATTTATTTTATTATCATTAAAACAAATAACAATAACAGATTTTGGACCCAGTTATCACAATAGCTCTCATAATTGTTGAATGTATATTATCAAGTAATTGACTATGTGGGGAAAAAGTTTATTATTTCTAGTTACATGAATAAAGGAGATTACTAGACTTATTTTTATTTTATATTATTATTTATTTTTTAATTTAATTTTGGTAGGTATGGAGCTTGTCCCTGTGCTTTTTTTAGTTGTCTATTACTCAACTACTTTGAGCCATAGTTCCATTTCTTGTTTTCTTGGTGGTTAATTATAGGTAAGAGACTCATGGGACTTTTCTATCCTGACTCTCACTAAATTGCTATTCTCAACACACTGAGTAGCTATGATTGTAGGCATGAACCACTAGCACTGAACTACATAGTTTTTAAGAAGTGTAAAAGTACTTTAAGAAGTTACCTAAACTTCTACTTCATGGTACAAATGGTATACTGCCTGATTTTTAATATGTTCCTTATGCCTGCATACACTTACACATACATACACATACAGGCACACATACACTTATGCACACAAAAATTTTACTCCAATCAAGTCAGATTGTAGTTCTCAGGGATTTTTTTTTTTTTTTGGTCATGGGGCATAAACTCTGGCCCTGGGTGCTATCCCTGAGCTCTTCAGATCAAGGCTACCTCTCTATCACTTTGAGCCATAGTGCCACTTCTGTTTTTCTTGTTATTAATTGGAGATGAGTCTCAGATTTTCATGCCTGGACTGACTTTGAATTGTAATCCTCAGATCTCAGCTTCGTGAGTAGTTATGATTACAGGTGTGAACAGCCAGCAACTGGCTCAGGGAAATATTTAGATTACAACTTGAACTGTGAAATCAAGTCTTAGATTCGATGATGAGCTTCACTTAAGGAAATACCATTTAACTTTGGAAATTCTATGGCAGAGCTTAAAACAGTTAAGTATTAATTTCCTAACTTAGATAACCCCTTTTGATTATAATACTTTCCAAACAGCCTTATTCTTCCGTGACTTTGTTTCTTACCAGTCACTATTCTATTTTAAAAACAGGAGAGTTAATTCTGTTCTCTTAAATAAATAAATTCTAGAAAAGATACTGTTTTTACCATTGTAGTTTATGATGAAATTTCCTATGTTTGTTTGTCATACTTCCAATTGAATACCAGTAATTCATGCCATATAAAATTCCTAATGTAAAATAAAATGAATACTTTATAGCTATAAAACATTGCATGGCTAATTATCTAGGCATATGACCTTTCAGAATCTAGGTAAAATATGAAATTATTATGTAAAGATGCAAAGACTCAGATAAATATTTTATTCAGATAGGTTGAATTAATAATTTCAAAGAGAAATGAATTTTATTTGGTTATATATGGAACTTTTCCATTCATGTAAACCACAGCATAGAATTATGGCATTGGCTTAAGATATTAGATCTCAACCTCCTAAGAAACTAGGATTATAAGTGTGAGTCTCCAAGGCCCAACTGACAGTTAACTATAGAGAATTATAGTTAAAATAACTGAGAACCCAGATATGAATTCTGTACTCATCCATGTAGAAATCTGTAATGTAAAAAATAGGATGGGGTAATTTTCTAGGGATGTGTTGGGGAATTTGATTAGGTATAGATATCCAGGAAATTAGTAAGTGGGAAAAATATTCTGAGTGTTTTGAACTTGTCAGACTTATAGAATTGGATACTGAGCAAAAAAGTAGATTTTGAATTCATTGATTAACATTGGTCCAGAAAAATAGACTCGAAAGTGAAGAGAAAAATAATGTCAATGTTAATTATGTTGGCATCATGAAAAAAAAGACCGTTTCCTTATTTCCTTTCCTTTCTTTTTGTTTTTGCCAGTCTGGGGCTTGAACTCAGGGCCTAAGCAATGTCCTTGGGCTTTCTCAAAGCTAGTGGTCTGCCACTTGTGCCATAGCACCACTTCTGGATTTTTTTTGTGTATGTGGTACTGATGAATCGAACAGGTCTTCATGCATGCAAGGCAAGCTGTCTGCCACTTATTTACTTTTCCCATCCTTATTTCCTTTTCTTAAAGCAGATTTCTAGTAACTTACATTTCTTCATTCATTTCATATTCTCTTACGGTAGTTTATGGCTGGATAAGTTGAAATGAGCCTCCTGATTGTTTAGAAATGCATTTGAAGAGTATTGTTGACTCTTAACCAAGATAAGAATGGGAGACTGGTAATATGCTGCTAAAAATTTAGTCCCAACTTTGTATATATGGCTGAGCACATTTCATATGTCAGTTTACACGTTTGCCTGAGTTATGTCACCAATAATACAGGAAAGCTGTAAATTCTTCCTTTGCTGCTCAGGCAACATGACATTTGCAGATGAAATTTGATCTCTGATACTAAAAGAGGAATTTGTACATTTACATAAAGGTCAAGTTGCATTTGGCTCATTTTTAACTTTGTTGTTTTGGGTTTGTTATAGCATAATATTAGATTGCTACTTGCAGGTAAGCTTTAAATTGTAAAAGCAGCTTTTTGAATGGTACTATATTTATTCTTTCTATTTTATTTGCCTCTCTCTTGATCTCTCACATATCTATCAAGCCTATTAAAATCTCAAAATTACAACTTCCTGAAAAAGTATTTTCACCACCTGTAAAAGTGAGAAAAATTGTACTTTAAATGCTGACGTGTCTAAAATGGTATCTTTTTAGGTCATCTGATTTCCTAAGTTTCAATCTATCTTTTGAGCATTTGTATGAGCAAAGGACATACTTCTTTGATTATTAAATTCTATTTAATTGTATACTTTGATCAGTATCAAAGCCTTTCTTTTTATCTATTTCGTTGGAAGCGAAGAAGTTAAATTTGAAACAAATAACCTAAAAAAAGGTTTTTATCAGTACTGAAAATCAGTCTAAAAGCATTTGGGGATCTGACCTCAGAAAGGATTTTTAACAGGTACTGTAAGACAGTCAATGATATCTGTAGCTCACATCTCTTCCCCTCTGAGCATCTGCTTCTCTCTCATTCTAGCACATTCCATGTGGCACTGACAGATACCGACTCATTCTTTCTATCTTTTCCATCAGAAATAAAATCTTTCTACTCACTAACTCCTTTGAAATAACTAAGAGCTGCCCTTTGATTGACTTTTTTCATACCATGGATCTATTACTTGGATCAAAAATTTCTACACATGGAAGCAGATACTATAATCTTCTCTGTCGTTAGAATCTCAAGGTATGGAGAGGAAGGAGTGGCTCTTTAATGAGGATTTATCAGAGATGTGATATTTTCCTTGGCATACTTCAGTGGTCAAAGCTGACACCTTTCATGTCAAGCACCACTCCTCTGCTTTGAAAAGAAGAAAATTCATGCATAAATAGAAGCATGCACTGCTTTTTACTGAAAATTTAATCAAAGCATATCATTTAAGTAAATGGGAATGGCTACTTTATACTTACCATTAGATAAGCACAAGTAATGAAATACTATCTTAAAGTTTTGAAATGACTATCTGGGAAATTTGTGCCTCAGCTTTTTTACTAACTTTATTTAAGATCCAATATGAACAACAAAAAGACCTAACAACTTTAAGATAATTATTATCTAATTTATATACAGAATAGACAGGAGGAAAATATATAAAATATATTATGTCAGCACACACATATTTATGTTTAAAAGCCATTACAATAAAGATTTGTAAAAAAAAAATCATAATTGGGCCGGGATTTTGGCCTCGTGTTAGCATGCTTGTGTAGCATGCACAAAGACGCAGACTCATTTCCTCAGTACTACATACATAGGAAAAAGCCGGAAATGGTGCTGTGGCTCAAATGGTAGAGCTCTAGTTTTGAGAAAGTCCAAGGACAGTGCTCAGGACCTGCGTTCAAGATCTGGGACTGGCAAAAAAAAAAAAGCCATAAGTGAAGTAGTTTAGCCTTACATGCAAGTGTTTTGTAATCATGGCATCCAAATCAACTCCCAGGCTAGAATTTCACAGCTAGCCTTTGATATGTTCTGTGAACTATTCTAAAGCTGTGGCCTCAGCAATATAAAAACACAAAGCAAACCAGAAGCCCAAAGAGACATTCATTTCCTAAGATTAGCTACAATTGTGACTGCAGTTCAACATTATCAGGGTCCTACAGACATTGGAGCTTCAGGATGAGATCCAAGTTCACAGCAATCGGTTAAACTACAAGCCAGTCTAATGACACCCAGATGTTCATGCTTCCTGTCTTAAGTGACAGTGCTATGAATGCAATGAAACAATGTGTACCTAAAATAAAACTGTGTTCGTGTTATATCAGGCCAGGGTGATGAAATCAGACCCATGGGGAATGAATGTTCTTTTAAATATTGCTTTTTTAAAAATTGTTAGGGTGATGTACAAAAGGGATGCAATTACATTGATCAGGTAGTAGGTACATTATTTCTTGAACAGTTATAAATATTCTTTTTATTAAGTATACTTGCATTTCAGAAAATTATTTCATAAGAAAAGTGACTGTGTCTGAACCAGGCAGCAGTGGATCATGCCTATAATCTGAGCTACTCAGGAGGCTGATATCTGAGAATGGCAGTTCAAAGCCAGCCTGGGCACCAAAGTCCATGAGACTTTTATTTCTAATTAACCTCCCGATAATTGGAAATGGTGCTGTGGCTCAAGTGGTAGCGCAGTAGCCTTGAGCTGAAGAGCTCAGGGACAGAGCACAGGCCCAGAGTTCAAGCCCCACAACAGACAAAAGCAAGAAGGAAAGAAGGAAGGAAGGAAGGAAGGAAGGAAGGAAGGAAGGAAGGAAGGAAGGAAGGAAGGAAGGAAGGAAGGAAGGAAGGAAGGAAGGAAGGAAGGAAGGAAAAATGACTGTAAAATTAGACCATTGTCTGAGATATTGTTGGCAAAATTTTTCTCTCATTCTGTGGACTTTCTGTTTACCCAGCTAGCCATGTTCCCATATCCAGTTTCAGACTGTAACTTTAGTTTGATGCAATCCCATCTATCTAGTCTTTCATTGATTTGTAGTGATTCTGGATCTTACTTTGGGAAGTTTAGTCCTATGGCTAGTCCTCATTTTCTCCCTACCCTTTCCTGTAATTCTTTAATGGGTTCTGGCCTTACATTTAGGTCTTTGATACATTTAGAATTGATTCTGGGACAAAGTGACATGTAAGGTTCTAATTTCAGATTTTTTTTCCATGTAGATAGCCAAAGAGGCTGACTTTCTTCTAAACTATGGTTTAAGTACCATTATCAATTATTATGTGACTGTATATCTGTGAATTCATTTCTGGGCCATCTACTCTGTTGTGCTGGTCCTCAGGCACTGTCCCAACATTTCACTTTTTATTACTATTTGAAATAGAGTATGAAATTTAATAATAATCCTCCAGGATTTCTTTTGTTATTTGGGATATTTTATTTCATGTAAATGCTGGGATTACTTTCTCTATTGAAGAATGTTGTTTGATATTCTGACGGGAATTTTATTGAATTTGTAAATTACTTTGGGCAATATTGTCATTTCCATGATTTCACTTCTTCTAATCAAAGCCTATCTCTTTAAATCTTCAATTTCCTTATTCAATATTTTTTAAAGATTTCACAATAAAGGTCCATTGGTTAAATCTTGCTTTCCTGTCTCTATCTTCAGTCTCTATCTTCTCTGTTCAACCTCTATTTTCTCATTGTTACCATACGAGAAAATTGCTGTTTTGTTTTTTAATGTATGCCAGGCCTGGGACTTGAACTGAGAGCCTGAGCACTGTCCTTGAGCTTTCTCAAGGCTGGCATTTGAGCCACAGCACCACTTATGGCTTTTTCCTGTGTATGTGATACTGAGAAATAGAACCTAGGACTTCATGCATGCTAGGTGAGCACTATACCACTAGGCTATGCTTCCAGCCTCAAAACTGCTGGTTAAAGAACTGAAAACATTCAATCAATAAAATTCAAAAAATAAATGCGCAGATAAACAACAACCTAATTAATAGGTGGATTAATGACTTAAAGAGAGACTTCTCAGAAGAAGAAATAACCAAGGCCAATAGACCTATGAAGAAATGTTCAAGATCATTTTTCTACCCTCACCAAATTCAACAGTATTTAACCTCTCCTGATATAGTTCCTGGAATTTATTCATCAGTTAATTATAGGGGTATATTTGTGTTGTATTGCTTTATGTAACTTTATGCATTTTAGTGTTGAGAAACTAAGACTATGTGTGAAGTCTGTGATTATTCATATAAAACCTAATGCCTTATATTAGTCATCATCTATTTTCTTTGTCCATGATTCTGAGTATTGATGCCAATCCCTCTCAACTTCTTTAAGGTAATTTGTGTTGCATTAAGCAAGCAGATGTGTTTGTCTAATTATTTCTTATCCTTTTTTTCTGCCTCATAATTTTGTTCACATTTGCTGTGGAGATTTTAGAAATCATCTAGATTGTTTGGTACAGGAAGCAAATCAACCCTGGACTGTCTAATTAGTTGCAATCTTCCTGTTTTTTTTCTTGGATACATTTTCATTCTTACATACATTGGAGATTTTCATTAACTCTTTAGCACAACTGCATGTCCCATGCTGTTAGTTGTATAATTATTTGTGCTTTGAAAAGGAAAAAAAATGTTTAAAAATTTACTCATTTATTAAATGCATGTTAAGTTCTATACAAGTAATTTAAACTTATGAATCTCTGCTATCTTAAACTTTTATTTTTTGTATATTTAAACCAATATTTCTTTTTAAGCAAGCCATGGTATTCTAAAACAAAAAAAAATCATCTGTTCTAATTCTAACCTACAGTTTCCAGTGTTACAGTCATTATAGAAAGAATTAGGAAAAAATTAAATCTATAGATGAAATATACTGAATCTATATTTATCTTAATAAATTGCTCCTATGTCATGTTTATTCTGTGTAAAAATTGGTCTTAGCTATATTCAACTCTAAAAGGAAAGACAAGGATAACAAAAATAGGATAGGATGATAGAAAGTACAAGACTGCAAATGTTCAAAACTGCATGAATGGGATGGATAAATGTCTTGAACTCAACATGTCACTCAAGATCTTTCAAGACTCACTTTCTCTGAGCAGGGTTCTGAGAATAGCAATTTAGCAGCAATGTTTGATATGTGTTTGGTAGAGTGAAAATTATTCATAATCACATGAAATGAATGAAATGTCATAAAACAATTGAACAGTAGACTCCCATGCTCTTGGTGTTTAATTTTTCTTCTTTTTATTGCTTTGCTTTTCAGTGTAATATGAAAACATCAGTGGTGAATGATGGGATCAAGTAGATTCATCTCTATGTTTCTTTTTAAGAGTTTTATATTTTCTTTAAAATATTTCATTGTTATTATAAAGGTCATGTGCAGAGTGATTACAGTTACATAGGACAAAAATGAGCACATTTCTTTTTGAATAGTGTCACCTCTTCCCTTGTTTTCTGCCAGTTTTTCCCTTCCCAATTTTTTCTTCACAAATTGTATAGGTCATTTTCAACAGTGTCTAGTGAGTATTAATGCTGCATTTGTTCCCCCTTTGCCTATTTCGGTGCTCTTCCTTGCCCTCTCCAAAACAGATAAACTTGCATAAAACACAAAACATACAGAAATATTAAAAAAAAATAGCAACAAAGGAGTGGAAAAAATCAAAATAGTAGAAAAGCTCTTGTTTCCATTTCTTGGAGTTCATTTTGATGAGCTTCTTTTTATAAGATTATATGCGTGTAGCTTTTGAGTCTTAGTAATCATCTCCTAAGAATATCCTCCTCTACTCTCAAGTGTGAGTACTTTAGAGACTCATAAACTTATCATGTCCAAGTGTATTTTTTCCTGTGTTACCATCCAGTGTGTTTACTTGCAGGATTTTAAGAATATTCTAGTTACAATAAGTGAGGTAAATTTTGCAACCTATGTTTCACCAAATTCAATGCAATTTTACAATCAAAATCCCAATTATATTCTTCAAAGACATAGAGGGTCTTTGGAACAACCAAAGACCCAGAATAGCAAAAGCAAATGTTAATAATAAGAACAGTGTTGGAAGAATATCAATACCTAACATCAAACTCCATTATAAAGCCATAGTAATAAAAAGAGCTTGGTACTGGATGAAACAGAAGACCCAGAAAAGAGCACACACATATACAGCCACCTAATATTTGATAAGGGAGACAAGAACACAGGCTGGAAAAAAGACAGCCTCATCAACAAAAGACACTGGCACAATTGGCTATCAATATGCAGACAGATGGAGCTACATCCTTGTATACAACCATAGATCCTTATATATCATCTTGAAGATTCAATTCCAAATCTATCAAAGATTTCAGTCAAGGCAAGAAGCCATGAAAAATATTATATGAAAAGTGGGGGAAAACTGCAGCGATTCTAATTGCCACCAAAATAAATTATCAAACAAACAACAACTCAATAATTTGGCTAAAGACTTAATGAGAGACATCTCCTCAGAAGAAATAAAATGGCTAGTAGACACATGAAGAATTCTTCAACATCTCTGTCCATAAAAGAAATGCAAATCAAAATAACATTGAGTTAGCACCTCATTTCTATTAGAATGGCCATTGTCAAGAAACTGACAATAAACCTGATGGTAGGGATGTGGCCAAAAGGGAACACTAGTATACTCTTGGTGGAAATGGTTCAACCACTCTGGAAAGCAGATGTATGATCCTCAAAAGACTAAACATAAAACTTTCCTATGACCCAACATTTCTACTCCTGGGCATTTATCCAATTTACCACAAACCAGACTACACTACAGCTGCCAGTCCAACTATATTTCTTGCAGCATTGTTTACTATTGCCAAGATATGGAGTGAACTCAGATACCCGTCAAGGGATAAATGGATCAAGAAAATGTGTTATTTATATACAAGAGAATAATATATTTCCATCAAAAAGAATATTATCAAATTCCTAAGGAAATATCAAGCATTAGAAAAAATTGTGTTAAGTTCTATTTTGTTTTGAAATTACAAGTGTTAAAAAGTATTTTATACCAATTATGGATGAGATGATTACATTTTCTATTTAGGAAGAATGCATTTTTCCCTCCATCAATCATCCTTATATGAACCCTATATCCTCATATTTTATATTTGTCCCTTCTGTTATCCTTTGTTACCTAAAATATACTGCTATTGACAACGAAAAGGGACATTTCAGTTAAAGTTAAATTTCTTCAACATCTCCCATTCCTCTACTATATTACAGAGAAGTGCATATAAACTATTAACTTTCTTCTCCCTGTTTTTCAGTGCTCAAAATTTTCTCATGGATCACCTGCTTGACTGAAGATTTAGGTCTTTACTAAAGCCCATATCAAAGCAAAGCTTTAAAGATTTAGTAGTCATTGGAAACATTTTTTATTTCCAAAGGAAGGATCAAAATGCCTCATAATTGTCAAAATGAGGCTTAAATGGGATATATGTTAAAGGCAGACTTGAGACAGGAAAGTCCTTGGGCACATATGTTTCAACGACAAATTTCAAGTATAAAAGCATATACGTGTCATTAAGTAAGTTGTTTGTGCTAATTTAAGATACAATATCAGACACCATGTTATTCTGGGTACAAATGGCATGATTAATAATACATTTTAACAAAAATTGGCTCATTTATATTTGGGAATAATATGAGACACTAAAAATAACTATAAAGGAAAAATCTTTGTTAAAGATTTCAGGAACAGATTTGAGCTGTTTCATGCCTTTTTTTAAGATACACATTTTTGTGATTGTAAAACATGCAAGTACAGAATCCAGAAAACTTAGAAACCCTGTTAAGTTTTATGAAATGGCTCATTGCTTTTGAATTGATATAATTACAAGCTTACTCTGTTGCTTATTATGAAAATATGATTAGGTAATCACTAAAAGAGTAATCATTATTTTTTCCTTTTGAAAATTCATTGATTATATTGATTTGTAGGGGGAAAATTATAAGACTGACTCATTTCTGTGTAAATAATTTCATTTTTCATATTTAGTTACTTTTGTTATTTGGTGAATCTCATTTTTTTACTAGCTTAATTTATTCATTCATTTACTTATTTTTATATCATCATTCATATATAAACTGTTTGGAATCAGATTAGATGTAGATTCAAGAATAAAATTAGTTATTCTTGCTGTCAATCAGATTTAAAAATAAAAGTGCCTAATAATTATAATTTCAGTGAATCTCACTAAGTACCAAGTGGCACAATTTCAGTTTGAGTACCAGATTCCATTTGGGAAATACAGGAAGAAATGGATTTTGAATGCTGAGAAGATTTCATTCAGAAGAGCAGGAAAGATTATCAGTTATTCACAAGGTCTGAGGAAAAGAGCACTATGCAGATTACTTCATATAAGAACATAATTAATAAACTTAATATGAGTTTAAATTTGGATAGAAATGTCTAAATAAATATGTAGATATCTCAGAACAACATCTGATCTGTAAGTTTACATGAAGAGGTTTTCCATTGACTTTTGAATAACTAAGAGTCATTTAGAAGAATAAGAATTATTTTGATAGATTTCTGCCTGAGGTTCAAATGTAGCTCAGTGGTAGAGGACTTACCTAATATGTATAATCCTCTCTTTTCAAATTTACCACTCAAAATAATTCCTTCCTGGTGAAATGATTCAAGAAGTTTGAAGAAGAATGAATTTATATAGAAAACCAGAGGCTGTAAACTCCATATAATTTAATCTTGTAGATACTAAATGATGAAGTAATGATATAACTCAGAAATTGTGTAAATGATGGAATAAAAGTAAATATAAACCATCATGAAAACATCCTTTTCTCTATACCTGTGTTTAATACATCTTGGGTAATATAAACTGGAAGATAAAGGAGAGGAAATGGCTTTAGTATTTATACATTTTTCCATGAATGTTAGAATGTTCAACATTCACCAGAAATTTCTACTCTGTGAGGCTCAGGAAGTAATAAAAAATGCCCTAGTTTTACACTTAATCACTACCAAAATTAGAATAGAATAGTAGAGTACAGATTGCACATTAAAATTAGAATTATGAATGCATTTGTTTTATGTAGGATTCTAAACACAAATTTATCAATAATTTCAATGATTTCAGAGAAAAGGGGACAATGTTCTTTTACCAACAATTTTCCTCTGATCATACAAAATAAAATTCATCAAAATGAACTTCAGGAAGTGCAAATGAAATTTTCTATTCTCTGTTGTTCTTTTTGTTTTCATTAGTTTTTCTTAGGTGGGGTTGGTTGTGGGACTTGAAACTCAGGGCCAGGGCACTGTCCTGGAGCTATTCTGCTTAAGGCCTGTGCTCTATCACTTTAAGCCAAAGGTATACTGCTAGTTTGTGAGTGGTTAATTGGTGATAAGAGTCCCATGGAAACTTGGGAACTTTTCAGCCTGAATTGGCTAGGAAGACTGAAGCTCAGGTCTCAGCCTCCAGAGTAGCTAGGATTACAGGAGTGAGCTACCAGGCCCTTGCTGTTTGTTCTCTTTGTGTCTTGTTTGTTCAATTATTTTTCTTTGGGAGGGTAAGGGGTGACCAAATACAGCAATGGTTTTCACTAGATACTGTTTTGAAAAAGAATTTGTAGGTGGGGAAGAGAGGGAAATACTTGGAGAGGCCAAGGGAATGGGTGACATTTTGTGAAAAGAAATGTACCCACCATGGCCGGGAGTTTGGCCTAGTGGTTAAAGTGCTTGCCTAGCATGCACGAAGACCCGGGTTCAATTCCTCGGTACCACATACCTAGAAAAAAGCCAAAAGTGGTGCTGAGGCTCAAGTGGGAGAGCTCTAGCCTTGAGAAAGTCCAAGGACAGTGCTCAGGACTCAAGCCCAGGACTGGCAAAAAAAAAAAAAAAAAAAAAAAGAAATGTACCCACCTGACTTAAGAAACTGTAACCCCTATGTACACCACCCTCATGGCAACAATAACATTTAATACTTAGTAAGAAAATATTTTTTCTTTATTTTCTTTTTTTGCCAGTCCTGGGGCTTGAAATCAGGCCCTAAGCCTTGTCCCTTGGCTTTCTCAAGGCTAGAGCACCACTTCCAGCTTTTTTCTATGTATGTGGGACAGAGGAATTAAACCTGAGTCTTCATGCATGCTAGGCAAGCACTCAACCATTAGGCCAAACTCCCAGCCAAAAAGATATTTTTTAAATAAAACTTTAAATCAATGTTTTTACTAAGGAGACAGTAACTAGAATCTCAATAAAAATAATTCCTTTATGACCAATCTCTTCCTGCATTGTCCCCAGAGACCGATAAAACAAATGCTACGTATATATGAAAAAATACTCCTTTTTATAAAAAACAGTAGATTATTAAAGTGTATTATTGAAGGTTCCTAGAATTCTTTAATATGGAATATATTTAACAAATATTCTGAGAAGAGACTTTAAATATAGTTGAAGAACAATGGTATGCTACAGTATGCTGTATATATTTTATGAAGATATATTCCTCAAATGCATTTTTAAAGTCTTTGTTGTCAATTCTCATACCAAATATCACTTAATAGCCACAAAATCGCAAGGACTAGTTATCTCCCTCTTTTAACTTCTTTGCCCAAGTTCACAATTAGACATTTTGACATGTTCTGCCCATTCAGCTCCTGTGGGAATGAACTGTTCTCTGCTGACTTCAGGTTCCTGAGGCACCACATCTTTTGTTTTTGAGCAATTGAGGAACTTAGTGCCAGAATAATTAGTGTTACATATGAAAAGGTCACAATCAAAGTCACTTCAATTTCAAGAGCTTTCTTTCTTCTGTGATGCTTTTATTTAATATCCCATGTTCCAATATAAGAATATAAAAGGGAGTTGTATTATTAATCTTAAATAAGGGATTTTATAAAATGTATAAACTTACAGTTTTATATTTAAATCTATTGATGTAATATATTCTGTGTAAAAAGAAAGCCAAGAAGAAAGTTATAATAATATTTTTTTCTCTCTAGTACTATTTCATAAACAATGGATTATTTACATGTATGTATTTATATGTACATGCATGCATATATATGCTTAATGGAAATTTCTCAATATATATTGTATGAAACAAATAGCTGGCCTCTCTGAGTATTATATGTATAAGTATTTGAGATTGGTAATGTATTTCTGTTCGTGCAGAAAATGTGATGAAATGGTAAGATAATTGCAGCCTAAATCCAACTTAGGTTGATGAAAATGGACTCCTTAAATTCTAGTAAGCACAATAATTAAAAACTATGATATCTGTAAAAAAATTCTGAGCTTATTATAGTTTACTAAGTAAATTGATAGTCAAATGAAACTTAAAATGATTTATTATCTGGCATCAGAAACATTAATTGGCAGTAATGCAGAGAGTGCCTTCCAAGAAAGACTGAATTTATTTTTTAAAAATTCATATACTCTTAAGAGATATCTAGATTTAAGGTATGATCTAAAAGATTTCTTTCTCTAACATTTATCTTTCACATGCATGAAAGCTGTTGACTTCACAGTGCATGAATCCCAGAAACCTACAAGAGTCTATTCTGTTGAAGAACTAGTAGACAATTATTATTATTAATTATTATTATGCTGATTACTGTAAAGCCAGGAGTTCACAAAGGTGGAACATATGCTTTCCACCCCACTGAGGCAAACTCCATCCTGAAATGTCCAATGCTGAGTTCTCTTCTTTATTTTCTAAAAAGATTGTTACAGTATTTCACCTGGTTATCTGATATACTGGATATATGCGTATTTGTTTATTTGAAATCAGATAGGGAAGGATGGAAAACAAGATGAGGGGTGGGAGTGGGAGGAGGGAAATGGGGACCAAGACATGAGAAAAGGTATCAATGTATGTGAAGTAATGCATCTTCTATCTGGTGAATATAATGTAACCCTTCTATTAATTACAATAAAATTATCTGAAAAATAACATTTTTCAAAAAGGATTCTTCACCGAAAAACATGAACATTTCAGACCCATTTTTTCAGCTTGACTCTTCCATGTATGTTTAGACGGAACTTATGTCAGTGTTTTGTTGGCAAGGGTAACAGTAAAATTACCTCTGCCATGTATTTCCATGATTCCCTTTAGCAAGGATTAAGTTTAGCACAGTGCCAGCCACATACTCCTGCTCAGTTACATTAAGACCCAAGCTGTCTTATCTTGGTATACTTTTTCCCCCAAATCTATTTCTAGCTCATATCTGGCAGCTGATAAAGTCTCCTGTTTGCCTGGAGTCCCGGAAGCCTCACAAACTGAGCTAATTATCATTTTAAGTAGGGTTTGATTTTATAATAAAGGGACTGCAGATCGTGTTATATGTATCATATTAGTAATAGCAGAATGATGAGTTGCATGGTTTATAGCAAACTTTTCACTATTTGTGATAAGTACTACTGAAATATTTACATGATGTTTTCAAGCAAAATTTATACAAATTTTATAACTTCGTGTGTTTTTTATCCTAAGTTACTAAAAAAACATGAATGAGAGCAAAGTAGAATATTCTAACTTTATGGATTTTTTTCTTCTTTATCAGTGTAGACCAAAACTCAATAGACACATTAGAAAAACCAAACAAAATGAAACACACAACACATTCATAGGAATTTTGTTTGGATTCAAAGAAATTAGCAATACACATTGGCCGAAGAGGTACTAGTTACATTATAACATAGTATCTCTGTTTTAGAAAGTTTGAACACTGTACATTATCATTTAGAAATATTAAATACATATTTTGGGCCTAGAAGGTTCATCTTGAAAGTCAATAGCAGTAGCTAAAGCCAAATAAACTGAGTGAAAGAAAAGATAAAAATATATGAATAGTGACTAGTATGTTATTTCTTGAGAAGAGGCACAACCAAATATTCTCAGAAAAACACATGCAACTTGTTATTGTGTACAGAAAAAAAATGAGAGACTTTTTCTTTATTTAAAATTTTTTGTTATTCTAGAGTCTATATACAGAAGGGTTATAGTTACAATACTCAGAAGTACAGTTCTTTTTGATCATTGATCATCTCTCCCCTTCCCTTCCTCTCTGTTTTCCCCTCCTGTTTCCATCCACAATATGTACAGTTCATTTTACACATAGAATCTAGTGGACAACACTGTTGGATTTGTTCACCATGTTCCAGATTTTTCTGTGCCTCCTTTTACCCTCCCAATTACAAACTTTAATGAGTTAAATAGAAAAGGCAAGAAAGACAATGAGAAAATATTTTGTTAAAATGTTAAGCATAAAATGTTACACTTGCTAATATATCTCTCTACATAGTATTATAATTTTCCCCTACTTCTTTTTTACTAGTTACATCCATTGTACAAATGGGTTTCATGGTGATATTTCCATTGATGTGAATAGTGTAAATTGGAAATTATTATTCACCTTCACTATTCCCTGTGTTCTTTCTTTCTCCTGACCTATTTCAAAATTTCTCTACCATTATGCTACCTTCATATACACATATATGTGTATATGTAATATAACCCAATGTCATTCATCTTCAACTACCGACTCATTTTTCCTTCCCTCCATTTCCTTTTCTACATAATAGAAAGACTGTGAAATTCTTCAACCAAGGGGACATGCTATTACGCTGTAATTAATATATAATTTCTATTTATGTGTAGGTACTTACTATGAACATGTAGTCAATTATAAGTTGTAACAAATCCCCTCAATAGTGTATGGATTCTTTTACTAAATGGAAAATATAGAAAACCTAATTTCAGAGAAAAGCCGGTGCATACTTAGGAATTTGATTAACATCAACTACCTTGCAACTTACATCAACTATCTTACAAGTGCATACTATGCAGAACTTACCATATCTCCATGCAAAATTAAACTTGCCTTTCCTTTCACTTGAGTTGATCTTGGATTCAAGTCTGTCTGCTGTCATTTTTGTTAATAACCTTGAATAGGGATGTAGTCTTTTTTATTTTATATTGTAATTAATAAAAGGGTTACATGATATTTGCGAGATAGAAGGTGCATTAATTCATGTATATTGATACCCTTTCACATGTCTTGGTCCCCATTACCCTCCCCTCCACCCCCCCCCCGTCTTGGTTTTCCACCCTTCCCTATCCAATTTCAAATAACCAAATACAAATAAATCCAATATATCAGATAGCAAAGTGAGATACTGTAACAATATGAGATAACCAAGGGACAGCAAAAGAGATGACAGATAACCTAGTACATTAAGGACAACAATCATTCATTATATGGCTTTCGTTTCAATATCCTGGAGGTCTTTTCAATTAGCTTCATACTATATGGCCTTATGTATCAAGGTTTTGCTCTATTGCAGATTTCTGCTTAGTAGAGCCCAAGGTTTCTACTTATTATGACAAATGAGGAAAACCACTGAGCCTAAGTTTCTTTGAGTCTAGCTTACCTCACTTAATATGATTTTTTCTAAGACTTTCCATTTCCTAACAAATAGGGTGATGTCGTTTTTTCTGACAGCAGCATAGAATTCTATTGTGTACAAATACCACAACTTGTTGATCCACTCATCAACTGAGGGACATCTAGTTTGGTTCCATATTTTTGCTATGGTGAATAATGCTTCAATGAACATTGTTGTGCTAGTGGATTTAGTATGCCCTAGTTTCTGGATGGTTGTATAAATGCCAAGTAGTGGAATTGCTGGGTCATAGGGGAGCTCTATGTTTAGCTTTTGAGGCACTGCCATACAGCTTTCCATAGTGGTTGAATGAGTTTGCACTCCCACCAACAGTGTAGTAGTGATCCCTCCTGGCCACATAGGGATGTAGTCTTTCAGGTGAATTTTTATAGTATTTTTTTGTTTCAATAAAAAATGGGCACATTAAACTGAATTTTCTATGAATTTGCTGTATTGAAAAATCTAGTGCACTTTTGAACCCAGAGTCTGAGTAAGCATTGTCCATGGGACTTCTCAAGGCTCAAGCCCTACCTCTTGAACCACAGCACCACTTTCGGCTTTTTTATGTATGTGGTTCTGAGGAATCAAACCCAGGTCTTTGTGCATGCTAGGCAAGTATTCTACCACTAGGTCATACTTCCAGCCCTGTACCTTTTTAAAATTCAGCACTTCTGATGTAATTTTTTCATGTAGAAAATATTACTTGCTATGAAACTGTATTTCCTACTTGTTTTGCACTGAGAAAATCCATATTTTAAGCTATTGATACATTAAATGAGGCTTGGGGTCAAACCTATGATGTCAGCATAAAGTGTTAAAAATTTGTAGACAATAATTAATATGTAAACAAGAATTTCTGTTATTCATATATGAGCTGCTTCAGGATATTTCTAGACCTTGAATGCAGCAGCTATGGTTAGGATGCTGTGCAGGTGTGGTATGCCAGGGATACATAGCCAAAACATAAGCAGCATGCACACATAGTACTTAGGCTTTGGTAATGAATCACCCTTAACTTTCTTTGTGGCATGAGAAAACAATAGTTCATAGCAAAGGAGAAGACACAAAATTGAGGAATGATATTTTCAAGAACATTTTAAGTCACTGTTACTACAATAAGGTCAGTTCTATGTACCTGCTAGAGACCTACCAGTATTTCATCTTTTCTCAGTCTCTCTTTTAAATTGTATTTTATTTTTTGACTGTCCTCGGACTTGAACATAGGGCTAGGGCTCTGTCCCCGAGCTTCTTTTACTCCAGGATAGAACTCTTCCACTTGAAATTCCACTTCTGGATTTGTGTGTGTGTGTGTGTGTGTGTGTGTGTGTGTGTGTGTGTGTGTGTGTGTGTGTGTAGGAGAGTGTTGTTTATTGGAGACAAAACTTTTATGGACTTTCCTGCCCTGTTCAGCTTCTGAACCATAATGCTCAACATCAGCATCCTGAGTAGCAAGGACTACAGAAGGTCTCCAAAGTTAGAGCCATTTCTGAGAAATCTGACTTTGTGTGCTTCCTGTTTGGGGATAAACTAACACAGTAGAGCAAGGTGAGTAATGATGGATAAAATATGTGTGAAATTATCATTATTTAAGCCTATGATAGAATCATAGTAAAAATTTATTATATAAAATGGTATAGACAATTCTCTTCAAAATAAATTATTGAATTTAAACTACTAACAATACATGTTTGTCATCAGTACATATAGTCAATTCTTGTCTACATAAATGTCTGTGACAGATGCTTAAGTCCCTGGAAGGACGTTTTTGTCAGATGTAAAAACCTTCTGCTACAAACTCCCAACTTTAGTTTCATTGTGGGTGGCTAGGACATATGACTGCATTTTTGCATGTGAGTTTGAAACTCATACTATCTAGTTCAGGCTGTCTTCAAGCTTAGTAGGTATGCTTGACTGGTCTCATGTATTTGCCAGTTGCTAAGAATACTGGTGTATACCACCATAGCCACACTGAGACATTATCACCCTACAACAATATGATCTTTGGAAGATTTTCTCCAGAATTTTCGTAGAGGAGTTTCTGGGTTGGTCTAATGTGATCCCACATTCGGAATAAATTTATTCAATGCCAGTACGTTTTTGGGCCTAAATTTAAATGAGTGAGTTTTAAAACTGGATTTTAGGCTGGACTTCATTGAATTCAACCCAGTTTTGGAGATTGATTGTACTTCCATCTGAGACATGTTTTCCAGGTTGCTATAGTTAGAAGTTGAAATACTGCAGGATCTTAGCAGATAGTGTTCAAAAATATATTCAAGGGTAGGGCCGGGAGCATGGCCTACTGCTAGTATTTGTCTAGCAAGCATGAAGACCTGGGTTTGAAAAAGCTGGAAGTGGTGCCATGGCTCAAGTGAGAAAGTCCAGGGACAGTGCTCAGACCCTGAGTTCAAGCCCCAGGACTGGCAAAAAATGTATACAATGGGGAACTCTATAGGACAGATTTAAAAAAAAAAAGTAATGTTTTCTATGAGTTTGACTGTAAGTGCTTAACAGAATTACCAAATGGAAGATGACAAATACTTAGAATAGGTATGGCTAGTATTTTGATAAAAGCTTAAGGATTGACAACCATGTCTGATTATTTCCACCTTACTCAGCATTTTAGAATGATTATGGAATGGCTGATATTTTCATTTTAGCCTCATTACACAGGCCTTGTTATTTTTAAAAGATACATTATAAAATGGAAAGAATGGGCCTGTCTGCTATGCTAGCACTTTCATGAAATCATGGGTTTTTTTTCATTAAATAATCCAGTCCTTAGAATTAATACTGAGAGAATAACCATATATGCACTTTCAAAACTACTCAGAAGTTCAAAGTAATCAGACAACAAATTATGGAATAATTCAGGAGAAAAGCATTAATAAAATCAAATAAACTTGTGAATACATAATCGTACATATCCTTTTAGATGTTTATATGACATTTAATAACAGAAAGATGTTTGTTTTAGAAATATTTTCACTAGTGCAAGTGAAATTAGTGAGGAATGAAGAATTCTGAAGTCTCAAGGATTTTTGAAGCCTTTCGATAGTCCATCAGCTCTGAAAGACTGAAGTTTGCACCTATTCATCAACTTACATGGAGATTTGGGGATCTATTCACTTTAATGATTTAGAATTTCCTAGATTTGGTCTGTTCTAAAGGAATCAATAATCTCAAAATTTTTATGAACAACCACAACTAAATTTATATTGAATCACATGGCATTATGGGGAATACAAAAATAACCCAGATCACTTACCTGGCCTCACTCAGTAGGTATATATACAGCCTTCTGGTAATTTTAACTTCAAGTAATTTGTTACCTGGTTATTATGTTTTGAAATAAAAAAATCATTTTATTAAGCACGTGTTCACCATTCCACCAGCAACATTAAATGTATACAATACCTGCAATGTCTGCAAGAATGTGACAGTGATTAATGAAATCAAATGTTGTCATTCACTTATGCAGGTGCAAGCTAAATTTCAAATTATGTGCTTACTGTCTCTATTCTGGAGGGAATTTGTTCCATCTGTAGAGCATTTTCATCTCCATAGCAACTGAGCTTTCCATGAGAAAATGGTTTCTATTATGTCTCCTTGAATGGAAGTTTTACAAACTAAGAGTTCTGTTCCTCTGAGTACTTTGGAGTATTAAGAGTATTCTCTTTATAGACAACAGAAATACATCGAGTTCATTAAATAATTCTTAATTATGACACAAGGCTAGAATTTTACACTGAGCACTGTCTGTGGGCTTTATTTCCCCCTCAGGGCTAGTGCTCTACCAATAGAGCCATATCACCACTTCTGGCTTTTCTATGTGTCTGATACAGAAGAATCAAACCATGGTCTCTGTGCATGCTAGGCAAGCACTCTAATCACTAGGCCATACTCCCAGCTCATGCAAATGCATTTTTAAAGCAGATCCTTATTTTGTCAATTTGTCTATTTTTTCATCCTTAATTTTTTCATTTTATCATTTTTATATTACCCACTATACATACTACATGCTATGTATCTAGCATCATGATAGAATACAAAGATTAATTTAATGTGGTATTTGTCATATATATTTTCTTTTCATATATTTTGATTGTGATTATAGAAGGGTTTTATTTATATTCGCCAGGTAGAACGAGCATTACTTCGCACACATTGATACCCCTTCTCATGTTTGTTTGTTTTTTTTGCCAGTTCTAGGGCTTGAACTCAGGCCCTGAGCACTGTCCTTGGGCTTTCTCGAGGCTAGAGCTCTACCACTTGAGCAACAGCATCACTTCTGGCTTTTTCAATATAGGTGGAACCTAGCAATAGGCGTGCATGCTAGGCAAGCATTCTAATACTAGGCCAAACTCCTGGACCCTCTTCTCATGTTTTTGCCCCCACTTCCCTTCCCCCACTCCCTCCCCTCATCTTCCCTTCCCTCCCCTTCCCACCACTTCTCTCCTCTTCCTTCCCTTCCTTTCTCCTTTTTGTCATGGGGCTTGAACTCTGGGCTTGGCATTGTCCCTGAGTTCTTCAGCTCAAAGTTAGTGCTCTACCACTTGAGCCACAGCCCCATTTCGGTGGCTTATTGGAGGTAAGAATGGCTCATATATTTTTGTGCCCGGGCTGGCTTTGAACCCCAATCCTTAGATCCCAGCCTCCCGAGTAGCTAGCATTACAAGCATGAGCCCATGGCACCTGGCTGGCGACCATATGCATTTCTGTGTAGATTGTACAAAGCTCATTCTACATCAGAAACAGTGTGCTTGTGTTTCAATTTTTATTATTACAAGTCTCCTTTCTTTTACTATTCTGTTTTCTATGAAACACAACAGAAAGCATCAAATTAGGGGAGAAGAGTGGCTCAGGCTGCCCCAGGCAATTAAGAGAATTAAAGGAAATTACTAGTAGATTCTTTGTATACAGCAGGAGCTCTGTGGATGAAGAAATATAACTGCTAGTCACACCTGTGCTGATCTACACTGTGGAATCGAAATTATCTTGAGTAAATATAATTACTTAGCAAATTTAATAAACGTTGTTTGGGGCTCTAAAAATGGCACTTGGATCTACAAATTACCTTGTGATAAATGTAACAGCACACACTCAGAGGAATCTTAAGACAACAGAATACAGAGAATAATCTGAATTAGAGGAGATAGGCTGGTGGTTAAACACAAATCATACACTGAAACAGAAACAGGTATTACATGACTATACTTGCACATGTATTCATGCATTATGGTGCAATGTTACCGAAATTGCCTTTTTCTAAATTTCTGTAGCTCACATGGCTAAATTCTTCTCCTAAATTACTTTAATAAAATTCCTAATAAGAAGTGAGAAAAATGTTAACATGTGAAACAAACTACCCTAAATGAGTATCTAAGTAACAGAACATGTAACTGCTTCATGGAGGGAACTTGTATGGTAGCACAAACTGAATACCCTTGAAAGTACTTTTCATACTTCATTATTTCAAATTCATCTATTTTATTACCAAGGATATTTTTTTTTGCCAGTCCTGGACTTGAGCTCAGGGCCTGAGGACTGTCCTTGGGTTTTTCGCAAGGCTAGAACTATAGCACTTGAGCCTCAGCACCACTTCTGCCTTTTTCTAAATATGTGGTACCAAGGAATCAAACCCGGGCCTTCATGAATGCTAGGCAAGCATGCTACCACTAGGCCAAACTCCCGGCCCCCCGGGATATATTTTAAAGTTGCTCTTGATCAATAACAAATGAATTCAATATATAGTACTTAGAAAGTGACTGATTTAGTGTTTTGGACATTGAGTGAAGGCCTGTAAAGTGACTTTTAGGTAATATTTTCACATTATTAATTATATTGAATTGGGATGGTAGTTCCACCATTGTCATTGTATGTGAAATTTATTATACAACTAATTTGTAATTATTATATAACCAAAAGTGTCAGTCCCACACTACAGTAATGTAAGAATTAATTAACTATAAACAATAATTTGGGTTGGACATTTTCAGTTTTTTTACATGAAATTCCCAGTTGTAAATGTGAAAAATAAGCAATTAGTTGTTGTTTGGGCTCACTGAAAATGGTTGATAATGTTCCATCATCTTTTATTCATAAGGCAAATATGTTCTGATTCTTAAACCTAAATCTTTCCATTTATTTTGTTGAACTTTCCATTTTAATTATTATTTGAAAGTTGTAGACTTTGGAAGATTTTATAACCCTGAAGTCTCTTAATCCAATTTCCTAAAAACAATACAGATAATTAATGAATCAGATTTACATAAGTATAACATATACACTGCCTTCTCTATTTCTTTCCAGAGTACTGAATTGTACATCCTATTTCTAAAACTGAGAAAATGAAAGCATTGCTTAGCTAATAAAATTACTCTGATTATATGGATGACAAGTGTTTTAGATGGGATTACAGGTGAAGTCAGATAAGTAACACTGTGGGCTCAACATAAGAAAATAACAATTTGAGGTATAACTATATTACTGAACAACACTGATCATTTTGTTTATGTGAGAAAATGGACAGAAAAATTTGTTATAAAGAGCAATGGGTTATTTTTAGTTTTGCCAGGGCAAAGATAAGATCACGACTGATTTCTGAATCTGTATATTAAGGTTGATCTATTAAAATTTATATGGATACAGATAATAGAATATTGAAAACAAAAACCAGATTTGCTTAATGAAACACACTTCAGCTTAAATAGAAGGAATTAGTTTTTTTAAAGCACTCACATGAATGTACAGTGTCGATTATCTGATTATTTTAAATAACATATTTGTAGATAGAGGACTTTAGTCCATAGAGATGGTTGTTCCATTTTGTTCATTTCAAGTCAACTATGAACAATTTAACAATCTCAATTTAATAGCTGAATTCCGTTCCTTAGTCTTGAAAATGAGACATTTAAGTGGGTTACTATTTTTGCAAAAATCACTCTTACAAATTCTAATAACAAAAGATGCTGGTAGTATTGCTGCCAGGAGGGATCACTACTACACTATTGATAGGAGTTAAACTATGGAAAGCAGCATGGCTGTTCCACAGAAGACTAAATATAAAGCTCCCCTATAACCCAGCAATTCCACTGCTTGGCATTTACACACTCGTCCAGAAACAGGGACATATTAAAGCCACTAGCACAATCATGTTCATTGCAGCGTTATTTACTATAGTGAATATATGGAACCAACCTAGATGCCCCTCAGTTGATGATTGGATTACCAAGATGTGGTATTTATATACAATGCAATTCTATGCAGCCATCAGAAAGAATGACATTACTCCATTCGTAAGGAAATCGAAAGACTTAGAAAAAAATCATATTAAGTGAAGTAGGACAGACTAAAAGGAACATAGGCCTAAGAGTCTCCCTCATTTGTCATAATCAGTAGAAACCTTGGGAGGGACATAAGGCCACATAGTATGACCCTAAATGAAAGGACCTCCAGGATAAGGAAACAAAAGCCATATAAAGAGTGATTGTAGTCCTTAATGTACTATGTTATCTCTCATCTCTTTTGCTGTCCCTTGGTTATCTCATATTGTTACAGTATTTCACCTTGTTATCTGATATATTTTATATGTGCTTAATTGGTTATTTAAAATTGGATAGGGAAGGGTGGAATCAAGATGAAGGGGGTCGGGGGAAAGGAGGGAGTGGGGGAGGGAAATGGGGACCATGTCATGAGAAAGGGTATCAATATTTGTGAAGTAATGCACCTTCTATCTGGTGAATACAATGTAACCCTTCTATTAATTATAATAAAAAAGAACAATAAATGAAAGATATATAAGTGAAATAAAGCAAAAGTAAATCTAAAAAGAAAAAAAAAGAATGACATTGTCCCATTTGTAAGGAAATGGAAAGATTTGAAAAAAATCATATTAAGTGAACTAAGCAAGACTCAAAGGAACATAGGCTCCATGGTTTTCCTCATTTGTAATAATTAGTATACATCTAGGATTCTCCTAGCAGAGGATTACAATAGCCCAAAACCTAGGTACATAAGGTCATATAGCATGAGAGTAAATGAAAGAATATCAAGGATATGGAAAGAAGACCTTTATCTTGTGTGATTGTTGTTATTAATGTCCTAAACTATTTCTTTTCTGTACTTTTACCCTTTGGTTAATCACAATTGTTACTGTATCTGACTTTGTTACCTGGTGTATTGTATAAATGGTTATTTGTTTATTTGAAATAGGAAAGGTACAGGGGAAAAACAAGATGATTGGGAGGATGTGGGGGATGGAAATGGGGACAAAAACAGGAGAGAGGATATCAATGTGTGAGGATTAAAGCACATACTACCTCACAAATGTAACTGTAACCCTTCTATAGATTACTCCCACAATAAAAAAATTAATTAAATTAAAAAAAATTACTCTTGCATTTTGACAGTTAAACAATGTGCCATTTGATATATGGAGAAAATATACCCAGTATTCTTTTAGTAATCCAATAAAATGTATTTTTTGTTTTTTCTGTATATTTAAATATTTTTGTGCCAATACTGTGTCTTGAACAGAGGACTTCACACTCTTAACTTGGATTTTCACTCAACTATTATTCTACCAATTGAACTTTACTTTTGATATGTAATTTTTTCTGATTAATTAAAATGATTCTTAAACTCAAAAATTAGTCTCAATGAGATTATATAACCAAAAACAAAAACAAAAACAAAACAAGGCTGCCACTTTCCACTGCAGGCATAGAGTTCTGGTTTTAAAGAGAGTAAATTAGCATTTCTTTTAGTGAAAAAAAAATTCAATGTGGATGATGCATGGAAGATAATATGAAGGATGCTTTGTTTGGTTCAGACACATGGATGAAATATTTTGTTAAAATTATTTTGAAGGTTTTGGATACCCAGGTTTATTTTAATCCTTTCTTCTGAGAATAAAAAAGTTGCTGAATTTTTTGTCATTTATGAGACTTGAACTATAGGCCTAGGAGTTGTCCCTGAGCTCTTCAGTTCAAGGCTACCACATTACCCCTTGAGCCACAGTGCCACATCCAGTGTTCTGGTGATTAATTGGAGATAAGAATCCCAGGGACGTTTTTAGGGCCTGGGCTTTCTCTGAATCACAATCCTTAGATTTCAGCCTCCTGAGTGCTAGGATTACAGGTGTAAGCCACCACGAGTGGCTTAGGTTGCTGTATTTTTTACTTAATTAAAAAAAATTATTTTCAAGTGTGATCATAAGGTTTTTTGTTTTTTTTTTTGCCAGTCCTGGGCTTGAGCTCAGGGCCTGAGCAATGTCCTTGGACTTTCTCAAGGCTAGAGCTCTACCACTTGAGCCTCAGCACCACTTCTGGCTTTTTTCTATGTATGTGGTACCAAGGAATCGAACCCAGGTCTTTATGCATGCTAGGCAAGCACTTTAACCACTAGGCCAAACTCCTGGCCTATAAGTTTTTAAATTATTTCTAGTAAAAATGGGAAAGATTCAGTTAAAGACAATTAAAGTGTGATTATTCTGTATTTTCATCTTTTCTAATTCAAAATCTGTATTCTATTCACCTTTGCTATTATCAATTCTTTATAAAATATGCAATTACATCTAAAAATAACATTTTTATAATCTCTCACATGTAGCTAATTCAGTTCTGGATTTTATATATACTACTGAATACCATGCATATGCTACATAAAAACACACCAGGATAACAATGAGTAAGTATTTCTTCAATGCAAAATCAAATTCTTGTGAAATATGTTTGCTCCTATGTTGGTTTAATCTATTGGTAAAATTTAGTTCTTACATATAGCTTATAATATATAAGAAGAATCTGACCAATTAGGTACAAGGGGGACTATAAAGTGAAGGATACAAAATAAAAATGCAAAAGTAGAAATATTTGAAACCAGATATGTTTAATAAAAACCTGATAAAATTCTGATGTCCTCCTCCTCCTCCTCTTCCTTCTTTTTCTTCATTTTGCTTTTTGTTGGTCATGGGGCTCTGCCTGAGCTCTGTCCCTGAGCTCTTCAACTCAAGGTTAGTGGTATTCCAATACCACAGGTGCCAATTCCTGTTTTCTGGTGGATAATTGGAGATAAGAGTCTCACCACATTTCCTCCCATGGTTAGCATTGAACTGTGATCTCAGATCTCAACCTCCTGAGTAACTAGGATTATAGGCATGAGCTGCCAGCTTCCAGTTTAATATCCTTATTTGTAATTATTTTTTTAATTTATTGGTTGTTTAAAAGTAAAAAAAGAGGGGTGAGTTACTAAGAAAAATATTCAATTTTAAAATATAATAAATACTGGGTATTTATGGCTGACTACTTGATCAAATTGAATTACAAAACTGGAAATGAAAATTGACTTTTTATTTTCATGATAATACTTCTGAGTGTGTGTTACAAACACAATTATTTAGAGGAAAAGTAAATATTTTCAAGGTAGCTAGTTTTTAAGTTACATGATGCAAAAAAACCCTAATATTAAAAAGTAATTTTTGTAACTGTGCTTTACTTATGTCCTTTCCATGTAATTTTTGAGGAAAAAAATAATTAGACTATACAAGGCTATAGCTAACTGTACAAAATGAGGAAGTGTTATAATAGAAAGTTTTATATTGTATATTAACTTATTTACTTGATATACATTTCCTGATATGTAATATTTGTGAAGTTTAAAGCTTATCACTATTTACAATCATTAAAAACTAACATATTCCATTGTTTGAAATCTATAGATGGTGACGGGAATTGAAAAGCCAACTACATCAATACGTATGCTATTAAAATGATAGTAATAAATTATATGTAAAATTTTAATGCAATGAAAGTATGTACTAATGAATGGAATTTAAACATAGGCCTTAGATAAAACTTCTGAATGAGATAGTTAACTAATTTCATTATGAAGACTTCAGTGAGAGAAAGAAGAAAAAATATTCCATGAAGAGGAAAAGGAATGACTGACCTTAGATAGAATACAATGTAAATGATGAATGTAGCTACAAATATTTCCAGGAAAATTTTGGTTTCGGCCTGAATTGGCAATAGTGTTTAAAAGAAAATCATCATGAGACAAATAACATGCTCCTGTGATTTCTTTCATAAAATTAACACATACCATAAAATAAATGAAGAGCAAGAAAACACAACATACAATTTGAGGAGCAAGCTACTAGCATGAGATGGAAGAGTGAATGGGAAGTAAGTGTAGAATAATTTAGTCAACATTCTTAACATGCATGTATAAAATTAGAAAGAATGCAATCTGTTCCAACTGTTCCAAGAGGTGGGGGAAGAGAAATGAGACCATGATAGGAAAGGGTGATGGTCATTTTTTTATTGAGAAAATTTGTTAGTATCATGAAATCTCTTTTGTATAACTAATGTATGCTATTAAAAATCTTGATTGGCCTTACAGACAAGTGAAAACATTAAATCCTCTTCTTCAACCCAGAACTTTTTGTTGCATATGAGACTGGTACATTTAAGAAGAAACATGATTCCTACAAAAGTTGGCACCAATGAGGGCATTGCTAACTCACACAGGAGGGCTCGGAGAACAAAGCTGGCTTTTAAAAAGCTAAAAAACAATCTTAATTAAAAGAAAAAACGATTATGCGTAATATAATTTAAAATAATTGGGGTCTTGATGACCATTGAGGTTGTTTTGAAGTATTGAGATTTGAAAAATAATAAAGCAAAAAAGTCAAACAGAAGTTAAGAAAATAAATGAAACACAAATAGGACAGAAGGGAGGGAAGGAGGAAGGAAGGAAGGAAGGAAGGAAGGAAGGAAGGAAGGAAGGAAGGAAGGAAGGCAGGCAGGCAGGCAGGCAGGCAGAGGCAGGTAGGCAGGAAATAAAGGAAAGAAAAAAAGTAGTACTGATTAATTTCTCATTGGCAGTGAATATCACAGAATCTGTTTATCTTGCTTGGTCTATTGTAGTTTTGAATAAATGATTTTAGTGCAGCTTAGCAATGAGACACAGTGACTTTTTTGGTTGTTGTGTGATTTATTTAGGCCATAAGCTACCAGCTGAGTTCTTATTTCTTCTCTCCTCCATCCCCTGATCTGCAGCTAAATATAGGCTACCTGGTTTTAGTTTGATTACACCTAGAAAGGGAAATTATGATCGCATTTTTTCTTGACAACTAGATACTTCACAGAACCATTCAACAAATTGAGAACATATTTTATTTTAAAAATTAACATTGTAGATACATTATTGTGAACCATTTGAATGGCCTGAAACTGAGAACCAGCTACATATAAAAATGGAGATGTGAAAGCACATAAGAAAACATTGATATTTAAAGCCTACTTAAATGTACCAGATAAAAGCAAATGCCTTTTTTACAGATTATTGTTCATTATATCCACAAACATAAAATACATACTAGACAAATGTAAAGATGCACAGAAATTTAAGCTATTTACCAAAGGTATGCTGGCAACAATAGCTAAATTAAAATGGAAAAAAGTGAACATTTCCATTAAATTATGGTGAGACCAGCACATATTTATTTTTAAAATAGGACTCCTTTTCTCTGAACTTAAGATACATTTAAATTTATTGAAATTATTCATACCCATATATAAGTAAAATATATAATCTACCAAATGGTTTGGGGCATTTATTTTTTTCTTTCAGTGTTATCATCAGAACCTACTATGAAAATACATGAAATAAACAGAATTTATAAAGATAGATCTGCTTTTTCTTTACTGAACTATTTTGGATACATAAATAGGAAATGAGGTACATTTTGAAAGCATATCACAAAACTCACTTGTTTTATACATATATATATAAATATTTTACTGCATTGTATTAAGATTAGAATACTCCTTTTAATTCAACATTAGTCATATCTTACAATTATTTTCATTAAACTATCCAATGTTATAAATATATAAATGTGTTATATTATCATATACTTTGCCAACTCAAATGATACCTTTTAATATTTAAGTTATAATTCCATAATTTATTTTACTGAAAACACAAACCATGTTGATGTAATACATAACTAATTTAAAACTTTGTAACAAAAAACATTACATCTGCCTTTGAAATATATTAACTTTAGGAATGCAGTAAGAGCTTCTTACATTGATGGTTTATTGGGTTTTGTTTTATAATACATCTGAGAGTAGATTTATAATTATTTTTGAGAAGAACATGAAGTGAAAATCTGATCCCTTATATCAGAAGGAATGAATATCAAAATAAGATCTTTTTATAGTCAAGGATAACTTAAGTTGTCTTCAGAGAGTATAGTTATTTAGTTAACAGAATAAAAACTCATGGAAATGCCAAACATTTTCACTTACCATTATCAAGAAATTGGTTTTGTGACTTAAGTAACATTAAATCTGTGAAGATCAGCTCAGACAATCCACTAAAGACTTTGTAGACAGCAAGAAATTCTATCTTCTCCCATACCCAACCAGAAAATCCTGCTATTAACATATGCTTTCTGGTGTTCAGAATGTGTTTATAATTTAACCTATATGGCTTCTGAAATATTAAAACTAATAATGTAACATAACTGGTAGAGATTTAGTTATCATTTTGCACAAGAGACTTACATAGAACTTGCTCTCTCCAAGGCCTAGAAAACATTCTCGAGTTATTTTACAGTGTATGAAGATGTGTGCAAGCTATATACACTCTCTTATAAAGGAAGGCAAGAGCACCAATGGATTTTGATATCCTAAATTTCCTGAGGCAGTTTCCATGAATTTTGAAGCATGATGCCACATGTTTACATTACAGAAGATAACACAAATGTTATCTGAATTATTTTCCCAATAAAATAAACTAGTTATTGACAGAATTATTATAGCATGTTACTCTTGTAAATATGGAGAAAAATGCTTTATTCATGTATATTCTTAAATAGACACCTTTTATGCATAATTATAAACATTCATGATTGACCCCTAATATCATTATGAAGATATTTTAAAATAAGCTCAATCTTACCTGTTTTAATTATCTATCATTTGCTCTTAAAATGCAGCCAATATTGTAACTATTTTATATGTATATTCTACATTTGTGAATGTGGATGAGTTAAGAGACTTTAATACATGGGTATTTACAACTTGTTAGAAATTATTTTTCAGGCCGGACGCTGGTGGCGCACATTTGTAATATTAGCTACTGAGGAGACTGAGATCTGAAGATCACTGTTCAAAGTCAGTCTGGGCATGAAAATCCTGAGAATCTTATGTTCAATTAGCACCAGAAAAACAGAAGTGGGGCTATGGCTCTGCATGGTAGAGGGCTACCCTTCAGTTGGAGAGCTCAGGGACAACGATCAGGTCCAGAGTTCAAGCCCTACTACTGTCAAAAAAAGAGAAAAGTCTGGTTTCCCAAAATATTCCCATATTATGATATCCCTAAGATTTCAAGATGCATCAGTTTTTTGCAATCAGTGTCAGGGCTGCCATAGAATCAGTCCACTAACTAAAATGCTTCCTACTCATTATTTCAACGTTTTCCTTGTGTTCTCAAAAGAATTGCTTCTAAAAATTCTTAAGGTTATATAGACTTTATCCTTCCAACAGAGGCTGTGTTTCACAGAATGATGAAACCTCCCTTTAAATTTGATGAACTTATCAAATTCTACCCTCAAACAACCATAATGCAATATGTTATTGTCTAGTAAAATGTAATTAGAAATAGCACCAAGTACTCATTTGCTTGCATTCATCTCCTATTTGGTGTTTTGTAAGGACCCATAAATTCCAGTGGATTTTGTAACTGTTGCTCACGATCAATAGTAAATATTTCTAGTGACAAGTAGTGTATTTCACATATATTTTCAAGGAACACATGAACACTAACAAATAAATATTACTATAGTTCTTTTGCCACTACAGCTGTAATCCAAGGTAACTTAAAAACAATTTAAAATTTCAATTGTATGGCTGGGAGTTTGGCCTAGTGGTAGAGTGCTTGCCTAACATGCATGAATACCCAGGTTTGATTCCTTGGTCCTACATACATAGAAACAAGCCAGAAGTGGTGCTGTGGCTCAAGTGGTAGAACTCTAGCCTTGAGAGCTCATGCCCTGAGCCCAAGACCAGGACTGGCAAAAATTTCAATTGTATATATTATTAGTTATTAAATAGATTATAGATATATAAAATCATTTAATTCAGTTATATGGTTCTTGAAAATATTTCAAATTTTAAAGTGTTAAATCAAGATGCAAAGCCACCATGGACCTAGAAGTCCCTGAGACTCATCTCCAAATTAAACACTAAAAAATCAAAAGGGGCACTGTGGCTCAAAGGACTAAGGCAGTATCCTTTAGCTGAAGAGCTCAGCTATAGCCCCCAGTCCCAGAGTTCAAGGCCCTCAACCAATTTACAAAAACATTAAAAAATATCCTAATTATATTTGAAATAACTGTAATAGTTGATCTAAGCAGTATATAATATGCAAAATATCCTTTATAAAATTATAATTAGTCAAATAAATAAATGAAAGTTTTTATCTATTTTATAATATAGAAGTAGTAAGCATCTTTAAACTGACAAGATGAAAGAATTAAAAGTTAAATGAAAAGCTTAAAAACTGAAACTATGCTAATATCCTTGTTCATAATTACAAAATTATTATACAAATGAACAGGAACATGTGTGCATTAATAGGGTCAATTCATATTTACAGTGCCAGACATGGATTATTTCAATAGAAGGCAATATGTTCTACAAACTAATAATATGGTTAAGCTCCAGTTGAGGAGCATAGTTATTGAAGCCAAACTTATAAGTCTCACATCTATTCTCTTGTACAATGTCAGTTTTACATCCAAGCTCTGAGTTGATTTTGTTCTAAACTCAATTTAATCAATAGGCTTATCAAATGGCAATTAGCCTCATCCATTTCTATGTTCTCATTCTGCAGGAAGATCAAGTGGTCTTGGCAGCTCAGTGATTACTCCTATAGTGTATAAGTCATAAGACTGTTACATAGAAAGCTCTCAAAGTTGATAGTACACAGGAATTTAACATATCATGCCATGATATCCATTTTGTTAGTTCTTTCACAAAAGATTTTTAAAATTTTATGTAATATATTTATTATTCAAAATTAGAGTATTATTTTCATGAACTCATATAATTTTATTATTTTAATGAATCATTAATATGTATCTTTTTATAAAATTACTATGGACACAGACAGTGAAAATCATTGCTTTAATAGTAATGTATTTTAAAGCTAGATAAGAAACAAATAGGAAAGCAGAAATACAGGAAACATTTTCTCTCTCTTTCCTCTCTCTCTCTCTCTCTCTCTTTCTCCCTCAAAAGTTGTCCCTTAAATTTCAAACATCTCTTGTGCTTGTATTCATTGTTAAGAGTTTTACATATGACCACATATAGATTCTAAAAAGGGACCAAGGAACAATGTAGTACAGATAAATAAAACAAACAGAATCTCAAAAAAAACCCCTTGTAACTATTGAAGTCATGTTAATTTTATTAAAAACCTAACAGTATATATGCTTTCATTAGTTATAAATATGGAGTGCTTGAAAACTCATTTAAAAAAAGAGAATAATTTCCCTAAAGGATTGTTTTGCACTTCTGAATCATCCTTTCACTCAATTATTTTAATCCTAAAGCTTTTTCTAGTCTTATTTGACCGAATTCTTAATATGCTGAAAATTGAACTTTCTATGAATCTGAATAATAGTTGCCTCTAATTTTTTCATTAGTGCCAATATGAAGTGCTTCCCATCAGAGCCCATGAGATTTATCACTACTAATCGACTATTTCTTCCCTGATGTTTCCAGACTCCTGAAAGCTCCTAATTTGTATAATTAACCTCTTGAGAATAACAACTCTCCTTTAACTCAGTGAGCAGCCACATTTCTCTGACTTTAGTTTTGCAACCTTCAAGAAAGTTAGTATGTGGGTTGAATTTTCGGAATCAGGTAAAAGATGCAGCAGTCCTCAACAAAACTTTAGCAATTACATTCAAAACTATAAGGACAGGGGCCGGGAGTTTGGCCTAGTGGTTAAAGTGCTTGTCTAGCATGCATGAAGACCCGGGTTCGATTCCTTAGCACCACATACATAGAAAAAAGCCGGAAGTGGTGCTGAGGCTCAAGTGGTAGAGCCCTAGCCTTGAGAAAGTCCAAGGACAGTGCTCAGGCCCTGAGCTCAAGCCCAGGACTGGTAAAAAAACAAAACAAAACAAAACAAAATACTATAAGGACAATACATATCAGATGTAGAACTTGCTGAGGAAGACAAGGCAGATGACCTAGTTTCATATGATTCTATTTCATTCCTGTTTAATGGTAAGGCAGTTAATGTAATTTGACTTGCCTCAGTTCTTCTGTAACTTTCTCAAAGCTATAGTGATTGACAGAGTTAACACCTCTAAAAACAGACCCAGTAAGCACTAGAATACCATTCAATTAAGGGGAAAACAAACCTTCATCCTAACTATAGGCATGAGTAATGTGAATATAGAAAGGAGGATTATGCAGAACATGTTGGTTCATGCCTATAATCCTAGCTACTCAGGAGGCTGATACCTGAGGATCTAGATTCAAAGACAGCCAGGCACTAAAGAATGGGAGACTCTTATCTCCACAAATGCTGGCAATATGTCAGGAAATGAGGACATTTTCTAATCAGCATAATATACAAGGGGTTCAAAACATTAAATCTCTAAAGAATCAATAACCCATTTAATAATTAAAAAAGGACCCAAACCGATAATAAAGTACAGTTCCAAAATACATTACCTAAAGAAATGTTTGTTATCTGTAGTTTTTAAAAAAATGAAAATAAAATAGATTAGAGTTTTTCTTACTTCAATCTGAAAGTACATTCTTTTTTTTCCTTTTCTTTTCATTTTTGATTGTGATTAATAGAAGGGTTATATTATATTCACCAGACAGAAGGTGCATAACTTCACAAACATTGATACACTTTCTCATTACATGGTCCCTATTTCCCTCCCACCCTGACACTCCACCCCGCTTATCTTGATTTCCCCGCTTCCCTATCCAATTTAAAATAACCAATTAAACACATATAACATATATCAGATAACAAGGTGAAAAATGATAACAATATGAGATAACCAAGGGATAGCAAAAGAGATGAGAGATAACATAGTACATTAAGGACAACAGTCACACATTAAATGGCTTTTGTTTCCTTATCCTGGAGGTCCTTACATTTAGTGTCATACTATTTTGCCTAATGTCTCTAGATTTTGTTCTATTGTAAATCTCTTCTAGGAGAGCCCAAGGTTTCTACTGATTATGACAAATGAGGGAGACTATTGGGCCTGTGTTCCTTTCAGTCTGGCTTACTTAATTTAATATGATTTTTTCTAAGTCATTCCATTTCTTTACAAATGGGGCAATGTCATTCTTTCTGACAGCAGCATAGAATTCCATTGTGTATAAATACCACATCTTGTTGATCCACTCATTAAGTGAGGGACATCTGGGTTGGTTCCATATCTTTGCTATGGTAAATAGTGCTGCAATGAAAATCACTGTGCTAGTGGATTTAGTATGCCCTTGTTTCTGGACGGTTGGGTAAATGCCAAGCAGTGGAATTGCTGGGTCATAAGGGAGCTCTAGTTTTAGACTTTTGAGGAATTGCCACACTGCTTTTTATAGTGATTGGATGAGTTTGCACTCTCACCAACAGTGTAGTAGTGATCCCTCCTGGCCACATCCCCTCCAGCATCTGTTGTTATTAGTTTTCTTGATCCTAGCCATTCTAACTGGAGTGGGGCGTGTTCTTTAGAACACAAATGTTGGTGAAGTTGAGAAAGGGAAGAAAATCATACATAGTTGTTAGAATTAAAAATGAGTGTATTAAGGTCTGTTTAGTGATTCACTAAAAGAAGTAAAACTTGAATTGCCACATGATCCAATGATTCTGTTCTTGGGCATTTGAATCCAAAATTTGTAAATCTGATTCTTGGTCATTAATATAGGTGGATACCACACTTACAGTATGCATGGAATAATATTTTTTAAAGGTAGGAAAATGTTGAACTCTCTATGCCTTACTGATTGACCTGAAAAATAAATCTTCTCCTACCTTCAAATTTCAGGTTTTGAGTTCTATGCTATGAGAATCTGTATCACTGATTATCTGGCTCTCAGGGCTCTGGGTTTTCTGGATTTCCAGCTTGCAAACAGGGTAACATACAAATTCTCAGTCTCCATAAGCATACAAGCAGATTCCTCCAATATTCTTAAAATAAAAGCATTTCTTCTCACATCATCAGCTCTGGCTTCTAGGAAATCCTTCCCAATTCATTTGTTTTTGCTGTTGTCACTCATCTTTTCTCTATTTGGTGTCTAGCCTTTGGAGATATTCAATGCAACATGGACAAACACCAGGGTTATAAAAAATACAAAGAATTTAAAGTTTCCATACAATCCCTGCCTCCATAGTCTCACCAACATCATCCATAATAAGAATCTCACACCAAAATACTGAACTAGTTACACCTGATGGATCGATGTTGAGAAAATGTCATAATTCCTGCAGCTTTACATACAGGTTCAGGCTTGGTGATGTAATTCTATGGGTTGACCAAAAGTCTAATGATACACAGTATCAGCTATCAGACCAAGCCTGTAGCTCTACCTTCCCAGTAGATTGAAATCTGAGTTTCATTTTTAATAGCCAGTTTGGGCAAAAATGTCCCTAACTCCAATTAAAGAGGAATTTTTTAATGGACTAGAGGATAACACAAAGGGGAGAGCACAAGCTATGAGTTGAAGAAGCAGGGCAAGATTACAAGGCCCCAAATTCAAGCCTCAGTACTGACAATAAAATAAGAGGGAAAAGGATAATGGTGAAATGGCATGTATCCAATGCTGTTGTATCATAGAAGATAATTCCACTTCCTAAAAATGCCCTCTGCTTTGTTTCCAACTGTTCTACTCCAGCAATTACTGGTAAAAGTCAGCAACTAATATTTCTTTTTAATGTTTCAGGATTGAAATAAGATGGTGTCTATACTTTCTTCATGAGTCTCTCTTTTTGTTTTCTTTAATTTTGTGACATGCCTTTAATTTTACTGGGTTCATATCTCATTCAGTCTTAGTGCTGCATAGTCTTCCATTACTAGGATCAATCTATTTTATAACCATGTACTATGGAGCAACCACTAATTATTCTGAAGTTAGGGTAAATTTGAGAGAAGCTATAATCATGTCCAGAGAAGTTTTGTATGTGGAAGTTTCACTCATTTGAACATTACTGGAATCATCTGACTTTGTCTTATGTGAAAGAAAGTTTTACTTTGCTAAGATATTCTTAACATGTCCTTCAAAGCATCTGTAACCTTTTGTAGTTTCCCAAGCAATGAACAAAAATGATTTATGTTACAAAGCTTTTTAGCATCTGGTGGTATCTCTGTTCTGAAATTTGGTCAGTATACAAGGCTTATTTAGATATCAGCATAAATTTGAGCTAACATTTCTCCATAGACACACGATGAATTATCTTTTTCTAGCATTTTCTATTTTCATGACTTCTCTGGTGCTTTGTTGAGGTCAATTAGGTTTGTTTCATGCAGGATTTTTTTTCCTATGATTGATGCTTAAGAGATCTTTATTTCACATTCTGGTCTTCTCATGTTTTCTACTGGTAATATTTTCTTCATGTCTGTGGCTTTAATTCTGTTTTCTAAAAAAACGCATTTTAATTAAAAAAACTAAAAGTGATTTTATATTTAACAACATTTTTGTAATAAAACAAGCAAGTAATAAAATTACTGAATAATTGCTTCATTTTATTTATGTTTTACATTCTTGACATATATTAACATTTTAAACCTCCACAAAAGGTTTGGAAGTAAGAACAGATATTCCTGTCCTATAACATGGAAAGAAATGATTAAAGAAATGGCATAATAAAGCTGAAATTTAATTAATGAAACTTCTGTCTTTAATTTAACAGCACAAAGTTTCCAGTCAAGAACTTATCTTAGTGCATCATGAACATACTAAATTAGGAATTAGATGAATGTATATCTAAAAAAATAATGCATCATTCTACTCAAAGACTTCACCCAGCTTCAAAGAGCAGATGTTGTGGTTCTAGCAAACTGTAGTTGACAAATTTCCTAGCTGTGGAAGTGGAAAATTAGTTTTCATTTTTAGAAATTATTTGATATCCTTTCTAGACCTTTGCCATTTATCATGCTGATTAAAAGCTGTCATTTGTACCATTTATAGTCTTCAAGAAAGTGTCAAAACTGTTTCTATCCAATTCAACTGTTCCTCTGAAAAAGCATTTTCAACCAAAGCAGGGGATATATCTTTTCTTTCAGAAGCAATATATCAAAACTATGTACTAAGGTACTTTCTAATATTGTCCCGAAATCTTCACTGATTAAATCTTGAAAGATACTTATCTATGACTTACAAACTTGAAAAGATCTTTTGAACCATCAAAAATATGAATAAGTAAGAAATTCTACCTTGACGTATCATGATATAATGCTTTCTATTTCTAAAAAGGCAACAATATTTCAAATACATTTATCTCATAAGAACAAATCTTCATGTCAGAAAGATATTAGATCACTCATTGAAGCTTACAATTTGATAGGTGAATTTTTATAAGCATGTCTCACCATTGCACATGGATTAATTATATGGACAGTAGGAAAAACAATGGAATATAAGGTTTCAGTCACCCATAATCAGTTTTACAGGATTTACAACAAGCTTTCCAAGACTATACACTTATTTGGGGGGAAACCGTAAAAAAGGACTTGTTTCTTTTCATTGCCGGTTTTACAATAAACCAGAGACTGCAATATGAAGAGGAGATTGTACCCAAATATTTCTTTTTATAAACTCTTAAATTATAACCATATCTTACTAAATTTTAAGGTTTAGAAATGGATCCTAATTTTCATCAGTACTCATCCCACCCCATAACCTTTTGCACTGGGTATGATAAATATGAATGAGCATGTGTGAAGCTTGTCAATTCAACTTTACTAAAATTAAAATAAACAGAGCTACAAGGACTTTGAGACCTAGTTATGTAGTATCATGGTTCAGGCAAATAATTCAGAAACAACTCTAAAATAATATATATCATATGTCTGTTTTAAGCACTGTTTTCATTGCAATGACCAAGATTGAATGCATGTATTGATATGTAAAACTTACTTTCTTGAAGAAAACTTTGTCAAGGAATCAAAATAGAATTCACTACTGCTAACTGAAAAGCATTTTGGGTAATCTAGAGTGTTTTGGATTTCATCCTGAAGCAATATGTTTATATTTATAGGGATTCACCTTTATTGGCTACCAGAAGCTCTTGACTGAAATTCTAGATACTCAACAGGCTGAGTTAAAAACCTGCCTCTTCAGGAAAGTCCAAGAGACCCTAATCTCCAATAAATCATCAAAAGAAGGAAAGTTCAGGTGTGGCTAAAGTGGTAGAACACTAGCCTTGAGAAACAAAGGTCAAGGACTGTATACACACTCACACTCACACACACACACACACACACACACACACACACACACACACAGAGATTCAATCTCATCCTAAATTTCACAGTCTGACTTAAGAGTTACAATGTTTCCTGTCTAGTTTCTCTATGACTTAAGGTGATTTTTATTTGCTACCTATTTTTATAAGTCTGTATTATCAATCAACTTTAGATTATTTAAAACATTCTTAGCTAGTAAGTCTTACAAAATAATTCATGGTTTCTTTTCTCCACTATCAAGTCACTTTATCTTTATGTCCATTTTTAGAAGATATCTAGCTTATACTTCTTTTTATTGAAATTAATAGATTGGTTACAAAAATATTCTCCAGATAGAAGGAACACTGACTTCACGCACATTGATAGCCCTTCTTGTGTTTTTCTCCCCATTTCCTCTCCCCACTCCCTCCTCTCATTTTGTTTTCCCCCTTCCCTTTCCTAATTCAAATAAACATATATAAATATACCATATTTCAAGGTATAGATACTTACAATATAAGGTAGGATTACAAGGTTAGAGACTGTAACAAAGTGAGAATAACCAATGGACAACAAAAGAGATGAGAAATAGCAGAGTACATTAAGAACAACATTCACTCATTACGTAGTTCTTGTTTCCATATCTCAGAGGTCCTTTCATTTAGCCTCATCCTATATGGTCCTTATGTATCTAGGTTTTGAGCTATTGTAATCCTCTGCTAGGAGAGGCCACGGTTTGTACTAATTATTACAAATGAGGGAAACCATTGAGCCTATGTTGCTTTGGGTCTAGCTTACTTCACTTAATAGGATTTTTTCCAAGCATTTCCATTTCTTTACAAATGGGGAAACGTCATTCTTTCTGATTGCTGCACAGAATTCCATTGTGTATAAGTATCACATCTTCGTGATCCAATCATCTACTGAGGGGTATCAGGGTTGGTTCCATATCTTTGCTATGGTAAATAGTGCTGCAATAAACATCATTGTGCTAGTGGGTTTAATACGTCCTTGTTTCTAGACATTTGGGTTAATGCTAAAGAGTGGAATTGCTGGGTCATATGGGAGCTCTAGATTTAGTCTTTTGAGGAACAACCATACTGCTTTCCATAGTGGCTGAATGAGTTTACACTCCCACTAACAGTGTAGTAGTGATCCCTCCTGGCCACATCTACACCAGCACCTGTTGTTATTAGATTTCTTGATAATGGCCATTCTGAAGGAGTGAGGTAGAACCTCAGAGTTGTTTTGATTTACATTTCTTTTATGGCCAGAGATGTGGTGCATTTCTTCACGTGTTTGTAGACCATTCTTATTTCTTCTCCAGAACAGTGTTTCTTTAAGTCTTCTGCCCATCTTTTAATGGGATGGTTGTTTCTTTGGAGATTGGTTTTGGAGTGATTCAATTTTTTTAGCTCATGTTTTAGATATGAGGCCCTTGTCTGTTGTATGGCAAGTCAAGATCTTCTCCCACTCTGTGGATTTCTGTCTAGCTTGCTAGCTATGTCTTTTGCCAAACAGACGTTCTGCAGTTTAATCCGAGTTTATATTTCTTCCACGGAAATTTGTCCACACATAGAAATCACTAAACTATCTCATCTATCCTGTCAGCAGCCTCTTGGATGCAGTGAATCTTTTATGTCCAGTGCATTTTGATCAAATAAATTCTCAAATCACACAATGCAGTGTGGATTCACACACATTGTCGGATATATTATTGTCAAATGTCTGCTAGGATTTTCTGTCTATCCTTAGGGACATTGTTAATGCAGGTTATGTTTAAACAAATGCGTGCTATTTTCAGCATCCCATTCACTATCAAAGCAATAGAGACCATGAGAACAGATATCATAAATTATTTTAGTATCATGCCTTGATTTCCTCATGTGAAATATGTTTGTATATTTCCTATCCATAGCTCCCAGAATAGCTGTGCATCTTTGAATTACTTTATTAAAAATAATAAATGCAGTGATATATCTTCCTTTCATTATGCAAATGGCTTTTAAAAAAAATTCTGAATAAACCTATGTTCAACCAGAAGTTTAGTGCTTGAATCTTGCAGTCCTCTGGGTTACTTCCCTTCCAGGATTAGATGCTGTAGTACAACCAGGATTACTGGCATCAGTCCAGATGTTAACATCTTGTTCTCATGCCTGGAGCTTCACATTTACTCTTATAGCTAGAAGATGCTCTTTCCAAATGTGGTGTTTCCTGAATGTGCTTACTCTTTAAAATTTTTCTGAATTTCATTGCCTTAGAAATGTGTCCTGTTCTGCCCTTCACTCTAAAAAATTCATTATTCTTCTAAGGTTTTTATTTTCTTTATCAAGGAAGAATGGATCAACAGAAAAACTACCTGCATAACTCAAGAAAATGCAAAGAGTGTATGGAACGGATAGCTGGACTATGGATTCAAAAGAAAGTGAAAAAAATGCAGAGCTGATGTTAAGTGCATTCACTCTTTTGGCAGCTATCCTGGAAACACAATGGATGGAATCCACTGGAAGTTGAAATAGTGATATCATTATATTCTGTTTAAATGGATGTCCCACGTTGTCACAACAATAAAAAATGGCAGAAAAATCAGATAATTGTGAAAACAGTTTTACCTATGAGCAGTCATTTAGAACAAAGTGAACAGTTGCTTATAATTACAAAATTAAAGTCTTGTTGGAAAGAAGTGGAAAAAATTGTGTAAGGCTTAGAAAGGAAAATTAAAAAGATGGATGCAAGACTCTCATTAATGACTCTGACTTGGATAACAAACTAATGTTGCTATCTACTACAAAAGTTTCCTAGATGCTTCAGGTTTGAGAAAATCAATTAACATAGACCATTTGAAGTATTTCAGCCTTGAGATATTTTTGTACCCATTTGCCAAGATTAATTAGCCATGAAACACTTGAGTGGTTTACACAGTAGAAATGATTTGGTCTGAATATACACTTGTAAGTCCTGTGAATTTCAAGAGAATTCCCAGCTTGATTCGTAGAAGCAAGTGTTAATATCATTTCTTTCTGCACATCAAAATTTGCACATTGAACTCTGAATATATTACCGAGTATTTTTTACCCTATTGACTAGATTTTTTTGAGGGAGGATATTTTTTCTATCTTACTGTGAGATTAAAAGTTTTATTATCTTTATATAATTGTTCAAAAGATTTTTCCATTCAACTGTGGCAACTCAGTGAGAAAATAAGTAGCCTTGTTGCAAATATAAACATTTTACAAAGCTTGAAATTTTCTGTTCTTTTAAAATTCAGAGACAAATATATTCACTAATTTACTAAATGAAAGTTATCATTAATGTTGATGCACATGTATTTTGATACTTGTGCATATTATAATTTACTGGTGAATGTCTTAGTTAACAATTTGATTATATTTATAACAAATTTACTATTCAATTTTTCAGTGTGAAATCTAACAAACTAATAAAGGCTTTCATTTGCCTTTGGTATAGAGTAGATGAGTTTCGTAAAACAGTATCTCACTTTGTTATCTGCTATATAGAATTTATTTGTATTTGGATATTTGAAATTTGATAGGGAAGGGGGGGAAACCAAGACGGGTCGGGGGTGTGGGGGGGGGAGGGAAATGGGTACCAAGACATGTGAAAGGGTATCAATGTATGTGAATTAATGCACCTTCTATCTGGCAAATATCATGTAACCCTTTTACTAATTACAATAAAAAAAATTAAAAAAAAACCAAAATCGGAACATTTTTCAGGATAAATTAGAGAATGTGTTAGAACTAAACACTCAATATCCCAGGACAATTTGAAATTTTACTTTGTACATTTTGAATTTCAGTCACTCTCAATTTATGTTGAAATTGTATACTTCATTAAAAATTTGTGAGGAATGTAGAGAGTGTTCTTCAGCTAAGGCTAGTGCTTGTCCACTTGAGCCACAGCACCAAGTTTTACTGTAAAAGCATGGTATACAATATTACTTGAAATATGTTTCATGGTACTGTTGAGGAGCAAATCCATAGGGGAAGATTTTTTATGCTTTCACATTTCTATGATCTATTCCCAAACCAGTCAAACTAATCTAAGTGTAAATATGCAAAATATTCAAAGGGAACTTCAAGAGAATTCCCCTAGTTTGATTCTTACCATGAAGTATTAGCATCATTTCTCTTCACACATCAGAATTCACACATTGAACTCTCAATATGTCACTAAGGATGCTTTTTATGTTTTTTTTTTTACCATGTTTACTGGAATGATGTTTTGCGGGGAGGGAAATTTCTTTTGTCTTAATGTGATGTGGTTTTAAATAGTCGTGAAAATGAGTTGCCATTCAACAAAGCAGTTTCTGAATACAACAAATCTCAATCAGTGATTCTCATCATTCTCCCCCAACCCTTCCAAGCCTACTCCTTTTCTCAAATTTCTGAATTTTTGAGGTTATGCATTGCATTTTATGAGCTCATCCCCCCACCCTCTTTCTAGGAGATCATTATTTAGAAATTAAGTTAAATGATGGAAGTATCACTAAATGGCAGAACATCTGCCTAACAAGTTTGAGGTCCTGAGTTTAATCTGAAAAAAAAACAATAAAATAAAATTTTGGGTCTTAGGCACAACTGAAATGAAAAATCTTATTTTGATCTCTAAGTATGTACTTATGCATAGGTACATGTATACAGTACATAAAAATACTGAGCTCCATTGCCTGTTTTGTTTTCATAGTTCAGTGTAAAGATAAATTATTTCCTTTCAATATTTTGGCTTTACAAATCCTATGTGTTCAAATATCTATAAATTACCTTTCCTAAAATTCATAAGTGTATTCTAAACCTGTTCAATAGTCACCAATGTGACAATTCGTTCTACCCATCTAAAATTTCAAACTAATCAAAACAATACAAGTCAGGATAAGTTATTTATTAACTGAACATGACTAATTAAATGAGTTATCTCACAATGTAGCAAAAATAAAATTCTGACTTAAAATAATTGCCATTTAAAAATGTGCTATGGCATTTTAAAAGACAGGCTGAGTGACATTTCAGAGAGTAATATCTATGAAATGGCATTGTGTCTTTGAAACTCATTACTGTTCATCTTTTGAGATGTAGATAGTCTCTTCAGAGCACAGCAGCTTTGGGTTAGATTTTTATCATCCAAGAGCACTTGTGAGCGATAGTCAATTTTGATGCTTCAGTGACCAGCATTCTTGTCGTCTAAAGAAAATTCAGTCCTTCTAGGACAGTACTTAACAAAAGCAAGATAGAGACTCCACTGATATTTAAGGAACTAATGGAAAGTTGAAACAGAGGAGCTCAGGATATGGTGACATTCTGAAGGGAGTCTAGAAATAGCCACTTAACTCACATGGGTTCAGGCTAGTGAAAGTCTGACATACAAATTGGAGGCAAGTTTTGCCAACTTTGCTCAGGATAATCTGTTCCTAAGATTTACATAAGATGACAACAATTTTGTCTTATGAAGTAAAGGAATGAAAACCACCCAGAGGGATTATACAAATTTCATGGTGTTTACCACTGGGACAAGGATCTCCTTTGAGAGGCTGGATTTCAGAAACACAAGACCCTGATGTCACTGGTTTAAAATAACTCTTCCCTGAGGGGTTTCAAAACCATGGCATTCCTGGCTGTAACTGTGTTCCTGTGAGTTATTAAAATCTGGTAGTACTACATATGTATTCATTATTTGTGTAGAGCATATACTTTCAAGAATAAATGATTATTACTAAATCAACTTTCTAGGTTTAAAGTTTTATTTAGTCTACAAGTGCACTGTTTTAAGGAGAGACAATATATGTGTGTGTGTGTGTGTGTGTGTGTGTGTGTGTGTGTGTGTGTACCTGTTTTCTCTTAAAAACTATGATTCTATCCAGGCACTGTGGCTCACACCTCTAATCCTAGCTACTCAGGAGGATTTCAGTTCAAATTCAGCCTGAGCACCAAAGATCATAAGATTCTTATATCCAATTAACCACTAGAAAACCTTAAGTGGTGCTGTGGCTCAAGGGATAGGGTGGTACCTTGAGCTGAAGAGCTCAGGGACAATACCCAGGCTCAAGGCTAGGGTGATAGTCTTGAGTTGAAGAGCTCAGGAACAGCGTCCAGGCCCAGAGTTCAAGCCCCATGACCCACAAAAAAAGAAAAAAAAACATATAATTCTAATTTCTTATGGTTTAGAATAAAATTTAAAAGATCAACATGCTCTTTATGACTAGTATATGTATGGGTGTTTATGCATATGTAAACATAGGTAGCTTCACTTTATAATTTTGTCTAGCCTTGAACTTGCTATGTAGCCCAAATTGATCTTGGTCATGAGAAAGTTCTTCAAACTGGCAAGTTTAAAATCACTATTCATTAAAAAAACTCAAGGACCTGAGACGCATAGTCATCTTGTTCATGTTGCTGAACATAATTCTTAAGATGAATAGCTTCTTCCAATTAGGCCAAATGGATCAAATGACAGAGCACTGTCTTTTCAGGAAGATTAAAATGGTTTTAGAAAGTAGCATTGCTGTGATTCATGCTTAGTAATGACTAGAGACATTTAAACACAAATTATGGGCATGTGCATGTGACTCTCATAAGTATATAAATATTCTAAGAAACTTGAAATAGTTTACAAATTTAAAGTAAACTTCCAAACTCCATTTAATTTCAAATGAAATATAATCATGTGAAATAATACTAAAAATATTTTAACAAGAAATTGCATTTTTCCTGAATATATGCATATTTTCCTTATCATTATTCATTAAACAATGTGATATAACAAAAATTATCATGATTTTTACATTGTACTATGTATTACAACCAATCAAAATATTATCGAAAATATACAAGAATATGTAAAGGCTGTGATCCTTCCTTTCCTTCTTCCTTTCTTCCTTTCTTTCTTTCTTTCTTTCTTTCTTTCTTTCTTTCTTTCTTTCTTTCTTTCTTTCTTCCTTTCCTCCTTTCTTTCTTTTACCTTTTTTTGTCAGTTCTCGGGCTTGAACTCAGGGCCTGGGCACTGTCCTTGAGCTTCCTCAAGGTTAGCCCTCTACCACTTGAGCTATAGAATGCTCCAACTTTCTCAGTGTATGGCTTTGTGCATTCTAGACAAGCACTAGGCCACACTCCTGGCCCACATGCTATAATCTTTTGTCTAAGAAATATGAGTAGTAATGGTGAAATAATTTATGGTTACTGATGTCACTTTGAAATAACTTGTGGCCACTGTACTGCTTATCATTAGGTTTCATAATGTCTGAAAGTGATCTTGGACTTGTCAAATCATCAGTAAAATCTTTAACTACTTGTGATTAGGTAGGGATTGAACACAAATTCCTATTTTTTTTTATTTATACCATGAGTTATGAGTATTTCTGTTAGTGTTTTGCAGATTCAGTGAATACAATGTTTTGTAAACTGTGGATTACAAAGAGTAAGTACTCTGAGTTAATTGATATTGTTAGGTTTGTTGTAATTATCATGTAAGCATAAATAAAGCCAGTTTCATTCAAAGGTTGTTCATATACAGCATGCATATCTTTGACTTCACTTGTTCTACTATTCAAAGAAAATCATCAAATATGAAGTACAGAGTCATTATCAAGTACTAAGGAACCAAAAATTAATAGCACTGGGAAAGTATAATTAGAAATTGTGACTTATTTGCATATAATTCAAAGGAACTAATTAGAAATTCAAATTTTCTTAGAAACTTAAATTGTTTGCTCATATATCTAACTGTGCTGAGTTTGCAGTAAATAATAAAAGTTCAAAGATTTGTTTAATGAATGACTAATCAACAAAGCAGAATTCTCTATGTAAAGGTATAATTCAATGCCATCTTTGTCAACATGTTTGGTGAAAATATTAAGAGAAAAGAACCATTTTATAAGATAATGAAGTATTCTAATCTCATTATAGAGTTATTTCCTTTAACTTATATGCTTTTACTCTTGAAATTGTCAAATAAATATATAAGATGCATGTATTTAGATTATTAAGTTAGTTATTCATGTGTATATACACATCTATATAGAAATATGTATGTGTCCACATAATACATATATGTACATATGTGTTTATATATGCATGTTATATCAACCATAAATATCAGATAAGACAATGCTTGGTAACTTGCTGGAAATTAAAAGTACCTTCTCTTCCTATTTTACATAAAAAAGCATGCATATATATATCATATTCTTATCCAATTAGTAACAAATAGCAATCATTCTCACTCCAGCACTTACGATAAAATATCCAAATACAAAGTAGCTCAAGGAAATCATTCTTAGTTGTGAATGATGGATATAAATAGAAAAGTCAGTAAATCCAAACTTTCTGAAGAACTGGAACACTTATTAAAAAATAAACACAAATGATTTACAGCTCTGTTAATTGAAAATATCATTGACAATGTGACTCACTAAACCTTTATTATTTATGTCTACACACTTAAAATTTACATGTACATGGACACTCATTCCATTGAAAATAGCCCTTGATTCATTGGAAAGTTCATTTCGCTTAAATGATTAAATTATATTTCAATTAGAAAAGATGTCTGAAATTGAATCATCTCCCATTGAGTCAATATAGCACATTAAGGAGACATATTTTTTTCAATTTCCTAAAAATAAAATGCCAAATAAATTTAAATTTTAATTATTCAGCACACTGATATTTGGACAATTAATCACTTTGTTTGCCTGCATTTTATTTAACTTAGTTTTACCATAACATAGGCTAGATGCTTTGTGTCAGTGTGAAATGAGTTCTAGTTAGCTCCTCAGAGGCACTTCTCCATCAGATTCATTTTTTTTTTTTTTTGGCCAGTCCTGGGCTTGAGCTCAGGGCTTGAGCACTATCCTTGGACTTTCTCAAGGCTAGAGCTCTACCACTTGAGCCTCAGCACCACTTCCGGCTTTTTTTTATGTATGTGGTACCAAGGAATCGAACGCGGGTCTTTGTACATGCTAGGCAAGCACTTTAACCACTAGGCCAAACTCCCAGTCAGATTCATTTTTATATCACATGCTTACAGAGTTTGATAATTTTTTCTTTTATGCTTTGGGCTAAGTTTATAAAGTTTGGATATATACTTTTTGTATCCTAATTTGCTTTGGAGACTTGGAGGAAGAATACATATATTTAAAATGTTTTAGCTTCATTCAGAGATCAAGGTAATGTACCTCTAATATAACCTGTGCTGTTCCTTCTCACTGTAACAAGTAATGCAGTCATTGAATTATTTCCTCTTACTGTGCTTGGAAAACTGGTAGACAAAGCCAAAGAAGATATAATGGGAAAAAGCATTGTATAACTTCATTATTGGAGACAATTCAAGTGATGACAAAAAATTTTAACACAATTTTCAAGTTTTAATATTATGACAGACATTTAAAAGAACTCACTTATTAATCTAAAGAACTGATTAATTTTAATTAATGGTAATTCTTTTTTCTTTATTTTTATTTTTAATATTTTTATTGTAATTAATAAAAGGGTTACATGATATTTGCCAGATAGAAGGTGCATTAATTCACATACATTGATACCCTTTCACATGTCTTGGTCCCCATTACCCTCCCCCCCAAACCCACCCACCCCTCAACTTGTTTTCCCCCCTTCCCTATCCAATTTCAAATAACCAAATACAAATATATCCAATATACCAGATAACAAAGTGAGATACTATAACAATATGAGATAACCAAGGGACAGCAAAAGAGATGAGAGATAACATAGTACATTAAGGACAACAATCCTTCATTATATGGCTTTTGTTTCAATATCCTGGAGGTCCTTTCAATTAGCTTCATACTATATGACCTTATGTATCAAGGTTTTGCTCTATTGTAAATCTTTGCTAGGTGAGACCAAGGTTTCTACTGACTAAGACAAACGAGGGAAACCATTTAGCCTAAGTTCCTTTGAGTCTGGCTTACTTCACATTGCAATTACTTAATTGACTTCTTAAAGTTGTACAAGTTGATCTTGATGATTTTTCCCCAAGTGTTTACATAGGCAGACAAATATTGAAATTAAAACTATATTGTAGTAAATTTTATTGCATTTTTATGGCTATGGGGATGTACTGGAAATGTATGTTGATCTGGAATTTAAGAATTACCATTCAAGTTGGGTATTGAAATACCTCCTGTGCTGTTCTTTCTGCTAGGAAGTGTTTTTGCTATACGGGGTCTTTTATTATTCCATATGAAATATTGGATTGCCTCTTCTATTTCTTTAAAGAATGACATTGGGATATTGATGGGTATTGCATTGAATTTGTAGATAGCCCTTGGCAAGATTGTCATTTTCACGATGTTGATTCTTCCAATCCAGGAGCATGGGAGGTTTTTCCATTTCCTCAGTTCTGCTTTAATTTCCTTTTTCAGGGTTTTAAAGTTTTCATCAAAAAGGTCCTTTACATTCTTAGTTAAGGTAATTCCTTGGTACTTTATTTTCTTTGAGGCTATTGCAAAAGGAGTTGCTTTCCTGATTGCTGCCTTGTTCCTCTCACTGTTGGCGTAGAGGAAGGCAGTTGATTTTTGAGGGTTAATTTTAAAACCTGCTACCCTTCCAAAGTTTTGAATCAGCTCAAGGAGCTTGGGAGTAGAGTCTATAGGACTCTTTCAATACAGAATCATGTCATCTGCAAAGAGGGATAGTTTTAATTCCTCTTTCCCTATTTGGATGCCCTTTAGGCTTGCTTCTTGCCTTATTGCACTGGCTAGGAATTTTAATACATGTTAAAAAGGAGTGGAGAGAGTGGGCATCCTTGTCTCATTCCTGATTTTAGAGGGAATGGCTTTAGCTTTTTGCCATTAAATATAATGCTAGCTGTGAGTTTGTCATACACAGCCTTTATTTTACTGAGGAAAGTTCCATGGCTTCCTAGTTTCTCCAGAGATTTTAAGATAAAGGGGTGTTGGATCTTGTCAAATGCCTTTTCTGCATCTATTGAGACAGTCATATGATTTTTGTCCTTACTCCTGTTGATGGGTTGAATTATATTAATTGATTTGCATATGTTGAACCAGCTTTGCGTCCCTGTGATGAACCTGTTTGATCACAGTGTATAATTTTTTTGATGAGTTGTTGATGTTTAGCCAGTATTTTGTTGAGAAGTTTTGCATCAATATTCATCAAAGAAATGGGTATATAGTTCTCTTTCTTTGATGAATCTCTGTCTGGTTTGGGGATGAGGGCTATACTGGCTTTGTAGAATGAGTTTGGCAAAGAGCCTTCGTTTTCAACTTTGGTGAAGAGCTTGAGGAGTTTTGGAGTGAGCTCTGCTTTTAAGGCCTTATGGAATTCAGCTGTGAATCCATCTGACCCTGGACTTTTCTTAGGTGGAAGGTCTCTTGTTGCCATTTCTATTTCAGTGCTTGAAATAGGCCTGTTGTCACTTTGTCTTCTTAAGTCATGGTCCCCAAATTAGTTTTTTGTTTTTTTGGTTTTTTTGTTTTTTTGCCAGTCCTGGGGCTTGAATTCGGGGCCTGGGCACTTTACCGTTTGCACTACAGCACCACTGTTCACTTTTTCTATGTATGTTGTACTTACTGTCTCTGATATTTGTTCATGCTAGGCAAGCACTCTATCACTAGGGCAATCTCCCGACACCCCCAAATATGTTTTGATGCTCAGTAACAACACAGATCTAGTAGTAGATGACTTTGGACTTCTATAAGTAAATAAATGTAAATACAGAACAAGAGAAAGAATTACCACAGACAAAATACAGCCTAAGACACATTTCTTAAAATCAAAACAATATGGATTAGATATGAAATGCTACCTGGTTGTGTTGGGAATTACATCCCTTGTTTTTATCCAGGGCCAAATCCCTCTCAGAAGTGTGAGACGTGCCCTCAGAATTTCTCCCACTATCTATGAGCTTAGCATCTTCCCTCTTTCCTGTTGCCTTCTTCCTGCAGAGCCTCTTTTGTTAACCTCATACAGAAGTGAAATTTGGTTTTCACTCCTCATTGATCTCTGCCTTCTGACAGATCAGATGGCATTCCTCTGCCTGACTGAGCTCTCTCCTTGACAGGAAGGTGTTCCTAACAATTGCCTTCCTTATTTTGCCTTCCTTTTTGTTTTTCTGACCAGTGCATCATAACCATGAAATAGGCATCATAACCTTGTAATAACCTACAGATAGATTCTATGAATTCTGCCATAATTGTGTCATTATTTACCATTGTTATAATTAAGCTTAAAATATTCCATCAAGCTTTATATCTTTTCTAAAGATAGTTTCACAGTATCACTCAATAGAAGTATTTCCCCCAAATATGGGCATCATGCAAACTGTGTCTTGAGTTTCAATTCGACTTCTGAGATATAGATAAATTTGTTCTTAGTTACTTAGAGTTATTGAAGAAAAAGACGGGTAAAGTACTTCAGCAGTTTTTCTAATTAATGCACCACACATAGTAAATTATTGCAATCATGTTAGCTAAAATGGCATCAAAAGTAAACGCCAAATTGACCATATGTTGTCCCCTTGTGTAGTAATTTTTTCTCACATTTTCTGTCTAAATATGAACATCTGATAGTGATTTTCTTCTAGAGCTAAACAAATTGTTTGTTTCTATAACTATCAAAAATTTGTTCATTGATTTCATGAACATTTCAAGGAAGTATGTGATCCTATCATAGATTAGATCTCTGTCCGGATATCTTCCAAAATGTTTATCCCACTCTCTTCAGATTTTTACAAAGTAGTAATTCTCTAATAATAGTATTTACCTTTGAATATTTTCCTTCATGAATGCTTAAAAAATCACATGCAATCAAAGAGATAATACTGTTGAAGTACTATAAATAAGATCAAAACAAATTAACAATTAGATAGTTGTCTAGGACATAATGAGCATTTCCTTTGAAAACAGGAAATGTGAAGTAAAAAATATATGACATTAACCTTTATATAAAGAATGGTATTCAAAATGCTATTAAGTCATTAACTCGGGTAAATAGGCATTTAACCTTTGTCAAATGCAACCGTCTTTAACCTTTGTGTTTAAAATAGTGCTTCTATTAGGTATGCTTCATTTGTTGGAGATCAAATAGGAAGCAATCTGCCTCTTGACCTGAAATTTGAATTCATCTGGGTGAGATCTTTGCAGGAAGTTTGCTGAACCTTATTTTTAAACATCAGAATCTTTTTGTTTATCTGGGTTAGTATTGTTGTTTACTTGTTTGTTTTTCTGCTTTGAAGCACTTTCATGTTCCCACTTCCTTCTAGGTGTAGACAGGACCAAACTTCTCCTATAAAAAGCAATTTCCATTGTGTGTTGTTTTTTTTTTTTTATGGAGGCTGTAAGCAGAGAAAATTCTCTTGAGACAATGTATTATCACAGTATTTCCAGCCAGATTTTGCAAATTCAGGACATTGAGATTAACATTCATGCTTTTGCTTATGGAAAACTACAAGTTTTTTGTCTTTCCATTTACTCACTGCTGATTTACAGTCATGAAGTGGAAAGAGAATAATCTGATTTACTGTTAAAGACATGCTAGCTGTATAGAAAACATTATTTCAAATCTGAAAGGGTCATTTTTCTCTCAATTAATTGCATTGGTCATTTTTAGTAATCCACGGATACATTTCCAGTAATTATTATTTCCTCTCTAATTAGAGCACTCAGCTCTGTTCAATGTATTCAACAACAGATGTGATATTTGCAGAGACAAGAAGTGGTTCCCTTTTTTCCCCCTAAAAGTCACTCACCTATACACCAAAGGATTTTTGAGATCCTCTCAAAGTCTTGACTTAAAAGGACAACTTTTTAAAAATAAGCACAAATAGGAGGTGAGTGTCTGAGTCTCACTCTGATTAATTGCTTCCTTTATGTCCGGAGCACATTTCCCAAGGTAAGAGGAGATACAAAGTATAATTTCAATGTAAGTATAAAATGGATACACCAACACACTAAACAAAACTAATGTTACTAAGCCTGTAGTTTCTTTTTCTTCTCAGTATGACTTGCAAATAACCAGAAAATTCTAGCTGCAGGCTGCAGATTGTATTCAAATACAATGAAATGGAAAAATGGAGCTGCCATTCAAAGGATATATTCTCCAGGAGCAAACTCAGAGTTTGAGGTTTTACTAGGAAATTATCGGGAGTGAGGGTCATGCATGGTTAAATCAGAGACTTTTCAGAAAAAAAGAAAGCAATGTTCATGAATCAGACTGCCTCCTCTTCTTTAACTGAGGCATGCGCAGTTATGTCCTAATGCTTTGGTGTATATTTGGCATAATAAGATTGTAATGTATCCACTATGAAGATCATTTGGGGAGTCAACACTGAAAGAGATGGTATAGTTTTACAGCTGTATCTCATTTCCTGTGATAAGAGTAGGGTAAACTAAGGATTATTCATTGGGCACATATAGTTACTCCTATCCAGGCTTTAAAAATAATGTACTATTATATTTGAGCAGTTGTACTAAGTGCTTATCATTTCACAAATCTCCTTATAAGTACAATGAATCTTGATTCATTTTATTCCTTTCAATATGTCTCTTCAGATTTCCTGTTTTGATAGACCACATCGTTCATTACAGTTTCTTGGCATTCATTTTAATAGACGGTGAGTTGTTTTCACTAAGGAATTTGGCCATTTGTTTTCTGCCCTGTGAATGCTATGCTTTCATTACTACATTTATGGACAATTGTACATAACCCCTAAAGTAAGTTGCTCACAGCTCACAGGCCACAGTTCATTACAGGTCTAAATCTGTAAACCAGGTAAAATTAATCATGAAAACTCAGATGTCTGAAACCGCTGAAATTTCTGAGCACCTAATTCCATCATTTTTTGGTGTCTTGCTTTCTAAATATTTCTTTAATTTATTAAGTGTGTAACTTAATCTACTCTTGAATTGTTACTTAAAAAATGTACCAGAGCAGAAGATTGGACGGTAGGTATGGGTCCTCAAAATTAGAATTAGAGTGGAAAAAGTAAATAAAAATATACAGCAATCAATGACCTATTACTTAAAAGGAAATTAGAAATACAATTGAAGATTGGGTGCCCAACAGCATAGAAATAAACTATTTTTAAGGATAGTTTGGGAATCTATACATTAATCATTGATTTGGAATGAAAAGGAAATAACAGCATAAAATGACAAAAAAGTATATTTCAAATGGGTAGATTTCTAAAAATATAGAGAAAGACTACCTCATGTTGGAGACAATTCTAATTTTAAAGAATCCATTCCCTCCTAAGTAATTCAGGAGGATGTAAAAAAGAAAACACAAACTATATTTTTTGTATAATGGTTTGGCAAATCATCTAGATTTGGGTTTTACCAAAGACATTTGTTTCAAGAATTATTTTTAATTTAAATTTTTTCTGTATCAGAAATATAATGTAAATGATAGATTTTCTAAGGTTTTATTTTGAACAGCTCCAAGAAAAAAAGGTCTTTTCTGTAAAACTAAAAAAACAGATTTTTTTGGCAGAAATTATGTGGTCATCTAAAATATATATATTTTCATGTATCTTTGAACAAGTGTATATGTGTAATATTTTATATATTACATATATCGAACTATACTGTCCACTCTATGTATATATTATATACTTGTCTAATACATATATATCTAATATATGTGTATATATACTGGTATGCAAATATATCCATAACATTACATATGTCAGTATATTTATAAATGAAATATTTTATATAGTATATCTAATAGGTATAATATATATTAAATTTATCAGTAACCACATTTTCCCCATTCTTTCAACATTGTTTTACTCTTAGCAGAAAACTTTAATTTTAACAAACAGGTTGATTACCTATCTCATAAACTGTGATAGTCTTCATTGTTACAGTTAAACAATCATTTCTAAACATAAGGTTATCTTACTTTTCCTTTATGTTATCATCTGGGATTTTTTTTCATTACACTTAAGTCTTAGAACTATTTTGAAATAATTTTGAGTGGTAGGAGTATACTGTGCTTCTACATTTTTTCCCTTTTTGTTCCAACACAATTTGTTGAAAGGAAGACCTTCACTGCATTGTACTGCCTTTGCTCTTTTGTCAGAGGTCAGTTGACTATATGAGTCTATTTGAGGTTCTTTCTTCTGTTCCATTGACCCATTTGTCTATTCTTTTGCCAATAACATAGTACTTTCATAACTAAAGCTTTATAATAAGGCTAAAAGTAGGTAGGGTTTGTCCTCCAATTTTGTTTCATTTTAGTTACCTCAAGTGAGTCTTTTGCTTCTTCATATAAACTGAGCCCTCTGAACTTACTTATAATACACATATTCTGAAATCTTTTTGAAGTCTTATGGTCCAGGAGGTGGTCTATTTTGGTGACTAATGGTTGAGGTTTCAGCATTGGTGATACCATTAGTTGTGATTTCCCACTAGAAAATATATCCTTTTAAAAAATGTTTTAAAAGAAAATTGGAACAAAATATTTTAATTTCAAAATGATCTTTTTTTTTTGCCAGTCCTGGGCTTGAGCTCAGGGCCTGAGCACTGTCCTTGGACTTTCTCAAGGCTAGAACTCTACCACTTGAGCCTCAGCACCACTTCCAGCTTTTTTTTCTATATATGTGGTACCAAGTAATCAAACCCGGGTCTTCATGCATGCTAGGCAAGCACTTTAACCACTAGGCCAAACTCCTGGCCCTCAAAATGGTCTTTTAATTAAATGTTATGAGGAATTGTTTTTCTCTATTTTAGATATTGTTTGATTTAATTATCAACTTTGTGGTGAGTTTTAAAGCTATGACATAATTTCCTTTGTATAATGTGTTTAGGTGTTACCAAAGTGTCACAAACATTTACTTACTTTTAGTAATTTTAAGCCTATGGTTGGTAATGCATAATATACTCAATCAATTTTCCTATTTCTTATAATGATTGTTTTGTCAATTCCACATTGTAAATATACTTTCTTTAAATATTTTTGAGATTGCATCCTCGGGCACATAAAAATTACAACTGATTTATGATAATCACAATCATTCGTTACTATCAAAGTGACCTCTATAAGGGTGGTGACTTTTAACTTACTTTTCTAACATATTAACTGTGTTGATTTCTTTGGAATTACTTTTTATCATTTCTTATTAATTCATTTTGAAATATCTAATTTTTCATGTTTCAGTATCGTTTGTAAAACACATTTCTCTAATTATTTCTTCCTCATTGAACTGAAAAATTACTATCTGATTGGACAGATTTGTTACATTTGCATATGCTCTATTTAAATGATGAATCCATTTTCAAATATTTCAAGCTTCCTTTTGAATAATAACATTACATATTAAGGTATTATATAATCCAGAAAATATGTGAAAATTTATGATCGCTATTCTTTTAATTTGTAGATATAGTTCACTTTAATTCAAAATCTGTTTAAATTCCTCAAAAGCAATAAAAGCTTTCAGACCACTTTATTCTTATCTCCTTCATCTATGTATACAAAAATATGAATAGTTATATTTGGTGATCTATTTTATTATTCTTCACATACCTCTATGATATACAAAGAAATGCTGGTCAATAATTCATATAAAATATGCACATATTTTTTATTTTCATGCATCAATTACTGTTTTTCTGAGTACTATCAACTCATGTAGTAGTATGTTACATCAAATTAATCAACTAATATTTACTTGGAAATGCATTTTAATATTTTAATTATATTTCTCTGGAAAATTACAATTACTATAATGCATAAACCAAGACACAGGTCTTTAACTGTATGAATGTGTGGGCATATGTAAAGTAACCAAATTCAGCATCCTATTCAAATTTTCTCATTGAGATATTTAGAATATTTAGTAGACCACATGCTGTTATATGTGTGGACTGTGAAGAATGTCACATTGATATAAAACCAATACTCTACATAAAACAAATTATTTAGAAAATGCTTTAGATCTGGATTATATGATTGCCTTTGATTCAGCTGTCTTCTGTGCTACAGTAATCGTCCCTGAAATGTGAGGTTAAAACTGTGATGCCAAATGAATAAGGTTGTAGCAGTTATTAAATGTCAATGTATTAAAATATGTTGAAAAATACTAATAGCTATTCTAATCTCATTGAAATAAAACGTGAATGTAGATTCAGAATATGAGTAGATTTTAGCAGTTCATTTTGGAAACTTGTTTAACAATCTCCAATAAAAGATAATTTATTTCTCTAAATTCCAAACTCATAGGGTTACACATTTGTTTGAATTCTATTTACCCTAGCAAAATCTTGATGAGGAAGATATTAAAGTATAGTTTGTGGTCTTTACTGTAACAGATTTCCATTCACTTAATGGTACCAACCTAATTGTCAAAATATTATTATTTTAATAGCAATAGTTTGTCTTTATGTTAGCATTCATAATTTAGTATGTCCTTTGAAATTGACTACTAACCTCTTTTAGAATTATTATATTAGATAGTTTTATTCATCAGGGAGTTATCCATTCATAATTAATTTAGCTAAAACTGTATTAAGTAAATCTGTCTGCCAGTCTTAATGATGGTATCTGGATATTTAAGAATCTGGAATTTTTAGCAGTGATTATATACTATAAGAGCTTTCTTAGTAGTCTAAAAAGTAACCTAAAATTCATTTAATTGTTTCATGTAACTTTTCTTTTAAAATATTTTAACTTCAGAACTAAACATTTTATTCTTTTTTTTTTTTTCAGTTATGGGTCTTAAACTCTGGGCATGGGTGCTGTGCCTGAGTCTTCAGCTCAAGGATACTGCCCTACCTCTTAAGCCACAGCCCCATTTCCCTAAACATTTTATTCTTATTTTAATAAAAAAAACAAATGAATAGGATATTATTGATCCTTATACAGGATGGTATCACATTTCTTCATTCTATCCATTCATCTTCCATGCTCCAAAACAATGTTGTATCAAATGAATTGCCTAGGAATTTTTGTCTGTCTCTCTGCTATCTGAAGCATTCAGTGTCTCCACAATAATAGTTGTACATGAAAATAAATCTGTAACACTATGGTTGTGCTGTAAGGTAAGAATATTTTTGGTTATGGCAAATTTTAAACTGTTGCATTTAATATATTAACATTATATTTGCTATATTTGAAAGAGATCATGTATTATTACACATTATATTTGCTATATTTGAAAGAGATTATGTATTATTACACACAGCTAATGATTTCATTGCTAGCTAAATATTTTGGTGTGTCTGATTCCATTATTTACCATAACTCATCAGATCAGACTCAAACGCCCCAATATAGCCTGTGAAATAATAGATGGAATAATTATGCCCGAAACTACCTACTGTCTTACTACATTTTCATTTGTGTTCTAATTGCCATACCTTCTAGTAGCTTTTTCAATGCTTTCAGCTCTGAGACTTTGGCAGGCCTCATTCCCGCCCCAAGTTGAATTCTTGTGTTCTCTGTGCATGCAATGCCTTACTCCTAAATCTGTAGGAAGCTAGATCTTACTTACCCTTGACATTTCAGTTGATATTACCTTCCTAGCGTTTACTAGACTACCCTTTACAATTCCACTGGAGCAAATATCATATCAGCTTTTCCGTGTCTTCTGTATTTATACATTCAGTCTCTTTCTTATTCGCTCATTCACTTCTCTGAGTGTATTAGTAGATCTCATTTCCTCAATCCACCCTGGGCATAGAAGATTTTTCAAAAGAAAAATATCATTTCTGGCAGTTCAAGAAGTTCAAAAATCCAAAAGAAAGGTGTTGGGAGATTCAGTGCCAGGTAAAGGACACATTTGGGTTTCATCGTGATGCCTCCAACAAGGAACCCTCTGGAAGGAACGAGTGCTGCTTCTTCTATGGTACAAAAGAAAAAGAAAGCAAACACTTGGGCCTGTGAGCCCCCTGAGAGTGGCATCAATTAATTAATTAGTTCATGCAGTTCTGTCCTCATGACTTACACCTGTCCCTTCATTCCTCACCTCAACACGGATGAATTTGGTGTTTACGTTTCAAACGCATGCATTTTTGGAACGCAAACGTTCAAAAGAGCAGCTTGCATTCCCAATTATGTTCTTTAATTTCTTCATAAAGAATGGACAGAAACTGGAAAACAAAGGAGGAAAACAAATGAGAGGATAAGCTGAGAGTAAATGAGATATATCATAAAGAAACCTCAGTAGTTCAAGAAATTACATCATGAAATACATATAAGTGAAATTTAAGCAATTCTGAAGTATATCCACCCAAAACCTTTTACTCATGGTAAATGATGTATGATGTTGATACAATTAACTGCCATGTAGCACTTTGTATTAGCATCATTTCATGCTCCTTTCATTCTCTATAATTCTGTGCTAAAAATAAGATAGCATTTTATCCATGTGAGAGAACAAAAACAGGCAAGGGAAGCATTAGAGCTAAGGATTAACAATCTCACTAGAATATTAAATTTTGTAATAATATTAGGATTATTATAGACAGATGTGTCATGTTCCTGCCATTTTCTTAATTTCAGGTATGTTGAAAATACAGTAATTCTGTATGTATCAATAGCTTTTTGTTCTACTTTAGTGTACATTAAATGCAAAGAAAAAATATGTGGACATATATGTATAAAATTGACCATGCAGTCTAGTAAGTCTAACATATGTTAGCAGAGCAGAAAGCATCTACATTGCATGTGTATATAATTGTTGCTAGCTAGGTTTTCACTATAAAAATAAAATTACAGTCAACAAATGCATTTATTTTAGCTTTATATAAGAAGGAAACAAGCCTGACTGATTTTCTATTCACAGACTTCTTTGGCTTAAAAGATCATGTTTCATAATCAATGTACTATTTTTATTTACATTGGTCTGTCTTCAGTTATTGATGGTTTGAGTACCACAGAAAAACAAGAAGACATTATGCTAATTTAATGCTAAACACCTGATGTACCAACATGACAGTTTATAAGGGAAAAGCAGGCTGTGTATCCGGCTTTGTAAAGACCATCTGGAGAATCAGCATGAATTTTGATGCTCATGTTTGCCTCAATATAAAGGTTAGGGATGTTTATTGTTCCTAGAGTACCTCTCATAGGAAAATAGAATAATATATTCTTTGCAGACTTTTTAACTCTCGTGATATGTATATAGTATAGTAACATATGGATGAGGTAGCATGATAGTAAAAGAAGTTGTAGCTCATCTCTTTTGCTATCCCTTGGTTATCTCATGTGGTTACAGTATTTCACCTTGTTATCTGATATATTGTATATATGCTTATTGGTTATTTGAAGTCTGATAGGGAAAGTGGGAAAACAAGATGAGGGTAGGGGTTGGGGGAGGGAAATGGGGACCAAGATATGAGAATGGGTATCAATATATGTGAAGTAATGCACCTTCTATCTAGTGAATATAATGTAACCCTTCTATTAATGACAATAAAAATATATGAAAGAAAAAAAAGAAGTTGTAGCTTGTTCTTATACTTTATATGTACACTATATATAAATATATGTATACTTATATATGCACACATCTATACACATATATGAATAGACTTTCATTGTAAAGATAATCTTTTGACTACATAGATGAAATGATTTATCTATTTGTCTTAAATTTTTCTCAACCTCATTAGATTTTATTGTTCTTTCCAATAAGTTCTAGACACTCTTCAATTCCAGAGATTCATTCTTCCTTATCATTTACTCTGCTATCAATACTTTCTACTTTTTATCTTTCTTCCTTCTAGTTGGTCATTTTTAATGGATTCCACCTCTTGCTTTTGATCTTGCATGACTTCTTTTACCTTCTTGATTTGGTTTTGTTGGGGAGCTAAACTTTCATTTGTCTTTTGTTGGAGTTCATTCAGTTTGCTGTTTGTAAATGCCATGAATTCCTCAATTAACATTTGATTAGCCTGACATACAGACCTATTCATGCTTTCAATCTCTTCATTGATCATATTTACTAGTAGCATTTGTACAGCATTCACTGCTCTGTTACCTGTTTATTTTCAGTGGGATATGGGATTCTTTCACTCACCATTCTTCTTGAGATTCTTGTTCTGCAAGAACAAGATCAATACCATACAGAATTACAATTTTAAGATAAGAACACATCTAGCACTCTATAGCTGCATATCCTATGAGGTTCACAATCCTAGATGGGTATTTTACCTCTCTGTCTCCTTTTGTGCATTTAAAAACAAATCCAATGCCACCACTCAGCACAGTTTTAATGCAAAAACCAACCTTATTCTTATGAGGTTTAAGTCAATCTGGACTTATAGTATGTGTCAACAACAATCAACTGTAGATCCATGAACTATAGAAATCAAAGGAGGGGCAAAGTTCCTGAAATAGAGAGGTATAATGAAAAGCAAGATGAGAAACTAAGAGAAGAGTAAGGTATGGACAGAAAGGAAATGAATGAAGATAACTGACATCTAAAGTTAGGGAAAGAGAAAAAGAATGAATAAAAAATTTAAAAAATTAAAAATATGAGAGAAAAAAACAATAAAAAGAGAAATATATATGAGATCAATAACAAAAAAATCTTAAGTGTTATATGAATTTTAAAAAGTAATACTAAAATTAAAAATTGATATTGCAAACTAGGGAATGGGGAATCAGAATATAATCTGAATTAAGTATATACACAATGAAGGGGAAAGCTTTCACTATGTTTCTTGGGATGAACAAAACCACGTGAGGTAAAAAAAGGGCAAAAGAGGATTGGGAACAATGGACAATAAAGAAAAATAGAAAAAAAATAGAAATGAAAACAAGAAAAAGATAGAAAAAAATTTAAAACTAGAAAAAGAAAAGTTCTTCAATTTATTTTGGGAAACGTGTCTGCCCTGTGAACAGGATCCATTTTCTTGATGGAGCCTCTGATTTCCTTGTGATGTTCAGTTTTCCTTTGGCTTAGTTGTTTTTGTTCAATCAGTTTATTTGAGGAGGCAGAAAAGTTCTGCCTTACAGATTTGGGGTCTTTCTAACTGTCCCCCCCAGGCTAATATACTGGCAGGGTAATATATTTTTTGTGTCCAGCAGGAGAAAGTTGGCTGTTTTCTATAACTTAAATATGTGTGGAGTTGTAATATATCTGGAATCAATTGTGAGTTTAAGACTCCCTCTGAACCAGCCAAGAGCCACTATAGTTTTTGCCATCTCTGTAGAGAAGCAGGTAGGATTGCCTCTAGCTGTGTTTACCAGGAGAGTAAATTTGCCCTGCCCCAAGAGGCATTTCAACTTCCAGGGCAGCTAACCAATCCCCAGGCTGAGCTCACATTGGTCAGATTCCTTTGCCCTTTTGAAAAATGGTACTGCAGAGCTGCTTCTCAGGCTCCATTTATCTGCTAGCTGGTTTGGCAGGTTCTTTGCCTGTAGCCAAGATCGCACTGTTCTAGGCTGTGGGGAAGGGGCTACCTTCCCAGTACTGTTCTGTGAGAAGGAGTAAGACTGTCTTTTGTTAGGTACTCATACTCGCCCTTTATTTTTGGAACCATCCCTGATCTGCATCCATCTGTAGCCAATAGGATGAAGACTTCCACTCAGCCTCCACTGTAAATAACTGAAACTCTAAAGGTTCAGACTCAGGTGCCTTCATCTTGGCGCTGCTGCTCTGCAACTGCCGCCACCAACCATGTCATAGGCTCAAAACTATCTTCTTAAACTGGCTGCTTGACTTTTTCCTCTTTGGCAAAATCTCTGGCTTACTTGGGGTGACTCTTTAGCTGTGAACTTTTCACTAGAATTCTAAAACTTGTGTCTTGGCAAGGGCTCAGATAGACCCAAACTAAACCTCCACCATCTTCCCAGAATCCCAACAATATTAACTCTATCACTGTCATTCTTATTCAAACATAAGTAACATGCAGACTGATTTTTAAAAGGAAAACATTGACCAATAAAGATTAGAAGTAAATGTCATTCCTTTGTTTTTATATCTACCAATATGTAAAAGTCTTGCCTTTGTCCTTCGTTACTTTTTCCTAAGTTTTCTAATATCTCTTAGTACATCCATGATCATTTTGTTCTTTTTTTTTTAAACTCATTTGACAGATTCTAATTGCAGGAACAGAGAGTGATCTAAGAGTTATGAACCTTTCTTCTAGAGTCTCAAATACAGTCTAGTTGAAAGAAGACATCACACACCTCAAGTGATGCATTCTTTTCTTCCCCAACACTAGCTTTGTTTGATTTCCAGCTGAGTACTTCAAGAAGATCAGAGAGCTGACAAATTAATTGGTGCTTCTCTGAATCAAATAGCTGTGCCTATGTCTGGTTGCCCTTCCCAGATCGTTGTAGCATTGAGCCTTATGATGCTATTATTTGACTGTTCTCTGATATAGCTGTCCTGGGTCACAACCTGATTTTGATAGCAACAATCAGTCTTTCTTCCAAAGTCAAGATTCAGACCTCATGTATTTTCTGACATTGATGTACGACTGAAGAAAAGCTTCAGAAAATAGTAGTAAAAGGACTCTCATTTTCAATAGTAGCTATATTTATTGTTAAGTATTTTGAGAAAGGATTAAAATAATAAACACAAATGTGAGATAGTAGCCATAAGAATATATTTAGGGGGTATTATATAAACACACCCTGTGAACAAAAGCCAAGTTTTACTTAGCAGTTTACTTGAGTCTCAATATAAAGTGGGGTATGAACACAAGATGGTTTCTTCATACCCATCCACTTCAATGGGCAACATCTGTCAGAAACTCACTGTGGAATTTAGATTAGCCTTAGAAGCTGCATGATAGAAACATAGTAAGGGGAGAAAATGGTTGTCTTACATCTGTTTCACATAATTATTTTTTTACCATAAACCACTCCATCCTTCATGAGAATTAGCCTTCTGCACAGCTGACAATTGCTCTTTAGATAAAAATATTTTATTCTGCCTTCTTTAAAAAAGTAATTAAAATATATAGCTAAATGTCTACAAAGTATAAAAAACAAACACACATAAATAAATGTGTATCAAAAATTATGAGAATTTTAATCAATACCTCTCTAAAATATCACCTCACATGCAATTAGGACAGCAGCTATCCAAAGAAAATAGTAGTTATTGGCAAGATTGTTGAATAATTGGATCCCTTAGATACTATTAGCAGTGATATAGTCATGAAACTATTATTAACAAGAAGAACCAGAATTCATTGAAAGTAATCATACAATTGGCATATAATTTATCAATTCTACTCCTGTGTAGATAAAATACATTAAAGGTATTAGAAATGATATTTACATACTCATGTTCTTTTCAGCACTATTGTTAGCAAAGAGGTAAACAACTTAAATAACCAAATATAACCTTAACTAACAGCTAAACATGACATATATGTACATATAATCTATGCTTTACTAAATAGACACTTCAATACTGACTTACATTGAAAGTTGTAGTGATGAGGGAATTTCTCAGCAGAGAAAAAAACAAATGATAAGCAATTTTCTTTTTTTTATGGGTGATGTTGCTGACATTTTATTAATAATTATACATTTATACAATAGTATATTTCACACTTATTCTGATATGAAATACTTCATCAAAGAATGTTGTACTAGGATGACTATGAGAAATTACATTATTGTAGATAGTCTTTAAGCCAGGGTATTTTTCTGAATGGATTTAAGATATAAGATACCATTTTTTTGTGTTGGTGATAATGCTTTGGGGCAATACGGATGTTTGAGCTCACAGAATTGTGCTTGATAGACTGATACTCTACCTCTTGAGCCATATGCCCAGTCACTTAAAAATTAATTTATGTGGCCTGGAGTTTAGCCTTGTGATAGAATGCTTGCCTTGCATGCACAAAGACACAGATTCAGTTCCTCGGTACCACATAAATAGCAAAAAGTCAGAAATGGTGCTGTCACTCAAGTGATATTGTTCTAGCCTTGAGAAAGCCCAAGGACAGTGCCCAGGCCCTGAGTTCAAGGCACAGGACTGGCAAAAAAAATCAATGTATAATAATCATACACAATTAATGGGTATAATGCAATATTTTCTCCCTCACATTATGGAATAATACAATAAATCTCTGTAGCATATTTGTCACTACATACATACATACATATATATGTACATATGCACGTATGTATATGTATGTATTCGCAGTAAAACATTATTGCTACTCTTATGATAAGCAATTTTCGTATACATTCTCTGCTGGCAAAACATTAAAATGCATGATACACAAAAACTTCAAATATTTGTGAATCTGGTATCAAATTTCTATTGCACATCACATAAGCAACTATAAATTAGTTACAATGAATTTTTCTGTGAGCATAACAATTTCCTAAAGCACCAAGCTTGCTTTCCATATTTCCTCCAATTAGGATACCCTTTTCTTTTTCATCTGTCCCAAATCAACTCTGCTTAATGATTTGAAGTCACATCCTCTAGGAATAGATACCTAAACAAGTTTTCTAATTATACATTATGGGAAGTTAGTCCTCTATTTACTGACTTTAAAAAAAATTGACTTTTGGTTAAAATGTACACTAACAAATAATTTGCTTATCCTATGGCCTAATTGCCTTTATCTCCTAGGACTTGGAGGTAGCATTTCAATGTTTTGTTTATATATATACATGTATATATATATATATATGCAATGAGAATTCAAATCTGAATGCTTAGTGATATGTACCAAAGAGTACTTGTTAATAATTTCTGTGTATTGTTTTTCAAATATTATTTTACAGCCAAATGAAAAATTTCTACCTCATCTACCCTAGGGAACTACAGTGAGAAATACAAAACAAGTCACATTACATATTTTCAACACTGGTTGAAAATGTATTTTTTATAGTAATGGAACATGCCAAGAGAAATGGAAGATGAATCAATATATGCAGAAAATAAAAGGGTAATTTGAAATATTTGGTAAAAGTTACATTATTCCAGTTTCTTCTCATCAGAAAATATGTTCAAATTACTTCTTATCTTAGCTAATACATAAGAAAATGAAACTGAGTTGATGAGGTTAAGATGTTTCATATAGAGACCTATAGGAGTTTCTGAGATGCTTTTAAGTGCTACATCCCATTAAATGCAAAACATCTGTTAATCTAATCAGACTTAGGTAATAATTTTGAATTAAATTAGGAGTATACATAAAGAATTATCGTTAAGGTTTATGACTATGTCACTGCTTGTTCTCCATAAAGTTTTCAATGCTGTATTTAATTTCTACCATTTAGGGGTTGGGAAGAAGATTAAAGACTGTAGCTAAGGGGGGGAGGGAAATGGGTACCAAGACATATGAAAGGGTATCAATGTATGTGAATTACTGCACCTTCTATCTGACAAATATCATGTAACCCTTTTACTAATTACAATAAAAAAATAAAAAAAATTAAAAAAAGTTAAAAAAAGACTGTAGATAAGTCTTAATGTATACAGAAATATAAAAATAATACAGGCTACCTATTTTTACTTATGGATTTATCAATTTTTAGTTTCATAATGGGTAGGATGGATAACAAAGATTAACAACAAAATATTAAACAAGTCCCTCAATAGTAACATGAAAACTTTGTTCTCAGAAAATGCTAGACATCTAAGTGCTTGCCTATAAATTATGGAAGTAATTGGAGAGACCCTTGACTGTCCAGATATTATAGGTCACTGGGGAAAACTGCTAGAGAATGAATGATCAGAAAATAAGAGCAAAGAAACTGCCTCTTGTTATTTCTTGCATTGTTGGTACTCGAGTTTTTCTGCTGGTAATGTTAGTGAGGAGAACCAACTTCCTGTCTCTATCTCAACTGACAATTATGATTTTTCTCAAACACATCTCCGTTCTTTTGCCTCTCATCATATATCTGGAGACTGAAGTAACTTTGTTAATAAAAATTAAAGGAAAAAAGAAAGAGGGAAAAAAGCCTCAATATTTAAAGTCATGTAGTTGGTATAGAAATAATCTGAATAGGCCAAGGTTTCTACTGATTATGACAAATGAGGAAAACCATTGAGCCTAAGTTCCTTTGAGTCTGGCATACTTAATTTAATATGATTTTTTCTAAGTCTTTCCATCTCCTAACAAATGGGGCTAAATCGTTCTTTCTGACAGCAGCAAAGAATTCCATTGTGTACAAATACCACATCTTGTTGATCCATTCATCAACTGAGGGACATCTAGGTTGGTTCCATATCTTTGCTATAGTAAATAGTGCTGGAATGCACATTGTTGTGACAGTGGATTTAGTATGCACTTGTTTCTGGATGATTGGATAAATGCCAAGTAGTGGAATGGCTGGGTCATAGGGGAGTTCTATGTTTAGCCTTTTGAGGAACTGCCATACTGCTTTCCATAGTGGTTGAAGGAGTTTTCACTCCCACCAACAGTGTAGTGGTGATCCCTCCTGGCCACATCTCCTCCAGCATCTGTTGTTATTAGATTTATTGATTCTGTCCATTCTAACTGCAGTGAGGTGGAATCTTAGAGTTCTTTTGATTTGCATTTCTTTTATGACCAGAGATGTTGACCATTTCTTCATGTGTCTATAGGCCATTTTTGTTTCTTCTTTTTTATTTATTTATTTATTTATTTTGTTTCTTATTGTAATTAATAAAAGGGTTACATGATATTTGCCAGATAGAAAGCGCATTAATTCACATACATTGATACCCTTTCCCATGTCTTGGTACCCATTACCCTCCACCACCACCCCACTTTGTTTTCCCCCCTTCCTTATCAAATTTCAAATACCAAATACAAATAAATTCAATATATCAGATAACAAAGTGAGATACTATAACAATATGAGATACCCAAGGGACAGCAAAGGAGATGAGAGATAACAGTACATTAAGGACAACAACCATTCGTTATATGGCTTTTGTTTCAATATCCTGGAGGTCCTTTCAATTAGCTTCGTACTATATGGCCTTATGTATCAAGGTTTTGTTCTGTTGCAGATTTCTGCTAGTAGAGCCCAAGGTTTCTACTGATTATGACAAATGAGGGAAACCATTGAGCCTAAGTTCCTTTGAGTCTGGCTTACTTCACTTAATATGATCTTTTCTAAGTCTTTCCATTTCCTAACAAATGGGGCAATGTCATTTTTTTCTGACAGCAGCATAGAATTCTATTGTGTACAAATATGACAACTTGTTCATCCACTCATCAACTGAGGGACATCTAGGTTGGTTCCATATCTTTGCTATGGTGAATAATGCTGCAATGAACATTGTTGTGCTAGTGGATTTAGAATGTCCTTGTTTCTGGATGGTTGGGTAAATGCCAAGTAGTGGAATTGCTGGGTCATAGGGGAGTTCTATGTTTAGCCTTTTGAGGCACTGCCATACTGCTTTCCATAGTAGTTGAATGAGTTTGCACTGCCACCAACAGTGTAGTAGTGATCCCTCCTGGCCATATCCCCTCCAGCATCTGTTATTATTCATTTTCCTGATCCTGGCCATTCTAACTGGAGTGAGGTAGAATCTTAGAGTTGTTTTGATTTGCATTTCTTTTATGACCAGAGATGTTGAGCATTTCTTCATGTGTCTTCATGAGTCTTCTTCAGAGAAGACTCTCTTTAAGTCTTTAGCCATCTTTTAATGGGATGATTGTTACTTTGGAGATTAGCTTTGGAGTCATTCAATTTTTTGAGCTGTTGATATATTTTAGATATGAGGCCTTTGTATATTATATGGTTGGTGAAGATCTTCTCCCACTCTGTGGGCTTCCTAATTAGTTTACTAGCTATGTCCTCTGCCATACAAAAGCTCTGTAGTTTAATGCAGTCCCACTTATCCAGCCTTTCTCTGATTTGTTGTGATTCTTGGTCCTTATTAAGAAAGTTTCGACCTGTGCCAAGGAGGCCTAGTATATCCCCTATTCCTTCCTGTAAAGTTTTCAGTGTGTCAGCTTTTACCTCCAGGTCTTTGATCTCGTTAATTCTAGTGCAGGGTGACAAAGAAGGATCCAACTTTAGTTTTCTGCAGGTGCTTAGCCAGTTCTGCCAGACCTACTTGTTGAAGAGGCTGTCTGTCTTCCATTCTATTTTTTTGGCTCCCTGGTCAAAGATTAGGTGGCCATAGGTCTGTGGTTTAATATCTGGGTCTTCAGTTCTGTTCCATTGGTCTTCAGGCCTGTTCTTGTGCCAGTACCAAGCTGTTTTGATAATTATAGCTCTGTAATAGAGTCTAAAGTTTGGTATTGAAATTCCTCCTGTGCTGTTCTTCCTGCTAAGAAGTGTTTTTGCTAAACGAGGTCTTTTATTATTCCATATGAAATGTTGGATTGCTCTTCTATTTCTTTAAAGAATGACATTGGGATGTTGATTGGTATTGCGTTGAATTTGTAGATAGCCCTTGGTAAGATTGTCATTTTCACAATGTTGATTCTTCCAATCCAGGAGCATGGGATGTTTTTCCATTTCCCCAGTTCTGCTTTAATTTCCCTTTTCAGGGTTTTAAAGTTTTCATCAAAAAGGCCCTTACATTCTTAGTTAAGGTAGTTCCTAGGTACTTTATTTTCTTTGAGGCTATTGCAAACGGAGTTGCTTTCCTGATTGTTGCCTTGTTCCTTTCACTGTTGGCGTAGAGGAAGGCTGTTGATTTTTGAGGGTTAATTTTATACTTTGATACCTTGTCAAGGTTTGATTCAGCTCCAGGATCTTGGGAGTGGAATCTATAGGGTTCTTTAAATACAGAATCATGTCATCTGCAAAGAGGGAAAGTTTCACTTCCTCTTTCCCTATTTGGATCCCCTTTATGTTTGCTTCTTGCCTTATTGCACTGGCAAGAATTCTGATACTATGTTAAAGAGGAGTGGAGAGAGTGGGCATCCTTGTCTCATTCCTGATTTTGGAGGAAATGGCTTTAGCTTTTTGCCATTAAGATTAATACTAACTGTGGGTTTGTCATACACAGCCTTTATTATATTGAGGAATGTGCCATGTATTCCTAGTTTCTCCAGAGCTTTTAACATAAAGGGGTATTGGATCTTGTCAATGTCTTTTCTCCATCTATTGAGACAATCATGTGATTTTTGTCCTTGCTCCTGTTGATGTGTTGAATTATGTTAATAGAGCAAAACCTTGATACATAAGGCCATATAGTATGATGCTAAATGAAAGGATGTCTAGGATATAGAAACATAGACCATATAATGAATGATTATTGTCCTTAAGGTACTATGTTATCTCTCATCTCTTTTGCTGTCCCTTGGTTATCTCATATTGTTACAGTATCTCACTTTGTTACCTGATATATCGGATACATTTGTATTTGGTTATTTGAAATTGGATAGGGAATAGGGGAAAACAAGATGAGGGGTGGGGGTGTGGTGGAGGGAAATGGGGACCAAGACATATGAAAGGGCATCAATGTATGTGAATTAATGCACCTTCTATCTGGCAAATATCATGTAACCCTTCTATTCATTACAATAAAAATATATTAAAAAACAAAGAAATAATCTGAATATATATCCTCAAAGTATGCATATTTTTATTCCCAGTGGATTTCCTTTTTTCTAGCTATGGGGTTGATAAGTAGACTATGTAGATATGTCAGTGAAAAGCATTATAATAAAGCCCTTATTTATAGGAATATAGTTTTTGAGGTAAGATATAAAGTTGAAACAGCATACATATTTGCCTATCGGCAAAAAAAAATGCTAAACTGAAAGTGAGATTGTAATTTGCAAGCTTGCCCCACCATCAGTAATGTAAACTAATTTCTATCAGTGGTACAAAATTTTAGCTAAACAATCATAACTTATTCTTAGAAAAATTAGTCATCCATAATAATTCATCTTTTCAATCTAGTTCAACATTATTTTGTGAAGTAATTTAAAACCACGTTAAGTCAGAGTAATTAAAGGCCTAAACTTTCATGATAATATCCTGCCTATGTATATATACTTATAAATTGAATAAATTTTCCTGAATAACATGAAAATTATGATACCATTTACTAAATAAAATATTCTGTTTGAAGTTATTTTTGACATTCATTTACATTCAAGCATGTGTCAAGGAATCATGTTTCGTATAGACAATGTCAACATGTTTCACATAGACAATATCAACATTCATCAGAATCTCCTGAGGAGTTGATATATCCAATAGTTCATTTTTGTCATGACACTGCTTTTGAACTTGAGATAATTGAACTTAAAAATAATTAATTATTTCATAATATGGATGAATAGCGTTAGTTTTGCTACAATTATGATGATAATCCTTAAGAATTCATTTATTTTACACTTGTTGGTAATGCTGATTAATTTGTTTCTCTGACCTAGTTTCATAGTAACAAGAATAAAAGCATGCTATGGGATGATTATTGACTAATGAGGCAACAAAATTACTCACAACAGTTCTTTCCCCTAAGATATCTATCTTAATTTTTGATGCCATTGCTTCTTGGCACAATTTTATGACTGAACTTTTTTTGGTCAGCTCTCTCAAGCTACAAATTTCCCACCTTGTACAGATCTTAAAATTGTCTATTCAATGAAAAACATTTAAAAGGGAATTGATATTATGCAATTAATTTGATGTTCATCACATAATGGTAATGTATTCAATGGAAGCATTTAATGTATCTATATACTGACAAATTTATTTATAATACTACAGAGCTATTTATATGTTTCAATTTACTAAACTGCTTTGAAATACATACGCATTTACACACAGACAAACATACACATGAAAAACTAAAAGATGAATTGCTGCTTGAAAATTTCCTTTACAGAAAATAAACTTCTCTTGAATAGCCACCAGAGAAGCTCAAATTTCACAAATGATAGGATCCAACACGATTGGGGGAAAAAAAAAACAGGAGAGCTAATAAGGAGTCACAATCTGTCTTAGACCAGGGCATGTTTGGATTGTACTCAGAGTATTACAGCACTGAGAGGAAAAAAAAATCCCTGAAGTAGAGAAATAGCTGCGTGTGAACTAAGCATATATGTCAGATGGTGAAAAGAAGCAACACAGATAACAGAAAGGGAACAGCTTTGTTAAAACATTTTCTACTCTTGAAATACAACAAAAAGACTAAATTTTAGTTCTTGATGTAGTGCTCAAAAAAAACTCACTCTCACTGCTTCTTTAGGTAAGTTTTTAATCATTAGTGTTTCTATGCAGACAGAATTTTTGAAATGGGAATGAAACATAGTTTTCCTTATTATTATTATAATGTTTACTTTTACTAAGGGGTTGCACAAAATGCTTTCGATTCCAGAAGTCAAATTATGAGTACAATGTTTCTTGATACATGTCAACCCTTTTATTCTCCTCCACATAGGTTTTATTAGGTATAACTCAAAAGTGACTGAAAGCACTTCATTAATTTATGATCTATCAATTATATCTTGCATCAAAAGGCATGCATTTTATGTATGCCATAAAAGAAAAACAGTTTTTTTCATGCTTAAATAGTACATTATTACCATTACATTGCATGTCTAGATGTTCTCTTTGGTTTCATACATATACATACAGGCAACTGGTGAGAAAGTTTTCAACGATGAGTCATAAATGCAAAGAAAATTCTGCACAGTTTACTAGATAAGAATACCATCACTCATTTAGTGTTGATTTATACTCTGTTCTCTGGTTTTAATATGATATTGACAGCATTATATAGTCTAACTTATGCTGTTATCAAATAACTAATCATTCAGAATATCAGTTTGCTGTTTATTGAAGCTGTTCACAGAAAGGGGCAGATTTGGGATCATACACCAGTAATGCAGGGAATCTGGGAGTTAGAATGGGCTTCTTTCCTCTGCTGTGTTGGATGGAAATGTGATCTAGAATCTCACACTGAAAATTCAGGTGCTTGACCACAGAAATGACACACACTTTTGCTCCTAACTAGAGCTTGGCTATAACTAGTCATACATTCACATCAGGAAAAACAATTCTACTCTGACCTTCAAGGCAAATAGCCGGGAGTATTGGGGTAAAGAAAAGCCCTACCACTCCTGGAGTGAACAAAAAAGATTGGTCTATTTTTCCATAAAATATACAGCATATGAGTGAATTCAAAGTAAAGAGGCAGTTCAATAAATTTATTATTTGAAAATATTATTTATATTCTGAAACTAAGGAAGAAAAATTATTATGAGAAAATGTTAAGAAAGGTGACAATTTACTTTCCCTGATATTTAAAGGCCAAGATAACTACACGTTCTAAAAATCCTAAGCAGAATTAGAACTGAATGCTACTGATAGCATGGATGATTGGACAGTAATATACATACATTTAAACACATGCACACACACACACACACACACATATATATATATAAACAAAAATGCAGAAGTAAGCAGTTAGAATATTTAGGTGTCTCTATTGGCATTTAGATTTCAAATAACAATATCCAAATAAATTTAGCAGAAAATAATGACGCCTGGTTTGGAAAGCTAAAATGATCAACAATGTCAGGTCTCTAATTAAGAAAATTTCCTGTTCATCCTTTTCCCTTGAAGTAGAAACTGTGCTCTACTGTTCAATATCCCTTAGAAGACTAAATGACTTAATGCTTTAGCAAGTCAGCAGATCACTCTCTCTGGAAATGGATATCTCATTATTTGAAAAAATGAGAAACACATTTCTCCTCTCTCTCTCTCTCTCTCTCTCTCTCTCTCTCTCTCTCTCTCTCTCTCTCTCTCTCTCTCTCTCTCTCTCTCTCCCTCCCTCCCTCCCTCCCTCCCTCCCTCTATCTCTGTTTTGTTATCGGCTTGAACTCAGTCCATGGGCTCTGTCTCTGAGCTCTTTTGATCAGAGCCACAGATCCACTTTTGGTTTTTGGTGGTTAATTGGAGATAAGAATCTCACAGGCTTTCCTGCCTAGGTTGGCTTTGAACTATGATCCTCATATTTCAGTCTTCTGAATTACAGATGTGAGCTACCAATAACTGGACACATTTCTTAATGTGATATGCCATCATGTTAGTGCAACCTGCATCAAATGATTAATTAACACATATATTCCTGTTCCCCTGTTTCCACCTGGGAAAAGTATACATAGCTGCCTTCTCTTCACTTTTCCTAGAAGGATTCACTGAGGACTTATTGACTGTGTACCACATCCATACTGGCCAATTGTGGGTGGCTTTTCACACATTTTGATTAGGAGAGATGGACATTGTGAAATGTTATTAAAATAGTTACTTGATGAACTTGAGAATTTTGAATTTCTAATTTTTCTGTTTAGAAATCTCCTATCTATTATGATCTAGGTTTTCCCCTTTGTTGATGAAGTTATAAGAACATATATGCAGTTACCCTTAACAAACTCCTACTACATTTACTTAGGGGCTTACATTTTATGGCCTTCTTTTAATGTTAACCTACACTGAGGAAGTATTAAATAAGGAAAGAAGTGAACAAAAAAAGATGTTGTTACCTGATATATTGGATAATTTTGTATTTGAAATTGGATAGGGAAAGGGGAAAAACAAGATGAGGGGTGGGAATGGGATGGAGGGAAATGGGGACCAAGACATAAGAAAGGGTATCAATGTATGTGAAGTAATGCACCTTCTATCTGGTGAATATAATGTAACCCTTCTATTAATTACAATAAAATATATGAAAAAAGATATGGAAATCAAACTAATGACAAAGGAGAATAAAAGAAAAGATAACAAAAAAAGATGTTCTACCCTAAAGAAAGTAAAATATTCCTGCACTAACAGGTCTCAGGATAGCAAAGCTTCCTGGGTTATATTTGGATGAGGATGAATAAAATTAATAATATAAAGAAGGTAGAAGATAAATTTGGTAAGGGACCCTTTATCAGTATGAAAACAGGTTTCTGGAAGTTAGCATTTAATACAATGAAAAGAACACTGGGGAATGAGGAAACATGGTGTTATGCTGGCTCTTAAAAGCCAGGATATTTTTACGGCTAAGTGAATCTACTGTGACAGGAAATTAAAGAAAGGAACAAAAGACGGAAACATGCATGCTATACTCCATATGCTACATAATGTTAGAAAATAGGCCAGAAATATATTTTCCCTGGAGTACTTGGAGGATAATGCTTTCACCAAAGCAAAAAGTAACATACCATTGAAAGTGATATCAGCAATATGAGGACTCTCAATTATGGTTCATTTTAGCTAGAGATTATAGAACAAGCTGGGTATATGAAAGGATCCCACACAATAAAGGCTAAGAGGTGTTCTATTTGTCAGAAGCCAGATACACAGTTATTGCACTGAATGACCAGCTTGTAGGGTCTTCTGGTTCTTAGAAGAGAAAAGTGTCACAATGGTAGGAGACTAAATGTGAAATACTGAACTTCAAGCTATGGATAGCCAAGAGCTCTTGGGAGTTCTCAAATCAATGGGTAAGGAGGTAAAAGCAATCTTTTCATATTTCATATGTAGTTATTCTCAATAAAGCTGCTGTTAAAATATGGTTTAGATAGATAATATTTGGCAAGTGGGTGATTCATTTAAGTCTATGTAGGGATCCTCTATCTAAATTTTATAAAATCCCACAAGTTCAGTTACTCTACTCTCATCATGGCCCAAGATTGGAAACAGTAACTCCTACAGGAAAGCCTTAACTATCCTTCATGGAAGTCAAAGTTATCAGCAACTCAACTGGATCAAAAGGGAGAAGAGAAACATCCTGCATTTCCATTGTAAATCCAATACCAGGAAGTGCTATGAGCTGAAGAGAGCACCATGCCCAAGGTCATGTCTACTTTCAAGGTCATGTCTCTTCTGGAGAGGATCCTGCATCCAGTGATGTACTGACACAAACTCTTGGGACAAGGTCTTTCCTCCCACTAGAGACCTCTGAATTACAGTAAGCATCAGATCTGGGATCTTTTTGTAATTGCATTGCAACTCAAGGAACCAATTTCACCAATTCCTTTTTCTTACTTTCTTCTTAGAAATTTCCCCTGAGATTTTAGTCCAATCTTATTTTTCTACATGTTAATCCCTATCTTAGAATCAGCTTTGTACTGAACTCAGTCTACTATAATCTTTCATTGTAAGAATGATTACAATAATTGGGGAAAAGATAGTATTCATATAGTCATTTTCCGAAGAGCCAATTGGTATATATTACAAAGAATGGGGGATAAATTGGAAGGCTACTGCAAATATCAACATGGGGGTATATTGTGGCGTGGAGCACAAATTATATCAGTGAAATCTGTGGAGATGGAGATTTAGTATAATTTGGAAGGACATTCAAAGCTAGTGCTTGTAGACTAAAGGGTATGTATAAATACATGGTAGACAACAGATGGGCAATGGAAATATATTCAGTCAGAACCAAATATATTCTAGAAATATTTTAGCTTGTATTTTCTTTTTCTTAGATAGAGGAAAACAATTTTGTTTTCGTAACAGAAAAATCATAAAAGTGCATGTATTCTGATGTTGCCTGGCATACTTATTTGTTACACATCTTGTCCAGAGATCATTTTATACATCACCAGGTAATTTTGTGTAAGGAATCTCTTTCTATTTTTTGTACCCTTGATTTTATGTGCCAGACAACGCTCTGAGTGATCTTATCTATATACATTTCTGCTAAAAATTTCAGAAACAAAATCATTAAGTTCAAAGTAGGTTAATTTACATTGTCAATAACAACTTAAAACTGTATGGTGTTCCAATTACTCTTCTTTAAAATTTTATTTTATTGTCAGGGTCATGTATAGATAGGTTACAGTTACATTTGTAGCAAATGAAAAGACTGAACTTCAGTTGAACTCATAGCTAGAAAAATGTACAGCTCTGTTCTAACTCTTCTTTCACAATAAATTCATCTCTATGATAAGGACATGGTGTGAATTGGTTAGTGTCCATTTATGACTACTGAAATTTATCTGTGTACTTTATTTCTCAGAGAGTGACTGATCTATACCATAATTTGATGGATTTTTAAAGGTAGCCAAAGCCAATAAAAATTTAGAGATCATAATTTGTTATAACATTTCAAGTCCATGATTAAATGAGAAATAGTTTGTGTTTCCATATGGAGCCCCCAAGGATGGGTGTTTCATGAAACAAAGAGGTTTAATTAATGTTATATATGCCCTGTAACATGATGCTTATATCAAATGAAAACTCAAGGTGAAAGTTTCAATGGAGAAGGCATCATGAACCAAGTTCTTTTTTGTCATATATTTTTTATTGTAATTAATAGAAGCGTTACATTATATTCGCCAGATAGAAGGTGTATTACTTCACATACATTGATACCCTTTCTCATGTCTTGGTCCCCATTTCCCTCCCCCCACCCCCACCCCTCATCTTGTTTTCCCCCTTCCCTATCCAATTTCAAATACAAATATATCCAATATATCAGATAAAAAAGTGAGATACTGTAACAATATAAGGTAACCAAGGGACAGCAAAAGAGATGAGAGATAACAGTACATTAAGGACAACAATCACTCATTATGTGGCTTCTGTTTCTATATCCTAGAGGTCCTTTCGTTTAGCATCGAAATGCTCGACATCTCTGGTCATAAAAGACATGCAAATCAAAGCAACTCTGAGATTCCACCTCACTGCAGTTAGAATGGACAGGATCAATAAATCTAATAACAACAGATGCTGGAGGGGATGTGGCCAGGAGGGATCACCACTACACTGTTGGTGGGAGTGCAAACTCCTTCAACCACTATGGAAAGCAGTATGGCAGTTCCTCAAAAGACTAAACATAGAGCTCCCCTATGACCCAGCAATTCCACTACTTGGCATTTACCCAATCATCCAGAAACAAGGGCATACTAAATCCACTAGCACAACTATGTTCATTGCAGCACTATTTACCATAGTAAAGATATGGACCAACCCAGATGTCCCTCAGTTGATGAGTGGATCAACAAGATGTGGTATTTGTACACAATGTAATTCTATGCTGTTGTCAGAAAGAATGACATTACCCCATTTGTTAGGAAATGGAAAGACTTAGAAAAAATCGTATTAAGTTAAGTACGCCAGACTCAAAGGAACTTAGGCTCAATGGTTTCCCTCATTGGTCATAATCAGTAGAATCCTTGGGCTCTCCTAGCAGAGATTTTCAAGACCTAGATATATAAGGCAATACAGTATGAGGCTAAATGAACCAAGTTCTTAATGGAAGAGGAATAGATCACAAGCCAGAAAAAATAGAGGGGAAGGATTGATTTTTAAAAACAAATATTTCTTATAGGTAAATTTCTTCACAACCTATGTTGTTTTCAGAAGGAAGAATCATGAATAACTAGTCAATGAGCTCTTAAAAGTTTTCACATTTGCAGCCAGAAGTGTGGCCTAATTATATAAAGCTTTCTTAGCATGCATTAAGCCTTGGCTTTGATTCCTCTATACTACACACAGAGGAAAAGACAGAAGTGGTGCTGTGGAGCAAGTGGTAGTGTACTAAAGTAGAGAAAGATCAAGGACAGTGCCCAGGCCCTGAGTTCAAGTCCTCGGACTGGCAAAAAAAATAAAGAAATTTCCACATTCTCCCTCACCATCACCACAGTAGTTAGCAAAGAATAGATAACATGTGAAGTGATTTTTCATTGCAGCTGTTCACTTACATTCTTCAAATACAAAACAGGAGTTGAATAGATCCTATTTGCTAGACGTGTTCGTAACTGAGTGAAAGTATATTCTGTATAAATAAATAAATTATGTGTCTAGCATGTGTATTTTATCTTAATCAATAATCAAAATGACTTGGAATTTGTTTTGCAATGCTTATAGCGAAGATAAGCCATATGTTCTTTAAAATGCTATTACTATATGTTGGGATTAAACATAATTTTGATAAATTTTTTCTGCACTAGATTTGTAAATTTTAAAAGAAAATGATTTTCAATAATCTTCAATTAAGTTTTCACTGAAAGAAAATGTAAACAAAACTCAGATAATATAAAAACAAACAGAAGAGTAGTGCTCACTATTTATAAGTATTATAAAACAACAAAACACTATTTCCGGATTTGTAGGATAACAGCAAACACAAATTGACTTGTCTCTAAAAAAAAGGTATAAAAATAAATGGGAGTATGAGAAAATTAGTTTATAAATAGAACATTTCCACAGGAAAATCTGTCATAATTAATCTCACACAACAGAAAGAAATAAAAATATATGATAACAAACTTAAATTGGAAGTCCTTGAAAACAGTAAGGTAACATTTTATTCCAATATACTTTTCTCAGGTTTATATTGGTTTCATAAATGGCTAACTGTATTTGTTGAAGTTTCAAATATAAGTTCATGCAAAAATAAAGATGGAAAAAATTTAAATGCAACAATTCAATTATTAAGTTGCTCAGTGTTTTTTATAATTTGTATTTTATTTTTTGTGTAAAATTTTCAAGCTTTAGTAGAATTTTAGTAGGATCTTTCTTTAGGTTAAAATGAAAAGAATTTTTATTCATAAAATTTTCTATTTGCCATGACTCTGTAAGACATTTGAGTAAAGTAATTAAGACAAATATTCATTTTTTAATTTTCAGTTTTGTAACTTCTGTTATGAAAATATAAATTAATATTCATTTGGATTGTAGTATTCATTTTATACCTCCTTATCCTAATTAAATGATGTCACAATATGCTCCATAAAGTTTTTTTCTTGGGAAATACTTAGATATGTGTTGCATGCATGTATAATATGCATATATAGTAATATGTAACACCACTATATATGAATGTTAGATATATATATATTTCAAATGTAAATCTATTATATATAATATATATGCACTTTCCAATATATTTGTAATTTTGAATGCAATTTCTGTCACATTGTTGCTTTGAAATGTCTGTGTATTGAATAATAATACAGCTTAAGTTCTAATCTGATTTAGAGGTTTTACAAGTCAACACTGCAAATTAAATATATCAGAAAAGCCAGATAACTAAGAGAAAAGGACAAGACTACTTTACTATACGCTTAACATTTGCACCTTTCATTTCCATTTTATTGCGAATGACATTTACTTAATTTTTTATTCCTTTTTTTTGACTGATAGACACCTTGGCTGGTAGTATCTTTTAAGCTGTTTTTTAAAAATATGAAATAAAATCATTTGGAATCATATGTAAAATGGAGCTCTGAAAAATAAAGGATAGCTATGTAAAACAGATTCTGCTTTGGAATGGGCTGGGGGAAGATTAAAGGAAATACATTGGGTCGAGTCTGATTGAAATATTTTATACTGCATAAGTCAAAATAGACCAATAAAACCTGTTGTAATTTGATTGGAAGGGAGGATAGTGAGGACACTGTTTGAATATGTAGGAATATCAGTGGTAAAGCTCTGTGGGCACCACATATTCCTTAATAAAAATTTTAAAGTAAGACTTGGCTGTAAATACAAAGAGAAATAACCTGAACCTAGCCATCAATAGTGTCCCTGGTGGTGGAAACCAGACAGGGATGAGTCAGAATAGCTAACAGCATATTTGAGGAAGATGTAGTTTGTCCAGGAATACTTAGTCTGTTCTCAAGGATGTCTGCTTAACTGTGGGTTTCCACAACTCCAGAAGAGAGCTGAAATCTAAGCAAAAAGACATTGAAAGCAGAGGAGAGTAGTTTCCATTCCTATGAAACAAAGATAGAGGGTTAGTGAAGTGCACTCGCAACTTTCGTTTGGCAACACTTGAGCACTAGCAGAAACCCAGAAGTAGAGATGCATTAGTGCTGATTCAGGGTAGAGAGCATTGGCCCCGCTGTAAATATCATAAAAGGTAAAGGATATTTAGAAAGGTTATTTTTTCCCTACAAAATACACTATTTTCTAAACAACACTAACATGACAAAAGATAAATCAAGGACCAAATCAAGCTGAAAAAAATTCTACATATTTTGTACATATTATCTAGATGTTTTAAGTAGATACTTGAAATAACAATAACAATATACTCAAAATAAACAAAGGGATGATAGAAAACAGTAGCTAAATTATTTTTTATCATTAAACCAGATATATAACAACAAATTAGATACTTTCTAAAATTAGAATTTAAAATTGGTTTCACAGGAGTGTCCTCAGAAATGAATCCCAGAAGTAGATTGGTGTGTCTAAACAATCTATTAATATTTAGTAAGCAAAGTAAACACAGATTCAAAAAAATGATTTCTGTAAAACAAGGTCATACCAAGAAAGCAGGTCAGGTATATATATATATATATATATATATATATATGTGTGTGTGTGTGTGTATGTATATATACACATATATATGCACATATATATGCACATATATGTATATATATAATTTAGTTTTCAGGGGGAAATATAAGAGTGAATGAGAATGCAAATTATTTGATCGTATAGATTATTCAAAGATTGTTTTTAAATTCATGGGTAGAATATTTATTGGATGCTCTGTGAAATCCAAATACAAAAAGGAGAAGGAAAATCACACATGGGCATATAATAATGACCACTGAAAGGGAAAGAAATGGATATGAACATCAAAGCACTTTATCCCATTCTGTCACAGTGAAGAGTCTTCAACTAAAAACATCTACATGTCAACTATCGATTTTCAGATAACAGATTCAAATTATGGTAGTACAAGAGGGTGTTCAAAGATCTTAGGTTTTAGTATACCAGCACTCTTAGAAACAAGTCATAATTGTTATGCAGTAAGCAATGTATAGGTTGACATTTAATATAACCACTAAATAATAAAAAATTATAAGTAACAATTCAGGGAAATAAAATAGTACAAATATTTGTTCTATCAAAGCCTAACAAAATCAGCACCAGGAAATGGGAACATCGCATGGGTGTGGAGCCTAGGGCACTTCTATAGATGAACGAAGGGGAAGAGGGGGTGAATGCAGTTAAGAATTCATTGTGTATACCACAAAATGAAGAAACGGGTGGGTGGGTCAAAATAGGGGAGGGAAGGATGTTGAAAGTATGACACCAAGATGCATTGTGTTCATAAAGTGTCTACATGTTACCTTCTTCCTTAATGATAATTAAAAATATATTTGAGAAGACAACAAGATACCTTATATATAATATGTATAGTATGTGTTGCGTTTGTATGGCATAGATATAAAATCGTAGATTGTAATGAGTACTTTGAAAGATGCAAAATTATATAGGTCCATCTATCATATTTTCAGAGTTTATACTACTTAGTGTAATTAGTGTATATTTAGAAAATACAAGCAAAATTCACTTGTTTTAAAACTACACGTTTTCTTAGTATTCCATCTAGTACAAATCAATTACATCATGACATTTACATTGGGCTATTACACCTAATGTACTGATAATTTAAACTGCATGGGAACATGTATAAAATCATAATGTATATGATACTATGTAGGTGTCATCTGTCAAGTTTAGTGCCAATGTGGAGATGGTAACAATCTTCCAGTCTACAGGGGCTATTTTAGATTATTATTTCTTAAGTGGAGCAGATAAAACACCAAATAAAACAATTTAATGTTGCCTTCTCAATTTTCTGTCAGTTATATACACATAAACATACATACATACATACACTCATACATACATACATATATACTACTCATTCCAGTTTTCAGATTTAAAGTCTAGAATTGATGAGTTGATGCATATGAGTGTTACTCATAGTCTTCTCAAGCTAAAAAGTTCTGAATGTTCATGATAGAAATGACATGCCCTAAATCATATGTATGATTGGAAAGAGAGGCTTAAGTTATTACTAACTTCTGTAACTGAGTATTAAAATAAACATAATAAAATACTGAAATCAATTACTAATTATTTTAAATTAGTAAACATAGGAAGAAAACATGTATTTCTTGACCGCCATACAATAGCTCCCTGTAACAGTCCCACGTCATTTCCCCATAGTGTAAATGCCAACTCTACTTTGCTGAACGTGGAGATTATTGACCCATGCTTTCCTTGGGAAAAAAGAAAAGAAAAGGATGATACTTAGTGTTTGGTTTTACATAAAATCCAAAGAGGCTTTGATTGTGCATACCTAGAAGAAAGAAACTAATAAACCACCTATAATTTAAACAATATAAACAACTTTTTTCTCTCTAATTCATTTGGTTGCTGGTTTCTATATTTTTACTTTTGAAATGTATATTTGTATTCTATTAGCATTTAACTAATGAAATACTTTAATGTAACATTTCCTCATAAAATTCAGCATATACTGTAAGAGTAGGCCAGGAATGTTCTGGATGTATGTTTAAATACAAAGGGCTATGCTTCTTTACACGCTGGTGGTACATTAACATTAGCCTTGGTCTCTAAGACTCACTATCTTCTTCCTTAATGACACCATTGAAAATTACTCATCCTCTGATTATACTCTCATTTTCTTTAGATGAAGATAAAGATTATATAAAGTACATTTCTATATATCTTTCAATATTTTAATTATTTTATTTATTTGTACAAAGGAATTTTAATTCAACATATTTATGAGTAAAATGAATAATGGTCAAAGTCATTCCTATTATTCTCCACCCATCTATCCCAACAGAAAACAATCTTTCAAGTCATCTCTTTCCCTCTTCACACATGTACATCAAATATTAAAGCTATGTTCACACATTGTTTCTTCTCAATGGTCTGTCACTTTCCCTGAGAGCTTAACATCTCACTAATTTCTTTTTATATATGATAATAAAATTGGGGAAAATAATTGTTAGCTCAATAGTGTTAGCAATTTACAGAAAAAATTCAGTATACTTTGATAGTTTGGGCTTATCATGATTCTTCATGTTTATTATTAAAATCTCTAGTGATAACGACTTTATTAATATTTTTCCAAATCTAACAAATTATCCATTCTTTGATGGTTTGTCTAAAAGCAATCTTAATATCTTTCTTCCTTGTCCACAACATCCTGACTACAATTCTACTGAGGTATAAAGGCATTGGATTGAGATTAGTGACTAGCATGGATAAAGAACATAAATGAATCTATGAAAGAAATGTGAGTTTAACCAGCTTGTACTAAATAATGTCTTTAGTAAAAAGGATGATTTGACAAGCAATCTTATTTAATATACTCTCAGAGAAAATTTCTATTTATATGTAGAACACTTACATGTAAAACACTACAACAGCAAATACAAATAAGACCAGTGTAGAATCACAAAAACTGTACTTCTGACAATCTTCAGGCCTTATGAAAATAGGCAGGTGCTTTTGTAAACTTTTCATTTGTGCTAATGATTCTGGAAAAATGCAAAAGATTGATTAGACAAGTATTTCAAAATATGGTAGAAGTACATTTTTCTTTATATTTACATACTATTGGCAAAAAAATTGTTAATGAATTGCATGCTTCATCAACCAGTTAAACACACTCCTTATATAAAATTCAGTACATTTTAAAATATAGACATAAGTTTTAGAGTAAAACAAATATGACTGAAATTTATCTTATCAAAATATTGTGTGTGATCTAGAGAAATGACTTATCAGTAGAAGGCTTCCTTAGCATGCAGGAGGCACTGTATTCAATCCTCAGAACAAATGAAACAACAAAAATGTGTAAAATGCATTGGAGTTAATGGTAAATGATGCCATTTTCTTTCTTTTTTTGTTTGTCAGGTATGAGGCTTGAACTCAGGGCTTGGGCATCATCCCTAAGCTCTTCAACTCAAGGTTACCAGCCTACTCCTTGACCTACAGCTCCACTTATGGTTTTCTAGTGGTTAATTAGAGATAAGAGTCTCACAGATATCAGTGCCCTGGTTGACTTAGAACCATGATCCACAGATCTCAGCCTCCTGACTAGCTAGGATTACAGGAGTGAGCCATCACGCCTGGCTAAATGATATTATTTTCAATATTGTAAGCATTTTAAGCACAAAAACCCTCTAAGGATTTTGATGGAACATCTAGTCTCCAAAAAAATTCAATGGGGGGAGACTTGTGAGATAGAGTAAATGAAATATTAGTATATAATACTATAGTTGTAAAGAATATTTTTTCTTCTGATATGTACTCTAGAGTACTGAAAACTCACTTTTAACTTACTTAATAAATGGTCTTTGTAAAACTGTTATTAAATCAATGAATACCTGTAGGAAAGAATCCCAATTTGATTTTAAAGATATAGCTTGAACTAAACTTTAATGGAATGGACAGAAGAACTACTTCATATGAAGCAATTAAAGTATTTGTCATATGCAAAATTTATTACAATAATATTTTGTTTAAAATGTTATAGATTGAAATAGGCAAAAATCCAAGCTATCATTTAATTATGGTCTTTATTCACTGGAGCAGTTACGGTTGACAATGTGGAAATTAGAGCAAAAATATACTTTAAATGCCTGATTTTAATAGTTAAACAGAATTCTAATTTCCTATGAATTATGAGGAATAAAAGCTTCATTCAATGAAATTAACATTTAAAAATTGATATCAAATATATTGCATTACTAGTATTTTCCTCAGCTTGTTATAGTTCTGTTTTATCTTCTCCTAATTCTCCAGTTGGATAGTTCTAATGACTAGATGTCAAAATCAAAGCTGATACAGATTTACAATCCCAGTTATTCGAATTACAACTAAAGAGTTGGGGAACTATCTATGTAACACATCTGAGGATCTTATTACATATATTCTTTTTTTGTGCATTACATATATTCTTGATGGTGGGAGAGATAATAGCGATTGCAGAGACACTAATTCTTTAACTCAAGTTGAGTATCTTAATTTGAGACACTTTTGATTTGCATCTCATTAAATAGCAATTACTTTGCTGGGGATTCTATGGAAGGAATAATCATTTCAACTATTCCTTTTGAATCCCTAGGACCTTTCATAAGACATTTCATGGGCCAGGAGCGTGGCCTAGCAGTAGAGTGCTTACCTAGTAAGTACAAATCCCTGGGTTTGATTTCTTAGTACACAGAAAAAATCCCAAGTGCTGCTGTGGCTCAAGTAGGAGACCACTATCCTTGACAACGCTCAAGGACAGTGCCCAGGCAATTAGTTCATGCCCCAGGAATGGCAATTAATAAAAGACATTTCACCAAATTGCCTGTTAATTTGTAATGCAATTTTTCTGTATATTTATCAGCTTGCACATGTCATCTTTGCTATTATTTTTCTTTTTTATTTAATTTTATTGTCAGCATGGTGGACAGAGGGGTCACAATGACATATATAATGTAATGAGTACATTTCTTGTTGGAATCATTAATGCCCCCATGTTTTTCTTCCACTTTCCCCTGCCTCACCCCTTTCCCCCAAGGTGTAGATTTCATTTCGTACATACTGTCTTATTTGTAGCTCTATTGGCTCACCCTTTGTCCTTTTATCTCACCGTATTGTTCCCCTTCCATTCCCTAATTCAAATAAAGGTATGTACAATATACCAGGTTCCAAAATTAGATACAGTGACAACAGGGGATAAACCATGGGAGTTGGAAAACAAAGGAAAAAAAGAAATAACTTCAGATAGTACTTTAAAAGTAGCAACCACAAAGAAAAAATATTGTTTGCAAATTATGGAGTTCATTTCACTTAGCATCATCCTATATCATATGCACAAAGGTTTTGAGCTATTGTGATCCTCTGCTAGGCAGATCCCAGATGTGAACTATTTATTGCAAATGAGGTAAACCATAGAGCCTATGTTTCTTTGAGTCTGGCTTACTTTCAGCACAACCATGTTCATTGCAGCATTTCCCACAGCTAAGATATGGAAACAGCCCAGATGCCCCTCAGTAAATGAATGGATCAAGAATATGTGATACTTATATATAATGGAATTCTATGCTGCCATCATCACCTTTGTAAGGAATTGGAAATCCTTGGAAAAGCACATAGAGCTTTAAAAGTAACTAGATCAGATAGTCAATCTCCTTAAACATATAAAAACACATGAATTCATGTTATTCATCAATTTTCAGCATTTGACGTTTATGTACAATAAAATACCTGCTAACCATCAAATTTTACAGCTATTCATATTCCTCTTACAGATAATTTAATTATTGGGATGTATGCTGAATAGACATTAATGTATGAGGAGGACATTGCAAAAATCCAGTTTCTAAACCAAATGCAAAATTAGTTTGCACCTATTTTTTTGAAAAAAAATTCTGAAGTGCTCATTAATATACTCAAAGGCCTTAGAATATGGAAAACATTTTTCATCATTATTAAATATGTAACCCAGATCATAGCAAAACTAATTGCTTTAAAGAAACTTCAAAATAAAACAGCCAACTCAACATGATTTCTCTAAGATTACTTAAAAGCTTAAAATCTTAGATTCAACTGCAAAAGCAAAGGATGTAAGTTTATGCCCAAAAGACATGATGATTAAAATGTTTTAGTATTCAAGTGCACGAGCTAATCATTTTAAACTTTCCTATGTTATATTTGTTTGTTCTTCTTTCATCTTGCTTATTCTTTTCTCAATTCCATGGTTTAAAATTCCTTTAGAAGTATAATTTTATTCAGAGTAAAATATATTTGGTAATATGCAGAAATTTTCAAAAGAATTATAGAGACTTTCTGCATATTTCTTGATTCCATATACAAAAAATGTGACGTTAAATTGAGGATTAACATATGAGATGATATAAAAATATTGTCCATAATTTTCTTATGAATGACAGAATTCACATTATGAAATGGAAAAGATATATGTAGACTATGACATGACCTACGATTGCTCTATCATCACAACATGGAGGAATTTTTTTCTTTCTTTATTGTAATTAATAGAAGGGTTACACTATATTTGCCAGATAGAAGGTGCATTAATTCACATACATTGATACCCTTTCTCATGTCTTGGTTCCCATTACCCTCCCTCACACCCTCACCCCTTATCTTGTTTCCCCCCTTCCCTATCCTATTTCAAATAACCAAATACAAATATATGCAGTATATCAGATAACAAAGCAAGATACTGTAACAATATGAGATAACCAAGGGACAACAAGAGATGAGAGATAACATAGTCCATTAAGGAAAACAATCTCTCATTAAATGGCTTTTGTTCCTATATCCTAGAGGTCCTTTCATTTGGAGTCATATTATATGGCCTTATGTATCTAGGTTTTGTTCTATTGCAAATCTCTGCTAGTAGAGCCCAAGGTTTCTACTGATTATGACAAATGAGGGAAACCATTGAGCCTAAGTTCCTTTGAGTCTGGCTTACTTAATTTAATATGATTTTTTCTAAGTCTTTCCATTTCCTAACAAATGTGACGATGTCATTCTTTCTGACAGCAGCATAGAATTTCATTGTGTACAAATACCACATCTTGTTGATCCACTCATCAACTGAGGGACATCTAGGTTGGTTCCATATCTTTGCTATGGTGAATAACGCTGCAATGAACATCATTGTGCTAGTGGATTTACTATGTCCTTATTTCTGGATGATTGGGTAAATGCCAAGTAGTGGAATTGCTGGGTCATAGGGGAGCTCTGTTTAGTCTTTTGAGGAACTGCCATACTGCTTTCCAGCACTCCCATCAGCAGTGTAGTAGTGATCCCTCCTGGCCACATCCCCTCCAACATCTCTTGTTACTAGTTTTCTTGATCCTGGCCATTCTAACTGTAGTGAGGTGAAATATTAGAGGTGTTTTGATTTGCATTTCTTTTATGACCAGAGATGTGGAGCATTTCTTCATGTGTCTATAAGCCATTTTTGTTTCTTCTTCAGAGAAGATTCTCTTTAAGTCTTTGCCCCATCTTTTAATGGGATGGTTGTTTCTTTGGAGATTAGTTTTGGAGCGATTCAATTTTTTGAGCTGTTGATATATTTTAGATATGAGGCCTTTGTCTATTGTACGGTTGATGAAGATCTTCTCCCATTCTGGAGGCATCCTAATTAATTTACTAGCTATGTCCTTTGCCTTACAGAAGCTCTGCAGTTTAATGCAATCCCACTTATCCAGGCTTTCTGTGATTTGTTGTGAGTCTTGGTCCTTATTAAGAAAGTTTCGACCTGTGCCAAGGAGGTCTAGTGTATTTCCTATTCCTTTTTGTAATGTTTTCAAGGTGTCAGCTTTTACCTCAAGGTCTTTGATCCATTTGGAGTTAATTCTAGTGCAGGGTGACAATGAAGGATCCAAATTTACTTTTCTGCAGATGCTTAACCAGTTCTGCCAGCACCACTTGTTGAAGGGGATGTCTTTTTTCCATTCTATTTTTTTGTCTCCCTTGTTAAAGATTAGGCAGCCATAGGTCTGTGGTTTAATATCTGTGTCCTCAGTTCTATTCCATTGGTCTTCAGGCCTGTTCTTGTGCCAGTACCAAGCTGTTTTGATAATTGTTGCTCTGTAATAGAGTCTAAAGTTTGGTATTGAAATTCCTCCTGTGCTGTTCTTTTGCTAAGCAATGTTTTTGCTATATGGGGTCTTTTATTATTCCATATGAAAATTTGGATTTCCTCTTCTATTTCTTTAAAGAATGACATTGGGATATTGGTGGGTATTGCATTGAATTTGTAGATAGCCCTTGGCAAGATTGTCATTTCCAATCCAGGAGCATGGGATGTTTTTCCATTTCCCCAGTTCTGCTTTAATTTCCTTTTTCAGGGTTTTAAAGTTTTCATCAACACGGTCCTTTACATTCTTAGTTAAGGTAATTCCTAGGTACTTTATTTCCTTTGAGAGTATTGCAAAAGTAGTTGCTTTCCTGATTGTTGCCTTGTTCCTCTCACTGTTGGTGTAGAGGAAGGCAGTTGATTTTTGAGGGTTATTTTATACCCTGATACCTTGCCAAAGTTTGAATCAGCTCAAGGAGCTTGGGAGTGGAATCTGTAGGGTACTTTAAATATAGAATCATGTCATCTGCAAAGAGGGAATGTTTCACTTCCTCTTTCCTTATTTGGATCCCCTTTATGTTTGCTTCTTGCCTTATTGCACTGACTAGGAATTCTAATACTATGTTAAAGAGGAGTGGAGAGAGTGGGCATCCTTGTCTCATTCCTGATTTTAGAGGAAATGGCTTTAGCTTTTCATCATTAAGTATAATACCAGCTGTGGGTTTGTCATACACAGCCTTTATTATACTGAGGAATGTTCCATGGATTCTTAGTTTCTTCAGAGCTTTTAACATAAAGGGGTGTTGGATCTTGTCAACTGCCTTTTCTGCCTATTTGTCTATTGAGACAATCATGTGATTTTTGTCCTTACTCCTGTTGATGTGTTGAATTATATTAATTGATTTGCATATGTTGAACCAGATTTGCCTCCCTGTGATGAATCCTGTTTGATCATAGTGTATAATTTTTTTGATGAGTTGTTGTAGACGGTTGGCCAGTATTTTGTTGAGAAGTCTTGCACCTATGTTTATCAAAGAAATAAGTCTGTACTTCTCTTTCTTTGATGAATCTCTGTCTGGTTTGGGGATGAGGGTTATACTGGCTTCATAGAATGAGTTTGGTAAAGAACCTTCATTTTCAATTTCGGTGAAGAGCTTGAGGAGCATTGATGTGAGCTCTGCTTTGAAGACCTTATAGAATTCAGCTGTGAATCCATCTGGCCCTGGGCTTTTCTTAGGTGGAAGGTCTCTTATTGCCATTTCTATTTCAGTGCTTGAAATAGGCCTGCTTATTTGGGTTACTTCTTCTTGGTTTAGTGTGGGTATGTTAATATTAGCTAGGAATTCATCTATTTCTTCTAGATTCTCCAATTCGTTGGCGTAAAGGTTTGAGAAGTATTCCCTTATGATATTCTGAATCTTGGTAATTTCTGTCATGATATTACCATTTTCATCTGTGATTTTGTTTATTTCCGTATGCTCCCTTCTTTTTTGGTAAGATTTGCTACAGGTATGTCAATTTTGTTAATTTTTTCAAAGAACCAACTCCTTTTTTGTTTATTCTTTCTATAGTTTTTTTTGGACTCCCATTCATTTAATTCTGCTTTGATATTAATAATTTGCTTCCTTCTAGTGGGATTATGGTTGGTTTGTAGCTCTTTTTTCCAGAAGCTTAAGGTGACACATTAAATTGTTGGTTTGCAATTTTTCCAATTTGTTATTGTAGGCACTCCGAGGTATAAATTTTCCTCTGAGTACTGCCTTTGCCGTGTCCCAAAGGAGCTGGTATTTTGTGTACTCCTTTTTGTTGAACGTCATAAACTGTTGGATTTCTGTTCTGATCTCTTCGATGACCCATTGGTGATTCAATACTGTGTTTTTCAATCTCCATGAGTTACAGGGTTTTTCGTTGGTGAAGATGGGTGTTCAGTTCCAATTTGATGACCTTGTGGTCTGAGAGAGTGCAGGGAATAATTTCAGTGTTTCTGAATCTGTGCAGGTTTGTTTTATGCCCTAAAATATGGTCTGTTTTGGAAAATGTAGAAATTTTTTTTAATGTTTTGTTCTCTGTTTCTACAAAGAATTCTGTTCAACTCAGCTTTATGAAACACCAAAGTTTCTGTTATCATCGCAATTTCTATAAGACAATTGCTAATGCAATTTGATGGGATTTTCCTATAATATGCCTTAGAGCTTCAGAGAAATATTATATGTGACCTGAGGTTAATTATTGTCCTAGCATTGTAAATCACATATGATTACTTTAACTATACTTTGTTGTATGGCACAATAATAAAGTCTTTTTCCCTCAGAAGGATCAGAACTACACCTACAAATACTTCTATGGTACTGAGAAGTGTTTGAAGCCTATGAACAGGTAGTGGTTCTACATGGAGTAGGTCAATGGAACAGCATAATTATCATTTATTTTGTTAGCTACTGGGAAGGACAACTTAGAGCTACTGATCTACTAAGTGTGAAGATATTCTTTCAGGTGTGGCTAATTTAAGTTGGAATTGGGTCAAAATTTTCATGTCTGAAAAGTTTTGCCTGACAAGTCTTTTGCATTGTAAGTACAAAATTATTGTTTTCAAGTAAGGAAGTAATTAAAAGTCATTTATAACAGAGCATGGTTTCTCATGACTATCCCTAGGTACATTACATACTCAATTCTACCTATCCTTCTCTTATTTAGGACTAAACTCAATGTCTCTACATTTTTTATAAGTCTTTCTTCTATTGTTGTCTATGAAATTGTAAAAGGATTGCATTCACAGTTGATTTCTGTTCCTACAAGCATCTAACATACAGGGCTTTTCTGGTTTGGGGGATTACCAGCAATTACTAGTATTCCTTTCTCCACAGTGTTCAGATAACCTGACATCCTCCATTTGCCCACTGCTCCTTAATGCAGTATGATCACTCTTTCCTTTAAGGGGAAAAGTCTGTAGAGAACAATTATTTGGCTAAACATTACATTATTGCCTGGGTAGGGAATTCTGTGAGACTCTTATTTCCAATAAATCACCCAGCAAAAAGCAGAAGTGGTGTGATTCAAGTGGTAGAGCAATAGCCTTGAGCACAAAGGAGGCTCAGGATAGCACCTAGTCCCTGAGTTCAAGCCCTAGAAGTAGGAAAAATGGATGATCAGTGTGGAAACCTAATAATCACTCTGATAATGGATGCTCTTTTTGATGAGCATCATTTTGATGGAGAAATATGAGTACCAAATAACTTTATTCTCATTTTTTAGTAATCCATAATATATACTATGTCTTTAATTTCAGTGAAATAAGAATATCAGTGATGATACTGCTTACTGAAAACCATCTGTCTGTGTTCATCTGTATCACCAAACTTCTCAGCAATTTGTACTAGCAATTTGCATTAGCACAAGCTGTTATTTCTGTCTTTGCCAATGTTTAACAATGCCAGGTGATTTTTTTACATCTTCTCAGGTAGTATATTGTATTAAATTCTCAATGACATTTTTCATACTTTGGGAAGTAAAAAAATCTGCATTGTAAATTGCCTAATCAATAAAATATATGTACTATATTTTCAGTTTCATACCAAATATTTTTATATTTTTATTGTAATTAATAAAAGGGTTACATGATATTTGCCAGATAGGAGGTGCATTAATTCACATACATTGTTACCCTTTCACATGTCTTGGTACCCATCACCCTCCCCCCCACCCACCACCCACTCCCCGTCTTGGTTTTCCCCCCTTCCCTATCAAATTTCAAATAACCAAATACAAATAAATTCAACATATCAGATAACAAAGTGAGATACTGTAACAATATGAGATAACCAAGGGACAGCAAAGGAGATGAGAGATAACATAGTACCTTAAGGACAACAATCATTCATTATATGGCTTTTCTTTCAATATCCTGGAGGTCCTTTCAATTAGCTTCATACTATATGGCCTTATCATACCAAATATTTTTATGATAGTTACCTTCTAATTCAAAGTAGTTGTATTTCCTTTTGTGTTTTACTTGTTTATATTTGTGTTTCCTTTCCATTAGTTAATAAAAAGTGTACTTGCTAAGGGCTCAAGACTAGAATTTTAACTACTCACTGGGCTGAGAGTCGAGGATAACCCAGCCAGGAAAGTCTATGAGACTCTTTTCTCCAATTAACCATTTAGAGATAGAAGTGGAGCCATGGTAGAGGGGGTAGAATTCCAGTCCTCAGGGAGTACACAAAAAGGCAAAAAGAATGTAAAAGTATTGTTTATCATTTATACACTACTAGGTTCAGATTATAATGAGTTAAATGAAAATAAACATACTAATAAAAGTCTGTCTTAAAACAAAATAATCATTATTTTATATCTTGCTATGTAAGATAACTTACAAAGTCCACTTACACTTACAATTTTGGAAAATACATTAATCTGAAATTGACATTTTTCTAGGTCCTACATATTGACCTATGTGACTGTTGTGTTGTGCATTTACTGTAGTCTAAAGTTTTATTCACTTTAGTAGTCAGTCAGATGCTTAATATTATGCTCAATTTTGTCAAAAGGAAGAATTTGGAGCTGGGAATTGAATATTATTTTCTAGTATATGAGTGACAATAATATACTCCAAGGTCATTGGTTATATTTGGAACTACATTAGATGAAACATAGCAGACATTGTAATTTATAGCTTGATTTAGAGAAAAGTGTCAAAAACAGAATATTTGCAAAAACATTTCAAGATACCAAAAGAATACCTAGAAGGAACTTCTGTGGCCTGGACTGGAGTTGAACTGTGATCCTCAGATCTCAGCCTCCTGAGTAGCTAGGATTACAGATGTGAGCCACCATCACCCCACTGTGATGCAGCTTAAAATCTGTGTAACATTTAATTTTTCAAACTTTTTACTAATTCTAAACATAGAAACAGCCTTGTGAATTATGCATTCCAAAAGGTGATCTAAATACAATATTTTTTATCACCTTTTGTTGGTTGTAGGGTTTGAACTTAGAGTCTGGGCCCTGTTCCTCAGTTTTTCTGCTCAAAGCTAGCACTTTACCACTTTGATTGACAGCTTTACTTCTGGTTTTCTGGTTTTTAATCGACAATAAGAATCTCATAGGACTTTCTTGCCTGGGCTGGCTTTGAACCTCAGTCCTTACATCTTAGCCTCTTGAGATTACAGGCATAATCCATTAGCCCCCAAGAAATAATAATCTTTCTTTAATTTATAGTAAGTGTATGTAAGTCGATAAAGGGAATGATATTTTTTCTTCCATAGTTTATGTCAAAGTAAAATGTTGGTTCTAAAATTTGTTCAGAAATGCATAGAGATTCACAGTATATTTGAAAGGTATCTTAGCCTCTAGCTAATAATTTTTTCCTTTTCAATAATGTCAGAAATGACAGACAGTATTTATACACAAAGTTGAGTCTGACTATAAAAATGAGCTATGCCAAGTAAAAATCCTCTCAATGCTTGTTCAACTATATATAAAGATAATGGTCGAGAAAGAAAATTCAAGAAGATTTAAGGAAAGTATCCAGGTGGCTCACACCTGTAATCCTAGATACTCAGGAGGCTGAGATCTGAGGAACAAGGTTCAAAGCAAGCTGGGCCACAAAAGGACTTGAGACTATCTCTAATTAACCTCTAGAAAACATGAAATGGGGTTTGGCTTAAGGGTAGGGTGTTACCCTTGAGCTGAAGAGCTCAGGGACAGTTCCCAAGCCAAGGTCAAGCACCATGACCCACAAAAAAGAAAGGAAGGAAGGAAGAAGGAAGGAAGAAAGGAAGGAAGGAAGGAAGGAAGGAAGGAAGGAAGGAAGGAAGGAAGGAAGGAAGGAAGAAAGGAAGGAAGGAAGGAAGGAAGGAAGAAAGGAAGGAAGGAAGGAAGGAAGAAAGGAAGGAAGGAAGGAAGGAAGGAAGAAAGGAAGGACCCAGTACCTAAACCACATTGAAATCTGCACTTTTTCTTAGACATGTTATCTTGTAACCAGATAGCTCTACATCTGATTCTTAAAAAAAAAAAAAAAGGTTCCTTACACTTGCTATGTAATTGATAAAACAAGTAGTCCTCTTCCATTCATGTTTTATTAGCATACTTAAAGTAGCCTAATTGTACAATTGTACAGACATTTGGAGTTTACTTCTCTCCTAAAGAATTTAGGAAAATTGAAATTTTATATTGAACATGCCAAATCTGTGGGTGTAGATTCCTCTGTTTTATATTAGAAAGCATTTTTTCCAGTTAAGTCTTGTAGGATTTGAAATATTCTGAACTGCCATTTCTGATTTAGTAACATGTAAGCAACAAGGCTTAGTAAACTAGATATGACACACTGATCCCATAGTACATAGAATTGTATATAGCCTTTCCTTTTCCTTTAGACTGCAAAATATTTTATTTCTTTTCCTTAGCTTTTGTTTTCTTTCTTCCTAGGTTCAGTGATATATGTTTCACATGTATGAACTCAAGACCAAAGGTTTGAAACCATAAGAACATTAAGATGTTATAATTTTATACGAGCAAATATGTTTCAACACAGTTATTGTTGGGGTTATTGCAGAAGAGCTAAGATTTATCCAGCAAATTCCTGGAATAGAAAGCTGCCATTTCCTAAGCCTAAGCTTTTGAAGTTGACTAATAATCCTCTAGGAAGCTCCTATGATAATAATACGATTCAAGCAATCCTAATCAGTTCTTGTTTACAGGACGATTTCTCTGAATTATCCCAGCCTAAGTCTCAGGGAAAGACATTTTTGCTTTCCACAGAATTCCTTTTAATAGGCCAGTTATATTATACTAAATTCACCACTCTCTGTATGTTGTTGTGATTTAATGCTCTTGCCACATTTTTCAAGGAGGATTTTTGCTCCAATATTCTGATGATACTTTTGTGAATTTTTCCTGTAATGTTTACATTTTCTGATTTTCTCTTTGATTTTGAATTTAATGTATTCCTAAGAATAAGATATTCTAGTGTCTTTTTGATTTGGGTAAAATAGATTCTACTTATCAGAGACACACAGGAAAAGGGCAAACATTGCATTATTTCATCCAAATTTGAAAAATAATTGACCATGCTAAAATGATTAAAATCATAAAATTATAAAAAAACTGAATTAAAAGTGTTATCTCTCTGTTGGACATTGGTTGTTGAATATGCCCAAAGAGAATTCTATTTTTTTTTGGCGGTCTTGGCACTTGAACTCTGGGTTTGAGCACTGTCCCTGAGCTTACCAGCTCAAGACTACCACCCTACCCCTTGAGTCACAGCACCACTTCCAGTTTTCTAGTGATTAATTGGAAATAAGAATCTCACGGACTTTAGTGCTCGGGATGGCTATGAACTGCAATCCTCAGATCTCAACCTCCTGAGTAACTATGATTACAGGAGTGAGCTACCGCACCGGTGCCCAAAGATAAATTTTAAAGCATACAAGTTTTGTTGTGGTACATGTGAAGTTGCATAGTTTGATTTGTACAAGAAAATATCTCAAAGAAATTTTTGGCTCTGTAGGACAATATAGACTTATGTCCTTTATTTAAAAAAATTACTTTACCACATCTAAGGACACCAAAATTGTCCTTAGATGCTATGTTGAAAAAAAAAAAAACACATTTGGCCCAATATTTTTCTTTCTGCCATTTTTGATCAATTAACTATATATATATACTAGACTACATATAAGTATAATTATAACTCGATTATATATATAACTATATATATAACTATATATGTAACTATATATATAGTCTAGTCCATCATGAGGCTTGAACTCTGGGTCTCGGCACTATCCCTGAGTTCTTCAACTGAAGGCTACTGCCTTACCCCTTGAGCCAGAGAGCCCGCTTCTTGTTTTTCTAGTGGTTAACTGGAGATAAGAGTCTCAAGGACCTTAGCGCCTAGGCTGGCTTTGAACCAGATCTCGGCCTACTTAGTAGCTAGGATAACAGTGGTGAGCCACTGCATCCAGCTATCTATAATTATTAAAGTTGCTTATGCTTGAGGGTGATTCTCATATCTTCTGTAATTATTACTTTGACCATTCTGCTATGTTGATAACAAAAATATTTCAGATATATTTTCCTATTGCTAAGTTTACAAACAAACCTAGTGAAAGTAGCTTTACTAAGAATATAAAAATAAAATGTAATTAAGTACCAAATATGGACTAGAATAAGCACTTTTCTATTAATTAGATGTTTATTACTATGAAGTTTATTGAGGCACAGAGATATGAGGCTAAAGGCTATGTAGAATGTTCAATGCAAAGTAGAGACCCAGAGTTCATAGACAATTTCAAATGCTGACAAATTATTTAATTACTTATCAAAACCACAGTGCCCTGAAGATGAGTTAGTTTACTAGAAATGGAAAAAAATTGAAGACACAAATACTTTATGTCCATTATTGTAAAGATAAGTATATATTTGGAAAGATAATTCCCTATATTGTCTGAATTAAAAAATAAGGAAACCAAAATCTAAATTAAGTGATGCATAGAAGCATTACATTAATGCTTCATGGGTATTTTTTCTGAGATAAATACAACATATTTTTTCATCAAGAATTTTCTGTTAAAGCTACATTATTAATGTCTTGACTAAATTTTTAAATTTTTTCCACATTTGGACTTTGCATGACTGTCATGTACACTTGATAGGATTGCACCAGAACCATTGTTTCATTCTAATTATCTTTGTTAGTTTATTTAATGTGTTCAATAACTATGAGTAACTACTTGCATAAAACAGAAACTAGTCATAGTTTCCACAAAAAAGCATGTACTTAGCCATTCATGCATTCACAAAGACTATTTCTGTCCTCATTCTCTAGACTAGGTATGGGAGATAAAAGCATTAAAATGATAGGTGTGATACCTTTAAGAGAGAAGGAACACAGTTTATTGCAATAGTGCTTCAGGAGGTAAAATACAAGTTTACTAAAAGAGCACATTTAGGAAAAAATCCATTTCTATGCAGGATTTTGGAAGGCATTTAGTAATAGTCATCCATAAGTAACTAAAGAAGAAAACCTTTCATGTTTACAAAAGCTAAGAATGCTCAATTTCCAAACTTAAGATTGTAATCATTGCATATGTTGTTTTAAATCCGATTTACTTAAGTTACAATCGTTAATACAATGTTATTCTATAAAAATTGTTGTTTTATTGTATTTCTTACTGGGTGATGACTAGAAAAAATCTGTATGTGTATAATACACATGCAATTATTTTTTCACATATTTTTCATTAACAAATGGTTTAATTTGTGTATACTAAGCATATCTATGGGCCCAGCCATATACATAATGCATTCTTTTAGGTGTTAAGTTCAAATATTCATACTTCCTTTTTTTAGTTACCTGTAATATGACTTCATATTGTTGTTTTTACTATTAAAACATAGAGAAGGGGAAACACGCATGCAGTGCCCATACATTTTCATTTTAATTTAATGCTAACTTCAAAGTCCGTGTATTAATTTAAAGATGTTTGTTAGTCAGTTCAGATATTCTCTCAAATTCAGCTGAAATTAGTAACTCCTGCTCAAAATATATAATTAATTCTGAAGTTTGAATAATGCTTAAGTTGTACCTGCATGAAGTTTTGTTTGAGAAAATCAATACTGTTTGCCAAAAATAGAATGCTTCTTAGAAAATAATTGAAGGAATAAAATTTACTGCGCAGCACAGTGAGTAGGAGTTGATTGAGACAGTGATTATTACGTGTATGAGTTATACTACTTAATTATGTTTAAATTTTCTATCAGAAATAATTTTCTAACTTTCTTATTATAATTTATGTGAGTCCCTTGAATTGAATCAGCCTACTAGCATCTGTTTTCAAGTAACCAAAGGAATTCATAGAAATAAAGCTACCTAAATTTCATAATATCATGAAAAGTATTATGTAAGATTCCTGATAAATTCTTCAGTGCTCCAATGTTAACTAGAATCAGCTTCTTTTACTAGGACTGAGACAAAGATGAACTTGTACTTACAGGAAATAAGAGCAGATCAGAGAAGTTCCTGATGAATGGAGTAAAATGAGACTGTGAGACATATGGAGACTGTCTCCAAAATTGTCAGTTGTTACTATAGTTTCTGGTTAAATAATAAGTGCATCAAGTTTAGCCTATAAAAATGTCAGAAGTTTCTAGGGTATCAACAATGGCTATTTTAATATCTGCTTTAAACTTTTAAAGCTATTATTTGTCAGCATTATCTTAAAATTACTTTTGAACTTGTAATAATTGCAATAAGACCCAACAATAGCTTTAAGGGTGTTATGTACCCAAGGTTAGATAAAATTTCAAGCAGTATGGTTTCTGTGTAGCTTTATCTTTCCCTGAAATTATTCTTACAAATAACACTCTCTAGGCAACTGAGATAACCCACATAGTTTATATGATTAATATGCGATCTTCCTTCCTGAAACAGTTTACATATGCAATATACAGCATCTGGACCTTGTAATTGAATTTCTGAAGTTCGTTGTGATTTGGGAGCTGCATATGGGTCACTAATCATTATCCAGACACCATCGTTCTCAGCACACATACAATTAATCAACTCATTAATTATGGAAAAGAGAGTCTCAGGGAAGTCTAGCACACTATTTCTTAAGCAAATATTTTACCTGTGAGCTCTAAGAAGGAGCATCTCCATTAGCTATGGTCTTAAGATTATTGTTAGACATTTATGCACACAGCTTTTAAAAAAAGTCCATAGGAAGAGTCAATATAAAAATCTTTCAGACATATTCTTTCCTATATATCCATGGAGCTTAATCACTTCTGGTTAAATCACTGCTCTGCTCAGTTTTGGATTTTTATCTTCTGAAGCTAAAGTCAATAATGTTTTTATTTAGCCAAATGCAACCAATTGTAAGAAAAACAAATCATGCTCATTATTACTGTTATTATTTTTACTAGACATTTGACAGAATAAAATGGATAATTAGGGAAAGTAAAACATTGTTTAGAGTTTCCTTTTCTTACACCACATTAGTAAACCCAGGAAATTTTATCTAATGCTGATACTTTATATTTAACTAAGGAAAGGAAAGTCAGTAAATATGTCTTCTCAGTTTCTTGGCTTGTTAAATAACCTGCCCACTTTTTCCCTTCATCAGTCCAGGCTTTTTGGTATATATATATTTTTTGGTATTTCTTTAGGCTACATAACTTGCCTCATGACCTCTTGTATAAAGACACACACATTAATTTAAAAGAGATAAATTACATAAGACCAATGCCAGTCTAAAATAATCATAAAAGATAACAGAATATTGGCTCCAGGTAGATACAGGAAGGAGTCTGTCGTTAAATGTATGTGGTGCTGAAGGAAGATGAACAGTTGTTTGCTGTCTTCACTGAAGCTAGAAATGGCTTAATCTGAAAAGGAGAGACAAGTAGAGATTTTCTGTCTTCAAATTTCTAATGGGATTTTTGGCAGAGGACCATGTGACATGTAAAATTTGATTCCTTGTTATGTGGAGGAAGAAAATATAAGTTAATTACAGAACCACTCCATTTCGAGATGGGAGGGAACATCAACTCACATTTCTTATATTTCTTTTTTTTCTGATAGCATATGCACAGACTTCTCTGAGCTATAATTTTCCATGCCTAAGCTACTCCAAAATTTATGAAATATCCCTGAAGTCATAGACTTGTAGCTATTTGCTTCAAAACTTGTCAGATGTTAAAAAATCAAGATAAACTGATGTTTTATAATTTGAGAACCACCTCTTGTGTTTCAAAATTTAATTCAGTTTCAATTGCTTTTGGTGGAAAATTTATCATGGAAGAAACATCTCCTTGTCTTTTTTATTATTATCACACCCATTTATATATCCATGAGAAATAGTATCAATGATGGACATTCAAAAATTTTCAATTTTAACCAGAACCCCATGTGTCCCTGATTGCAAGAATGGCTATGATTTTTTTTTCTTTTGAATAAATGAGCATAGACCAAAGTAGTAAATATTGGGATAAAGTATGGTCTTTGGTAGATGATAGAAAACATTTCTCAGAGAAAACTTTACAAATAAAACCATCGGAGTATTTCAAGATTGATTTCTGTAAATATGAGAAAATGACTACTAAATCATTTATATTAAGCTAAAATATCATATAGATTTCCAGTATACTGTAATTTTGCCACTTCTCAGCAGAAAGCATATGAACTGGTTTAGAATGGATCTGGGAGAATACTGAAGAGATAAAGCAGGAAATCTAAATAAAGCTTCTACTCAAAATAGATGGTGAAATAGATTCCTGATGCCCTAAGTTTCTGCTCCTACTGGCAGATTCCAATAAATCAATTTTCATATTGACTTTTGGGTTGGTTAAGTTCTGTATGGGAATATGACGTACTATTTAAAACATGCCCCAGTCATGAGTTTGCTTTTTACATAGATTCCTTTGGGTTTGCCTGGCTTAGGTTCACACTGAGACCCTCCTATCTCCACCTGCTGAGTAACTTGATTTGAGAGCTGCCATGTTATAACTTCTTCCGTTGTTCTGAGGTTAAATCAAAGATGTTTACAGACAGATTACCATGTGTTTACATACAGCAATATAGGTTCAGCTTGTGTACATAGAAGATGTGGCTTCTCTTTAGGACTCCTGTTTCTAACTACCTGCCGTCATAACAGCACATGATCCAAGTAAGGTAAACAGAAAAAAATGATATTATGGTCTCTTTTAAGAGGGTCATAGAGAAGGCAGTAATACAATGTTTACTTGATATTTGAATTAAACAAGGCAAGTCATTTAAGATAGAGAAGTAATTAACAAGATCTTGTTGCTTCTTTTTTCATTGTATTATATTGTCTGGATAATTAATAGAAGAGTTACAGTTACATTAGTCAGGTACTGAGTATCTTACGTCTTGAACATTGATACTCCTCACATTTTTTCCCACTTTTCCCTCCTTACCCCCTCCCAATTATCTTGTTTTTCCCCTTCCCTACTTTAAATAAACAAACAGATATGTAATATACCATGCACAAAAGTTACAGTAACAATATGAGATAAAACATAAGAGGGGGAAGAGAAAAAGAAATAACTTTGCATAGTACATTAAGAACAACAATCACAAAGATAAACCTCTTGTTTCCATACCTAGAGATCATGTTGCTTAGCCTCATCCAATATGGCCATATGTACATAGCTTTTAGGCAACTGTGATCCTCTACTAGGAGAGTCCTAGATGAATATTTATTATTGCAAATGAGAGAAACCATGAAATCTATATTTCTTTGGGTCTGGCTTACTTAATATGATTTTTTCCAAGTCTTTCCATTTCCTTACAAATGGGACAATGTCATTCTTTCTGATGGAAACATAGAGTTCCATTGTGTATATACCACATCTTGTTGATCGGATCATCTACTGAGGGGCATCTGGGTTGGTTCCATGTCATTACTATGGTAAATGGTGCTGCAATGAACATCCTTATGCTAGTGGATTTAGTAAGTATTTGTTTCTGGACATTTGAGTAATTACCCAACAGTGGGATTGCTGGGTCTTAGGGGAACTCTATGTTTAGTCTTTTGAGGAATCGACATACTGCTTTCCATAGTGGTTGAACAAGTTTACACTCCCACCAACATACTAAAGCCACAAAACCTAGTTACATAAGGTCATGTAGGATGAGACTAAATGAAAGGATCTCTAGGGTATAGAAATGAGAGCTTCATCTGGTGTGATTATTGTTCTTAATATACTATGCTATTTCTCTTCTTCTTTGTTGCCCTTTGATTAATCCTCATATTGTTACTGTATCTGACTTTGTTACCTGGTATGTTGTATATACATTTATTTGTTTATTTGAAATGGAAAAGTGGGGCCAGGAGTTTGGCCAAGTGATAGACTGCTTGCCTAGGAATCAACCCAGGTTTAATTCCTCTGTACCACACACATAGAAAAAAGCCAGAAGTGGTGCTGTGCCTCAGTGGTAGAGCTCTAGCCTACAGAAAGCCCAAGAACAGTGCACAGGCCCTGAGTTTATGGCCCAGGAGTGGAAAAACAAAAGAAAAAGAAACAGGAAAGGAAAGGGGGAAAACAAGATGAGTGGTAGGGGGAAGGAAATAGGGACAAAAGGACATGAGAAGGGGTTTCAATGTCTGAGAAGTAATGCATCTGCTATCTGGCAAATGTGACTGTAAACCATCTATACATTACCTCAAAAATAAAAAATAAACTAAAAAATAAAAAAGACAGTTTGAAGTATCATAAATAAATTCAAACACTTCAGTGGATTATTTCAATTTATATATACCCATCTGTAATGTTTGATTTTGCCATCATTATCTAGAGATGGGAAACATATTTTGCATAACTTACTTTGTATCATTGTACTTCCATTATTTTTTCAAGTTGTTTGAACATTTTTGTTATTTTTAATATATTTATTGTTATTGTAAATGTGATGTACAGAGGGCTTATAGTTACATAAGTCAGGTAATAAGAATGTCACTCCTTCCTTCAGTTTCTCCCATTTTTCCCTCCCATCCCTGCCCACAAGTTTTATAGTTCATTTCCCACATACTGTCAATTTTGTTCAAAATAAATCAGTTTAAAGAAATAGGCCTTTAAGAATACATAACACTACTCTAGATAGCAATGGCTAATTGCATGTAAAATGCTAAGCCACTGAATAGTAGAACCTATTTCCATTTGTTAAACACTTTCTTCTGTATAGGAGACAAAATAATCATGTGAGACATGAGACTTTGAAAATAAGTAACTCGCGTATTTGTTTTAAACCAGCATTATGTTCACTGATTCTTTGAAGAGGAATGTCTTATTTATACACAGTGATTGTCAAGCAGAGAGTATGCTTGGTTGTGTCATATAAAATATCATAAATATCCCATGAACAAGTAGAAAGAAATGGACGTATTTGCCCCTCACAGTTCTGGACATCAAATATTGGCAGTTTTAGCTTCTCCTGAGCTCTAATGTTTTTGCTTGTATTTGCTGACCTTCTCACAGCATGGCCTTTTCTTTCTGTGGACACATCCCTAATTTTTTCTTTCCTTTCTCACTAAAAAAAAAAAAAAAAAAAAAAAAAAACAAAAAAAACAGGCCTTTTGGGTTAGTTATATCATTATAATCTTTTTGATACTGGTGACATTCTTCAAGTGCAATTGTATTAGATGCTAAGACTTCAGTATGTAAATTTTGAGTGGATATAAGCCAGTCTTGAGTTCCTGAGCTAGAAGATGATGAGTCAAAGCATATGAAAATTATTAATAAGAGGTGGAAAGCTATTGATTTAATAGCTCCATTAAAACTCTCTTCTATTGACATGTGCTCAAAGGTTCTGTGCTTCTTCACTTAATAACTTACTTGGTGACCAAATAAAGGAAAATTTTTCCCTCCTACTATGAAGAATCTGAGGTTTTCTGATTATGAAATGCCAAAGCTAATTTATAAATAAAAGCAACAAGGAAAATGACTTTAGTTTCAGGCTAAACTCCAGAAAGCAGGAAATTCATGCTCAGTGACTGAAAGAAATGGAGTGATAAACCATTTGATGAAAATAATTACCTTTATAATATGTGAAATGAAACTGGCTAAGCAAATATCTCCTAAATTTCTTGCTATCAATCCAAGCCTGCTCATTACTGACTACAGTTACCTCTATTTACTAAAATTACAAAAGACACATTAAGATAAAAAGAGGAACTCAATTAAGCACTTCCCAGTTGAGTAGCAGTGCAGAAAAAAAGTAGAGAAAAAAATTTAGAAATTCTAATTCTTGCATGATTGATAGGAGTAGATCATTCCCATTTACAACTTTCAAGAGTTAAATTAAGAAGCTGGGCACTGGTGGCTCGGGCCTGTGATCCTAGATACTTAGGAGACTGAGATCTGAGAATCACGGTTCAAAGCCAGCCCAGCCATGAAAGTCCATAAAACTCTTATCTCCAAATGACCATCAGAAAAGTGGAAGTGATGCTGTGGTTCAAGGTGGTTGGGTGGCACTCTTAAGCTGAAAAGCTCAGTGGCAGTGCCCAGGCCCAGAGTTCAAGCCCCCTGACCGACAAAAAAAAGGGGGATATCGAATCACAAAGACTATTTAGGATTCAGCTCCTGATTAAGATAAGATCAAAGTGTAATTTATGAAGCTCACTGAAACCAAAGAATAAAATGAACAATATTGCACCATTCTTTTCTGTGAAAAAAAAGAGCCCAGAGAAGATACTGAGGATATACCTTATAAGAAAATCTGGTAATTCAGTGATCATCTGATTGAATTGACTGAGGAACTTGAATATAAAAAATATCATACATCTAATGGCAAGCGAACTATAGTAAAAATACATTTTTAGAGTCCATTATAATTTTCCAGAGTGGTACTTCAATTCCAACACCACTGTTAGCTTAAATATATTGTGATGATATCAGACTTAGCTGGATTTTGGTTCTCCAATATTCAACAGGAAGAAGACAGTATTGATCATGTATATAATCACTTCACAAGACTTTTTTTTCAGATTTTCAATGGGTTTTCCAGATTTCCCAAAAGAAATACAAAGGAAAGTGCATTTGGAGTATTTTAGGAGGTAATCCAGTAGGACATTATTAGGAACTTTGGAAAAGAATATAAACACCCATGCAAGATGCAGTAATACATTATACTATGGTTAGTATAGCTGATGGTCCATGAGTGGAATTTTATGAGTACAGACATATGTGTTTTTGTGTGTTATGTGTGTGTATGTGTGAGAGAGAAAGTCCCAGAATGATGTTATGTGAAACATACAATTTATTATTTCTAAATTACACAATCTATTTATTTAACTTTTCTATTTGAAAAGCAAATACATGCCATTACAAATTTTCTTAAAATTTCTGTCACATTTCCCCCCATTTGTGTCTGCCTAATTTGTCTTCATACTCTACCTTTTTCTCCTCTCACACACAATCATAACAACTTAAAAATACACACATATACTCATCTTATTAATGAAAAAGAAGTGTCTAATACTGGTATCTACGTGCTGTGTGCAATTCATATAATCTAATATTGAATAGAGACTGCCTTTTATAAGATATCTAAAAAATAAGACAGATGGTCTCTTTCCAAACATTGAAGTTTTACTAGTCATTCAACACATATCATTTTCTTCTCTTTTATTAAGGTATTCTATCCTTGCTTCACTTTCATTTGTACAAAGCTTAATGTTTGGATGGCTAATATTTAAGTTCAGGATTTGTCTTGCTTTCAAGACATTGCAGGAACAGTTTACAAGGTGGAGGGTTGAGGTGAAGGGCAGATGATGGTCTAATGAACAAGATGCAAATTGGGGAGTTTGATATATGTCATCTTCGTTGGTTTGCTGAGTTTTGATCATGCTGAGTCTGGAGTTAGAATTTTTTTAATTTTTCTCATTCTTGAATACTTACATATCTGAAACTAACTCTTCAGTTGGTATTCCCCAAAGAACTACAGCTTAATAGAATACATTGCTTTAGTTTTTCACCATAGAAAGATTTAGACAGTTTTTTTTAATGTTTCCATTACATTTTAAGACTCTGCTTGCTTTTACTCACTGATGTTGACACAATAGTAGTGTTCCCACATTATACCATTATAGCAGTTCACTGGTGTATTTATAAATGATTTCTTTAATATTGAAGACAAATCATGCACTGGACTATGAATTTCAGAAATTCTTCGGGGCCATGCCAAATAGCCATTTACGTTGTACTGAGGAAGCTAACAGGAATGAAACATGTTGAAACCATACCACATTTCTGGTGCCTGTTAAGCTAAGCTCATCTGAGAGTCATGTTTCAACTAGCTATTGGAATATGGTATTTATTGTTAGGAGCCTCTGTTGAGTAGAAGACTGGTTCTTATTGATGATGCTTATTCTGCTAGATTCATGGATCCTAGGAGAGATGAGATCTCATCTCTGAGCCAATGAGAATGGGATTCAGTGATTGGAAGGCAGCATACTGGCAAATAAGATACAATGGAAGGGACAAAAACACAGAAAAAGGAACATAGAAAAGCAGAGCACTTGCTAAGAGAAAGACATCTGGGCTCTTAAATACATGTGTCTATGAAACGTTGTAGTTTTATAAATTTATAAAGGGTGAAGATGTCAATTAGAACAAACACTGATTATTTCAAGTGATAACAATCAAATCACATGGGCAAAAATTCATTTGATCTCTATTTTTCCATCCCTTGGATTTTCTATTAGTTATTTAGCTATATATTGAGGCTAGCTTCAAAGTCAATCTTCATGCTCTATCTTCCAAATGATGGTGTTTCAGGAATATATCTAAAGCATAAATATTGATCATGAGTGTTTTAAGATAAGCTTAAAGAAGTCAATACCTATTCATATAGGGATCATAGCAAAAATTATTGATTTTTTAATGTGAAGTATTAATTCAGCAGTATTGAAGGTGAGTAGATGAAATGTTTCAATGGGAAAAACAAAAATAAAGAAATTAACATGGGGAATAATGTTCTGAGTCTACGTTAGAGACTAGGACTGATGTGTTGTATACTGTAGTAGTAAATCTATAAGCAGGGAATAGGAATGGATATGGGGGTATCTCTGACAATTTGGGGACAATTGTTGATTTCTTTGAGGCAAACAATGCACTCAGGATTCATATTATTGCTCCTCAGTATATTCAAAGTGTTATCATTCTCTCTGATAGGCTATCCTAGGGCAGATTTGCAAGAGGGGAAATTGTGTTTTCAATATGCTAAATTAAAAATAGCCAGAGCTCACAGAACATTGACACGTGAGCCTTTATCATTTGAGAAAAAAAGAAGCACAAATACAAAGTGCAAACTGAAAACATTGATAGCATTTAAAGTTGTAGGAAAATACCACTCCCCAAGAAAGAGGTCGTGAATGGTATTACAAACATGGTTTCTCCTGCTTCTTCTTTTATTGCCCATTTCCAACACATATTCTTAAATTTTATACAGGTTTTTTCATAGAAAACATAATTCCAAAGGATAACATGCTATCAATTATTGTTAAATATATTGACTGAGTACTGCTTTCTTAAAAGGTATTACAGATTCTAAGAGAGTTATTGAAATTCCAAATATTGTTCTCTCTTTCTTGTAAGAATTGAGCTAAATATTTGATCAATAAATCAGTTCTGACATTATTTAATTTACATAAATATTACAGTTCAGAGAAATACTGCTACATCAAAATTTAAATATGCACATTTTTGCAAAGTAGACCATGCTAGGTTCAAACTTGTAATCTTCTTGCCCTTTCCTCCTGAATGCAAGGATTACAAATATACCTCTTTAGTGAGTCTTTTGGTTTTGCTAGTTTACACAGAGATTTTATTTGTTTATTTTATTGTCTTTTATTTTTCTGTGTTTAAGTTATTATATATGCTGTCCTCAAGTATGAGAAAACAAATTGAAGTGGTAAACTGACACTAAAATAAGAAACATTTTATTGTGTGTGAATTAAGACCATGTCAGTTTTGAAAGCATGTAAATGTTATTCTTTTTCTACAGTACCCCAAAACTGCTTCTTTTTCTTCTTTTGTTTTCTAATGAGCAATGATTCTCCTCCTTATGCTTGCCAAGAAGGTGGAATAATAAGTGTGTGCCACCATAGCCAGCCTTGTTTAAATGTTTTTAGCTAAGCCACAGTCTGGACTCAAGATTTTTCAGTAGCACACTTTTGTACTGTTCTTATAAATTTATAACTACTTACTGGAGTTTTCTTACACAGACCATAAATTAGTACAAGTCCAGTTCTTTGCAGATGAAGACATTTAATCGTGAACATTCTTATTAATCAGGCTAATGCTCAAGGTTTTTGACATAAATGTATCAGTGTTCTCTGGAAGCTCTTGTGTTGATGGATGGATATTCTCCATTGTGATATTGTGGACACGTAGACCTGTTTTGTAGTAGACCTATAGGAAGTATGGCTTACTGGATTGTCATTAACCCATTGAGGGCATACCACTGGAGGAAATCATGAGTCCAGAAATCTTTCCTTTGTCTCTCTTTTGCTTCCTGGCTATGAGAGAAGCAGTTACCTCTACTCTGAGTTCCTCAGCATCACCACCACGCCTGCCACAAGAGGTGTCTTCATAATCTTGAGTTTCTGATTCTAAGTCAAGGTCAATCTTGGCTTTATATTAAATTATTGTGGACATTCTCAAAAATGCCGAAGAATGACAAACACTGTAAAGTATACATATAAACCATAATTGCCTACAAAGTCTATAGCCAAGTGAATTGAAGTCTAGAACTCAACCATATTTTCATTCAATTATATTAATGGCAGCATTATTAAAGGCAGAAACAGTAACTAAAATGTAGAAAAGTCCATTAACATATAATGGGTGAGAAAACGGTTTATATAAATATATACATTGGATATGATTTAGCAAACAAATGCAATTGTGATAAAGTTCTTAATAGGTATGAGTTACATATATTATACAATATGAAATAAATCTCCCAGGAACCTACAACTTGGCTGAATCTATAAAATAGCAACAGAGAATTGGAAAATAGAATACTGGTTATCATGGCTGAGGATGAAAGGTTGAGGAATTTCAGCTTCTGAAGATAAACTATATCTGGATATGACTGATTATAAGAGCTGTACAATAATGTACATGTGTTTGTCACTGAATTACAAACCTAAAATATCTAACATTTTATTTGTATATTAAATATGCTATTTTTACTAAAAGAATAAAAAACAGGAACTGTCCTGAAACAACTAACACTTGAAGTTTTCTCTCTTTCCTCTTTTCAGCTTCAAGTGCTTCTTACCATCAAGAAGTAAAAGCCTTTTGAAAATAAACATATATACAATATACCAGATAACAAGGTAAGATACTATAACAATATGAGATAACCAAGGAACAGCAGAAGAGATGAGAAATAACAGAATAGGGAAGAGGGGAAAACAAGATGAGGGGAGGGGGTACAGGGAGGGAAATGAGGTATCAATGTGAAGTAATGCACCTTCTATCTGGTGAATATAATGTATCCCTTTTATGAATTACAATTAAAAATAGCAAAAAGCATTTTACAAAACACTTAGCTTATTTTCTTTTTCTTTTGCTCTTTTAATTCTTTTTTTTTAAAATTTTTATACCGGTAGTGAGGCTTGAATTCAGGACCTACATTCTGTCCTCCAACATTTTTTGGTCAAGTCTTGGTACTCTGCCGGTCCTTGAGCCACAACTTCATGTTCTCATATTGCTTTTTAGTGTTTACTTAAAAGTAAACTTCGTATGGACTTTCTGCGCAGACTAGCTTTGAACTGCAATCCTCAGATCTCCGTTTACTGAGAAGTTAGGATTGTTAGCATGTGCTAGAACTATCTGCCCTAATTTCTTTTAAAATATTTGTTGAAGTAAAATTCGAGATCCTCAATACTAAAAAATCCCAATGTAGGCTGGCCTCACTATGGCAACTGATGATGGAGGTTAAGGAATGACTTATCTGCTGCCTCTTCATCTATTACAATTTTCTGCCATTGCCCACATCTGATCAGTTCCTGTGTTTGAAGCTAGAATATGAAAGCTTGCTGTATGAATGAGTTCTAGCTGCCAGCCAGGAATGCCCTGTAAACAGGTAATGAATTTCTGAAGGTGATTGCATTCTCAGTGAGCCCTTTGGAAAGATTAGGTTCTGAAATGTATGCCACAATGAAATAATCACTAAGCCAGTGGTTTAAGAGAAAATTTGAAAGAATCAATTTGAACCAATAAAGATCTGTATTTTATAAAGTCCATGGGATTCTTTGCATTGTACAAGTTCTTTAATTTGACATGCAAACAACTGCTTGAAGGAGTTTTTGAAGGTTACTATTTGGGCTTTCAAACTGAGTTTTGAATGTGAGAGAAAAAGGGTACAAAACATATTTCAGAAAAGCAATGAGAACCCAATTGAGAAAGGAGATGTACTGGAATTTACTTAATAATATGCAATTCATTTTGGTGTAATCGTGTATTATGAAAACATGAAAATTTATAACCAAATGCAAAAAGGAATATTTTATCAAATATTGAAAATAATAATCTCCTTCCTGCACTTTACTTGAGTAAAATTTCTTAAATATTTATATATTTTTATTGTAATTAATAGAAGGGTTACATTATATTTGCCAGCTAGATGGTGCATTATTTCACATACATTGATAATCTTTCACATGTCTTGGTCTCCATTTCCCTCCCCTCATCACCACCCCTTATCTTGTTTCCCCCTTTCCTATCCAACTTCAAATAACCAAATACACACATATACAATATATCAGAAAACCAGGAGAAATACTGTAACAATATGAGATAACCAAAAACAGCAAAAGAGATGAGAAATATCATAGTACATTAAGGACAACACTCACTCATTATATGGCTATTGTTTCTGTATCCTGGAGGTCCTTTCATTTAGCGTCATTCTAGATGGTCTTATGAATCTACATTTTGTTCTATTGTAAATCTCTGCTAGAAGAGCCCAAGGTTTCTACTGATTAGGACCAATGAGGGAAACCATTCCTTTGAATCTGGCTTACTTCAGTTAATATGATTTTTTCTGAGTCTTTCCATTTCCTTACAAATGGGGCAATGTCATTCTTTCTGAGAGCAGCATAGAATTCTGTTACGTATAAATACCACATCTTGTTGATCCACTCATCAACTGAAGGGCATCGGGTTGGTTCCATATCTTTGCTATGGTAAATAGTGCTGCAATGAACATCATTGTGCTAGTGGATTGAGTGTGTCCTTGTTTCTGGACGATTGGGTAAATGCCAAGTAGTGGAATTGCTGGGTCATAGGGGAGCTCTATGTTTAGTCTTTTGAGGAACTGCCATACTGCTTTCCATAGTGGTTGAACGAGTTTGCACTCCCACCAGCAGTGTAGTAGTGATCCCTCCTGGCCACATCCCCTCCAGCTTCTGTTGTTGTTAGTTTTCTTGATCCTGGCCATTCTAACTGGAGTGAGATGGAATCTTAGAGTTGTTTTGATTTGCATTTCTTTTATGGACAGCAATGTTGAACATTTCCTCATGTGCCTATAGGCCATTTTTGTTTCTTCTTCAGAGAAGGCTCTCTTTAGAGTCTTTGGCCCATCTTTTAATGGGATGATTGTTCCTTTGGAGATAAGTTTTGGAGTGATTCAATTCTCTGAGCTGTTGATATATTTTAGATATGAGGCCTTTGTTGTATGCTTAGTGAAGATCTTCTCCGATTCTGTAGGCTTCCTAAATAACTATCTATGTCCTTTGCATTACAGAAGCTCTGCAGTTTATCCAGACTTTCTCTGATTTGTTGTGTTTCTTGGTCTTTATTAAGAAAGTGTCAGCCTGTGCCAAGGAGACCTAATGTGTCTTCTATTCTTTCTTGTAAAATTACAAATGAGACAATGGCATTCTTTCTGAAAGCGGCATAGAATTCCATTGTGTATAAATACCACATCTTGTTGATCCACTCATCAACTGAGGGGCATATTTTTAATGGGTACCATGTTTTAAAAGAAGCATTGACAATATTCTTTGATTGAACAGAGTTGAATGTATTTGCTCAATGCCAATCGAGTTTGACAAGCAGGAGAGGAATGTTTGCAGAGCAGAGAGAGAATATTTGAAGTCCAGAAGAGTCGATTACAAAGATGACCTCCAGAACAAAGGTGTGTGATGCAGTACATATGAGATGCAGCCTGCCTTTGCACTTTGAAATCTAGAATATTGCTTTGATTGTTCTGACAAAGTGCAATCATCCCCAAAGGTCTTTAAAAATTCCTATTAGGATTCATAAGGTTTGGGAGGATGGTAAGCAATCAGACTTCTTCTGATCATTTCTCTAACAATTTCACCTCCTGTACTCACCTGCCAAGCTCTAGGTTCTTGTTCAGCGTCTCAAGATTTTCTCAATTGTGATCAGTTAATAAATTGTTTTTTTGTATCCAGGCAATAGTAATTTTTTTCCTAAATGTTATTTATAAAGCAGTGCCAGATAAATAGTGACTCTCTAGGCATGCTCTAGTTAAGTTAAGGTAATTTGAGCAACATATTAGCAAAATGTCCACTTATCACAGAGTATCTAATACATATCTAACCCCTGGCATAAAAGTTTTTTAAAGATATATATTGTGTCAAGAAAAAATAAATGTTAAGTTTTCTGGAATATAAGACCTAAGAAATATTCTAAGAAATATTAGGTACAAGAAGAATGTTATTACTAGAATGTTAATTTTGGAAAAAGTGGCACTGAAGTGTCATGTAACCTTGATATTTCAGTACTTGAATCATAAAGTAGTTAGTGAAACCATATTCATTACTTAAAAGTAAAAGAACTATAGTTGAAAGTTTTAAGGCAAATAAAATTGGCTAAGAATAAGAGTTATTTAAAAGTTATGATTTTCCAGAAAAAGAGAGAGAAAGAGAGAGAGCGAGAAAAAGAGAGAGAGAGAGTGAGAGAGAGAGAGAGGGGGGGGAGGGAGAGAGTATCAAGGACAGAATTCAGAAGAAGTAAAAAAATATTTCACACATATGGATATAATTTCTCATGTCTTGATATTTTTTTTCTGCCAATACTGGAGACTGATGTCAGGGCCTGAGCACTGTCCTTGGGTTTTTTTCCCTCAGGCTTAGTGTTCTACCACTTGAACACCACTACCACTTCAGGCTTTTCTGTGTAGTATGTACTGAGGAATTGAAGCCAGGTCTCTGTGCATGCTTGGCAAGCCCTCTATCATTAGGTCAAACTCCCAGCCCCATTTTTAGTGGTTCATTTTTTTGTTTTTTGCCAGTCCTGGGCTGATCTTGGACTCTCTCATGGCTAGAGCTCTACCACTTGAGCCTCAGCACCACTTCCTGCTTTTTGGTATGTGTGTGGTACCGAGGAATCGAACCCTGGTCTTTGTGCATTCAAGGCAATTGATGGCACTTTTTAAAAATAAGTTAAGAGGATAATTAACTTAAATCTCTTTGTGATAGACTGGAAATTCTAAAATTTTCTTTTTTACAAACTCTGCTAGAAATTAGAAAAGATTTTTAGGGTTTCATTACCAATTTCCAGTGCTTGGTGGCATTATTACCATGAAATGAGATTTTTATAATAGAAAAATTAGACTCCTCTCATAAAACAAAACAAAACAAAACAAAATTAGACTCCATTCTCTGCTGATTGGAGATGACATTTAACTCAGACATAGATAATGAAAAGTCACATGACTGGCATACACTGCTTTCTGTATGAACATTGTTCCGTCCCTGAGCACAGCCCTTATTCAAAACAGCACTGGTGTGATTGGGTTAGAGCCACAGGATTTAAAAAGCCTATCCAGCAAGCTATTTCCCAATTCCATTCATTAGTGGCTGACATAGTAGCTGCCTGGAAGGAAGCACCGTGAAAATATTTACAGCAAGGAAGTCAGTACTACAAAGGAGAGCTTTGACTTCTGGAAGACTAACTGCTAACATTTACCACAAATGCCACAGAGTCAATGGATTTTCATAATTTTAATTAAACCAAATGAAATTCTCTGTTGAAGAGGGTTTCTGCTCCAGAACAACAAACTGAAATTATATTGTAATGTGCATGTGGGGAATAGAATAGAACCACTCTCACATACTAAATATCTTGACCATCGGCCTTAATTTTAGTTAAGTGATATAATTATACAGGGCTTCTTCTCATGATAAACTTGTGGGGGTGGAGAGTTTAAAGAATTGTTTTCTGGAATTTTAATTTAGCAACATTTCAGTCTAAGAGTTTCAATTTAAAAAATAATGAAAATTGTGTTCTATAAATTATTTTCTTAAAATACAGTATTTATTGTACTTATCCTTGGTCAAAATAAAAATTTTTAAATGTTAATATGTGTCAAACGTTAGTGATTCTTTAGGTACTATCAAGAAAATAATGCCTAATATCATGTTATTTATTTTATGTCAATTAATTTTAATTATTTTATTTACTATTGATAATAAAGCATATTCAGTTTCAGACATGCTTAACACAAATAACTGTATTTTTCATAAATATGAGGCTTTCTATATAATCAAATATTAATTGAATGTCCAATGCAATAGACATTGTTCTTAACGATAATGAACAAAGCTTTACAAACTTCTTGTCTTCATGGAATTATTTTATTTGCAAATTCTCCTTTTGAATCATTTTTAAATTCATTTTGCACAAATGGATTTGTTTCAGTTTTTTATCTGAATTTGATTTATTTTCCAACAATTTCAAATATAATTTGTCATCTGTATGTAGATATATACACGCATACATTCACACACACATTCATACACAAATACTTCACTTTTTCTATCAGATTAGTGTAATTTTTTTTATTGCAGGTCTCTTAATAAAGGCTAACAGAAAACCTATCCCCAACCTAGCAGATTACACACATACACTCAGCCATTTCCATATTTCCTCACAGTGAAAATCTGACAAGATACCACAGGTCAAGAGAGACAATGCTTTAATGGCTGGTCCTTGAAGACAATTCTGGTTGAGTTTAAATCTCAGTGCCAAATGCACCGAATTGCCTGCCACTATAATTTCTAGATCAGTATCTTTTGGAATCAGGCCATGGAGAAAGCAGGAGGAGTTCTCCTAATGTTTCTGATAAACCAGTGGTAAGACAAGATTTCTTTTTGTTCTGGGCTATTATTCCCATGATCTTTTGCTTTCTTTTCCTTTAGGATCTAGATAGATAGATAGATAGATAGATAGATAGATAGATAGATAGATAGATAGATAGATAGATATGCATTCACAGGAGTTGGCTGGGAGGAGGAGACCATTCTGTGACCAAAATACCTTGTGTGTGTGTGTGTGTGTGTGTGTGCATACATATACATATATATATATATATATATATCCTTATTTCCCTATAGCTGAGCCTTGTTGTGACACATCAAACTTTTCTGTAGAGGTTGTCTTGGCTTCCCACCAGAGTTAACATTCATATGCTCTGCTTTTAGTTTATGTATATACGTACATAATCTGTTTTCTTTCTTAATTTTGTCTTTTTATTTGGGGATCAGCTTCTTGCAGTCCTTTCCTGACTCAGCCCCTCTGTCTCCCCTTCTCTTACCTGATCACTTCATGTTTTGTTTTTGATAGTGTTTTCTGGACTAGGCAATTCTGTCAATCTTTTAAAGGCCTTAGCTTCAGCAGCAGAAATCTTGAAGCCCTGAAGCCCAATCTGATGCTTGGAGTAGCTGTGAAGGATGTGTTTCAGTTTTTAGCTATTTTTCTTTCTGGCTTCCTTCTACTGAGGGCATTTTGTTATCGACAATATTTTTCATTCCACTTTTACATTCTACTTTGATTTAGGCAAAGGCAAGAAAGGAAAAATAAGCTGAATCATCTAAACACACACACACACACACACACACACACATGACACACACACATATATATGGATATATGTATATATATATATATATCTGCTTCCTAAACCGCTGCAACATTAAACTAGCTTCTATAAATATTCCCCGTATGAAAGCAACATACATACTTTGTTTTGGAAACATCAAAACAGGTATAAAATATCTATAGAGTATGTGGAAATTATAAGTATTTAGCAGTTTCATTTCTATCAAGTTATCTTGTGGACCTTTGATTAGAGACACTGTGGTTTCGAGTTTTTAATCCTCTTATTTTAGCATAAATTAATGTTACAATGACTTTTCATTGTGATATTCCCATGCATTCATATTATGTACTTAGATTAACTTAACTCATTACAATTCTAATATTCTCTCCTATTAGTTCTATTAATCCTCTTTTTTGCCCTGTATTTTGAAATTTTTAAGTTTATCTGATTTTCAGTCATATACATAATGAACTTTCATCATACTCAGCTCCATCACTCTTTGCTTCTCCCCTCCCACCTGTTCACTCAAGAACACCTCACTTTTAAATTGTCATATCACAACTGTTAATATCAATTTTAGGTTTAGATTACACATGTGAGATAAAATATGCACTATATATATGGTATGTATATATATATATATGAGTTGAATAGTGGTTACATTAGAGACATGCTTTCAGTTGTAATGCAATTTACCAATAGTAAATGCAGTGCAACTCTATACATAAATTGATGCAAAGTTAGCCTCACTGAATTTCTTATCGCTTTTATTTTTCCTTTAGTTTTATTGTCAGGATGATGTATAGATGGGTTACAGTTACATTCATAAGGTAGTGAGTACATTATTTCTTGAATATTGTTAACCCTTTGCAAGTTTTTCTCCCACTTCCTCTCCCCCTACCCCCTTACTAGTTGCAAAGTTCATTTCCAACATTTTGCCCTGTGAATATCACTGCTACACTGGTTCATATTTGTCCTTTGTCTCATCATTTTGTTATTCCCCTTCCCTTCCCCAATTCAAACAAATAAATAAACCTATGTACAACTCAACAGGTACCGAAGTCAAATACAGTAACAATAAGGAGTAAAGCCTGAGGGGACAAAAAGAAAAAAAAATAAATAAAAATAAATGAGGAAAAAATAACTTCAGATAGTACATTAGAAACAACAACCACAAAGATTAAATCTCTTGTTTCTATATCCTGGAGATTTTACTCTGCTTCTTACTAAGACTAATGATTCTAATGCATAAAGGGAATGACAAACAACAAATAGTAACTGATAAAATTCCTGCTCTAATAATAAAAAATAGGTAAGGAGTAAGTATTATTTTGTAGCTGAATATTCATACACAAAAATTATTTCCTTCAAACTATAACATAATATGGGAAATACAGAGAATTTTAGTAAGAGTAGTTTAGTTCTTCAAAGTATAATCTATTTTACATAAATAATTTTCAACAGCATTTCAAAAATACTGATAAAACTGACCAACCTTTAATATTACCTTTCATTTAACAAATTGCTATTCTTGAGGCTTAAACTCAGTGCTTGGTCTCTATCCCTTGTTTTTGCTCAAGACTAGCCTTCTACTATTTGAGTCATAGTGTCACTTCTGGCTCTTTCTATTCATGTGGTACTGAAAAATTGAACCTAGAGCTTCATGCACACTAGGCAAGAAATCTACCACTAAGCCACATCCCCATCCCCAGTGACCAAACTTCATAATTATTAATTATGTCTGTAACTTAACGTTCAGAAAAGAATTATGTTCTATAAACCAGCAATACAGTTTAATTTTCTTAATAGAAGTACATTGTGATGATTTCAAGGCAAGTAAAAAATATTCAGAATTGTGCTGAAGAAATTAATCATATATGTAATTTCCAGCTATACTACTCCCACAGGAAATTATGTAAGGACTGCAATTCTTTTTTAAAAATAGCTTATATATTTCGCCCAGGGAACAAATAAAGATTAAGTGAATGGGAATAATGAAGTGCTTCCATTATGCAAATAGTTTCATGAAGAAATACATGAAGCCAAAAACATCAGAAAATTCAGCCATATTTTAATTTTGTTTCTGAGTCTTTGACCCACCATCAGTTTATGTGATAGAACATGTGCATCCATTAATATTTATAGTTACATAAGCACCTTACTCTACATTTGATTTCTCTAAACATTTTCACAACAAATGAAAGCCACTTAAGTTTTATTTCCTAATCACTGTAAAATAGATAATATGTTTATAAAACTAACAAACTATAAAATGAGATAAATTATTAAAATAATTTTTGTGCTTTTCTATTTGACAAATATCATATAATATATTTTCTACTCTTTCCAGATTACTATCTTTTGTAAAATGCAAAATATTTAGATAAAAAACTTATCTTTATCTGATGTATGGATCCTATCATAAAATATTCACAAAGCACTACACACACTCTCTCTCTATATATACATATATTTCATATATAGTTAAGCATATTTAGACATATTTCATACCTTATTCCATTTTTGTACTGTAAGCTGCTAAGTCTTCATTTCCATTTATCTCTCTGTTGAAATCATGATTTAAAATTATAATTATTGAAGAGAACATACTTTCTTCTTTTTTGAATGCCATCTTTCAGTCTCTAAGAATTTCTTTCTAATGTCTTTTGAACTTCTGAATGGGGTTCGTTGTTTCATGTATTCAATTCTCAGCTCCCCCAGATTGTCATTTGTAATCAATACTGAGTAATTCTTTTAACACTTTTCATTTCTGTATGATTCACCTTTCCACATAGGAGAATTCAGTTCCACCTTTCCTCAAAATCCAGCTCAAATTCCATTGTGACTGCCTACTAATACATATTGACAAAATATCTGTTAAGACAATTACTTTGTCTTGAATGCCATATTTCTTGGGGACTGAATTATATGTCCTTTGAAACTCATAGATGATTAAGATTTTTGTTTTTCTTACATATCAAGACCTCTCTAATTTGAACAAAACAATTATAATTTAATGGAAATATGGTGGTGGCATGTAAAGTTTATTCTATAGGTTCCAACATGGAAACAAGTTAGAAAGCAGAAAAATTAATATGTGAATTCCTTCCCAAAGTAATGTCAGCCCTAGAACCTTGATTTCACTGTTTGCATCTATCTTTCAATATTTCTGCTAAAAATTCACTATCTCAGTGGATAAAAATTGTGTTAGATGAACATGAATTATATATCTTCTCTATTTCTACACGAGGTTGATCAGGGCATGTTTCTGATTATTATATCTCCAGATGTTCTTATACATCTGAAAGATGAGAATAAAATAAAATACCTCTTCCAGTTCATTTTTAATGCTTATCACTTTACATGAATCTATATATAACTGTCTCTTGTTATCTACATTATCCCAACATTTACTTTTCTTTTATGTATAGCAACAATTTCCCTTTAGTAATGAATCTTTTTTATTTACTTTTATTCTGTTATAAAGGTGATGTACACAGAGGTTACCGTCACCAAAGTAATGAGTACATTTCTTGTCAAAAATTTTTACTCTCTCCTTCATTTGTCTTCTACTTTCCCTTCCCCCAACTCTCCCCTGCCCAAGTTGTAGAATAAATTTCCAACCTAGCATCTACTGGTATCCCTGTTGCATTGGTTCACATTTTGTCCTTTGTTTCTCTGTTTTGTTATTCCCCTTCCTTTACAGAAATCAGGTAAACATCCATACAAGACACAGTGTACCAGAATCAAACACAGTGAATACAGGGGATACACGAAAGGAAAAAAGAAGAAAGAAAAGAATTTCATAGAGCACATTAAAATCAACAACAAAAATATCATCTTGCTCCATATCTTGGAATTTATTTTGATTAGCATCATCTTGCATGGTTATATTGAGATGTTCTGTTAGGGTTATTCTAGACACATTCTAATTGTTACAAATGAGGGAAAGCATGGAGCCTATGTTTCTGAGTCTAGGTTACTTCACTCAATATGACATTTTCCCAACTCTTTCCTTTTCCTTACAAATGGGGTGGCATCATTCTTTGTGTACATATACCATGTTTTGTTGATCCAGTCATCTAGAAATGGCTTCTGAGTTGGTTCCATAACTTGGCTACGGTAAATAATGCTGAAATGGACATAGTGTGCTGGTAGTTTTAGTGTGGCCTTGTTTTTGAACATCTGGATAAATGACCAGAGGTGGGATTTCTGGAATCTTTTCTTTCATATATTTTGCCTGAATAAAACTTGCCTCAGGATGTTTATATTTAGAAATTGAGGAATGTAAATATACTACCCAAGATGGACAAGAGACTTGCAAATGAGATTATTTTAAGGATTGGTATGCTATTCTGATAATTTAGCTGGACCATTGTAATCAGTAGGGATCCTTGCCCTCCCCCACAAAAAAAAATCTGAGGGCAAAAAAGCGAAGAGATAATGACAGAGAGCTATGTGAAGACAGCATGTAACTGATGACTTTAGAAGGTAGTGGACAGGATTTTAAACTATGGAATGCAAAGGGTACACCTATTTCAAAAAAATTTTTATATATATATATAAATGGATTTTTCATTGGACATATCACAAGGAATCTGTATTTGTCAATACTCGTATTCATCCTTATAGAATTAATTTCATATTTCTCAATTTCAGAACTTCAAGCATATAAATCTATATATATTAGGTCACAAAATTTGTATTAATCTATTATATTAATAATATCAAACTAGTATAGCAAATAAGTATGCTACCATATTATTTTTATTCTATTTTTTCATAATTTTATTTTAATTAATAGAAGGGTTTATATTCACCAGGTCGAAGGTGCATTACTTCACAAACATTGATACCCTTTCTCATGTTTTGGTACCCATTTCCTTCCCCCCACCCCAGCCCTTCATCTTGTTTTCCTCCCTTTCCTATCCTATTTCAAATAACCAAATAAATGTATATATAATATATCAGATAACAAGGTAAAATACTGTAACAATATGAGCTAACCAAGAGACAGCAAAAGAGATGAGAGATAACATAGTACATTAAGGATCAATGGTTTCCCTCATTTGTCATAATCAGTAGAGCAAAACCTAGATACGTAAGACCATATATGATGACAGTAAATGAAAAGACCTCCAGGACATAGAAATAAAAGCCATATAATGTATGATTGTTGTCCTTAATGTACCATTATTATTTTAAAAAGCAGGTAAACAGTGACATTTGTTTATTCTTTCATTTGTTAGATAATAACCAATTTCTCTACTGGCTCTCCTCCCAGGAATATATATTTCTAATGGACCGTGATGTCGTGATTCTCTTACCTCAGCCTCCTGAGTGCTGGAACTGCAACCATTTGCCTCCTTCTTGATGACATGAACATAAAGTAGCTCAAAATAATTGCTCATGTTTTTGTCTACATTGCCTCCATACTTCTAAATCCATATTATTAAAGTTTTATTCCCAATACTCTTGTTGAAGTCAATGTTTTTTTGTACATTATTAAATCCACTGGTTCATGCTTATGTTCTCATATGCACTGACTTCAAAATTCATGAATTCATAAATGTCTTTAGAATGGAGGGGAATATGCTCATCTCTCATACATACAGAGAATCATATATTCTTTTCCTATTAAGCTCTTAAGGATAAATAGTACTGCTTCATTTTACTGTATATCTTTTTTGAAAGATGCATTACAACAACCAAGAAAGTAATAACTCTCTTCAATGCCTGCAATTATGTATTTACACAGTAATCTATAGCTACTCCAAAGGGGTCTTTTTGTAGGAGAGAGTAAGGAATGCACTGCCTGTCAGTAATTAGATATTTACATAATACTATATAACAACTCTAACAAAACCAACACATACTATCAAGTAAATAAAACAGGTTTGGGAGCCTGTAATTTTCTATTTACTAAACTTTATCAACTTTTAAAAAGACACATTATATGCATTCTTGTCTTTCTCTTTTGATACTAATCACTATGAAACTGTGCCAAAAGTATTAACTAACAACTTTGTTTATGTATATTTCCTCCTCTTTACAAAATGCTTCCTGGCTCTGTTGTATAAATTTATTTTTGAACATTTTCTAGTTCAATCTTTTAAACTTGATATATCACAAATCTACTTTCATACCTCTCTGTTGGCTAAGCCCTGCCTTATTATAAATATCTCCTGTTGTCAAATTTAATGGTTTATTTTCAGGTGTGAAAAATGATCACTTATCACATGTAAATATGAGACTCCCTGTTTTTTTTATTTAATTTTATTGTCAAGGTGATATACAGAGGGGATTACAGTTGCATATGGAAAGTAATGAGTACATTTTGTGTCAAATATTGTTAGTCCCTCTCTCCCTCATTTATCTCCCACTTTTTCTCCTGGCCAGCCACTCCTCTCCCCCAAGTTGTAATTCTCATTCTCAATATATTATCTTGTGAGTATTGTTGAGTCATTGGTTGACACATACCCAAAGGATCATCAACAAGGCTACACTAAAGCTAGCAACACAAACAGGTTAATTGTGCATTACTTATCATAGCCAAGATTTGGAATCAACCTAGATGCCCATCTATAGACGAATGGATCCAGAAAATGTGGTATGTGTACACAATGGAATTCTATGCTTTCTTTAGAAAGAACAATAACATTAGAAAGAATGAAAAGTCTCGGGAAAAATCATATTAAGTGAAGTAAACCGGATCCAAGGAACATAGACTCCATGGTTTCCCTCATTTGTATTAATGAGTATATGACTAGGATAATCTAAGAGGAAGATCATAATAGCTCAATTGCTATGTACATAGGAACGTATGAAATGATGCTAATCAAAATTAACTCCAGTGGAAACAAGAGATTTTTATTTGCTGTTGTTTTTCATGTACTATGTGTAGTTATTTCTTTTATTTTTTTTTCCTTTTCACCCCCAACAGTTTATTCATTGCTGTCACTGTATTTGATTTGCATCAGGTTCTTTTTTTGTGTGTGTGAGGGAGAGGGCCATGGGGCTTGAACTCTGGGCCTGGGGACTGTCCTTGAGTTCTTCAGCTCAAGGTTACAGCCCTACACTTGGGCCTGGGTGTTGTTTCTGAGCCCTTGAGCTCAAGGCTACAGCTCTACCCACTGAGTCACTGTGTCACTTCCCGTTTTCGAGTGATTATTTGGAGATAAGAGTCTTTTGTTCCCAGGCTGGCTTTGAACCGAGATCCTTGGATCTCAGCCTACCGAGAACCTAGGATTCCAGGTGTGAGCCACCATGCTGGCACCCTGGTTCATTTTTATACCTGGTGTATTTGAATTAATGTTCTCTTGCTTCACTCTCATTTACCTCTAAACTCATCGTAGACACCAGCTGTCTCTGACATTAATGTTACAAAGCACTGGGGTCAATTATAAACTTTTCTCTTTTCAGACACACAAACCATTTCATTAAATCCTTTACATTTTAATAACATTTAAATTTCTCATATCTAAACCTCAGATGTGAATAATAACCATTTACCTGAAACCTCCATGTGAGTATCTATCTGCTGTGTCATAATAGGGACAATTTCTGCCATGGTGGAGCCTAATAATAGAGATTACACATATACTGGAAACTGCATGAAGGTTTTATTTTAGTGGTGAAAATAGAAAGCTCTTGGGTTTATTTACTTGCACATTATATTTGTGTTAAGCCAGTGTCTCTGACCTCTTGAAACTCTGGGATCTCATTTCTGACAGGTCACTCACAGCCTTCTCTCCACCCAAAGTACTTTCTCTGTGTACATCGCACCATCCAGGCTGCTAATAGCTTCATGTCTAGAATGTGAAAGAGGGACCTGAAAAGCTCTTCTGTGGCCTTGAAAACAAGCCTCCTGCAAATGTGCAGGGAAGCAGAGAAACCTTTCATGGAAAAGCAAGTTCAATTGCAATTGCTTACCTGAGCTCTATTTATCTTTATTTCCCTTTTTCCTTTTTAAAAATCACTTAACGTCTTCCTAGTAATCAAATCAAATCTAATTAGAAGCATTGTCTGAGCAATTTTTGGTGTACTTAACACATGGGAATTGATATTTAATATTCTGAAAACCTGATTAAAAATGCAATGTTCCTTGTGTGGATGAAATACAGAAAGAAAATTACATTTGGGAACTACATCATCATATTCATGATTATTTCCAAACTTTGCTGCATTTGATATTCTTTGGACATTTTTTTAAATTCTCAAATCTATGTTAGTTCTCAATGGGTATGCGAAAAACAACATATGCTTTTAAATACTTATAATACTTTTCTGATTATTCAGTTTCTGACTATATTCATACTTGAAAGTCATGTCATGAATAGATTACAACTTAGTTTGAATGAACATACTGTTGATATTCAAAATAGTTTATTAGTTAGAATAAACTATAGCATATAGTTTATTACATAGAATAGATATAAGCTATAGTTTATAGTCAATTAGGTAGAATAGAGCATGCTCTAGCTAATAATGCCCTTGAGCCACAGCACCACTTCTGGCTTTTTCTGTGTATTTGTTACCAAGGAGAAGGGTAAACACTCTACCACTAGGCTACCCTCCCGCCCCAAGTATTACCTTTCTGAAAAGATTAATACTAGCTAGCATAAAATAGTAATCCTTTCACTGTGCCAAAATACTACACTATAAGTATGACACCCTACCATGATTTGGATTATTACAATCTTGAAGTTATTTTGATAATAACATATATTGGTATCTATGCTATATTACTTGTACTGCCATAACTCAACCATGCTCATTAACTGGGTAATTTAAGGAATCATATATCATAAAATATATAATATATGATTAATGTCCTCTTGAAATTGAAGGGTATTATTTAAATATTTGATTAGATGCTTTGGTAATATTGAGTAATATAGCAAAACCTCTAGTACTTTTGCAATGTGAATAGAAGACATTAGAAAAGATAATTTTACTTGACCATTTCTAGTGTGGGGTACAGATTTGTCCACTAGAACTGGATAAAGGGAAATAGGAAATATAGAAATAAACAAAATGGTAAATAATTGTTAGTTACTATTACAATATACTTGGAATAAAATATTCAATATTTGTGTTTATGAATCTCTTCTGAATTTTGTCTGTGAATGTAGTTAAACTTTTATTTATTAAGTTTATAACTTGACTTTAAACATGGTAACTTTCTCTGTTTTAAGTAACACTTTGTTAAACTTCAATAAAACCATAATAAATTGCTATTCTAATAATTTGACAAAAACAATAAAAATATGATTTCAAATGCAAAAGGAATGTTCTTTGATGGGCTATCACAAGGAAAAAGACAGTAAAGCAAAATATTGATTGAAATAGGGTGCTTATAGGAATTGACTAAGTTACTAGAAGAGTAATTTAACAACAGATCAAGTAAGGAGTAATATCACATGCTTGTCATGAGACTGCAAATAAATATTCTCATCTTGGCTTCCAGAGGAGATGGGGTGGTCTCTCTTGTTTTATTTCTTACTGCCTAAAATCATCTATTGTAGCTCATAATATCAGGGAATTATGAGCTGATAGACAAGCAATATGATCTATGCATATTGCTTGGTCATTTCTAGAAATTACATTATACTATATATTTGCCTTTCTATCTATATCTACAATCCATCTACCTATCATCTATCTATCTATCATCTACTCTTTCCTCTCCCCTTTTAACTCAAAGCTGAAGAATTGTTTCTGGGAAATAAACTAAACACCCCAAAAGACTCACAGAAATATAATGCTATTCAGTTCTTCAAGAAAATGTAATTATGTCTATAAACATTGACAAAAATCAACATACCTATTTTGTAATAAGATCTTGGTGTGTTTACATAAATAATCTAGACTCACATAACAATGAACTGAAATGTATGGCAGAACAATGCACAAGGTATAATTAATCCAAGTCTAGTCTCATGTCCAAAACCTCCAATTAAATAATATAATGAAATTTATTATAGGATTATTTCTAAATAGGATTATTTTTAAATGAATGAGGGAAGAATTAGTAAATGAGTAAATCATGCACATCATTTTGATCATGCATTCAATCCAATGACTCTCTAATTTATTGCTGATATTTACCACTGTGCAACTTTTTGTGTGTTTCTTTGTGTGCACTTCAATTCTGCATATATCTTGTTAAACTGTGCTAATAGATTTGGTTATTTTCTCCTATATTCCTATCTAAATAGAAATGAAAAAAACAAATGTAGAGTCAATAGTCATTTTGAGTTAATACACTCAATCTATTTGAATTATATTGTACATTCTCAATTGACCCAGCTCTATGAAGGAGTAAATATATACCTTTTTATTTCCAAGATAAATTTATAACAATGCTTTCCTTTTTGTAATATTTCATATTTCTTTTCAAATATGGACATTTGGAGAATTTTAGATAACTTATCTAAAGCCTCTCAAAAGTTTTACTAGGATAAAGACTCATTTTTTAAAGAACCTTTAGGCAATATTATTTATATCACAGTATGTTTACAGCTTACAAAGAGATTATGAAAATGTACCATGTCATGGTTTTTATCACTGCTGAGAAAACATACAAGATGTGTCTATTTGTTCACTATTAGTTCACACTCAGTTACTGTTCAAATTTTCAAGTACAGGTAATAAAATACTATTGGTTCCAGCAAATACTTCCTTCACAATATCTCTGCACATATACACAGGGCTTATTCTTTTTTATGTATGTATGTATGTATGTATGTATGTATGTATGTATGTATGTATTTATTTATTTATTTATTGTGGATCATGGGGCTTGAACTTGGCCTGGGCACTGTCCGAGCTCTTCAGCTCAAGGCTGACTCCTACACTTGAACCAAGCTCCACTTCCCATTTTCTAGAGGTTAATTGGAGATAAGAGTCTCAGGTCCTTTTGTGCACAGGGTGGCTTTCAACCTTGATCCTCAGATCTCAGCCTCCTGAGCAGCTAGGATTACGGGCGTGATCCACTGTGCTGGCTTTCTTTTGTTTTTAATTAGAACATATCCTCTAGCAACTGACAACCATGTATTTTAGCATATTATTAGTATAAACAAGAAAAATCTTACTCTATGTCTATGCCTAGCATTGGTTCATATTTCATTGTCATAAGACATTCCTTTATAGGATATTTAAGTTATGATTTTTTATGTTTAAGATATATTTTGAAGTTTCCTTTGACTGTGATAACCTTAGAATATAAAATAATAACACCCTGGGCTATTAGAAACTACTGCTTCTACTTTAATGCAAGTAAGATTTCATATGAAATAAGCCTCCTTTACATACCATGCATAATTTCTTGTCTCTAAAGATAATATATCAACATTTATATTTTATTACCTAGGAGAGATGTAATGAAAATTCAAATACCTATGATCTTATTTGACCAATAAATACGTATTGCTCCAGCTGGAATCATCTACTGGGAGATGAAGTGGATCAGCTCATTGTCATATCCACACTTCTTTCTCTAACAAAACCAGAATCCTGGCTGCAAAGAAAACAGACAAAATGAGGCCTTCGATAACAAATTCCATTACTGAATGATGACTTCAATTTCATGACCTAGTTAAGTTTTATGTTCAAATTCCTTAGCACCATCTTCAGCAAACTCCTTTTGTAGAACTATTCTATTGATGAGCTGTGTATTCTACTGGCATGCTATTCTAGATTGCAGAAATAATGAAGTTTAAAGCACTTTCGATCTAGGTTTGAATCTTGATTGGACCATGCTGTGTTATGAATATTCCTTCCATCTTTCATTGAGTAATTGCTTCCTAATACAGCAGTCTTCAAAGCTAAGGTATTAAAAGTTGATTAGAGGCAGAATGTTAGGGTATACATTCAGAATTCCAGCACTGAAGAGGCAGAAACAGTAAAGTTATGATTTGGATGCCAGTTTGGGTTACATAGTAAGATTTTTGTTTCAAAAAAGAAATGAAGGTGGAAGAAATAATGAAGGGGCAAGGGACTGAGGAAGGAAGGAAGGAAAGTAGAAGGAAGGTAGGGAGGGAAAGAGAGAGAGAAAGAAAGAAGGACAGAAAGGGAGAACAAGAGAGAGAAGGAGAAAGAAAGAAAGAAAGAAAGAAAGAAAGAAAGAAAGAAAGAAAGAAAGAAAGAAAGAAAGAAAGAAAGAAGGGGAAGGAAGGAAGAAAGAAGGGGAAGGAAGGAAGAAAGGAAGAAAGAAAGAAAAAAGAAAGAAAGAAAGAAAAGGAAGGAAGAAAGAAAGAAAGAAAGAAAGAAAGAAAGAAAAGGAAGGAAGAAAGAAGGACAGGAAGGAAGAAAGCAGGCCAGCAGGGAGTGAATGGAAGGCAAGGAAAGGCAAGGGAAGGGAAGGGGAGAGAGAAAGAAAAAGAAAGAAGAAAGAGAGAGAGAGAGAGAAAGGAAGGAAGAAAGGAAGGAAGGGAAAGAAGAAAGGGAAGGAAAAACAGAAAGAAAGCAGGGAGCAAGGGAGGGAAGGAAAGTAAGAAGGGAGGGAAGTCGGCAAAGGAAAACTGACTAGGTATTCAGAGGAAATTAATATCCTTATTGAGTGAGTAAATTTATATTTACAAAAACCTGCTATAAGAAAAACATGTTTCTTCCTTGTGCTTTCTCTTTTTCTTTCAGATCACTTTTTCTGCTTCTGGCATGCTTCATTGTCTTTCTATCATCTACCATAGCATAACAGCCCTGAAAGTTCTCCTTTACAGCTAATACCATTCTGGTTATTGGAATTCCTAAAGTTAAGTATTGCAATGAATAAATTTGTCTTTCCCGTAAATAGCTTAATCCATCTTATCTTCTAGTAACATAAGATGAAACAAGCCAATTGGCTGTCATGATCAACCAGTTACAATTTACCATTTATAATTACCATTTATGGACTGGTAGGTATATGTCACACCATTAAACATTATCTTGCTTGGGTCACTTCTATAATATTGTAAAAATAAAAGCAATGTTCCACTTTTTAGATAAAATAAGCAGCAGCAACAACAACAACAATATATGGCATTTGGGTGAAATGAAGATGATGAGATATAAATTAGAGCATTCTGATTCCATGTTCTTATTAAGTACATATGAACAAAGAATAAAAACATAACTTGCTTCATAAGAGTAGCAGAAATAGAATTTAATATGGTCTGATTGTACAAATGAACAATAACTAAAGATGGAAATTTTTTTCATCAGGTAATTTAACTGTGATTGTCATGACAGTAGTTACCTTACATTTTTCTTGCCAGTTTATCATTTTTCACTAGTGAAATGTGTTTCACTAGTGAAATGTGAACTATATTAATTAACTTACCAATTTATAACTGAAGATCTTGTAACAATTATGAAAGATTACTTGAGAAACAGTTGTCAACATTTATTTTTCCATTTTTAAATGATTTTGATTCACTTTGAAAATATTTTCTAATATATTTATAAGGAATAAGAACATACAGTATTAACAACAAGGAAATAAAAGTACAAATAGAAATCTGAAATTCAAAGGTATATTGAGTGGTCTATACCATCAGTTTGATCTTATAGTATAGCTTTTAGTGTTTATAGGCTACTCTTAAGTTTGGTGACTCTAATTAGCATATTCACTTTGTAGAAAGGTTGGTGCTAGTTCATCACTTTTTTGAGGACATTCATTACTGCTTCTTCTAATATTAGTTTCCTATTGGGATATATCCTGTTTAAATTTACAAATGAACAAATTTGCATCTATTGAAATAGTTCCTGGCTTTTAAAAAAGTTATGATTTTACTCTCATTTAGGTTTATATTTTGAAAATGCATGCTGATTGATATTATTAAGAGTCTTCATTCCAGAACCCTATTCAAAATAAGTCTGCTTGGCTACAATTCTATATTTTTTTGGCTGGGTTACAGATTTATGCCATTGCTTTTTTTCTGTCTAATTTATATTATTATCTGCATGGTTCCATTGCTGACATTTTGGGAGAAGTGAGAATGATTATTCTTCTTAAGATTCTGTGAAAAATGAAAATAAGTGGTTTTATTTTTGTGCTTTAAATGCTTAACATCTCTGGCCATAAAAGAAAGGTAAATCAAAACAGAGTTGAGATTCCATCCTCCTTACTCCAGTTAGAATGGCCATTATCAAGAAATTTAATAACATGATGTTGTTGGGGTTATAGCAAGAAAGGATGATACTACATTGTTGGTGGGAGTGTAAATTCATTTAACCACTCTGGAAAGCATAATGACGATTCCTCAAAAAACTAAACATAGAATTCCCTATGACCAAGCAATCCCACTTCTGGGCAAATCCACAAATGTCCAGTAACAAGGACATAGAGAAGCTACTAGCACAATGATGGTTGCAGCATTTACCATAGCTAAGATATGGACCCAACCCAGATACCCCTCAACCGATGAATGGATCAAGAGAATGTGGTACTTATACACAATAGAAATCTCTGCTGCCATCAGAAAGAATGACATTGCCTCATTTGTAAGGAAATGGAAGACTTGGAAAAAAATCGTAAGTGAAGTAAGGCAGACCCAAAGGAACATAAGTTCCATGGTTTCCCTCATTTGTAATAATTAGTACACATCTAGGATTCTCCTAGCATAGGATCACAATACCTCAAAACCTATGTATGTATAGTCATACAGAATGAGACTAAAGGAAATGAGCTCTAGGTTATGGAAACAAGAGCTTTCTCTTTCTGATTGTTTTTCTTAGTATACTATGTGAAGTTATTTCTTTCTCTTTTTTCCACTTATGGTTAATCTCATGTGGTTACTGTATCTGACTTTGTTAACTGGTTTACTGTAGGTAAACTTATTGTTTATTTGAAATAGGGAAGGGAAAGGGTAAACAAGATTACTGGGAGAAAGAGGGGGGCGAAAACAGGGTACAAAATCATGAGATGGGGTATCAAGGTTTGAGAAGTAATGTACCCACTACCTGACAATTATAGCTGTAACTCCTCCATACACTATCCTGACAATAAAATGCAATAAAAAAGAATGCTGCAGACATTTTCTAAAACCACATTTATTTGTGTTTTCTCTATGGCATGATTCATGATGAAATGAAGACAGGGGATTCTTTTCACAAAAGTAACTATGATTCCCTGTACCTAAATGGTAGTAAACTTAAGTCTCAGTATTTCATTTATGGTTTATACATTGCAGCAATTATGTGATTATCTTAAATTTCATGTGAAATACTACTCATGTACTATAATTTAAAGTACAAACTATATCCTCTACATCCGGTATCTCATTATTCTTATTTGCCAATTGGTTACCTTTTATTTTAAGTAAATATAGTTTAAGTATTTCATAATCTACAAATGATATAATTGTTTGTTTAATCTACATGGTACAGTTTATCTATCTGAAATGATTTTGCATAATAGTAATATGCTTAAGAATAATATTTGGTATTATAATAATACAACAAGGACTTTATCCTAAAGCCTTCAGTTTTTCTTCAGTCCTGTCTTGGTACTGTCTTGACTGATAGCAATTGATTCTGGAATACAAATTCCTTAAAATTTTCTAACACTTTACTTGTTGACAGAAATAAATGAAACAAATGATTTCCTGTCCTCACTATGGGTAAATATTAAAATTATTAACTACAAATTTTACTTCTGGTTATTTAAACCATCGTTAGTACTATATTTTTAAATCACTGCCTGAGCTCTCACTCAAAATTCTATAGGTTCAATTAATATTTTGTCTTTCAAATTAGTTCTAAATTTGACTTTAAACCTCTTAATTAAAATCTTTTTATTAAAGATGATTTGTAGGCCAAGACAAATTCCAGTCTTTATACATTGTATACATCTTGGTGCCACTGCTCTTCTCCAGAGTTCTTATTGTCTCTTTGTTGCAGAGAATGTTTCTTTCTAATTTGGCAAAATAATTCAGGCTCTACTGCTTGAAAAAATATTTAGGGATCCAGTGTTATGAGAGGAAGAGGTAATGGAAGATGAATTTGAAAACACATTTAACCAGCAAACACTTTTTTGTTCAAGGAAAAGAATACAACCCATGACCCACACAAAAGAAGAAAAGAATTCAATCATACATAAAATCTTTGTGACTTGACTACTGAATTTGAGTTATTGAGTGAATCTTCAAGGTTAAGCAATTTGGACAACATTGGTGGGTGATTTTTATTATGGTAAATTGACATTAGACAGCCATTATTTCTATAAACTTGGGGCTTTAGTCATCAAATGTATATTCCAATATATGCTTTGCATCTTATAGATAACATGGCTCTGAGGAACCTAGTGTAAAAGTTACCAGATGTAGAGGCTGCCTTGACTTGTTTTACCCTGGAAATTTGATTGTCATTTTGTTCTCACGTTTTATTTGTCTATTGTTAGAGATAATGCTTCCATTTAGTCCCTCATCTCCAGTTTCATTATGTCATTGTAATCGGACCTTAAGTTTTTTTGAACAATGTAAGTGTGAACAGAAGTAACAGATAACAAAATTTGAGAGTATTAGCTTTTATTCTTGACTTGTTCTATCGTGTGAATGGTAGACAATATGTTTCATTTGGTATTCTTATTGTTTAGCATAAATTTTGGAATCTAATATACATGGAATAATACCACTGCTTTCCACCTGGCCCATAGGACATGAATGGATTGCAGTTTTGTGTCATACTACTCTGAGATACAGGAGTGCTTCTTATTGTAACAATTAGCATAAGGTTGACTGCTTATTTTCTTAATTTATTAACTTTAATTTTGCTTTTAATTTTATCATTATGTAGTAAGCTACAATATTTCACTCAAGGTTTGAAGCAATACATAGCTTCAATTCGTTGAACTCTTTGTAGCACTGAATTGTCATAACAGTGTCATTTGAAACTACAGCTAAAGTAGATAATGTGACATCCCAGAGATCATAAAATTACATTGGAAATACTAGAATTTGAATTTGTATACGCAAATTATAACAATGATGTAATTTGTAAAATTAAATATACATATATATAGTTGATATTCAAGTTGAGTTAGTATGAGGAAGTAATTACTTAGACAATGAGCAAATATGGTGCATTAAGAGCAGAGAAACTGAGATGCCTTTTCAGCTTTTTGGCTAAGATCAAGCATAGAAATTAGGCACTGTTGACTTATGACTGAAATCTTAAATACTGAAAGAGTTGAAATCTAAGGTTTAAAGTTCAAAGCTGGTATAGCAGGTAAGTCCTCCAAACCCTTTTTTTTTTTGCCAGTCCTGGGCCTTGAACTCAGGGCCTGAGCACTGTCCTTGGGCTTTCTCAAGGTTAGAGCTCTACCACTGGAACCACAGCACTATTTTCAGCTTTTTTCTATATATGTGGTTCCGAGGAATTGAACCTGGGTCTTCATGCTTGCTAGTCATGCATCCTTACCACTAGGCCAAACTCCCGGCACAAGTCCTCCAAACTCTTATGTTCAATTAACAACCATAAAACGCAAAGTGGAGAAGAGATTCAAGTGATAGAGCACTAGCCTTGAGAAAAATAGCTTAGAGTCAGTGTCCAGGCCTTGAATCCAAGATTTAGGATTCACACACACACACACATAGATAGAGAGAGAATATTTCTTACACCGTTAAATAGCTCATAACCTATGGAGAAAGATGGAAAGCAAATTTTTCTTTACAACAAATTTTATTGTCAGTAAAAAATATTGTATGAAAATAATAAATAAGCAAATTATTATCTATTTATGCCCAGATTTATGAATGTATATCTAGAGCACACTTGTCCCAGAAAATTGGGTTCAGAATATCTTATTTCTTAAAAACTTCCAATAACTACAAAGAGTAAATTTTATATAAATCTTTTTTGAGAAATCAAGTTTACAAAAACAAAATATCATAACAGTTACCAATATGGTCACATCTAATTTCGTTTACTTAAAAACTCATGTGGGTGGGGGAGGGGCTAAAGAAAAAAAGCAAAAGCTCCTGTTTAGCAGGCTTATGCCTGTAATCCTAGCTACTCAGGAGGCTGAGATCTGATGATCCTGGTTTAAAGCCAGCCCAGGCACTAAAGTTCAACTCATCTCCAATTAACCCCTAGAAAACCAGAAGTGAGGCTATGACTCAAGGGTAGTGTGGTACACTTGAGCTGAAGAGCTCAGAGACAGTGCCCAGGCCCAGAGTTCCAGCCCCATGACAGACAAAAACAAAACAAAACACAACAACAACAACAACAACAAAAACCCTCATGTTTAATATTTCAGTACACATAGTCTTCCAGAAGCCTTTGATATAGCAATAAATAGATTTTGAAGTTTGAACTATTCAAAACACTTCATCCACTCAGTTCATTTTTCCACTAATTAGTTTCAATATACTCTGAAGAAAATTGGGTGAACTACTTGCTCTCTGACCTGGTCACTTATATTCTGAAATTCATGTTGAAATCAATCCTGAAAAGTCCTGTATATCCAAATAGATGTAAAAAGAGTTAAACTGTCTACTATAATCTCAGATCACTTTATATTTTTATTAGACTTCTTCTGGGAGATCACAATCATGAATACTTCAGAACATGTGAGAAGAAAATAAATTAGAATGAAATAGATTTGCTTTCCTTAACAGGTTGACCAGTCACCGGTCATTTAGATTCTTAAAACTTAGTTACTCAGAACAATTTTAAAGACAAAATGTAGTTAAATTGCTGTAGTGTTTTTAAGTGTTTCAATAAGTCTGACTCCATTGAATAGGATTTTATAATACAATTGTGATCTTTTCATAATTAGTAAAATATAAGTGATAAAGCTAAGAAAATCATTTCTCAGATCCTCAATTCCCTTTGGTGATAACATTAGTACATTCCCACCATTTAGGATAATTCAAGTAATAAATTCATGCTTGGCAGAGTATATAATATGTGTCATATAAGCACTGTGTTAGAAAACTGTACTTGGAAAATTAATGTGTATTCCACTGCATTAAAATTTATATTGATTTCAGTCTGCAAGTACATACAATTTGTGATTGTTGTTGTTGATGATGTTGTTGTTCATGGGGCTTGAACTTGTGTACTGGGCTCTGCCCTGAGCTCTTTCATTTAAAGCTAGCACTCTACCACTTTGAGCCACAATGCTACTTATGGTTTAATGAATGCTAACTGTAGATAGGACTATGGCAGGAATTTTGTGCCTGGGCTGGCTTTTTACCATGATCCTCAGATCTCAGCCACCTGATTAGTTAGGATTAGAGGGCTGAGAAACTAGCACCTAGCCACTCAAGTTTTTTGTTTGTCTTTCATAATCTATCACTACTAATTCTAAACTGAAATTAACCTCTAGCTATTTATAGATGTTTGTTTATAAAAAGACACATTTAGAGGAAAGCAGGTAATACTAAATTTCATGATATGAAGATATGCAGTGTAAGGAGTGACATTTGTTCAAGTTAATAATGCATTGTAAATTACAGAAATAGGATTTGTAAAGTAAATCTTTGTTTATAAAATGATTGATAAAACAAATTCCTCTATATATTGCAAATTTGTAAAATAGTCAGGAAATAAAATGTTATTTGGAAGATAAGAAGTCTTAAAAAAATTAATATGAGTAGAGGAAGGAAGATCGTGCCAATGCAATAGGGACCCAGCCTAGCTCTATCCCACAAAAAGAGAGAATCAAGGAATCCCACAAGCCATCTATCTTAAGAAACCCACAACTACAAATTCAAGAAGCAATGGAGAAGTACACAAACCAAGAAAGAAATTCAGATAAAGCTTATATCCAACATTCCCAAAGAATCCGAAACGAGTGGACCCCTCCCCCACTCCTCACTGGCCGAAAACCATGGTTCCCTCCCGGCCAGGGAAGCTCCAAACTCCAGTAACTCTAGCAAGTGGCAGAATCCAGATGCAGGAACCCACACAAACCAGGCGCGGGCAGCACAGACCGTGGCAGAGACCAGACGGGAAGTGAATGACCCTCCAAATTGTGCAGCAGCTTACATCTAACCCCTAGGAGTAAGTAGTCCAGTGGGTTCCCCAAACTCATCGGGAAAGAAGAGCTGGTGGCAAGCTACAGAACTTAACCCAGACCCCTCCCACCTCGCCCAAGAAAGACTGGCAAGTGCAGGGGGGCAAGGAATTCAGAATCCTGTCCCTTCCCCTAAGAGCCCCCTCCCCGAAGCCATTGACTGGAGATTGACAGGAGGGCGGATGCTAAGACCCAACACCCCACAAAAGGGGGTGGAGGTGTCCCTGCTCCCATCTGCCCAACAGCTTCCTCTCCCAGGCCACTGAAACTGAAGAATGAGGGGCGCTGAGACCCTGCCTTCCAACAGCGGGTAGGGTGCATGATGTTCTGGGAGCCAGCATCTGACTGATGAAAACCTAAGTGAGGTGCCCTCCTGCTTTGAGCCTCCAGCAAGACAGCACTTTGGGGCCCCCCACCAAGTTACAGAAAGACTCTCAGCCAAAGCTGCTAAAACACAGCTAGGAACTGAATACAAACCAGCCGGGGCTGAGTTCACCCTCTGAGAGCCAGAAAGGCGCAGCCCCACCCTGGGAGCCCATATCCTCAGCTGGGTCCTGCCCCTGGGAACAAGGTAGGAAAACTAGCCATCCACCAGGGTAGCTGAGACCAAAGTGCACAACTCCAGCTGTGTAGTGTCACACAGTCTCTGGGAATGAGCCCACACTCCTGTAAGAGCTGCAAACTATGACCTAGTCAGCAGCAGAACTAATTTGGCTGAGAACTCCATGTATACACAGATTCCCAGAACCACCAGTCCCAAACCAAATAAAGACCGCCACCTTCCGACCACAGAGTAAACCTAAAAGACAATCTTCGATGCCTCGAAAAGCACAACAAATTAGGACATATATAAAAAAATCAAAGTCTGACACAAAGACTAAAGGAAACAAGAGTGAAGGGATAAGAGAGATGTCACCATGCCAAAAAAATGACACCTGAAGGGACACGAAACATGATTCTATTCAAGGAGATGATTATGGTCATGACTAAAGAGATTAAATCCACAATCATGGTGGAAGACTTCAATACGCCACTCAAAAAAGATAAGCAAAGACACCATCGATTTAAATGACACAATAGCCCAGTTGGGCTTCACAGATGTACACAGAGTCTTCCATCCAACGGCGAAACTTTATACATTTTTCTCAGCAGCACATGGAACACACTCCAAAATAGATCACATAATAGTTCATACAGAAAACTTTAGCAGATACAAGAGGACTGATATTAATCTCATGCATTCTATCTGATCACAGTGGAATCAGACTAGTTCTGAACAACATAATAAAAGTCAGAAAATATTCAAACACTTGGAAGATGAACAACCCACTTCTGAATAACTCCTGGGTTACAGATCAGAACAAAGAAGAAATTCAAAACTTTCATGAATGTAATGACAATGAAGAGACATCACAAAGGAACTTATGGGACACAGCAAATGCAGTTCTAAGGGGTAAATTTATCACACTAGGAGCCCATATCAAAAAGAAGAGTATGTAAATAACCTATAGAAGAAACTGAAGTACCTAGAGGAGCAAGAAAAAGTTAATTCTAAAACATCTAGAAGGGCAGAAATAACAAAAATAAAATCAGAAATATTAGAGATTTAAATAAGATCCACAATACACAAAAATTAATAAATCAAAATGTTGGTTTATTGAAAGTCAACAAAATTGGCAGACCCCTGGCAAGATTAATCAAAAAAGGAGAGGGGAGACTCAAATAAACAAGATTAAAGACCCCACAGGAACAATCATGATCCATACCCAAGAAATTCAGTCCATTTTGAATAAGTACTACCAGGGCTTTATTCAAAGAAACAAGAAAACCCAGTAGAAATAGATCTCTTCTTAAATAAATATGGGATGCCCATATTGAACAATGATGAGGTAAATAAATTAAACAAACCAATTTCATACAATGAAATTGTATGTATGTACAATTGGTTTCACTGTAGAATTCTACAAGATGTTTAAAGATGAAATAGCACCTATATTCTTGAAATTCTTCTGAGAAATAGAAGCAGAAGGAGCAATATCAAAATCATTTTATGAAGCTAATATTACAATCATCCCCAAACCAGGGAAAGACCCAACAAAAAAAGAAAACTACAGAACTATCCCTCTAATGAACACAGATTCAAAACTCCTCAATAAAATACTAGCCAACAGAATCCAGAAACAAATTGAAGAAATTATACAAACGATCAAGTAGGCTTCATCCCACAGATGCAAGGCTGGTTTAACATTCACAAATCAATCAATATAATACATCATATTAACAGAGCTTAATGATAAAAATCATTTGATAATTTCTCTGGACACAGAGAAGGCATTTGACAAAATATAACATCCATTCATGTTGAGAGCACTAGAAAAAATAGGAAAAAAGGTGTATTTCTCAAAATAATTAAAGCCATATATAATAAACCTATAGCCAGTATTATATTAAATGGTGAAAGACTGGAACCATTTACCTTAAAATCAGAAACTAGACAGGGATGCCCACTCTCACCACTTCTCTTCAGTATGGTGCTGGAATCCTTAGCCAGAGTAATAAGATAAAAGAAGGACATCAAGGGGATCCACACAGGGAAAGAAGAAATTAAACTATGCCTATTCACAGATGACATGATCCTCTACCTGAATGACCCATTAAGCTCCACTCCCAAACTCCTAGAATTAATAAACCACTTTAGGAAAGTGGCAGGATACAAATTTAACCTCTAAAAGTCAGTAGCCATCTTTTACGCCAACAATAAGCAAACAGAAGGCCAAATCAAGAAAATGATCCCATTTTCAATAGCCCCTAAAAGAATAAAATACTTAGGAATTAACTAAAGATGTAATGGAATTGTTTAAGGAAAACTATAAAAGCTTACTGAAAGAAATTAAAGAGGACATCAGGAAATGGAAAGACATCCCATGCTCCTGGGTAGGGAGAATCAATATAGTGAAAATGGCCATATTGCCAAAATTGATATACAAATTCAGTGCAATTCCCATCAAAATCCCAATGACATTTTTTACTGAAATAGAAGATACAATCCAAAGATTCATACAGAACAAGAAAAGACCTAGAATAGTCAAAACAATTCTAGGCAAAAAGAGCAATGCAGGTGGTATTACAATACCAACTTCAAACTCTACTATAGAGTCATAACACCATGGTACTGACACAAAAATAGACCAGAAGATCAATGGAAAGGAATAGAAGATCTAGAAATAGAACTATAATACCTACAGTCAACTTGTATTTGACAAAGGAGTCAAGATATATAGAGGAATAAACAGCCTATTAAATTATTGGTGCTGCAAAGGAAGGAAGATGGCGCCGAGACAATAGGGACGCTGCCTTGCTTTCTCTGACAAAAGGAGAGAACCAGGGAGTCCCACGAGCCAACTACCTAAAGAAATCCACAACAACAAACTCAAAAACCAACGGAGAAGGACTCAAACCGGAAAAGAAATCCAGATAAAGCTCACATCCAACTTTCTCAAAGAATTCGGAACACGAGGACCCCTCTCCCACCTCTCGCCGCCAGATCCAAGCCACAAAAGCCACGGAAAGCTGCGAAAAGCGGCAGCTGGCGCGGGATCAAGTCGCGAAAAGCAGCGGCAGTGGAGGGCGCCAGGCTGGGAGCCCAACGGCTGCAGAAACCAGCACAGAACCGGGCCATCGAAAGGCAGAAGCAGCGGAACCCAGATGCGGAACCAGAACAGCAAGCAGCGGAACCCAGATGCAGAACACAGGCGGCGGCGGAGACCCAAGGGGAGTGAAAGACTCCCCACCACCTTGGAGCACCCGCAGATGGACGCAGAGGTCCCCCTCCCTCAGGCCATTGACTGGAGATTGACAGGCGGGCTACCCATAAGACCCAGCACCCCACCAAGGGAGGCGGGGCTGCCCCAACTCCCACCCGCCCAATGGGCTCAACCCCCAGTCCTCTGACTGGAGACTGACAAGCGGGCGACCCTAAGACTCAGCACCCCACCAGGGGAGGCAGAGCTGTCCCAGCTCCCACCCGCCCACCAGGCTCCTCTCCTAGGCCACTGGATCTGGAGAGTGGAGGGCGTTGGGACCCTGCCTTACAAGAGTGGGTAGGGGGTGCGGGTAAATAGGAGCCTGCATCTGCCTCCCCCTCAATTCTTGAGCGGGGCATCCTCCAGCTGGGAATCCTGAGCAAGACACCACCAAGGGCTCCCCCCCCCACAGTCACAGACTCTGACAAAGCAGTGGAAACACAGCAGGGATCTGAAGGGCCGACCAGCAGCCAAGCTCCCCTTCTGAGAACCAAAAAGGTGCGGCTCCGCCTTTGGAGCCCATGTCCCCAGCTGGGCTCCGCCCCTGGGAACAGAGGGGTCTCCTGCTGGTCCCTGAAACTCTCAATCCCCAGACCCTTGGCTTGGGGCTGCCCCTGGAAGCAGCACAGGAAAACGTCCGCCAACCACGCTCAGACTGAAGCTCGCACATCCATCCCATGGTCCACTGTGAGGCCACTGGTTGGGCTAAGAGCTAGTCGTGCAGCAACACATAAGTTTTATTCTAATACTTTCCAAACTTTGTACTCAAATACACTACCTACTTACCCCCTGACCTCTCTCATTCTATTTTTCTATCTCTGGACCTCTGCTCCTCTTTCAACCCTTATACTGCATGGATCTACACTTGATGGCTGTTGAGCAACACTGTATATCTAGGTGTTTAATTATTCTCTAGGCTCAGAGGGACTTAAAGACAATAGAGATTGGATTGAGAGGCTTATTGTTTTGGGTATAAATCGCTTATCAGTGAATTATTAGACTAGTCACTAACTGCACAAAAAGAAAGAGTGATAACACCAATCAAAACTTGTGAATATCTAGAGTCTGCCAGCTACAGAGGTCTAGGTTGGTTATATCTGAAAAACTATAATCGTGTTTAGTATTAATCTTGCTCCCATTTTCAAATGGACAGAACAAGAAACTCAAGAAAAATGTCAAATCAAGAAACAACATCCCCCACTCCCCCCACCCAATGTAAACAGCCAATGGAACAGTCACTGGCAAACCTAGAGGAGAGTCTTCCAAGTGCTGTACAAATGCAATTGATAAACATCATTAATGAAAAATGTGAAAATATAAAGAGATAAGGGAGGAAGCCATAGCTGAACAAAAGGAAACCATAAACAAGGTGGTAAGTGAAAAAGAAGAAGCCATAAAGGAGGCCATAATAAAGGTTTTTCAAAGAAAGATGGATGAATTCATAGAATCCACAAATAAAAAGGTGACCGAACTCCAGCAAATGTTCAAAGAAAATAAAGCTACTCAGCTAACCACTCAAATGGAAATCAAGGAGCTAAAGAAATCCATACATGATCTAAAAGAAGAGATGCAAGGCATCAAAAATGAGCAATTAGTAGCAAGGGAGATGAAAAATAAAGTAGATAGCTTTGATAGCAGGTTAGACAATGCAGAGGAGAGAATTTCCGGGGCTGAAGATAATTTAGTTATTATAGAGAAAGAACAGAAAATGAGTCAATCCAAATCTAGGAAAAATGAGAGAGCGCTTCAGGAGGTCCAAGATACAATTAGGAAGCCTAATTTAAGGCTAATTGGTATTGAGGAGGGCATGGAGAAAGAGGTCAATGGTATTGGAAATATGCTTCAGGGAATCATCTCAGAGGATTACCGAAATATCCAGAAGGGCAGACCCATCCAGATACAAGAAGCTTTTAGAACCCCAAACAGACCTGACCAGAAAAGAACATCCCACTGCCACATCGTAATCCGAACTGGATCAATAGAAACCAAAAAAAGGATCCTAAAGGCAGCCAGGGAAAAGGGTTCAGTAACCTATAAAGGAAAACCAATCAGAATAACCCCAGATTACTCAGCAGAGACCATGCAAGCAAGAAGTGACTGGAAGCATATATGTCATGCCCTTAAGTCAAATAACTACCAACCAAGAATACTGTACCCAGCTAAGCTCTCATTCATAACTGAGGGAGCAATAAAAACATTCCATTCCAGGGAAAATCTGCAACAATATGTCGCAACAAAACCAACACTACAGATAATTCTGAAAGATGTTCTATACATAGAAAACCAAAATAAATGCAATATAGGGAAAGAAATGGCACCTAAACAGCATACCATCTAAGGACCACAAGAACTGTCAAGACACAGGCCCAAATAAAAGCTTTTAAAAATGGTAGGACCTAATAAATATCTCTCAATCCTAACTCTCAATATCAATGGACTTAACTCTCCAATTAAACGGCATAGGCTGTGTAGTTGGATGAAAAAGCAAGAGCCATCATTCTGCTGTCTTCAAGAGACACTTCTTACCCAAAAAAACAATCATCTTTTGAAAGTGAGAGGTTGGAATAAACTCTATCAAGCTAACGGCTCCCATAAACAGGCTGGAGTTGCCATCCTCATATGAGATAAAATAGACTTCAAACTAAAATTATTAAGAATAGACAAAGAAGGTTACTACATACTACTAAAGGGATCTTTCCTCCAGGAAGACATAACGATCCTAAATATTTACACACCCAATCCCGGAGCTCCAAACTTCATCAAGCAAACTTTACTTTCACTGAAACCATACATAGATCGAAATACAGTGATTGTCGGGGACTTTAACACACCACTCTCACCTATGGACAGATCAACAAGGCAAAAACTCAACAGAGAAACCTTAGAACTGAACAACTATATAGACCAACTAGATCTAACAGACATCTGCAGATTATCCCACCCAGCAACAACACAATAAACGTTTTTCTCAGCAGCACATGGAACATTTTCCAAAATAGATCACATCTTAGGCCATAAAACAAACCTGGACAGATTCAGAAACACTGAAATTATTCTATGCACACTCTGAGACCACAAAGGCATCAAACTGGAACTGAACACACATCTCCAACAATGAAAACCCTTTAACTCATGGAGACTGAACAACACATTGTTGAATCACCAATGGGTCATCAAAGAGATCAGAACAGAAATCCAACAGTTTATGAAATTTAACAGTAAGGAGCACACAAAATACCAACTCCTTTGGGACACAGCAAAGGCAGTACTCAGAGGAAAATTTATAGCGCTGAGTACCTACAACAACAAGTTGGAAAAATTGCAAACCAACAAGTTAATGTCTCACCTTAAGCTCCTGGAAAAAGAGAAACAAACCAACCCTAATCCCAGTAGAAGAAAGCAAATAATTAAAATCAAAGCAGAATTAAATGATTTGGAATCCAAAAAAACTATAGAAAGAATCAACAAAACACGGAGTTGGTTCTTTGAGAGAATTAACAAAATTGACAAGCCCTTAGCAAATCTTACCAAAAAAAGAAGAGAGCATATCGAAAAAAAACAAATCGCAGATGAAAATGGTAATATCACGAAAGAAATTACCAAGATCCAGAATATCATGAGGGAATACTTCTCAAACCTTTATGCCAACAAATTTGAGAATCTAGATGAAATGGATGAATTCCTAGCCAATATTAACATACCCACCCTGAACCAAGAAGAACTTAGCCAACTCAACAGGCCTATTTCAAGCTCTGAAATAGAAATGGCAATTAGAGAACTTCCACCTAAGAAAAGCCCAGGGCCAGATGGATTCACAGCTGAATTCTATAAGGTCTTCAAAGCAGAGCTCACACCAATACTCCTCAAGCTCTTCAACGAAATTGAAAATGAAGGTTCCTTACCAAACTCATTCTATGAAGCCAGTATAACCCTCATCCCCAAACCAGACAGAGATTCATCAAAGAAAGAGAACTACAGACCTATATCTTTGATGAACATCGATGCAAAACTTCTCAACAAAATACTGGCCAACCGTCTACAACAACTCATCAAAAAAATTATACACTATGATCAAACTGGATTCATCACAGGGAGGCAAATCTGGTTCAACATATGCAATTCAATTAATATAATTCGACACATCAACAGGAGCAAGGACAAAAATCACATGATTGTCTCAATAGACGTGGAAAAGGTATTTGACAAGATCCAACACCCCTTTATGTTAAAAGCTCTGGAGAAACTAGGAATCCATGGAACATTCCTCAATGTAATAAAGGCTGTGTACGAGAAACCTACTGCTAGTATTACACTTAATGGTGAAAAGCTAAAGCCATTCCCTCTAAAATCAGGAAGGAGACAAGGATGCCCACTCTCTCCACTACTCTTTAACATAGTACTAGAATTCCTAGCCAGTGCAATAAGGCAAGAAGCAAGCATAAAGGGGATCCAAGTAGGGAAAGAGGAAATAAAACTATCCCTCTTTGCAGATGACATGATTCTGTATTTAAAGAATCCTATAGACTCTACTCCCAAGCTCCTTGAGCTGATTCAAAGCTTTGGAAGAGTAGCAGGCTATAAAATCAACCCTCAAAAATCAACTGCCTTCCTTTACGCCAACAGTGAGAGGAACGAGGCAATAATCAGGACAGTAACTCCTTTCACAATAGCCTCAAAGAAAATAAAGTACCTAGGAATTAGCTTAACTAAGAATGTAAAGGACCTTTTTGACGAAAACTTTAAAACCCTAAAAAAGGAAATTAAAGCAGAACTAAGGAAATGGAAAAACCTCCCATGCTCCTGGATTGGAAGAATCAACATTGTGAAAATGACAATCTTGCCAAGAGCTATCTACAAATTCAATGCAATACCCATCAACATCCCAATGTCATTCTTTAAAGAAATAGAAGAGGCGATCCAAAATTTCATATGGAATAATAAAAGACCCCGTATAGCAAAAACACTTCTTAGCAGAAAGAACAGCGCTGGAGGAATTTCAATTCCAAACTTTAGACTCTATTACAGAGCTATAATTCTCAAAACAGCTTGGTACTGGCACAGGAACAGGCCTGAAGACCAATGGAATAGAACTGAGGACCCAGATATTAAACCAGAGACCTATGGCCACCTAATCTTTGACAAGGGAGCCAAAAATATAGAATGGAAGAAAGACAGCCTCTTCAACAAGTTGTGCTGGCAGAACTGGTTAAGCACCTGCAGAAAACTAAAGCTGGATCCTTCTTTGTCACCTTGCACTAGAATTAACTCCAAATGGATCAAAGACCATGAGGTAAAAGCTGACACACTGAAAACTTTACAGGAAGGAATAGGAGATACACTAGGCCTCCTTGGCACAGGTCGAAACTTTCGTAATAAGGACCAAGAATCACAACAAATCACAGAAAGGCTGGATAAGTGGGACTGCATTAAACTGCAGAGCTTTTGTATGGCAAAGGACATAGCTAGTAAACTAATCAGGAAGCCTACAGAGTGGGAGAAGATCTTCACCAACCAAACAACGGACAAAGGCCTCATATCTAAAATATATCAATAACTCAAAAAATTGAATCACTCCAAAACTAACCTCCAAAGTAACAACCATCCCATTAAAAAAATGGGCCAAAGACTTAAAGAGAGTCTTCTCTGAAGAAGAAACAAAAATGGCCTATAGACACATGAAGAAATGCTCAACAAAAGAAATGCAAATCAAAACAACTCTAAGATTTCACCTCACTCCAGTTAGAATGGCCAGGATCAGGAAAACGAATGACAACAGATGCTGGAGGGGATGTGGCCAGGAGGGATCACTACTACACTGTTGGTGGGAGTGCAAACTCGTTCAACCACTATGGAAAGCAGTGTGGCAGTGCCTCAAAAGGCTAAACATAGAACTCCCCTATGACCCAGCAATTCCACTACTTGGCATTTACCCAACCATCCAGAAACAAGGACATACTAAACCCACTAGCACAACAATGTTCATTGCAGCACTATTCACCATAGCAAAGATATGGAACCAACCTGGATGTCCCTCAGTTGATGAGTGGATCAACAAGTTGTGGTATTTGTACACAATGGAATTCTATGCTGCTGTCAGAAAGAATGACATTGCCCCATTTGTTAGGAAATGGAAAGATTTTGAAAAAATCATATTAAGTGAAGTAAGCCAGACTCAAAGGAACTTAGGCTCAATGGTTTCCCTCATTTTTCATAATCAGTAGAAACCTTGGGCTCTACTAGCAGAGATTTGCAATAGAGCAAAATCTTGATACATAAGGCCATATAATGTGAAGCTAATTGAAAGGACCTCCAGGATATTGAAATAAAAGCCATATAATGAATGATTGTTGTTCTTAATGTACTATGTTGTCTCTCATCTCCTTTGCTGTCCCTTGGTTATCTCATATTGGTATAGTATCTCACTTTGTTATCGGATATATTGAATTTATTTGTATTTGGATATTTGAAATTTGATAGGGAAGGGGGGAAAACCAAGACGAGTGGGGGGTGTGGGGCGGGAGGGAAATGGGTACCAAGACATGTGAAAGGGTATCAATGTATGTGAATTAATGCACCTTCTATCTGGCAAATATCATGTAACCCTTTTACTAATTACAATAAAAAAATTAAAAAAATAAATTATTGGTGCTAGCAAAACTGGGCAGCCACATACAGAAAACTAAAAATTGACCCTAGCGTTTTGCCATGCACAAGCATTAACTCAAAATGGATCAAAGACCTCAATGTCAGACTGGAAACCATGAAACTGCTACAGGATAGACGTGGAGAGACACTGGAACTCATAGGCACAGGCAAAAGATTCCTGAACAGAATCCCAGGGTCACAACAGATTGCAAGTGTTTTTTGTTTGTTTTCTTGAAATTTTGTGCACTGTAGTTCATATTTAAATCCTTCACCTGCCACTTTATTTTATTGGGCAGAATAATATAATTTATTTATACACTACAAGCTGTATAATGACAGGTTTTTTCTTCATTAAAACTATATTTGCCAAGAGAAATAGTGGACACCAGATTGAGTACTATTCAAATGAACAATAAATTTGTTTTTTTATTTCTTTTTATTAAATGACTCAAATGTATTTGCATACACATATGTTCATTTTATTTCATTTTTGTTTGTTGAACTCTGGCCTGGGCTCTATTCCTGAGCTCTTCAGCTCAAGGCTAGAGCTCTATCAGTTTGAGCCACAGCTCCACTTCTGGTTTTTTGGTGGTTAATTGGAGATAAGACCAATACTATCTATCTATCTATCTATCTATCTATCTATCTATCTATCTATCACCTATCAAATAAATATTATCACAAACATTTAAGGAGTAAAATAATATTTTTAATAACTTTTTATTAACATATGTACCCCATTAGCTTCTGGAACAATTCTAAAAGTTCAAAAACTATGTGATACTGTGATGTTTCTTCCCCGTAGCACTTATAAAATAAAATTAACTGGAAAGTGCATTCCTCTGCAATGTACCGTAGAAGAAATCATGCTGCACAGCCATATTGCAATTTACTGATGGAGACTTCACATGCTTATTCCTAGATGAGGAGGCAGCAATTCCATAAATTCAGGAATTTTTATTACAAAGGAATTTTGATACTACCTATTTTTCATAAGTATTTTAGTGTACCTTGGAATAACACACCTGGTTTTTATATAGTAGATGTCATGGAAGTCTGTATTACAACTCAATGTAAAGTGAAAAAAAAATGTATCTGAAGTTCACAGTGTCTGCAGTGTAATTAGTTCTCTTTCCTCTAGGTGGTAGGATGTAAAATTATGGCTCCTGTATCTGCTGAATCAGCTTTTCTTGTCCAATCTTGGTATTATTGCTACTAATCCTTTGCTTTTTCCTTGGCAGTTCATGGTCCCAGGAGGCTTCTCAATCAGGGGACTCAATAAAAGAGTGAACAGCTCCATATGGCTTTTTAAGAAGAATGTAGGATAGATATTGGTAAGATCATTCAGGACAATGAGGACAATTCTGTACTTTTAAAGGCTATGATTTCAAGCAGTGATTAGAGCAAACTATGGAAGAGCACATTCCTGTGATATGATGATTTTTGTGCTTTAATTTTATCCTTATAAAGAAGAACATAATTAAGCTAGGTGTTGAAAGAAATGAAAGACTAATCAATGCATCGTAAGTCATCTTTATGCATTTAAATTCAAAAGTCTACCATCAACTAAAAGCGACTGGTGCACAAGTTTCTACATCACAAATAAAATATGTCCTAACAAAGTTTTGGGAAGGTTTTATGTTAAGGTTGGGCCCAGTGAAGAGTTACGACTGGGAAATAAAACAGAGATAGATGTCTGGTACCAAATTTTCATCTATACTTTTAAGTTTTACTTCTGAAATTATCATGTAATAAGTAATGAATATTTCAACATTTGAAATTATTAAAATAAATATCTCTTGCTTTTTAAAAAAGTATATATGTATATATATATACATATATACATATTTGCCAGTACTGGGCCTGAGCTCAGGGCATGAGCACTGTCCTTGGGTTTTCTTAAGGTTAGAACCCTACCACTTGAGCCACAGCACCACTTCTGTTTTTTTCTATATATGTGGTACTGAGGAATTGAACCTGGGTCTTTGTGCATGCTAGGCAAGCACTCTTACCCTAGTCCAAACTCCCTGCCATATTTTTGTGTAACTTTGCCTCCCATTATGAGGAAACTGAATACCCAGTGTTTTCAGGATATATTTTATGCTTATATAACTAATAAGTGATGGTGTAGGATCCTTTATATAATGTTATATTCTATTTTTTCACACTGTCATCTGTACATTTTTTTTGCCAGTCCTAGGCTTGAGCTCAGGGCCTGAGCACTGTCCTTGGACTTTCTCAAGGCTAGAACTCTACCACTTGGGCCTCAGCACCACTTCCGGCTTTTTTCTATGTATGTGGTACCGAGGAATTGAACCCGGGTCTTCATGCATGCTAGGCAAGCACTTTAACCACTAGGCCAAACTCCCAGCCCCTCATCTGTACATTTTTGAACAATATTAAAGGTAAGGAAAATTTTCTTTTTACTTATTGCTTTCAAATGAATATATGTGTATATCTAATTTTGTTTCTGAATTGTGCTTGAAACAGCCACTGATACATTGCAAACCAGATGCAGAAAAATACTGCCTAACTTTCTGGAGTTGAAATCCAAGCATAAGATTAAACCAGTCCTATATTATCTGTTCCTTTGCCCCCCTGTCCCTAAGAGAAGGGTGACTTTTTGCTGTGTACATAGAGAGGAAATTCAGAGTGAGATAGTATACAGTTGAGAGCTAAGGATAATTTCCCCCCAAGAATTATTTTGTCCTCATCAGGACATATCTTATATACTATAGTCCAATATATACACCCATTACTCTCTCTGTTACCTTTTCTTTTTTCCTTTATTTTGCCAGTCCTGGAGCTTTAACTCAGGGCTTGAGCACTGTCCTTGGGCTTTCTCAAGGCCAGAGCTCTTACCTTTTCTTTAGAAACATGTATTTATTAATTTTTAAGATCACTAGACAGCAAGTCAGGAGCCTTCCTTGTAAATGTTTTTTTTAATCTTTCATTATCCTTCCCCAACAGCATATTAAAATGACTGTGGTCCACAGAGGTCTATCTGTGCTCCAGTTGCATGAGGTAACAGCAGTAGCAAATTTTAAGGTTTAATTAAAGGGTACTTATCATAGCTGTATGGCATGTAGATGCGGGATGACAAAACCCTGGTGTTGTGAAATTAATTATATCGCCAGAGTATACCCAGTGTATGTGGAAAACTTGAACCCAAAGAAACATATCATTAATCTCCACAAGCTATCCTAAGGAAGGGGAGTAATTTTTATTGTTATTATCATTATTATTACTATTTTGCATTCACTACAAGTCTTTAAGAGAAAATCTCTCTCTCTCTCTCTCTCTCTCTCTCTCTCTCTCTCTCTCTCTCTCTCTCTCTCTCTCCCTTACACACACACACACACACACACACACACACACACACTGTTTTCCTGTGTTGTTTTAATCACATTTCTAAATTTTTATGCTATGTATAGATGAAACATTAAAGTTTCTCAGTCAATAATTTTGAAGTAATACTGTTATTTCAAGATTTATTAGTGAAGATTCACTGTTCATATTACTAATGAAAGTTAAACAAAATCACCAATAGAAACACACACACATATAAACATATACACGCAACCACTTATGTTCTTAATACTGCAGTATATTGCTTTAACTAAAATATAAGAAAATATTCAAATACATTTTGCTGTTGGATAAGAATGTTGTACTACAAAAGCCTTTTAGATGAAAGGATTTCTTTGACACTGTAATAAATATTTACAATTAATAGTTCCTTATAACTAAGGTTTCATCTAATGTCCAGAATTATATCAATGAACATTTCATTCTTTATTACTATCTCTAAATATATCTTGCTCTAAAGATAGGTTTTATATCTAACATGATCTTGCAATATGCATTGCTCTTGTGCAAAGTATTTGTTCTGTAAATTGCAAAAATCGTTCAAGTGTTGACACAACTTATGTTATATCAAAAATCATTTTATTTAATGTTGTCATCATCAGAAATAATTTCCTTATGTATTAGATGATACAAACCATGAACTTTAACCTAGATGACAAAAATTCATGTTATGTTTTTAAAAGTCTAAATCTCTAAATGCTTTCCATAGTTTGTTAATACTTTTTATAAGAAAAAAATCAATTCCATTAAGAAAATAGCAGTTGCAGCTCACAAGTCAAATAATTGCCTAAGTAATTTTCTTTGAGACAATCATTGTACTTCAGTGTGCAGCAGAAACGACTTATGCATACGTCTTAATTAATCACCTAAAACACTGACATAACCTAATGGGTCCAGATTGAGTCAAATTAGTACTTTCCTGTAATTCATCAAGAATATCCTTAAATGAGACTGGCATTTGATGTCTGCGAATGTGTGATGATAAAGAACATGGCCAAAGAAGATTCTCCAGTCCTATTCCAGGATACATGCCAGATGGCAGTATCCTTATGCACATCATCACTTTGCCCAACATAGTTAATTACAGTCCAGTGCAAAAGAAAATAAAAGAAAAAATGGTATAGGTAGTAAATGTTTAACCTCAATTATTCCCAAATCCCATAAACTCATAAGACACATCTTGAAAACTTTCGATTATGTCAGTTTCTCAATAATATCTTTCTAAAGAATTTGGCCTCTTGGAGGATAAACAAAGCATGAGGACAGAATCTATTGAGTGACATGTTTCTAGCTTAATTTAATAATGATTCAAGTAGTGATTTCAGAAATCTGAGGACAAGAAATGTTTAGACGTTTGAAAAGGAAGAATAATCAAAATCCTATACAGAGGATTGACATGTTATTAAAAAAGGAATACAAAAGATTACTGGGGAGTATGATTACTTATTTTAATAAGAAGATAAACCAAGCTCCAGAAATACCTAAATACTTTTGTGTTATTATTTCAAACAACTTAATTGTATCAATTACCTATTTATGATTACATTACAATCTTTGTATTGAATTGTGTTTCTATGTAAAATAATTTAATAACAGAAAACAATTTGAGTCTAATTAAGAAAATTATACAAAATATTGTCTGCTATGCATTAGTGAAAATTAAGAATTTACCAAATGCAGGAAGATGTTTTAATGTCTTCAGAAATTTACATTTCTATTGACTGAATGACAAGGATTTATTTTATCTCTTATTGTCTAACTAGTCACAAATTCTTACTTTAATATGCCACATATATATATATATATTCATGTCACCAAGTGATCCATATCACCTCTCTATGATTTTACATACTTTGATTTTAAAGACTTATTTTCCTCTTAATTATCAATATAGATCACAATGATATTTGTCCAAGTAATATTAATAAATTATTATTCCTTTGTATAAATAATATGTATTAATAAAATTATTAATACTGAAAAAGAAATATAGAAAAAGATTTTGATGAGTAGATAATTTCATAAGAATTACTTTTCCACACCTATAAAATAATATCCAACCTGATTAGAATCCAAGAAAACACCAATGAATACAAAAGAGGAATACAATGCCCTCTTCCTTAACAAGTCATTGTTTTTGTTTTTGGGCTGGTCCTGAAAATTGAACTTAGGGCCTTTGCTCTTGTCCCTTAGCATTTTCACCCATGGCTAGAACGTGAGCCACATCCACTTTAAAAAAAAACAAAAAACAAAAAAAAAAACCTGGTTAACTGGAGATGTGAGTGTCACAGACTTTCCTTCCTGGGCTGGCTTATAATGGTCATCTTCATATCTTTATATCTCAACCGCCAAAGTGGCTGGGTGGCTGGGATTAAAGGCTTGTGTCACTAGTACCAGTGGAATCAATTATTTTAAAGCTATGATGTTCATTGCTAAGGAACCAAAAGGCAAAAAAAAAATAACCTGTCATAAATCAGTGTTAGAAGCATTCATTTTGGAGCCCAGTATTTTGAAATTTAGTAATGTATATCAGAAATGTGAACATGTGAACATTCATTAGTCTAATATATAACTCTTCAACATACATTTGTTGATATGCAATGGCTTTGTCTATAGAAGTGTACCTAAAAGTATTACTACCTTAGTATATATACCATCTGGAACAAAATATATCTATATATAATCTATCTTTGATACATGTACTTTATATCTTACATATATATCTTATTATTTATAATATATATGAATGTGTATATATAACATATACACACATATTTTGTTTGGAAAAAGGGAAAATGAAGCCTTGTTTTATGAGAAGGGGTTTTCATTCTATAAAATTTCAAAACATGTTTTATTTGAGATTTGTGAAATGGAAAGAAACTATTAATACCAAAATTTCTTGGGTGAATTTTGCTAGAAGAAATAGTGTATCTTCAGGGTGTAAAAACTTCCAGATTTGAAAAACAATATAAAACAAAAAGTGACTGTCAGCTCCTGAGTGAGGGGAGAAACTCAATGTTATCAGCTCAGAAAAATAAGGAAAAGTAGGTTCTGCTGCAATCTTTCTTCTTGACTTTCATTCTTACTAAAATGTGATGTTTTCCTTGGGGGTATTTAAAGAAATTCTCTCTGTGTTCTTTATCCTCTCTCTCTCTCTCTCTCTCTCTCTCTCTCTCTCTCTCTCTCTCTCTCTCTCTCTCAGATACAATGTTTCATTTTTCTAGGTTACCCTACATGTGAAACATGTGTTCTCCAAATAGTCTATTGAAAATATCCCATGTAGCAATTCTTAGTGAACAACACGGGAGAACTACAGCCCATCAACAACAATGTCCGCTTGCTGTGTTTGGGCTACATCTTTGCAGACTTAGTTTCTTTCATGATTTTTTATGGAGAAAAACATAAGAATGAACAGAGCCATAGATAACTTTTTTTAATTTTCTTTTATTATCTGGTGTCGTAATCATAAAAGTGTTCATCATTTAGAATTCCAGTTGAGAACTTGATGATCCATTACAAAACTCTCAAGTAGGTACTTGTAGAGCTTACACCAAGCCTCTGCCTAGGATGCTTCTACTCAAAGATTGGGCACATTAGAATGATATATGGAGGGAACCTGCCAATTATATTTCTGCTCTACAGAGGATCCATGGCTCTGCTGTTTCTGTTAACCTGGGCTTGTTTTACTCAGCACCACACAGCACACGGTGGCTTCTTCCACTCAATTCCTTGATTTCTCTTGGGCCCACAAGTTCCTTACCTTTTGCTTTGACTGTTATTGCTTCCAAATAATAATTTACAACTATCATTCAAAAGAGATTTACAAAGTTCGAATAGCGTTCTATTGTTCTCAAAGAACAGTCAAAATCGATTAACTGCTAAATTATATTCCAGCTACTTGTTGAGAATGGGGAGAAATTAAATGTCCTTATGTTATGAGTATTACTTTTAAGAGTAAAACTTTTAGGTTGATACTGAAACCGAATTCTTTCTTTACGAAAGTTCAATCTATATTGAACTTTTCTAAACATGCAATTCCACAAAAAAACAATAATATCTTTCAGCATTCCAACAAGTATTTTATTATTTGGTAATATTGATATGAATGATCAAGTTTTTCTTACATTTTTTGTGAATTAAATAAGATACATTTTTAATTCTTTAGTTAAAGCAACATATGTAACAAAATCTTACCTTGGTGATCTCCCACATAGTGACTTTTTTCACTTTTTATGAATAGTGAGTTAAGCAAACTATCAAACTAATTTATGTAAAGTATGATTCTATTGTATGAACTAGAGATTATACCATTATTAAGTTTTTTATAAATGCAAACAACTTAAACTGTTGTTCAAAGAATGAATCCAATCCACTCAAATTGCACTGGTGATTCATGTGTGAATTTCTTTATATTCAGATGCTCAATGATATTGACAGGTAATGTGGCTGTGATAAAGGCAAATAATCAAAACTTTCATGGAGCCACTTATGATAAAATGATAAAGTGTGTAAATTGAAGTCAAGGTTGCAATAAAATTTATTACTGAGTTTGAACTGTATTTCAAAAGTCTAATTTTAGGGATAAAGAGAAAAGAAGTACACAAGACATTCATTGAGAAAGCCCCATTTAAGTCTTCAGTTAAAAACGTGGAGAAGAAAAAGCATAAAGTACAGTACCAAATTGTGAAACCACAGTAACATTTTCAGTTTTAGGACTCTGAATTTGACTCATGTTTCTTGTGAGTTAATTTTGTGTTAAACTTATAACCTCTAAAGAGTAAATGACATGTTGAAGTCATATAACACACTTAAGGTTAGCTTGGAGATGAAACCTCTTTTGTCCATTTTATCTCAGATATTTTTCTATTATATAATGCTATAAGGACTGAAAATAGTCTGATGCCTACAAGTTATTACGATAATTTTGATGCCACTGGTAGATACACATTATATCTTTCACTCATGAAATCAACAACTAGAATCCATTGTATACACTGCAGTTAAATAGTAATTCATCTCATTGCCATTTAGTGACAATGTTGCCTTTTCCTTTATTGCTTACTTGCCTGAACACTTCTAGCTTTTGTGCTGCATTCTCTCTCTCTCTCTCTCTCTCTCTCTCTCTCTCTCTCTCTCTCTCTCTCTCTCTCTCTCTCTCTCTCTCTCTCTCTCTCTCTCTCTCTCTCTCTCTGTGTGTGTATGTCTCTCTCTCTGTCTTTCTCTTTGGGAAAATTTTTTTAATTCTGTTTAAGTAATTGTACAAATGAGTTACCATCCATAATAACAGTTTATGAACATAGTGCTTCTTGATCAATGTAACTTATTTCAATGTCTTCACTCTCCCCTCCCACCCAACCCCTTCCCTCACTCCAGAGTGAAATTGCTGGATCATAAGGAACTTGTAAAGTTTCTGCACCACAAAGGGTATAGCCAATGTGTTAAATAGAAAGCACACAAAATGGGAGAAGGTTTTTACTAGCTATGCACCAGACACTAGCCTAATATGCAAAATAAACTGAGAACTCAAAAAATTAAACCCTCAAAGAAAAAAAAAACAACTTCCAAGAAACAGCAATCTAATTATTAAATTGGCTAATAACTTAAAGAGAAGCCTCTCAGAGAAGAAAGGGAAATTGACATGAAGAAATGTTCAATATCTCTAGTTATACAGATAATGTAAATCAAGTAACACTGAGATTCCACTTTAGCGCATTACCATGAAAACTAACAATAATGAACGCTGCTGATGCTGAAACAGAAAGGAATTCTATTACACTGTTGGTGGGAATGTAAACTTGTTCAGTCTCTCTGAAAAGTAGTTTAGAGTGTCCTCAAAAAGCCACAGTCAGGGGCCAGGAGTTTGGCCTAGTGGTAGAGTGCTTGCCTAGCATTCACGAAGACCCAAGTTCCATTCATCGGTACCACATACATAGAAAAAAGCCGGAAGTGGTGCTGTTGCTCCAGTGGTAGAGCTCTAGCCTGAACAAGCCCAAGGATAGTGTTCAGTCCCCGAAGTCAAGGCCCAGGACTGGCAAAAAAATAAAAATTTAAAAAGCCACAGTCTTCTCCATGCCAAGCTTGGAACACATTTGGATAGCACTTTGTTCATTGCTACTTTTCATTGCATGTATTTCTTCATAGAAATGTAGAATGCTGAGGAAATTTATATCTGGAGTAGAAGAGGAGCTCCCAAATGAGCCCAGGTTACGGATATTCTGAAAACATTCTACTTAAGATTTCACTGAAACTTTATTGCTGTATTTTTTTTCTTTTTCCCCTTTGAAATTAGTATCTTTTATGTCTACTTCCCACATTTAATTTGTTCTTTATATTTCTGTGGATGTTACAATGTCAGTTGTGCAAAATGTCATGCTTCTATTTATTTCTAAGCATTTAACTGTTTTCATCATTTTACTTGTTACTGTCTCATAAACAGCTGACAGTTTGTGTTATTATTGTAATTAATAGAAGGGTTAAAGTTATATTTGCCAGATGGAAGGTGCATTACTTCACAAACATTGATACCTCTTCTCATGTTTTTGTTCCTATTTTTCTACCCCTACCCCCCTCATCTTGTTTTGCCCCCTTCCCTTTCCTATTTCTAATAAACAAATAAATATATATACAATATACCAGATAAGATGGTAAGATAATGTACCAATATTAGTATAACCAAGGGACAACATAAGAGATGAAAATAACCTAGTGCATTAAGAACAACAATCACACATTACATGGCTCTTGTTTCTTTCATTTAGCCTCATCCCATATGGCCTTGTGTATCTAAATTTTGAGCTATTGTAATCCTCTGCTAGGAGATCCAAGGTTTGTATTAATTATTACAAATGAGGGAAACCATTGAGCCTATGTTTCTTTGGGTATGGCTTATTTCATCTTCATATAATATGATTTTTTTCTAAGTTTTTCAATTTCCTTACAAACTGGGCAGTGTCATTCTTTCTGATGGCAGCATAAAATTGCATTGTATATAAATACCACATTTTGTTGATCCAATCTTGACTGAGGGGCGTCTGGATTGGTTCCATATCTTTGCTGTGGTAAATAGTGCTTCAATGAACATTGTTGTGCTAGTGGGTTTAATATGTCCTCGTTTCTGGACATTTGGGTAAATGCCAAGTAGTGGAATTGCTGGATGATAGGGAAGCTCTTTGTCTTTTGAGGAACCGCCATACTGCTTTTCATAGTGGTTGAATTATACTCCCACCAGCAATGTACTAGTGATTCCTCCTGGCCACATCCCCTCCAGCATCTGTTGTTCTTAGATTTCTTGATCCTGGCCATTCTAACTGGAGTGAGGTGGAATCTCAGAGTTGTTTTGACTTGCATTTCTTTTATGGCCCCAGATGTCAAGCATTTCTTCATGTGTCTATAGTCCATTCTCATTTCTTCTTCAGAGAAGTCTCTCCTTAAGGCTTTGGCCCATCTTTTAATGGAAGAGCTGACAGTTTCAAGAACTACTTATTCTTATTATACTCTGCGGCGCCCGACACCCCTGACCAGCAGGGAAGAACGGACACCACCCGAGGATCCTTCTCGTATCACGCTTTATTGAAGAGCCACTTGATTGAGGGGAGAGCTGAAGCAGAGGGGCCCTGGGCAGGGAAATGCAGCTGCTTATATAAGCCCAAGGAACAAGGGGCTCTCTACCATTGGCTACTCTGTTGCTAAGGCCGTTTTGAGACTGGGGATTGGTCACGCCCTTTTTCGTCATGCGCAGACTGAAGAGCAACTTGATACTTAGTAACGAGTAAAGGCCTCGCACTCACATACCAAATAAGTTACAAGGAGCGAGGCAGGAAACAGGTGCCATCCGGTTCCCCACAATACTCTAATATCATTTCAGTATTTCATTCTATTTTCCTCTCTCTTGTAGTTCAAACTGACTTTTTTTCTTCTGTCATAAGCAACAATTACATAATTTTGGACTTCTGCATATCCACTTATTAGAGTAGTATTTAATCTTTTATTCCAGGGTGTTATATATGGTCCTATCTTCCTTCCTTCCTTCCTTCCTTCCTTCCTTCCTTCCTTCCTTCCTTCCTTCCTTCCTTCCTTCCTTCCTTCCTATCTGTTTTGAGATGATATGCACAGGGGTTACAGTTACATAAGTAAGGTAATGAGTACATTTCTTTTAAACACTGTTACTCCCTCTCTCATTTTTTTCCTGCTCACCTCTCCTTATATCTCTCCCCAAATCAATGTTACGTAGTTCATTTCCAGCAGAGTGTCAAGTGAATATCATTGCTGAATTAGTTCATCCTTTGCTCTGCTGTTTCCTTTCCCTTCTGTGGATGGGATAAACATATATGTCTATATCTCTATCTATATATGTCATATAGATATGACAAATGGTAGAGAAGAAGAAATCAGAGAAAAAAACAACGAATAACTGCATACAGAACACAACAATTTTATTTCCAATTCTGGCATTCATCTTGATATGCTCCATTATGTATGGTCCTATGCACTTAGCAATTGGAGTATTGTGATCCCCTGGTTTGAATACCCTATGTGTATTCTAGTTATTACAAATGAAGGAAAACATGCAGCCCACTTTTCTTTGGGCCTGGCTTCACTTATTGTTTTCTAGGTCTCTCCATTTCTTTATGGATCTTTACTTTCAAAGTGTTGTAGCCTCTGTGTGTGTGTGTTTACTATGGAATATGTGCTTCTTTTTACTGATTCCAGTCAATCAAAATTTTTTCTTTTCCCTATTACCATTTTTAAAGTCACTGGGATATGTTGATTGAAGCATCATGACTCTTGTCACCTTTATTTGAACATTATTGATAGCCTCTTACCTTTAATTTCTATTTGATTATCTCCATGAAATTTTTCATCTCACTTAAAATGCTTAATTTTTCTTTTCAATCACTACCAATATGAAATTATAGAGAAAATTTAAAGTTCTGATGTTATGTTTCTCTGAATATAATTAAATGGGGTTTTTGCCAGGTAGCAATAATCACTAAAATCAAATGAGAGGATTAACTAATTTGAACTGGAGGCTCATACCCCATGAGGACTGAATATTTGTGAATAATTGGGTAAAAATTTTAAGTTTTATTTTCTCAGCTCTATCAGTAAGAAAATGTATTCTGTGAAATTGCATGCATTGTAAATATAATCATAGCTAGTCTTATCAGTACTTGTGTTAATATTGGTATGTGGTATTTCACAATTATGGGCAGCTTATTCTGATCTAGTGAGAAATGTTCCATGGTTTTTGAAGGTAAGAGTTCTCTAGACTTGGTTGAAGTAAACATACTTGCTGATATTTATTGTGTGTGGAAAAATTTGCTAAATATTTACCAGACTAAATGAGAATTTGTTAGCTACCATAGACATCAATTTTAAAAGCATTAGGAAAGCAGATTCTGACAAGATGAAATGAAAAGGAAGTTGTCCTTCTAACATCATCTAAATAATAGTGATATAAATATATATTTATGCATTACAAAGCAACATATTCTCTGTTGAGAGGTCATTGTTTCAAACAAGAACCAGAGTATACTTAAGTTACATAATAAAATAAAAGGTACTATTTTCAGCTAGGAGATCTTTTTATTTTTCTTTATCACTGATGATTCATTTCAGAAGAATAGATATAAAACTGCTATTATAAAATTAACCAATTAGAAACAGAATATTATGACATTAGTTTATGATTCTTGCTTCCAAGTGATTTGCTATTTGAATTCAAAATTTTTTTGGCATAGAAAATGCTGTAATTCTTACAGCTGCCTCAATTCCATATAAATTTTCCAAAAAAGTGAATAAATCTCGTGCCGACACAGTCTTGAGGCGCCAGGGACCACCCGGGAAGATGGTGGAGCACAGCCCTATGTTCATGCTATTGTTGTGTCTGGGTAACATTTGCTGGTCACCCATTGCAGAAGCAATTTTCAGAAAACTTGTAGCTGACCAAAATGTTTCAGATCACTGGAGGATAGACAATGCGGCCTCATCCACGTATGAATTGGGAACCCCCCCTGACTATCGAGGGCAGAGCTGCATGAGAAAGCATGGCATCCCCATGAGCCACACTGCCCGACAGGTTACCAAAGAAGACTTGGCTACATTTGATTACATACTGTGTATGGATGAAAGCAATCTGAGAGATCTGAATAGAAAAAGTAATCAAGTTAAAAGCTGCAAAGCTAAAATCCATCCACTGGGGAAGCTATGATCACAAAAACAACTCATTATTGAAGATTCCTATTACTGAAACAACTCCGACTTGGAGCTGGTGTACCAGCAGTGCCTCTGGTGCTGCAGGGCCTTCCTAGAGAAGGTTCACTAGACTAGCCCTGCCTGCAGCCAACCCAGTGACTCGCCCACTAGTCCTGCGCCTAAGTGTAATGACTTTCCTTAGCCCCAGCCCCTGTGGTTACTTCAGCTGACTTACTCTTTCTTATCTTAAAAGTAATTGTGGGTGACAATTAGTTTTATTTACCCAAGAATAAAAGGCTTTAGTTTGGGGAAGTTACTTGACTAATGGAACTTCTGATTACAAATCGGTGGAACAAGTAAATATGTAAGAACAAAATACAACCCAGTGAAGTCATAATGACCTGAGGGGTGCAGTCTACCTGGCATGTTGCATGCCTAGCACTGCTCAGTGCGGCTCCTCACCTTGTACCTGGCTGACCTGTGCTTCTTCAGAGTCACAGTAACTCTACTAATAACAGCTCCCTTGTCTACCTGAGACATGTTTTAGCTCAGTCTACTCGCAGTGTATACTTGTATGTTTTAAGATAGAAGCAAGGCATGGCAGTGCCTATAAATCCAGCACTGGAGAGGCTGAGGCAGGAGGATCATAAGTGCATTTCCAGGCTGGGCTATAACTTGCCTCAAAATACAGAGTAACAACCCAGAATAAGGAAAATTGGTGCAATAAATCTTTAGCAGTTTTACTACTTGTTGCTTTGTATCTAGTTTATTTCATGGGAATCAGCTTATTTGCTCTGATTTGAACCACGTTGCCTTTAAAAATTGAATTCTACACTGGAAGTACATTTGTATGCAGGTAACCTTTCATCAGTAGAGAGTATGTTTTCTATATACTCACATGTCCAACAAAAGTTGACCAGATGTGAAAAGCTTTAAAAATTGCAGATTTCTGTTATGTTGGTGTGCTGTAATGGTATGTTAGTAATAATTACTTCATCAGTATTTAATAACTTCCAGGCAAACAGGTAAGTTAAGTGTACCATCAGTTAGCTCACCTCAAATCATATTTCAGAAAACATTGTTTTCAAAATAAACTGTGGAGTTATATATTATAAAAAAATGAATAAATCTAAGTGACTTTTCTGAACCTAGTTGAAATACATGCTTTTCTTCAAGTGATCATATATATTCCTTGAATATTTCCTAGTTTTCTCTTAAAATATTTTCTCATGATTTTTAAAATGATCATATCCTCATTATATACTGAATTTTAAAGTAGGTGGAATAAATTACCTTATTCCCTAGAACCCATCTTTAGACATTTATACATTTTAAATCAAAATGCTTATTTATTATCATCTTGTTGACCTATGCCCATTTGTTTTCAGTTACCACCCAGGTAGATTTGTTTCATTAAGTATAGAAACATTGTTATCACCATATGTTGTTCTATTTCTTCTAATAGTTTCCTTCACATTGGAAGACTTGAGTCAGTTTCCTCATAGTGAGATACTGAATCTAACTGAAGTTAACCTTTTAGAAAATTATCTTCAAACTACAGAAGTAATGTTTTGGTATATCTACAAATATGATATATGTCTATTATATTGACATAAGCATTCAATGTCTATGATAACTTTCTAGATGAGCTATGGTTGTTATAGATGTGTTTTTCTATAATATATCCAGTAGACATTTGCTACAGTAAATTTCATGTTAACATTGCTCTTCAATGTATACTCATACCTGTGTTCTTCGCTATCTCCTAAACTCAGGTTCCAAATCACTGTTTCTTACCCTTGCTTGGATAATGACCTAAGAATGTTTACTTAAAAGTCATGTAGCAGTTTCAAGACAGTAGGCTGGAAATGAAATTTACAACTTGGGAGGGGGTGGGGGAAAGGAAAGTGGGAGAAACATGGGAAGGGATAACAATGTTTAAGAAGTAATGTACTTATTATCTTATGAATGTAACTGTAAAACCTTTATATATCACCCTGACAATAAAATAAACAATTAAAGTCATGATATTCTTATCATAAACAGTCCAACTTATACTTTTTTCTATCACTAGTAAATCCAGAAATATGTAACTAAATTATTCACTCATTATTATCATTCAGCATAATTAATATACTAGTCTTTGGGATCTTTTGTAGTTCATGTTTTCATTGAATCGATGATCCTCTTGCCTAAACTTTTCAGCTTATAAGTATTTTTTTTTTGCCGGTCTTGGGCGTAGGCTCAGGGCTTGAGCACTGTCCTTGGACTTTTTTAAGGATGGAGCTCTACCACTTGATCCTCAGCACCACTTCCAGCTTTTTTCTATGTATGTGGTACTGAGGAATTGAACCCGGGTATTCGTGCATGCTAGGTAAGCACTCTACAACTAAGCCAAACTCCCGGCCCAGCTATAAGTATTTTAGATGTTTGCCACTATGCCTAGCAAAAGTTGTCATTAAAAGGAACTACCATCTATGTATCTCTCAATGCATAATGAAATTTTAAGTCATGTGGTCATTTCTTTTCTAATTGATATGACAGGAAAATGATGAGTGACATTCATATTTTCCCACACTATATGTAAAAATACAGTAAGTTTATCTTTAAATATACTTATTTTCATATTTTAAAATCCATTCATATTCTTAGCATATTAATTTTACATACTAAAATATATAAAGCCATTAAGGTATAGTCATAATTAATGCAAACTTCATATGTGAGCTAAATCATAGTTAATAGACAACAATTCAAAATACTCTTTGCTTACAAAGTATCAAATGCATAAAAGAACTATCATGTATATGTAGGCAGAGGCATGTAATGGAATTTCTTTCTTTATCTAGGTAGAATACAGTGCTTAACAAAACTGGTTTGTCATACTAACAAATTTTGATAGAATTCCAAGTTACATATACTTGATAACAGTTGCTGTCCAATACGTGCATTGTTCCTTGTTAGTGATTTTCAAACTTATTTGATATATACCAAACAGTATTGAGTAAAATCCTACTATGTAAAGAAATTTTAACTACAAGTGAGTTGTCTCTCCTTAGCATATCCTATTTTGGTAAATAAGAAACTAAACAAAGTAGAAATGATTAGCTTTGAGAAGATGTAAAGGTCATTGATAAATTATAGCATTTTTTCCAATCAGTTTGCAAAATAGAGTCTATAAACCTCTTGGTACAGGGACTTAATCACTAAAACATGGAAATAAAATCATTTTCTGCCTTTTCAGCGTAAACACTACCTTCACTTCAGACAGAAGAACGCACTTGAAAGAACACATAGCTAAGTTGGTGCACTAAAGGGAATGAAACAGTTTATTTCTCAAAGACTTGTTTCCTTTTTTTTCTTCTTGTTCTTCTTCTTCCCTCCTGGAGATTGTCATTGATGAACAGCACTGATAGTAACATTTTCCACTGCTCAATTTATGTAGAAGGGGAAACTCTTGCCAACAGTACCAGCTGTACAATGATCCTAAGCTCCTGTTTCATCTCCCCATTCAGCAGCTTGATTCTTCCTTTCTGTCCTTGCTTGGATGTGTGTCATGAGAATGTCAGATCTCAGTAAGTGTTTTGTAGTGCCTCAGAAATTATGCAGTTGCTACGATAAGGAAATTTGAGATAAGCAACAACAGAGGGGAAAAAAAAGAAAACTGTTCACAGCACCAATTTAATTACTTCCACTTTCAAAGCACAGCCAGGTATCCTATTTTCATCATCTGTTTGAACAATGATCACTTCTGCCAGACATTATTAAATGCTTGTGCAAATTAACTCCATAAGATGTCGCTGCAGAACTAGAACCTCAAAGCCTGACAAATAAGTCAATGAATCATTAAAAGAAAGATAACAGGAAAAAATACATTTACTTACTGTACAGACTGATTTTGAAATTGTTCAATAAGCACTTTACTTAAGGGACCACAAAAACAACATAACTAATTTCTTTCAGATGCCTTACAGTTTTCTTTCTGATATGGGTATGACTTTTTACTCTTACATAGCAAGTATTTGCTAATTTAGTATGTTGAATTTTTTTATTAGAAATTAACTTTGTGTTGTGAATTCTGATTTCACCCCAGTTATTTAATGGAATTATCTCAGTACATTCTTGCCAATAGTATAAAAATTTCTATTTTCTGCAGATAGATCTAAGTTGAAAAATATCTAAGCTCATGTATTTAAACACTTAGCATTATTAAAGCATCTCAAAGTAATATACAGACTTAATGTAGTAGCTAATCTAAGGACTGGTTCCATGCCAGCACAGGCTGGAAAGTCTGTGAGACACTTACCTCCAGTACGCCACTCAGAAAGAACTAGAAATGACACTGTGGCTTATGTGGTAGAGTACTAGCCTTGAACAAAAGAAGCTAAGGGACAGCACTAAGCTCTGACTTCAAGCTCTAGGACTGAGAAAAAAAAGTTAAAGGAATTGAGTACATATTTCTCAAGAGTAGACATACAAATAACCAGCAGCTGTCAGTCAAATTGATTGCCAGCCTCAGTTATCTGGGAAACACAGTATAAATCACATGCACTATCACTTTCTACATGTAAGACTTAATGAGCACTTAAAAGCAAAGATTTTCAATGGACCACTGAATCCACCATGGCAAGGCTTTGTTGTCTGTCTTCTGCATTTCAAATTTAGAAGCTTTCTTTTCACTTCTGAGGTTAAAAATAGTTGGCATTGTTATTGCAGATCTGAGCAAGTTCATCTGACTCTCCAGAGATTGAACAAAGATCAGCTAAAGAATAAAAATTACTTTAAGTTATTTGTTCAGTTTCCACTTTTCTCATATGAATAATATGGGGAGAAAGCCACTTTGAATCAGATATATTTCTAATAATATGCTGCATTTCCATCAAGAAAAAAAAATCATCTCACAGACAAATATCCAGCATGCATGATGCTTCTATCTACTAATAATTGATTATTTATTTATTTATTTATTTATTTGCCAGTGTTGGGGCTTACAGCCAGGGTCTGAGCACTGTCCTTGGGCTTTCTTAAGGCTAGGCCTTTATCACTTGAGCCACAGGTTTTCTATGTACGTGGTACTGGGGAATCGAACCCAGGTCTTCATGTATGCTATTAAAGCACTTTACCACTAGGCCAAACACGCGGCTTAATTGTTCTTTTATTATATAGATCTTTCTCCCAGTAAAGAGGAAATGTGCCCTTACTTTCAAAATAGAGGAAACAGCATGCTAAATTTGATTTTTAAATATAAGACAATTACTTTAGTGTGTGTGAGGGGTACTGATCCTGGGACTTGAACTCTGAGCCTTCAGCATTGGTCTCAAGGTTAGTGGTTTACCATTTTGAGTTACTATTTCATTTCTGCTTTTTTTAATTGTTAAAGGAGGTAAGAGTTCATGGATTTTCTTGCCTAGATTGGTTGTGATATCAGTCATATAAGTAGCTAGAATTTTAAGTCTTAGCCACCAGTGTCCAGCCATTATATCATCTTTACATAATGAGATTTGAATCCTCTTGAAATTCTGCATATTCTTCAGAGGGGTAGAATAAAAACAATTGCTTAATGGTTGCTTATGCAGCATGTTCGTACTTGCACATCTCTATTTCTACCGTATATGACATTCCCACCACAAATATAAGCCTTGTAACTATATCTCATATTAAAAGTGAAATACAATGCCACAGAAAAGTGATAGAGACTATCAAATGGAAAAATGATCTTCTAATAGTATGGGAGAACATGAAAACTTGTAAATATGAGTTGAAGTTATTAGTGCATGAAGCAGGGATGCTCCTGATTAATTGACAGGCCTCCAATTTCACACTGCTGCAGTACATTCTCCAGTAAATTTAATGGAAGAAAGAACAAACCAACCAGAAGCAATCTCACACAGTTGAACACATGGCAGTTTAATAGTTGCTGGTTTCTTAGAAAGGGCTAATAACAAACCCACGTGTTAATTTTTTTTTTGCAGAATCAGGAGTAATATGATCATGTTCTCATGGGTCACCACATGTTGTCCTAGCCATAATCACTGTGTCTTGTAGAAATAAAATGCCTAAGGGTTACCACAGGCTGATAGACATAGCATGGCAAATTACACGCTGCATCACACCATCTGTCAAACTGTGGATTTGGGGGGAACACAGCAGCACTGAAGAAAAATGGTTTGTGTTGTGAACACTTTAGAGGCAATAGGTATTTTCTGATCTCCTATCTGGAATTATGTTTATGAAGTTGATGATAAAGTACATGTGACAGGGTGCGAGTGAGAATGAAATTCTAATTAGAGGTAAGTTCAAAAGCATGGGCCTTGCATAACTCACTGAGTTTACAAGAAGGGAGCCTGGATTCAGCTAGTGGCACTTGTTCTCTTCTCGTTTTTAATTAGCATCAAGGAGTTTAATTAGAAGTGTAACATATGATAATCTTGGGGAAGGTAACAGCTAGAAGGATCCAACAAGTTCTCTTGTTCAGCTGCTTTATTTCTCCAATAATTAGAGAAATAATAACAAAGAGATGCTAGTCAGATTGAATGTGGATCTCTGATAAAAGCAGAAATGTTTGCAGACTTGTTCAAAAGTGTAGTTATTTATAGAAAACACTATTTAGCTTAGTGTTCTCTAGTCAAAGATTGTCTTTCACAAGTTATATTGCTGTTTACTTGGAACAAAGAAATATAAATGACATAGATCCATATTAGCATGTTATATTTTCTATTTTCAAAGCTACACTACAAAATCCTGCAGAACCATGAACTGATTTGTATTTTCTTTTTATCAATTTAATAAATCTGTGGTGGGAAAAATCTATACCCCAGATACTTTTGCTGATAGAAAACAAATATGAAAAAGGAATAAAATTTGAGAATGTTTCACACTGTAAACAAAAGGGATGTTGAAACTTTATATTTAGTTACCTCATTTCATATTTTACTATATAAAATGTGCCAGTAAAATTCAACTCTCATCAACTGTTGATATGACAATATAATTGAGTAAATATCCTCAGAAGCACAAAGGATTGGTGCTGGCATCAGAATCTTTATATACTAGTCCTAGTATCCTGAATTAATAGATTACAGAGGTGAATTAACTTTAAACCTATAGCCATCCCATGTGAATATGCTACCAATCAAAATGAGAAAGAAATATATGCTTCCTAAAAGTGTATTAAATAAAAGCTAGAAACAGATAATTCAGATTTCCCATGTCTTCCAAATAATAATGATATTATTATCTAATATTATCTAATCAAATGTTGGCTTTGAACTATTCAGTTCAGGAATTCAAATCTAGACTTTTCTTTACAACATGAGTATAGTTTGTCTGATATTGTATCCCCAGTGATTTTTTTACATACCATTGATTTGTTCTAGAACTGCTTTTAGGCCATTTATGGCAATCCAGATAAATCATTTCTCTTCCATTATGATGCTCATTTTCTTCTTCCTTTATGAGCAAATACATTTCCACTTGTCACATTAGGTAACACATTTGTTCATGCATTCTTTCATTTTATATGCATTGAGTGCTTTCACTCTGTTGCAGAAGATGAAAAGCAAATTACTGGCTAATGAAAAAGATCATTAGTTTTAAACATGTGGAATTCACAGCAGCAAAACACATTTCCAGGTTTTACAAAATCTTTGAGTCCAGAGGTAGTCACATAATTTTTATTTCATTTTCACTGATGCGGATTAACATAAATAATTTATTGTTGATGTTTTAGTATGTACACATAATGTACATTCATCAAATTTACCCCTTTGCTTGCTTTTGCTTACCCTCAATACTTTCATCTCACTTTTTAAAAATTTTATTAAGTTTCATTATGCTGTTTTCATATTGCTATGTAGATGGTAGGTTTCATATAGAAACAAGAAGGCAAGGTGAACAAAAATGCATAAAGATGATATCTGATGGTGGTTGAATTCAATACACAACCAAAAATAGAATACAGAAAGGTAAAGAATGATGAAGAAACAATTTAAGATTATAAAGATTGCAAAAGAATATTACAGAAGACAGCAAACACGAAAGGAAAAGATGGTCAAGCAAGAACAATAGTTTAAAAAAATAAGCTAAAAATTTGCAAAAGAAATCTTTAAGCGGCAGGTGATATTCAATCACCAGAGTAAATTCATAAAGAGAAGTTTGAGAAGTTAAAGATGAAAATGAAAATAAAGCGTAGATCTTATATGATCCTTTTGAAACTGTCAGGAAAGTCTCATTGATGTGGAAGAGTAAAGAAATCTAATTGTGTGAGAGATTCAAAGTAAGTCTAAAGTACTTTCATGCTGTCAAAAATGTAATATATTCTTAGAAAAATAAGACAGCAAAATGAAAGAGAAATATATGATACATTTTAGCCCCATAACCTGAGTAGTAGTAAGAGGATTATTTATGAATAAACAACTTTCTAAGTATAAAAGTTATCTAAGGACTTTCCTCCTGATGTGTAAGGAATCGGTACAAAGAGAAAAAAAGGACAGGAAAAGCCTTGCAGATCCCTCATGGGAAATGCATTTTAAAGTTAGTGAAAGAGAAATAAATCACTGAAGTAATGAAGTAAAGAGGCAGTTGAAATTTCATAATTGGAGCATAACAGGACTCAATTGGCTAATTTTGTTACTTTCTTGGAGAGTAGAGAAAATTTGTTAGAAAGAATGCATTTAACATACAAGATGAACAATCAAAGAAATCTGCTGGAATGGACATGAGAGAAATTTCATTGACCTGCTGAATGAAAAAGAAAATAGGTGTTGCTAAGTGGTGAATTTTTTAAGATCACAGAACAGCTCTGAATGATAAAAAGAAACCAGATTTAAGTATATCAATTAGGGAATAACATAAAAAAATGAAGACTACCATTGGGTAGAGAGGAAATGTTGAAATAAAGTATAAATGATAGAAATATTAAGAACCTTCGCAAATTTACTGTACATCTAAAATAATGAAAGTAGAATGTTTTAAGGACATGTATTACGCCATATATAAAACTTTGATCTTGAATTTTGAGAATTATTTAAACCAATTTCCCTACCTGTGCTTAGCAAAGTCTTCTTGTAAATTCCCCTAACCATCCACCAAATCTTTCATGGTTAAGGACTGAATATTATTTATTGTATATTGATTCTTTTTTTTTTTGCCAGTCCTGGGATTGAGCTCAGGGCCTAAGCACTGTCCTTGGACTTTCTCAAGGCTAGAGCTCTACCACTTGAGCCTCAGCACCACTTCCGGCTTTTTTCTATGTATGTGGTACCGAGGAATCGAACCCAGGTCTTCATGCATGCTAGGCAAGCACTTTAACCACTAGGCCAAACTCCCGGCTATTGATTCTTTTTTAACTTCACTAGTTAATCCACAGTGTGATTCAGAATCTATAATTCTCAATATTTTTTCTCTTAGAAGATGATATGGCCTTTAAAGTGTCAAAACCTTTCTTAATTTTTTTAGATTATAAAATATGACACTGATTTTGTCAAACACAGGACTTGAACTCAGGGCCGAGGTGCTATCCCTTACCTCTTCTTGCTTCTTGCTCAAATCTAGTGTGCTACCCCTTCAAACCACAGTTTCACTTTCCAATTATTGAGTGGTTAATGGGAGATAAGAATCTTATGGGGACTTTTCTGCCAGGTTATCTTTGAGCAGTGATATAGGCAATAACATATTTTTAAATGACAGAGACATTACATGACTTTCAGGAAATTACTTCAGCATTGAATTTCACTTCTTTATTTATTTAGTTATGCCAGTCCTGGGGCTTGAACTCAGGGCTTGGGCACTGGCCTTGGACTTTCTCAGGGCTAGTGCTCTACCACTTGAGCCACAGAACCTCTTCTGGATTTTGTGTGTGTATGTGGTATCAAGGAATTGAACCCAAGACTTTGAGCCTGCTAGCTGAGCATTCTACCACTAGGCTACGCTCCCAGCCCCTTTTATTTTTTTATTATGATCTTTAAGTACAAAGGAATTTTCACTTTACAAAATAGTTCTTTTACATGTTTATCTCGATCAGTGTCACCATTTTCAACATTCTCTCACCTTACCCACCCCTTCTCTCACTCTTCTTAATTTTGTAAGATAAACATTGGATTCTTTTTTCTTTCCCTTTCTCCCTCTTCTTTTTATTACTCTTTTCTTCACTTTCCCATCGTTCGCCATGATGGTTTGTTCTGGCATCTCAAGTGTTTGGAAATTCCTCATTGTCATCACCACGGGGCATGGGGGGCGGGTGGTGAGGGGAGGAAGCTAAAATAAAAATCAGCAAATCTTCTCAGAACTGTCAGAGAATTGAGTTCACCAAATAAGCTCCTTCCTCCAAAACAATACAGAAATAGTAGGAGCCATGCCTTAATGAGAAGAGAGGCCAAAGGACCTGATGATCATTAGAAATACTTATGACTATTGCTCATTGTTGGAGGCTGCTGTGTGTCCAGTGTTAGAAACACCCAGACTTATATGAGTTCTAGTTCAGGTTGGTTCACCAGGTTCTCCGGAACGATCAGAAAATGTTACTGCTCACATTTCCACCGTTTTGAAATATGTCTAGGAGACTGGTGTGTGTGTGTGTGTGTGTGTGTGTGTGTGTGTGTGTGTGTGTGTGTGTGTGTGTGTGTTACCCACAGCAGAGCATTATTTAGTTCTTTAGTTCTTCACAATGCTCTCAGGCAAAATTATTTTACAAAAACCAAACCAGTGTTAAGAAAGGAAAATACAACAATCCAGCTCCATTTACACTTCTTGTCTCATGTCAGGGGTGCCTTTTTCCATTTCTTTTTCCAAGGTTTTTTTGTTTGTTTGTTTGTTTTTGTTTTTGTTTTGGCCAGTCCTGGGCTTGAGCTCAGGGCCTGAGCACTGTCCTTGAACTTTCTCAAACTAGAGCTCAGCCACTTGAGCTTCAGCACCACCCGGTCCCGCTTTTTTCTCTGTATGTGGTACCTAGGTATCGAAAGGGGACTTCGTGCATGCTAGGCAAGCACTCTACCACTAGGCCAAACTCCCGGCCCTTTAAGGTTTTATAGTTTTCATGGTAGAAGTCTACTACCTCCATGGTTATTCCTAGTTATTCAGACTCTATGTGAATGTGTAAATGGACTTGTTTTCCTAATTTCTTTCTTAACCTGCTCATTGTTAGTATGCAAAAAAGCTACTGATTTCATATGTGGATTTTGAATCCTGCAATGTTGCTGCATTGATTCTTAAAAAAAAAATACAACCATAGTAAACGTAAACTTTAGTGCAATAGACCTGAAACTTATTAGTAAAACAAACTGGAAGAAAAGAAAAGTGGTATTTCTAATACTTGAAGTGCTGTTATTGAGGAAAAAAAAATACTTTCCAAGTGCATCACTTTTTCTTTCTTTTCTTTTAATTGTGTTAGTCCTTGGGTTTGAACTCAGGGCTTGGGCAATATCCCTGAGCTCTTGTGCTCAAAGATAATGCTATACCACTTGAGCTACAGATCCATTTCCAACTTTTTGGTGCATAATTAGACTTCCCTGTTTCAGCTGGTTTTGAACTGAAATTCTCAGATATCAGATCCAGAGTACCTAAGCTTACATGTGCAATCTGTTGGTGCCTAGCTCAAAGCCCTAACTTTGTATAAGAAACCAAATAATGAAAATAGCTAGCAATTTCTAGTGATAAAATTTTTACTAGGAGCTATCATTCTTCTTTTGTAAACTATCAAGAAATCCTTCAACTCTGAATAGCTTATTCAATACAAATAGAATTCCCTAACTTAGAATATCAATAAGAAATTTTGTCTAAACAAAAATTACTTCATAGAGAGGCATAAATATGATTATTATGCATTATTTCATATTAAAATATCAGAAAAATTGGGGAAAACATGAACAGTAAAATAAGGTAGTAGCAAGCTAAGATAAAAAACTAGGAAACAGATTGCCATGCTAATAAATGGCCAGTTAACTTTAAGAGGTAATAATATTTGGCATCTACTTTATTTTTTAAGTAATGTACTTCACTGAATCCCCAGGTGATATTTTGTCATTCCACTATTATATGGAATAATAGAAAATGGCAATGAATATTTTCATAGCCAAAAGAAGTACATACAATAAAAAATGCCAAATTATTAGAAAATTCAGGTAAAGAAAGTTTACCAAGTTAAATGTAGTACCAAAGTATAATAATTATAAACTCTGGCTGGGTGTACTCACATGCCTGTAATCCTAGCTACTCAGTAGGCTGATATCTGAGGATCAAGGTTCAAAGTCAGCCTGGGTACAAAAGAACTAGAGACTGTTATCTCCAATTATCCTCTAGACAATTGGAAATGGGACTTGACTCAAGTGTAGTGTGATAGACTTGAACTGAAGAGCTCAGAGACAGCACCCAGGCCCAGAGTTCAAGCCCCATGACCCACAAAATAAATAAATAAACTCTCTCTTTCTTTAATATGGAGATATCCACTAACAGTTTATAGACAGAAGATCAAACAATACACATTACAAGAAACCACCAAGTACTTACAATGCTAGATATAAACTAAACTCACTCTTTTTTTTAAATTCCTCCTATCCCCAAGTTGCCTTCTTAAAAATACCTTACATAACAGGATTTCTCTCCTCCCACTCTAGTTCTCTTCATGTGGAGGAAGTATCCCTAGAAAGAACTCACCAAAAAAAAGATGTGAAATTACAAATTGCTAACTAAAATACATTAAAATATACATAAAGAATACTGTCTATTTCAAATGTTCTTAATTGCCTCTGTAGCAAGAAACTAAAAACATTTACTGTATATTAAAACTACTAATTAATCCCACAAATGTGTTAGTTTGTACTTGTGAAGTTTCTGAAACTTAAATAAACTTCTCAGATCATTTGTGCTGATGATGAACAGTAAAACCAATGAACTATTCTAAATCTTTGGGAAATATTATACTTAAATAACTCTGCATATATCAAAATGCTACATCTACCTGTCTATCTATCTATCTATCTATCTATCTATCTATCTATCTATCTATCTATCTATCTATCTATGGAACAGCAACCATCTATCATCTGTGTCATATATTATCTACAAATTCAACTTAGGGAGATAAAGTTATCTTTGTATAAACTTGCATAGCTCTTAAATGATGAGCTTTACAAAGATTATATTTTTCAATCAAATAATATTTTTTAAAATTTTATTTTCAGGGTGATGTACAGAGGGGTTATAGTTAACATTCATCAGGTAGTGGGTACCTTACTTCTTGAACATTGAAACTACTTCTCATGTTTTTGCCCCCATTTCCCTGCCCCTCCAAATCATCTTGTGTTTTCCTTTCACTTCTCTATTTCAAATAAACATATATATATATATACATATATATATACAATATACTGGGTAACAAAGTCAGATACAGTAACAATATGAGAAACAATAATGGGAAAAATGGAGAAAAGAAATAACTTCACACAGTACATTAAGAACAACAATCACAAAGAAGTCTCTTCTTTAATACTAATCATATTCCACATCCATATTTACATCTTTTATTATACCACAGGAATTTTTGGATTGTTTCTTCTATTTCATAAACAATGACATTGGGATATGGACAGGTAGTGAATTGAATTTTTAGATAGCCTTTGGCATTACTGACATTTTCACAAAGCTAATTCCTCCAATCCAACAACATCAGAGCTTATTTCACTTAGATATGTTTTAATTTCCTTTTCCAGCTTCTTAAAGCTTTCATCATAGAAGTCCTTTACTTCCTTACTTAATACCTAAGCATTTAATTTTCTTTTAGCCTATTGTAAGAGAAGTTGCTTTCCTGATTTTAGCCTTGCTCTTTTCATTTTTAGCATAGAAGAAAGCCGTTGATTTTTAAGTGTTAATTTTATACCCTGCTACTTTACCAATGATTTGTATTAGTTTGAGTAACCTAGACGTAGAGTCCATAGGGTTCTTTATATAAAACATAATATCATCTGCAAAGAGCGACAGCTTTACTTCTTTCCTTTCAAATAATAACTTTTAAGATACATTATTTTCTTCGACTTTGCCTTTATGTTTCAAAGTTAAAGCTTAGCATTATTATTATTAGTTTCTCTATGTCAATAAATAAAAATAATGCTATTTTTTTGTTCAGGTCTTAACATCTTTACATTTTGACTTCAAATTGTATTTCTGTTTTTGCTGTCCCTTCAGAGAGGATGGCAAATTACAAAGCATAACAGAAACTAGTATAAAGGTAATACTACTAGTTATTTAGTAATTAAAAATCTTTTGTCTTTTTCATTTTACTAATGTAGAAATAATATTTTCCCCTAAACATCCTCTAATTTACCACTCTAGGTTATCTCTGAGGCCTATTTAACATCTTGGTTAATGTTTTGGAGGAGGAAATTGAGCTGAGAGATTATGAGAGAAAATGGGAATAGCTTTGTTCTTCGGTTAAAATTTAACAATTTGAACATAAGAGAAAAATAACTATGTGAGAAGTAAGATAATGAATAGCTCTTGATTTTCTTTTTAAAATGTTACAAGTTCAAAAATAATAAAATTTCAACTATATATATATATACACATGTACTTGTGTGTATGTGTGCATATAGGTATATATGCAAACCTATTCATTTATACTCTATATGTTTGCATTTATACAACTACATATACACAATATATGTATAAAACATACATGCCAAAGCATACATATATATGTTGTTAAGCTACAATATTCCAAGGTTTCCCATGTTCCAGAAATGTTTTACCTACGGTATTTTCAACATAAAATTATTAGAATATAGCTGTACCATAAGTGTCTAGTGCGTATGTGTAGGTACATATACACATACATCTAGATAGCTATATTGTGTGTGTGAATCAGTACTTTGTCTTCTCAAACTGCACAGAAATTTGTAAGATATTAGATATAATTTTGTGAAGCTAGTAAGCCTGCTGGCATCAATCATCATAAACAATAAGTGGCTTTAAATCTGCTGGTAATAGTATTTTGGTGTCTTTTATTAGTGGATATATAGCAATCTCTTTGAATTTTAAAATCCATTCCTCTAGTTTTCTTATAAATGTTGGCAAAGCAATATTTAGACTGACCTATATTCTCCATATTACTTGAATATGGTGAAGAATGAATCTTAGCAATGGTGTTAGAAGATCTGTAATTATGTTTTCTGCCTGGAATTGTAGTCAAATATGTGCTTTCCCAAAGCTTCTCATATTGGGCAACCTTTTTTAGTTCATCACCCCACACTCCTATTCCATTAGATATCTACATTAAATGAAATAATGCTCACTGGTTCCTACACCAGCATTTACAGTCCTCCCACATTCTGAGCTATATATAATTCTACTCAGCACCAGTGCACCTTCACAGAGTCTGTGTGTGTACTTGGCAGTGGAAAAAGGAGGAAAAAATTTCAATTTTTAATGCAATAATATAAATTATTTAAAATTTATGTATTTATTTTTGTGGGTCATGAGGCTTGAAATTGACCTGGGCACTGCCCCTGAGCACTTCAGCTCAAGACTGCCACCCTACCTCTGGGCCTAGGCAGTGTCCTGAGCTCTTCAGTTCAAGTCTATTGCCTTGCCCTTGAGCCAAACCCCACTTCCCATTTTCTAGATGTTAATTGGAGAGAAGAGTCTCAGGTCCTTTTATGACCAGGCTGGCTTTGATTCTTGATCCTCAGATCTCAGGCTCCTCAGTAGCTAGGAATACAGGCGTAAGCCACCATGCCCACCAAGATAAATTTAAAGTCAATTAGTTATCCAATTTTTCTTAAAATTAACTAAAATGTAAGGACATCATATATGCTACCATACAAATAAAGATTTATAAAAGCCACGAGTGTACAAAATGCATTCTGTACTAAAATATCTTAATATAAGCTAGGAAAATAAGCCCATGATTTACTTATTTGCTCTATCCCATAGAGAGTTTGGGGATTTATCCTAGGATCATATTGTGGTCTTCAATGAGGTCTGCTAATAATAATCAGAGTTATGGAATGGTTTTTGATTATTTTCGGACACAGGAGAACATATATTTCTTTTTATAGCATGTACAAAAGAAGAAAATAGGAACTATTTTTATAGTGCAGTAGTTCTCATCTTGACTAAGTCAAATGCATAATTAAAACAAACATTTTTCTGTAAATGGTTCTATATTTGGCCTCAAAACTCTGAGGATACTGGCATCAGTATTTCTTTTTTCTTTTTTAAATTGTAATTAATAGAAGGGTTACATTATATTCACCAGGTAGAAGGTGCATTCACAAACATTGATACCCTTTCTCATGACATGGTCCCCATTTCCCTCCCTCTCCCCCCGCTCATCTTGATTTCCCCCCTTCCCTATCCAATTTCAAATAACCAATTAAGCACATATAAAATATATCAGATAACAAGGTGAAATATTGTAACAATATGAGATAACCAAGGGCTAGCAAAAGAGATGAGAGATAACATAGTACATTAAGGACAATAATCACTCATTATATGGCTTTTGTTTCCTTATCCTGGAGGTCCTTACATTTAGTATCATACTATTTGGCCTTATGTCTCTAAATTCTGTTCTATTAGCATCAGTATTTCTAAAAGCATTCTGAGTTCTCTAAAACCTAGTTAAAGCTGAAAATGACGAAGAACTTTCCACGAAAATAGATTTCTGATATGTTTATGGAATTAAACATGTATTTATTTCAGGAACGTGACACATGCTGAAGATCATACAAACATAAAAATGTCTTAAACGCAATTAACTATTAGTCATGTTTTGTTTTTGAATCATTATTTTCCTACCTGTAATGTATGTTTTCTGACATCTTATTTTTCTTCTGACTCTCTGTAGGTTACTTAACTACTTTAAAGATATAAATACACAAACAGCACGAGATCATAGTTGACAATATGGGAAGACATTTATTAAATTTATTAAATTGTACTTAGAGTGAGTACATCAAATCCCAAAGGAGAATCATATCAAGAGGAAACAAAGCTGGTGACTAGAGTCACATTCTAGCTATTCCATTTAGATGTCTGGCAGCATATCCACTAAAAGACATCGAAATAAAACATCAAAATACAGAGATATTTGATTTTATCCTTGCTATTGTTTGAGTCCTATGTTTGTGTAGGACCTTTCAAAAAAATGCGTAGCATACTGACTCTAAGATAAGGAGTACTCTAAGGGTGTAGGATGGAGTCAATGAGGAGAAATGTAGATTAAAGAAGAAAAGAAGTGTGTGGGGGGAGGAGGCAGTAGAAAAATTCAATACATACCCAAAAAACTTGCAAAAAATCAGAGAGAAGATTAGTAGGAAGGAATGAGAGAGAATGATGAAGGGAATGACAAAAATCAAGATGAACTATATTCATAAATTGCTTTTTGAATGGCAACTCTTTTGTGCAATTATGTAGATAACAATAAAAATTCAAAAATTAAAAAGCAAGGACTCAGGATATAATTCAGAAAACTTCACACCTACCTACATAAGTCCTTTTATTTTTCTACTATTATCAGTTTTCATCTTCATCTGACAATTCTTTCATTTTTATTTATTTATTTATTTTTATTTTGCCAGTCTGAGGTGTGAACTTAGGGCCTGAGCAGTGTTCTTGCTTTCTCAAGACTAGACTTCTACTATTTGAGCCACAGAATCACTTCTGGCTTTTCTATGTATGTGGTATCCAGCACTCTACTGTGGGGAACATCACATCAAGGGTAAAAGACCTACCTCGTGGCCTAGTGCTCACTTCCTGGTTTTGGAAATCCAACCATGCTGTCTCCTGGTTGGGAGGTTTGGCTGTAGTTTGTGATGTAAAATAAGGCTACCCCGAACCCATGGATTGGCCCCAAAGCCCTCTCTGACTGCACCTACCTCTCCCTGTCCTGCCTACTTTCATGCTAATAGACTCCTGCTTCTTAGCCCTTGTATTTCCCCATTAAAATGAGTTGCTGCCATGACAGTCTCCCTGGCGCATCCGTGTCTTCCTTCTGGAGAGGGAGGGCTGGGTGAAGGCCGGCTGGCCCTAACCTTTCTCTGTCTGACTTAGTCGGGGCGTGTTCTCTTTGCCCTTCCTGACCAGCAGGAGTGCTAAAAACCCCGACACTACCACAAGGCCAAACTCACAGCCCAATTCTTTCCTTCTTAGTGTTCAGTTGTTTTTAACGAATTTTTGTTCATTACTTGCTAATCTAGGTTAGGTTTATCTAATTATAAATGTTCTTGGAAAAATAAAACTACCTTGTTTATACAAGAATGAAAATAAGTCAGTCAAGAGATTTGACACATTCTTCTTGGCTTTGACAAGTACCAGTGAGTAAGGATTGCTATCAATCTGAGAGCAGCCACCAGCTGAGTCACAGAATAGAATATATACTCAGTTCTACACCCACAAGGAATTAAATTTTGCCAGAAATTTTAGTGAGTATGCAAATAGATGCTGTCTTTCACATTTTTATTGAAGAGCTCAGCTTAGCTGAAACTATTTTTAACCCAGAAATATTTGAAGTGGGGAGCTCATTTGAACCTATCTTACCTTCTGAATCACTAAATTGGGATATAATGAACGGATACTGCTTTAAGGATCAAAAAGCAACCTCATCATGAACACTTGGCTGTTAGCCCTGGGGTAACTTCTCTGACATATCTGTTTAAGACTCCGGTTTCAGAATGGTGATGCTCCTTTCTCATAGTCTATGTTTTTACTGGAAATCAAGATCAAACAAGTTTCTACCTTTCTGCTCCAGGGAGTTTCTACCCTTCCTAAATTTATCTTGAAGATACCTGCAGTACCATCTGCTTCACATCTCCCACAGCCATCTCCATCATGGCATTGCCTTAAAAGCAAAGTGTACTTGGCCGGAAGTGTGACTGGGTCCTTGGTGCCAGAAGCAAGAGCTCCTTCTACCTTATTCTGTCAGTGTCAGTATTTTTTTCCATTTTCTGCAGGGTCTTTTTTAAAAAAATGTTTTCACTTTTTATTGTATAGAGAGGTTACAGCTACATTTGCCAGATAGTAGGTGCATTACTTCTCACACATTGATACCCCTTCTTGTGTCTTTGTCCTGATTTCCCTCTCCCCACCACTCCTAATCATCTTCTTTTCCCCCCTTCCCTTTCTTATTTCAAATAATCAAACAAATGTACTATGTTATTTCTCTTCTCTTTTGTTGCCCTTTGGTTAATCTCACATTGTTACTCTATCTGATTTTGTTACCTGATATATTGTATATTGGTGTCAGTATTAAAGATTATAAAGTGTAGTACTTTTTTACTGGTGACCTATGAAGCCAGTAAGAAAGGAGGACATGGAGCTTGAGTTTCCTCTTATTCTACACATCTCATGTCTCTTCACAATGCCAGACAAACTTAAAAGAGAATTCTTACCCTGATGATTCTACCAATCTGTTCCCTCAACTGCGCTTTTTCTGGTGAGTAGTGAGTGATGGTAGGAATCTCATGAATCTCAATTAACTGCTTGGATTTACCGAAGTCTAGACACAGACACAAGTTTTATCCAAAGCTTAACTGCCAAGTTCTAGCACTTTCTATTTGTACATTTAAGTATGAACATAAAACATACTTCCTGTTCTGCCTGTTCTGAACTTTCTCTTGGCTCAGACTGAAAGAAAACATAAGAAGCAGCACATGAAGCATGTATCCTCATTGTATTGATTTCTTGCCAACCTGAAGAACATGCAGAAATAGAACTTCCCACACAATACCTGACAATGATGGACCTTTTACTTAATTTCATCATTTAAAAAAAAAAGAAAAAAGAAAAATCTGAGGAGCTGTGTTGTAGCAGAGAAATCCAGTCTTTGAACAAAAAGATTTTCATGGAGACACAAATAGAATTTAAAGGAAGTAAGCAACTTTCAGACTGATTTATCTTTTCATTTTGAAAACTAGGAAAACATTCTGTTGAATAATTCTCCTAAGAATTTCTGGGTACAATCTTTTTTCCCCAAATTTTTTATTATGGTCACTAATTAACATTTGACATTTATTGGCAAATATTCTCTAAACTGAATTTGAGCATGTGAACTTCCTTGTCCTATGTGTAGCAGAATTTTCTATTTTCTTTCACAGGAAGATGTTTGTTGAGCTGCTCAAACAGAAGTTTGATGCAATAAATAATCAAGTGAATAAATTTGGGAAGTTATTCTCCCTTGATAACAGAGCATTGCATCACATAAAAATATTGCAGAGCTTACCTTGTGCTGGTACATCTCTAATTTGTAAATGTTCCTAGCAGAACTTCGACAGCTGTTTATTGTGTTTATTTCCAATAAGCCAGTTTTTAAATAGAGAATTGGTTTATACATACCTGTTTAAATTTTAGAGCAATGTAGGGACAAGTGCTTACTATAGAAAATATACTGGACTAGACTATATTCTGGGTTCTATTCCCATGTAAAATCTTGAATATGGTGGAATTTTAACAGAGTGAAGAAATAGGAGCTAAATAGATACAATGTCTTCTTGGCCCATCTTTCTTCCATAGTCAGTGGCCATTTACTGTTCGCCCTTTTTCAAATCATGCCAGCTTCTCTCCAAAGAGTTTTAAAACAGTTTTATAATTTACAGTATACAATGTGCTAAGGATCAACACTGCAGCACAAAACAAAAGAAAATTCTGTGTTGTATGTAAGAAGAAAGGCACATAAACAAGTGGGTGTTTATTAGTTTATATTGTGAGTACCATAGTTTCTCCTGAATTTGTTTAAAACTAATGATAGGCTTTACATGATTGTAGGCCCTTATCATGCTGCTTAGCTCATGATTGGACAGCACAAATCCCTTATTTTCTGATGCACAAGGAAAATGATGATAGTTCTTGCATGAGCAATTTTTTGCTTCATTACTCCCAATTGCCTGCTTAAGCTTCATTTTTGAAAGCTTACAATGTTCTAAGCAATCAAGGAGGTCAATATGGGAGATCTTGCAGAGATACCACCCAAAATGGAAGGAAAAGAGAGGGAGGATATCTGCTGTTTAAAGAAGTACTGCACTAAAAAAAACATGTCGATGCGCTGAAATTAAGTAAAATTTCAGCTGATAGGCGATTCAAAAGAATTTCCTTACACAAAAGAGTAGTTGAAACAAATAAGAAATTGCCAAAAGTCAATTAATGAAAGCAAAGTGTTATAAATTAGACCAAAAGGAAACAGAATCAATATTTTTTTAAAAAAATGAACGCTTGTCTTTATTTTTCCAGTAGGAAAAAATACTTAAATCTAGCATGCTCCTACAGTTGAAATATTTCTTAGAGTAGACAATATGAATGACAATCATTTGGGAATAATTATCATCAGCGTAAGTGTATAGGGGGAGATGAAACATAAGGGGATTTTATATTTAAACCTAGGTTTCATCTCTGAGGTATCTCATTACATATGTGAAAATATTACAAAACTGAGAAAACCCTTAAGTATTGTTAAGGTCAAGAATTCCAAGCAAGAAATACCTAACTCTAGTAACTGATTTTCATATAAAGTCAGTTATTCCCAATGCTGTATGATGCTGTCATTGTGTTTCAGAAATGGATAATATAACTTCTTCTTTTGCTATTTCTTGAGCACTAAGGTGAAAGGTGTTTGGTAAATTCCCAGGTGTTCTTTTCAATACTAGGTCCTAAGAAAAGAATACATTACCATGTACCATCAATTCCCCCCTAATTTATTTAAGTAATTTAAGCATTAGGTTGTTCATATTTCACATTAGTTAACTTCAAAATGCATATTCTTTTGTTTATTTATGTGTTCAGCTTAATAACTATGTTAGTAATGAGCTATGTATATTTGTAATATTTTCTGGAATAATGTTTGTTACCAATTTTATCAGCAATAGGATCTATTTTATGTTGTAGCCTTCATTTTAAACCAACAGTTTAATTCTGGGGGAAGGCTTTGAGAATCTAGGATGTGGTGCCTAGCTAGAGAATACAGTTAACTAAGAACTGCATCTTGCCTCCACCCCAACTCCTTCCTTTCTCTCTCCTGAAAAATCCGTTCACTTCCTGAGCTATTACACTCATAGTTGGCATTCTGCCATTTGGGCAACAGTTCCACTTCTGGTGCTTTGGTGGTAAATTGGGGATAAAAGTCCCATCAACTTTCTTTCCCTGGCATGGCTTCAAACTTGCATTTTCAGATCTCAGACTCCTGAGTACATATCATTATGGACATTAGCCATTGACACCTGGAAGAAGAAAATGAACCCTGATTACAGCAATGCAAACACCAAATTCTAAAGAGTAGATGACCAGGAAGCATAGAAAAACTTTAATGTAGTCTGTCAGTACAGCATACAAGGAAAGAGCTAGTATTATAGTTCATTATAAAGAGCAATAAATATTCATAAATAAGTTTCTAAGATTCTTAAGTTAATTAGTCTTAATGTTTTGTCTTCTTTCAAATAAACATTTATGGATTATTGTAATGAAACTATTAAAAGAAAAAAGATTACACATATTTCTTTACACTATACTGAAGTAAATTCATGAGTAGAATTCTATCCAGAGAACCAAATTTAAAAAGAGAACATTCTGTTTTTCCTTATGATTAGAAGGAACAATGGTCTGAGAAATACTTCTCAATTACATCTTGGATAATAATTGACTCCCTAGACACACAGAAACTTAGTTTAAAAAAAAACTGAGTATACTGGTGGGATGATGAGTTTGGAGAGAAATGTGTAGATAGATTTCCTATAATGGACAACAAGTGAGATTGTATATTATTTATTAATGGGTAAAACTGAACCAGTTCTTTTTTTTGCCAGTCCTGGGGCTTGAGTTCAGGACCTGAGCACTGTCCTTGGGCTTTCTAGCCCTGGAGTCATAGCACCACTTCCAGCTTCTTTTTTCTATGTATATGATACTTAGGAATCGAACCCGGGTCTTCTCTACTACTAGGCCAAACTCCCAGCCCCAAAACTGAACCAGTTCTTGTTATTCCAAGTTCTTTCCTCAGTGTCTGTTGCTTTTTTTTTTCTCATCAGTGGAGGGATTTGAACTCTGGGCCTGGGCACAGTTCTTGAGCTCTTCAGCTGAAGGCTACCGCCCTTCTTTTATTACTTGTATAAAAATCTCTTATGCAAAGTAATCACAGCAACAAAGATGGAGGGACAGTCCTGATTTCAGTATTACATTTTTCTCTAAGGTTTCATTTGAGCTGGATGCTTGGCTCACACCTTTAATTCTAGTCTCTAGGAAATACCTGGAAAAAATGTGATTCGAGATCATTCAGTCAAATAGTGATTCTTACCTAAAATAATAAGCAGGGTGTGTTTGTTTACAATGTCATCTGAGCTACAATACTGTGGTAAAAAGGATAGTCTTTTGAAACTTTACTCAAAAATTTTTTAAATACTTCACTAAATAAATAGTGTAAAAAGGAGTATGGCACAAGTTATATGGTATATGTGATAACTAGCAAGGAATGAGACCTGGAGTTCAGACCCTGTTTTATGAACAAAGTCTATGATGTTGAGGCAAGGTGGTTCACACCTGTAATCCTAACTCCCACTTTCCCTCCCCTGACCTATTCAAAGCCAGCAGGGCACTAAAGTCTATGAAACTCTTCTCTCCAATTAACTACTAAAGAACCAGAAGTGGCACTGTTGCTCTAGTGGTAGGGGTGTAGCTTTGAGCTGAAGAGCTCAAGGACAGCACCCAGGCCCAGGCCCAGAGTTTAAGCCCCACGATGGACCAAAAAAAAAAAACCAAAACAAAAACAAAAGAACAAACAAAACAACAAAAAAAAATCAAAGAAGAAAAAGAAGAAAGAGAAGAAGGAGAGGGATATTATTTAGATGTTGAAAATTGTTTTTAAAAATAGCTCTTTCCAAATACCCCAAGATATTTCGAATTGTCAGATATTGCACTAAATTAGAAAGCAAAGTTACAAACAATGATGGAGATTTAAAAATAAAGCTAAATTTCTAAGAAAATTGGTTACAGAAAACAAAAATGAGATTGCGTCCTTAGTAAAACAAAGACGGGTAAATGCAAACCAATCTCTAATATACAGGGAAATATAAATGACTGACAGATAGAAAAAAAAAGAAAAAAAACAAGAGATATTGGATGGATGCACAAGTAGACAGCCAAAAAAATGGGTAAGTAAATAAATGGAGATATGAAAGACTTATAAATTGGTAGGTGAGGAAAATACATGTTAATGGACAGGTAGAGTTAAGAAGACATCATCATGTAGGCAGATAGATAGAGATGTATGGATGGATATAATAATGAAGAATACTGCCCATTATGTTCTCTACTCCTTTTTTCCTTAAACTTTGAAAAATATCAAATGTGTCTCTATACTTTATTTTTCTTTTGAAATGAAAGCACAACAGATAGCCTAACTTACTTTGCTAAAAGCATCAGGAAGACACTATTTTGCCTCAACATAAAGGGCAAGAATGGGTATCAATCTCATTTTTCTTAATAGTTAATATCTTTCTTTGTAAGACAAATAAATTTGTTGGATGCTGAGCAAATTTTAAGATGGACATATTGGCATGCTTATTCTATCAAAACATAAATCAGCTGCATTCTACAAAGATGGTTCATGCCAGCTGGCTTAAGATTGACTTTGGCTCCAGCTGTGTTTTGAAGCCACATATTTTTTGTTGTTTTAAAGTTCAATCAGTTCCATCAAGATGGAAAGAAAGATATTCAGAAAATACAAGAGGGAATAAAAAAGAAAGGTCAAAGCTAACCATTAAAATATAATCCATTTGTAACTTAATTTTTATATTTCATATTTATATGTATTTCATGGTTATAATTTCATATTACAGATATACTTTGGGGTAATAATTTATATTCTTATACATATATGCATATGCATGAGCATATACATATACACTTATGCACACATATTAACTTCTGTATATACACATGTGCATACACATAAACCTACCAGTGCTGCGTTTGAGAAAATAAACAAAGAAGTGCTATATCTGAATTTTAATTTGATTTAGATTTTAGCAAGTTTTGCTTATTTTTTAATTTTTAGTTCTACAAATTGCTAGAAAGGTGATCTACCACTTGAGCCATGCCTGCAGTCCTTTGCTTTGTGGTTTGTCTAATATTTGACTCTGACATTTTATCCAGGAAGCTAGACCTCTCCTTATTTCTTCCTCCACTCACCTACTATGGTATTTATTCTTCTATTAGTGTTTTATAAATGCCTTGGAATCCAAGAATAAATTCAGATGTGGACATATCAGTGTGTAATGTAATCCAACTCTAAAGTGCCTTTTCTGGATAAGATTATATCAGAATAACAAAAATATGGATATTAAGAATAAACTATTGTAAATAATTGTGGTGACCATTCCTAAATTTCATTGTCTCGTTCATGGATATTGGTTCTTCCTTTGTTTCTGGATAAATATTTGGGTGAACACCTCACTGTTCAGAATATAAATCTAGTCCATCATGTATAGCTTTGCCTGCTCTCTTTGTTATTTATTTTAGAACATTTTCCAAGACCTTTAACTGAATGAAATTGCTAGCTCTATATTTACTCACTTAAATAATCAGCACCCTTAATCTTATTCCAACTCTTCTCCATAAACTGCAACCAAAGGGTAATGGGCACCGAATATTACAAAAGATGTGGGAATATTTTTGTGATCTGATTGTTATCAGAGAAAACTTTATGAATTCTGAGTCTTACCAATGGAACCTTCTTTCAAGCAAGGAGAATAAAGCTCCTCATCTTTTTTCCTGTATTTACTATGTCGCTATCCCGTATTCACTGCTGCAACTGCATTACTGGCCAGTGACCTAACATTTTTCTCCTCCCTGCCAAATAGGAAGCCACAAGCTGGCTGTTTCCATCTATGGGAACAAAATTACTCTACCCAAACATCCAGCTCAAAATAAGTAAATTAGCTTGGTCAATTGATTCATAATTTATCTAGGGCAAGGTTTTGATAGAAATATTAAAATGGAAGTGGAATTTATCATATTGACATAAAGCCCAGAATTCACTGCTTCTGCCAACAGTAGCCTCATTCTACACTCCAGTAGGTAGGTTAACTCAGCTTGTTGGCTTATTGCACTTTTCTGTTTCCAACAGTTTTGTTTATTATTTGGGATTTAAACAACCTTCTGTTTAAGGTCCCATGTCTGCAATAGAGTAGAGCCTCCTGTATCTAACAGCAGTGACTCCACAGCCTCCCAGGTGAGCTTAGATCTCATCATCCTATTTCATTCCCCCAACTCTCCAGCAGGTGGTAGACAAGCAGTACAACGATTGCTTCAGAGTCTAGAAAGCAAGGAATAACAACTGGATCTTTTCTTCCTCAGGAAGGAATAGAACATGATGTTCTGGGCTGTTGCTCTTCTCTTGTTAGATTGCTTGTTCTTCTATTTTTAATTTTATTTTTTATTGTATAGAGGGGTTACAGTTATATTCGCCAGATAGAGGATTCATTACTTCTTACACATTAATACACCTTCTCATGATTTTTGTCCCGATTTCCCTCCCTCCACCTCCTCCCAGTTGATTCATTTTTATATCCCAGTGAAGGAAATAAGATGAAAAATAGAACTACTATCTTGAATATGTACTTGTTAGTTATTCTGAAGTTTTAAATTAGTATAATAATTTCAAGGTATTTTATGCTGTAAGGAGAGAAAGAATGCTATTTAGGACATAAGAGAAAACTGATCTGTAATGTGTCTCATGAAAATTGTTGTTTCAACGTAAACATGATTACAACAAATTTGAAAACATCTTATCATTTGTAATGCAAAGATTTTTTTCATCTTTGAGCATCTATTGAATATCTAAAAAACTTGAAAAGCCAAATATTTCCTGAGACATTTATTTTTCCTCTTTCAATATGCATTATTTATAGTCACATAAATAAGATCTGCATGCTTGGAAGAGGCTCATCTTAAAGTGTCAAGGAGATAGGTAACAAATCAATGGCTATATAAATGATTTTTTTCCCTAAAGAAAAATATATTTTGGTCTGAAGACCTTCTTCATTATGCTTCAGTACATACTGAGTGAAAAACACTATTTCCGTCATTAATGTGTTTATAAAAGCTTTTTGTTGTCTGCACTGAAAAGTCATTTGGTTGAAATTTTTTTCTTGTGATGTATTGTCTTGCAGTAAAAGCTAATGTACGCAGAAGCACTGGAAAGCTTTCACATTTTAAACAAATATTTAAAGAGAAACACCCCTAAGTATGATTAATAGTTATACAGTTCTTGTAATACAACAGTCAGAAATTAATATCTCTGATTTTTTTTAGATAAAAGCATCAAAGGTTTTTTGTTTGTTTTTGTTTTGTGTTTTTACTGGTCCTACAGCTTGAATTAAGGGCCTGGATGCTGTCTCTGAGTCAATTTGTGCTTATAGCTAGCCCTCTACCAAATGAGCCACAGCCTCACTTCTGGCTGTTTCTAAGCAGTACACTGGCGATAAGAACCTCATGGACTTTTCTGCTCCTGCTACCTTTGAACTGTGATCCTCAGATCTCAGTCTCCTGAGTAGTTACATCAAAGTATTATCATACACATTTCACACAGTTCATGGAGAGACATTAGTGGTTCAAATCACTTCATATGGATAACTGATATTTGGACTAGTCAAGCCTTGATCATTTTCCTTTATTTCATTTTGTCTGCATAATGATATTTTATGGTAGAGAAGAACAACTAGTATTTGAATTACTATTGGCATCAGCCACATTTCTTCATGCAATAAAAAGGTAAACTTCAAAACTTTTAATTAACATTAGTAATTTTCTTAAGCATGTACAATTATATATTTTATATGCTATAAAGTATTTAAATATGTCCATAAGTTATCAGTTATACATGTAATATGTTTATTATTTTTCTCACATACCCTATAGGCAATTTATTAAAATTTCAGGAAATTTATCAGAAGCCCTGCAAAGATGGAAATTATTTAAATTAGAGTTTCATCTTTTCATTTAATTTGGTAAAATATATTACAAATCAAGGACATATGTGATCTGTCAGATATTAATTATGCCTAACTATATAAACATATTAATATAAATATATTAAACATAAGAAATGATAAGAACTATGTCACCGTCTAAATGAAACTTTTCTCTCAATATGTACAATACACTCAGATGTACAGGTATGTACAAATACACACTCAAAAACTCAACACTATCATTATGTAGTTTCAAGACCACAACAATTGAACTTGTAGTTGAACATCTTGGTCAACTGAGAGGTATGGATGTTTTCTTAAGCCAGAAACCATAGAAAAGAGGACTACACATACCTTGCAGAAAGCAAGCAAATACTATGGCATGTGAAAGCTTAGGATATTTATTCACTGTCACCTGGACCTCTTTTTTTTTTAAATATTGTCAGGGCAATGAAGGGGTTACAGTTATATTCATCAGATAGCAGGTGCATTACTTCTTGAACATTGATAACCTTTCTCATGTCCTTGTCCCCCTTTCCCCTCTTCCTACCCCCTCTCAATCATCTTGTTTTCCCCCTTCCCTTACTTATTTCAAATGAACTAATAAATGTATATAAGGTATACCAGGTAATAAAGTCAGACACAGTAACCACATGAGCTTAACCTTTCTAGGAAAAAAAGAGAAAAGAAATAACTGGGCCTCTTTTCTAGTAGTTTCCTTGGAGGGATTGCTACTGTACCATTTCTGTGATTGCCTATATGCAAATTAGAGGACTCAGATGTTAATCACTGATATGATTTAACATTTATGGTAACTAACATTTTTTTAATGGATGTGCTAGTTAGCCTCAAGATATTGACACTGATAATAAGAAATACTCAAAAGGGTTCAGGCAGACCTTCAGAACTGGAATTTGAGAGACTATGAAATTCAAATTGATGTTTTCTTGTTTTCTATAGGTTACAAGCAATCTGACTCTAAAATACTCTTTTCACCATTGCCCTAAATAACCTCTAAGCTTGTTACTTGATCGTCACACACGTAACCTAATTATATTCCACCTGGAAAAAGATGATCAATTTTCCAAATTCATTTGCAAATTCAATGATTACAAAAGTTTACTTAACTCCTCCCTGGTAATACACCTTTGAAACTTAACAGAAGTCTGAGTACAGCATGAAAAAAAGGTTTTGGTTTTTTTTGTTTTGGGTTTTTTTTTTTTTTTTTTTGCCAGTCCTGGCCTTGAGCTCAGAGCTTGAGCACTGTCCTTGGACTTTCTCAAGGCTTAGCACTCTACCACTTGAGCCTCAGCACCACTTCCGGCTGTTTGCTATGTATGTGGTACTGAGGAATTGAACCCGGGTCTTCGTACATGCTAGGAAAGCACTCTACCACTAGGCCAAACTCTCGATCTGAAAAAAATGTTTATACTGAGAATTGGCTAAAGTTATTCTTTGTCATGGTTATCTCTTATGATATAGTTAGTTATATTACCTTCATTATGGAATATCAATTTTAATTCATATTAATTTTGTCATATTAGATGTAGAATCATCAAACCTATTTAAGAAAATTAAATATCTGGGATGATAAATTAGATTCAATAAACCCATCAAAAATAACAAAGGTTCAGTGTTTTCAGCTTAGTATTCACTTGCATAGTTCATTTCTAGAAATTCAAGCAATATACTATATTTAATTTTCTAATATCTAAACTTGGAAAATAATTATATTAATAAAGTAAGTCATACTCAGGGAAACATAATTTGCATGGCTTCCTTCACTGGTAGTAGTTAGAATGTGACCATAAATCTACATGTGAAAATATTGGGCCTGGGGCCGGGAGTTTGGCCTAGTGGTAGAGTGCTTGCCTAGCATGCACAAAGACCTGGGTTCGATTCCTCGGTACCACATACATTGAAAAAAAGCTGGAAGTGGTGCTGAGGCTCAAGTGGTAGAGTGCTAAGCCTTGAGAAAGTCCAAGGACAGTGCTCAGGCCCTGAGCCCAAGCCCAGGACTGGCAAAAAAAAAAATATTGGGCCTAAAAAAGGGGTTGCACATCAATTAACTGAAGCATGATAGACTCTATGGTGAGAACAAATAGTATAATTATTTACAAGGACTAAATTATGGTACAATAAAATACAGACAGTAAATGATTATTAACAAGGGTGGAACTAAGCAGGGGTAATGGTAGAAGAATGAAGGGAATGAGGGAGGTTGTAATTGAGAATTAATTCTATATACCATCAAATTGAGAAATACAAGGGAAGGAGTGGGTCAAAGGGCACTAAAGATGTTGAAGAGATAACACAGATCAAGATGCCTGATGCATTGTACACATAAACTGCATTGTTAAATAGCAAAAAGTTCAACACATGCAAAAGAAAGAAAAAAAAGAGCAGTAAAAAAACATCACTAAAGAAAATGAAAGTCAAATAACCTTAATTTTCTTTAATTTGGTGTAAAAAGTGTGTTTTCTTTTGCAAGTACTTAACATATGGTGATCTGCAACACATGAATTATAGACCAGGTTAATATGCACATTACCATTGTTACTGAATCTAATTAAATTTGCATATTCATGAACCTTGGGATTAGGGTGTGGACTTCTTAGGGGGCATTTATTTTGCTATTCTGAAAACAAATTTAGAAAGGGAGATATTAGGAATTTCAGTAGAAGTACAAAGTTGTTTTTCTTTCCCTTTTTTTGAAAACATAACTTCAATACGTATACATTTCACAAATGCTACTCATTTAAATGAGGAAAAAAACACATATTTGGCAAATTTAGCTCATCTTAGCTAAATTAGCTTCTTTCTCATCTGTGATTCTGCTATAATAGTTTGTGCATTCTTTAATCTACTCAGATTCACTGAACAATTTCTGTTTGTGTTTCTCCTGTACTAGAATAGACAATTACTTAAGACATGTTCTTCATCTGCGCCTCATTCATTCTGTTTAATAGATGTTATTAAGGATCAAGGTGCCATAGTATAGCAAAACATGCACATGTATATGTACATATATAATTTAATATATGACTTACAGAAAATTGATGTAGCTTTCTCCTTTTCCATGTAATGTTGAGGTGAGTATATGAAAGAAAACAATTATTAGGAGTATACAGAAAATGTTGAGAAACAGCACAACAGAAAGTAAAGAAATAGTTTTCTTTAAATCATATGCTACTTTCAATTATTTGTTATAATAGAAGGCATGTGTTTTGCCTTGAGATAAATACAATTGTTTATATATTTCTTTAATTCACGCATGAATGTCTCTAAGGGAGAAAAATACGTTTTACATATCCTACTTTTTTAGTATGTTAAATGGTGCGGATGAATTCTGTTTTACTAACATAGACATCAAGATGAGTCAAACAGCATCATTATGCATTAGCAATTTAATGTTATTGCTAATGATCACTAATCAGTAACTTATATGTCACAGGTAATTAACATCCATGCATTCATAAGAAAAGATTCAACTTCAGTATAAATGTATTGCCTTTAGACATAGCAATGTGACTATGAGAACATGAAAACATTACAATGATAATAGTAAAACAGCCCCTTCACTATATGAAGCAAATTGAATTTACATTCTCAATTAAGGAATTAATTATGATAATCCAAATAAGACCTCAATATCTTATTGTCAAAGTTATAAGATTTAAAGGTCGTCACAAAAAGAAAGGTAGCCTAGAAATTTATGGACATAGGTATAACCATAGTTTGATAGATAGATGAGCAGTCTTGGACAAGATGTTAACATTTTCCAGGTAAAATATGCAGGTTGACACACAGAATTTAAACTTTCTTACCAATATCAAAGCTTACATTATGCTTATCAAAAGAGAAATCAGAAGGAAGTATGCACAGTGATGTTAATTCTTTTGACTATTGACTTTTCCTAAAATTTCTTTATGTTAAAGGTGACATACAGAAAAGTTTTAAATAAATAGAGTACATTTGTTTTTAAACAATGTCACCCCTTCCCTTGCTCTATCCCAATATTTCCTCTTGTCCCCAATCATCAGTTGTATAGTTTTTGTTTTTGTTTTATGCCAGTCTTGAGGCTTGAACTCATCATCTGCACTCTGTCCCTGAATTTCTCTATGCTCAAAGATAGAGCTCTACCATGTGAGCCACAGTGCCACTTCTGTCTTTTTCTGTGTATGTGGTACTGAGCAATTGAACCCAGGGCTTCATGCATCATGCATGCTAGGCAAGCACTCTAATACTAAGCCAGATTCCCAGCCCTAATTTTTTTTTTTTTTTTTTTTGTCGGTCATGGGGCTTGCACCTGGGTGCTGTCTTCAGTTCAAGGCTACCACCCTACCCTTGAGCCAAGTCCCAATTCCCGTTTTCTAGAGGTTAATTGGAGATAAGAGTCTCAGGTCCTTTTGTGCCCCAGGCTGGCTTTGAACCTCTATCCTCAGTCAGATCTCAGCCTCTTGAGTAGCTAGGATTACAGGGCTAAGCCATTGGCCCTAGCTTGTATAGTTCATTTTTTAACATTGTGTCTAGTATCACTGCTACATTTATTCATCCTTTGTCCCACGGTTTATGAGACTTTTCTAACACTCTCAAAGAAAGATAAACAAACACAATCAAAGGAGACAAAAACAAAAACAATAAGGGGGAAGAAATGCTCTTATTTCTGTTTCCCAGAGTTATTGCTATTTATATTACCAAAAAAAAATCACATTTGAGCAAATGAACTCCATTTCATTGTTTCTTCTTTATTTCCTTCATTTATTTTCTGTTTCTGTCGAGATTTTTAGTCCTCGATCCCTCCTGACCTGCAGGAGGGAATAAAGAACACCCCAAACTAGGACTAGCCTAGAAATGAGAGGGCCAGACTGCCTAGCCAGAGGCCAATCAGAGAGGCGTCAGGGAGACCCATCAAGGCAGGAACTCATTTATTGAGGAAGTACATTCAGCTAACATAGGATACAGGAGCCTATCAGAACAGGGGTCAGCAGGGCGGGGGAGGTCCACGTGTTTACTCTCTATATACTTAAAGAAGGGGAAATCATGTGCTGTCCATGAGGACAGAAGGGTTCAGGGCCTATCCCAGTGGTGGCCTTACTTTACATCACAATCCACAGCTTTGCCTTCCAACCAGTGTCAGGTGCAATCTCAACTAGGTGAGGCCCCAAGACCAGGAAGTGAGTGCTTGTCCATGAGTTAGGCCTCCTTTTCTACAGCATAGGTTTCCATTTCCCTGATATGATATGCTCCACATGTTTCATTTTCTTTCTCTGTCACTCATCACCAGATTTTCTTTTCCTTTCCACTTAACTTCTTTTCTGCTCAATTCTAACTTAGTTTCTCCAATAGAACTTGATCTTGAGAAAATGCCTAATTTTTAATTTCTTTTTCTATATACAATCTACTTAAATGGGAATTTTCAGTAACCAGAAATTATTTTCTTCATTTTAAAAATGATCCTAATTCTTCAAAAAGAAATTTGCATATCTTAAACATCTATCAGAAACCAATTGATAACTTTATTTCTTGATCTGATGAAATACTAGTGAATTATCCTGTGAAATAAATGATATTGTATATAATTATACTTTGAGTTTATAAACAGAAATAAATTACTTCAAAGGCTCCTTGTAAAGCAAAACAGATAGAATCAAGTAGTTCCCTCAGAATGTCCTCCAGAACTCAAATCAGAATTTGAGAGTTTACATGCATCAATTTCTTTGAGTTAAAATTAATAAATAAATGCCTCATGATTTGCAAAAATATTCTGACATTAATATTCTTCAGTGATAACATTTACTGTCATTCTTCTAGTCTTAAAAAATACCTAGACCTCTAATTAAATTTGGGAAATATAAAAATTTTGCCTACTTCTAAATTTTCTCAAAAAGAAAACAAGGGGCAATAAAATAGAATTATGTAATCACATTGAACTTATGACACAGATAAAATTGCATGCACATTTTTTTATGTTTTATTTTATTTTTTGCCAGTTCTGGGCTTGAGCTCAGGGCCTGACCACTGTCCCTGGACTTTCTCAAGGCTAGAGCTCTACCACTTGAGCCTCAGCACCACTTCTGTGTGTGGTACCGAGGAATCAAACCCGGGTCTTCGTGCATGGTAGGCAAGCACTTCTACCACTAGGCCAAACTTCCATCCCCTGCATGCACATTTTTATGTAGTCCCTAGTAAAGATTTTAAAATAATCATTTCCTCCTACCAAGGAAAGTCCAATTTCTTTAAACCTAGCAAAATTTCAAACAATAAAGTATTTGAAAATCATTGTGAAATTTTAATCCTTGTCTTTTCTGACAATGAACTCTATCTATCTATCTATCTATCTATCTATCTATCTATCTATCTATCTATCTATCATTAAAACCACAACTTTTAAGGTGATAGAAAGCTCAGAAATAATTTCTTTGAATGAATTACAGTCCTTTCTTCATGTATAGTAATTGTGAATCAGACAAACATGGCTCTGCCAAACAATGCAACCAAGGCATTTAATATTCAATTGTGTATAACTCCTTTTTTGAATAAAAGGGTACAATGCAGTCAAGAATTCAATGCACATTCCACAAAATTCAGAAAAGAGAAGGGGAAAGTAAGGAAAGTAAGTGAAAATGTTGAGAGGGGTGACACTGATCAAGATAAATTCTATCTGAAAACTGTTTTGCTAAAAGGCAGCTCCTTGGTACAATTACTTAAAAATTATAATAAAAACATTATCCATATGAAACTTTGAAAAAGAAGTAAAGAATATGTAAATTTCTCTCAATGTTTTTTTATGATTTAGATTATTTGTAGATCCTGCTATTGTTATTTAAATGAGTCAATTTACATTTTAGTTAAATATACCAATGGTTCTAATGAAAATTATTATATATTATTTATTTATAGGCCAAATTAAGAAACAACTTGCTATTGTAAATTACATGTTGTTTTATCTATGAGTCAGTAATGCCTTTTCAATGTATTGGTATTCATCTCTTTAATGTAATCACCACAGCAAATGAGACCCCCATGTCTCGCCTCTGTAGGTAGACAGAGACTTACCTTTAATAATCTATAATCACAAGTGCAAATGGTCAGATTCATCTTGACTGTCTTGTCCACAATTTCCTCCAGCATTTTTTTCTGCTAGCTTAGTCATTGTGATAAGTTTTTAAGTCATCGTTCCATTTGTTTATGCTATTGATTTTACTCTTTCCCTCCTTTAGAAATGGGATTGAACACTATTGCTTCTTCCACCCTTAATTCTATCTAGTGAAATTTTTCCATGTTTACAAACATCAGTTCAGCAAGCATATAAGAAGCTTCGACATGACCACATGATGAAAAAAAATAATAATTGAATAACCTGAAAAATAAATATCTTTTATTTCCTTCAGATAAATGAGATAATAAGAATGGAAAAAAACAAACAGGCAGCTGAAGAATATCACTATTTACTAAACCAGAAACTGGAGCAAAAACCTTCCTGGGAGTGAGTCCCAAGGCAGAAAAATTTGAACTGTTCTTAAATAATTGCTAGAAGCTCAGAATAAACAGAATAAATAAATTTGAGAGCTAAAACTGTGGAAGAATAAGTCAAATATTTTTTCCAAATTTTAGGAGATTTACCAACTGAATCTCCATAAGGTCTATACAGTCAGTATCAAAAAAACAAACCATGAATCCAGTAACTGGAGAAGCTATTTATTTTTAAATTATTTTTTGTTGTATAGCATGCTATTCTTTTATTTTTAGTATGTTATTCTTAATAAGGATTGGCCTCGGGAGGAGGAAATATATATCTATATCTATATACATCTATATCTATCTATAGATATATCTATATATCTATAGATATATAGATATATAGATATATATAGTGGATCATGTGGCTTGAACTCTGGACCTGGCCTCTGTCCCTGAGCTCTTCAGCACAAGGCTACCACCCTACTCCTTGAGCCACAGCCACTTCCCATTTTCTAGAGGTTAATTGGAGATAAAAGTTTCATGGTCTTTAGTGCCCCAGCTGGCTTTGAACTATGATCCTCAGATCTCAGCCTCCTGAGTAGCTGGGATTACTGGAGTAAGCCACTGTGCCAGGCAAAAAAAATGTATTTTAGTAAGAGCATAAGTAATGGTGATTTGATAACCATCCTTACCTACCTAGAGCAAAGCATCAGGAAGAATAAGAACTTATCTATGAAGTTTACAGTACAGAATCCAGAGAGACTGAGACGACTAGCATATTTATATCTATGCAATACTCACCTCTCCTACCTCTTACTACCACATTAGGCCTTCTTTTTCTTGAGCATTATTAATTCAGTTACACGTCCAGCTGAAATAAAAAAACTTCAAAGAATTATACACGTCAAAAATGCCATCTCAAAGTGGAAGAACACATATCAGAAGCAAACTCAGTTAAAATACAAAAATTATTGACCCGGAATTTAAAAATTGATGATTACTATGCTAGAGGTTTCAATAGAGAGACAAGCAATATTCAAATCAGGCCAATGGAAAAAAATCTGAAAATATCTAGGAGAAATAGTAGTCAAAATGTAAAAGGAAATGAAAGAGGATTAAAATTTGTCAATGCAGAATATGTATGGGACATAACATATTTAATAATGCATGTAAGGAAACAGAAAGGAAAATATAAATAAATGAAAACAATATTTGAAGCAATAAAGGATGCAAATTTAAGAAACCAATGTCAGATACTAAACATATCCAATGACTTCAGAGAATAGCAAGCAGAAGAAACATAAAATTAAAAAGAAATCCTACATCTCCTCATATTATTGGAAAATTTCATAAAAACAAAATGAGGAAAAAACTTCCCCATTTTGTGTCTCTTACATATTAGCATACTACTAACTAGTGTAACTTTTTTATTGCAATGTATAGAGGTGTTAGTTATATTTGCCAGATAGTAGGTGCATTACTTCTCACACATGGATACCCCTTCTCATGTTTTTGTCTCTATTTCCCTCCCCCTACTCACAGTCATCTTAAGTACCTTCATTTTCCAAAAATAAAATGTTGAAATAATTTCTGTGATTGCAATTCACCTATTTGTATGCTATAGAGTAATACAGTTCATGTCTGGCACATCCCAATTGAAAATTTCTATCAAAATAAAATAAAACAAAGTGTTACTGAGGATAATTTATTTCTCAAGATTATATAGTATAGACAAAAGACTGCAAGAATTATAAGAATAATCAAAAGTATATAGTTTTTATTTTGCCAGTGCTGGGGCTTGAACTCAGAGTTAGGGCATTGTCCTTAGGCTTCCTCAAGGCTAGTGCTCTATCTATCACTTGAACCGCAGCACCATTTATGTTGGGGGGGGGGGGTGTAGGGGTGGGTGTGTAGGTCATGGGGCTTGGTCTCTAGTCATGGGCATTGTACCTGACCTCTTCAGCTCAAAGCTAACACCCTACCTCTAGAGCCACAGCTCCACTGCCTGTTTTCTAGTGGTAAACTGGAGATAAGAGTCAGGTCCTTTTATCCCCAGGCTGACTCTGAACCTTGATCCTCAGATCTTAGCCACCTGAGTAACTAGGATTACAGGTGTGAGCCACTGTGCCTGGCCATTTCTGGCTTTTTCTGTATATGTGGTACCAAGGAATTAAAACGAGGGCTTCTACCACTGTAGGTCACTCTTCCAGCCCTGTAAATATACACTTAAATATACATTTAAAATGTTTAAATGTGCATATATATAGAAGTATTTGACATAAACAGTTGTAAATATACTGGCTCAAGTAAGTAAGGAAATATTTTGTGTGAATTTAGAAGTTGGCTAAAGTATTAAAAATTGAAACTAAACCACCTGACTGTAGACAATGAATATTCAACCATGAAGTTTTATGAATATAATGTATCTAATTTTCAGCCTAGTTAACTGTGAATGTTTTACATAGAGTTCTAAAAAAACAGCTGATTTTCATGGTACAATGACAATTAGATGAAATCCCACCTTGATTATAGATTTCCAAAGTGGAATTTATTTGCTGAAATTATCTTCAGCATTATTATAAATGCATATTGTGTATACTCAAAGCAATATTGGATGCAAAAGCTAAAAAGTTATCCTAAATGTAGATGTGTTTCTATCTGACTTGTTAAGTAGCCACTATGAGAATGTTATCATTTAAAAGGAATAGTCAGTATGTTTAAATTTAATTTAAATCAATAACCTTATGAATTAAGATTTGGTTATCTGAAATATTTATGTAAATGAAGAATTTTCTGAGATACCTTTCCAAATTTGCATTTTAACCTGATGCTCAATTTGTTCTAGTATATTTGCAGTGAGAGTACACATGAAATAGACCAAGCAATGCATTATGTTTCAGCTGTTTTTGTTTCAGCTGCTCTGCTATTTTCTAAATAAAAATGTTATACAAGAGTGTTTAGTCACAGTTTTCTATAATTTCTTTTTTTTCCAATCCCAACTATGTCAAGAGAGGAGAACATACTAATTCTCTCCATGATGCAGTATGAAACATAATAAACAAATTGTCAGTTCTATGTCTTTAGAACATAGCTGAAGTGTGATCTTCCAGGAAATGTAAATCATATGATACATATATAAATACACTATATATATACATACTTGTATAAATTGTTTTATGAAATACCATTAGAATATTTTTATATCAAAACTATTGTATCATAGTCATCAGTCATATTCTAAGTGCTTTCCTTTTGAAAAGTTTTCAGAGAATCCTGAATGAAAATGAGACTATGCCAAAATAGTTTTAAGAACATTTTTACAACATATTTTCAAATGTTCATTACCTGGTAAGATATAAATAAATTCATCATTCTTTTGTAGGATATATAGCGTTGTTGTTTACTCTGAGAATACTGAAGATTTAAAAAAAAAGCAGGCATTACAGGTTTAGTTTTCATGTGAAAATAGGAACATTATTGCCTAAACAAACTCTTGTGGCAGTATACTTAGCATTACAAAGCATCGCAAAATGAAGGAAGCTAGAGCAATTGACTAAGTACTTCCAAATTCAGGTGAGAATGTGTTGTGATGTTTGTTCCTTACAAAACTGGAATGACTGGCTTATATTTCTTTCCCAGATTTTTCTTTCTTTTCTTCTTCTTTTTTTTCCCCTCTTCATTGAGATGAACAGGCAGATTATCTAATAACCTTGCTTGAAATTAATTAAATCGGTTACTTAAAAACCACAGTAGTACAATTTGGTTGCTCCCTAAGAAAATACTTTCTTTTGGCAGGATTAGTACTATTTTCAAATTTATTCCAATTTTATGTGCACTTAAATTATATATTATAAAATATAAAACAAAGAAAATTACTTAATATTTAGACATCAAATTAGGGATAAAGATCTAAAGTTTTGGTCTCACATTGAGTCTCTGTTTTCTGATGTCTCCAGATGGAAATATATTTTTATTTTTGTTTATTTATTTTGTGGGTTATGGGGCTTGAATTAGGCCTGGGCACTGTCCCTAAGGTCTTTATCTCCAAGGCTACCAACCACACTACCAGTGGACCAAGGCGTTGTTCCTGAGCTCTTCAGCTGAAGATTATCACCTTACCCTTGTGCTAAGCCCCACTTCTTCTTTTCTAGAGATTAAGAATCTCACTTCCATTTGTGCCTGGGCTGGCTTTGAACCTTGATTCTCAGATCTTAGCCTCATGAGTAGCTAGGATTACAGGCATAAGCCACCTGCCTGCAAATATATTTTTCTAAGTGTAACTAAGTTAATTGTAACATTACAACCTATCAGTTTGCTGTCTCCACCTTTAAGACTTTTTAACTTGTCCAGTCAACCATATCACTGTCTTCACTGTTGTTTTCCTTCCCAACTCTATATCAACAGCTTTTTAAAAATAGTTTTAATTCCTCATTGTGCTCCAAGGACTTGAAATTTTGATGTTTTTTTCTACATTTATCTCTGCAGATGTCTTCCTTGATTTATGTCAATATTTGAGTGGTCTGTATATTTATTTCCCTTTTATTAAGTAAAAAAGATCAATTCTGTTACATAAAGATCAATTCTGTTCTAGGTTATCCTGAATTTCTATTATATGTATTTAAAATTTAGCAGAATACTATGTATATAAGGTAAGTAGTTTACAGACTAATAATAGACTGTGGTGTATTTTAATATATAAAATGTTAGCATGATTGGATTATATTATCCAATTTATGCAGTTGTATAAAGTATTTCCTAGAAAATATACATGAAGTTTGAGGATTTTAAGTTAACACAAAGAAAGATATTTTGTTACACCTACGTAATTCTTTTTTTTTTTTTTTTGCCAGTCCTGGGCTTGAGCTCAGGGCCTGAGCACTGGTGGACTTTCTCAAGGCTAGAGCTCTACCACTTGAGCCTCAGCACCACTTCTGGCTTTTTTCTATGTATGTGGTACCGAGGAATCGAACCCGGCTTCATGCATGCTAGGCAAGCACTTTAACCACTAGGCCAAACTCCCCGCCTATACACCTACATAATTCTTAAAGCAACTAAAGTATCTATTTTTTAATCATTTTCAGACCTACTATTTCAACCTAAGAGATACATATTCTAATCTATGATATTTTTAGACATATAGTCATTTTGAATGAAAAATTAAAATACTTGCACAACCCCCCTAGTAAATATACTATTCTGAAATAAATATATTAGCTGGAGTTATGTTTTATAATGTTTGTACAAAAGCAAATTTGACCAGAATATAGGACATCCCTTATCTTATAACACAGTTTAATAAAAATGGGCTTACAGCAAAAATAGCCTGAGAAAACAAATCTTAGGAAAGCCCTGGTATCACAAAAATTGTACCTGAGGCTTTTTGAGAAATCCATGAGCTTTTCCAAGATTTTGTAAGCTGACTGCTCACGCAGATGAAATTCTGGCATTGAAGAACTTGGGTGAACACTTATGAACAATCTTGTAAATTTCAAGGGAGAAATGGAGTGCTAGAACTGAATAATCAGTCTGTTAATTATTCTAGTTCTTGTGTTATGATTTTCTCCTTGATACTTAATGATGGTAGACAATATAAAGTAGAATCATATTTTTCTCTTGAATATATGTGACTAAATTGTTTCAAAAACAGTGTGTGTGTGTGTGTGTGTGTGTGTGTGTGTGTGTGTTGTGCACCCACATAAAACCTGCCATAAGAAGAAAACTCATGGGACTCAATATATTTTTAGGTAAAAAGTTTCTTGTCTGATTCAAATTTATTCTGGTGTCATCTACCAAAGAGAAAATGAATACAATAATAAAGTACACTTTTCATATACTTCTCATTTCCCTATGGAAGGATGGCTCCAGAAGAAAGGGGAAATGTAAGTCATTGAATCAATGTGCTGGGTCTTAACAGCTTCTAAATCTTTTATATCTAGTTCAGTGTGTAAAGAAAAGACTGAAGGAATATTGGTGAATAAACCTAATGAAACAGAACCTTGAATCTACTCTTTTCATTCTTGACGTTGTATGTTTTTATTAATTGTGAACCTGTTAACTCCAAACCCACATCTGGGTCTGATCACCTTGATACTCAGGCACTGAGCCACCATTATGTTACAATGTCTCTGAAAGAAAGGAAGCACATCAAATGAGCAAAAGAGTTTAAAGTATTAACCTCAAGTTGATAAATATGTAGCTATTTTGAAGAAGATGGTGCTATGGAATGTTTCTTTAGCTCTAAAAGAGATTAGAGATATAAATATAAATAGCATTAAGGAGAACAATACTGAGGAAGGTGACACATTGCATAATTTTTAAGGTAACATTTTTAATGTTTATTTTAATATACATTTTTTCTTTAAAATGGTCATAGTTGTTTTGAACATTGATGTTTCATTTGACAGGAAGTAAAGCAGAATTATGATAGGGGTATTAACAATATAATTTGACAGGGTATATACAAAAATGTATTATGAAAATGTCAGCTCTATCATAGTTCTAGCAAGCTCGGTACTTGTTTTACTGTTTGATTTTTCTCTTCAAAACACTTCAATTTGCCATTACCTGGATTTGAATGCAGGGCTTTGTACAACTTGCTCCTGTGCTGGCATTGAACCACTAAGAATATAATTGTACCATGGCCTTCTGACCAGGGTGGCTTCAAACCATGATTTTCTCAATCCCAGCCTCCTAAATAGCCAGAATTACAGCTGAACCAAAAGCACTGAGAATCTTCAACATTTTTGAGTATAAAATATTGATCAAATCCTGTTTCCTCTACTTGAGTTGATGTCTAGATATTGAAATAATCTGACTTCCCATGTTATGTGGAAAAAAATTTTGAAATAAAATTATATAACCTGTTATTTTTTTTCTGCAAGTGGATAAAATATAAATATTTCCAGTCTATCTAACTAAATTGATGAAAATTCCATGACATTTTACTCTAATTTAATTGTAATGTTTGTCTAATTTTTACAGCTGAATTTGTAAAATTGTGTCTGGGTTTGGAGATTTGCTCTTTCCTAAGACCTTGTAATCAATAATCCTATGTTTCCATTTAATGTTAAGGATGGCTTGACTGTGCCAATGATGACAGACACGACTTTTGTTAACAGATAAAACCTTATCTTTAATTAATGATTCTGGGAAAAGAAAGAAAATCCAAAGTGACAAGGCCCTTATATTCTATTGCCAGGCAACTTGACATTTGCATTGAAATCCATTTCTTTTGTCATTTACAGAGCTATGCCTTCCCATTATCTTTTAACTAAAGCAATGTATAATATTCATTGAAGAGGAAAAATAAAATCATGAGTAAAGACATGTTTAAAGATAAGGTGCAGGCTGGGAGTTTGGCCTAGTGGTTAAAGTGCTTGCCTAGCATGCATGAAGACCCGGGTTCGATTCCTCGGTACCACATACATAGAAAAAAAGCCGGAAGTGGTGGTGAGGCTCAAGTGGTAGTGCTCTAGCCTTGAGAAAGTCCAAGGACAGTGCTCAGGCCCTGAGCTCAAGCCCAGGACTGGCAAAAAAATAATTAAATAAAGATAAGGTGAAGAGTTAAAAGGTAGGCAAATCATTTGTTGAAGGAGACCAAAACCAATTTATTAAAACAATTTTATTTTTAATCTTATGCAAAATTTTTAATAACTTGTAATACACTATTTATATATCTAATAGGGCATAATCAACAATGAAATTTTCTACTGAAGGTATTTTTTTATAAAATGTGTTTTTCCAATATGTAGACATTTATGGGGGATTTAAATTATGGATAATTCCAAGTATTTCAGCTGCTATATGTGTACTAGACTAAACGTCTTCATTTTACAGCTAAATTTACACTTGCACAGACTTTCATGAAAACAGATATTTTATGCTCATAACACTATTATATACATTTAAGTCTATCTGTATATTAACATCAATGATTTTCTGTTTATAACATAGCATATCCACCTATTTATACATCTAAGTAAATACTTGCAGATGGATATGTATACCTATGTATCCAATAATTATATGTAGAATATTAACTTTTTGATCATCTCCACGGAACTATTATTCATAATGAAAAGTTTTTAATTACTTTCAAGAACAAAGTTTTTAAGTCAATGATAGGCACTTTTGTATGCATTTATAATATTCTATGCAAAATTTCATGCAAAAATTGCATAGTCTTGGCTAAGGAATTTGGTATTTGTCTTTCCAATGAGCCTACTAATTCTCTGCTGTAGCTGGTTGCACATGTCCAACAGTTTTTGAAAGAACATGGGAAATAAATGAGAATATAACTAGTCAAAATAATCACTAACAATGGAAAAGAGTAAGCAGGATGAAATTTTTGAAAATGAACTCTTTTTATGTATGATAATGAGAAGATAAATTATATCCAATATATCCTTTTCATTTCCAGCTAATGACAAATTGTTTGTGATAATATATAGCTCTACACATTATTCTCAATAACTGAGATGTGGAAACAACCCACATGCTCCACAAGGGATGAGTGGATCAAAAAATGTGGTACACAATGAAATTTTACACAGCTATTAGAAAGACTATAGTTATGTCATTCATAGAAAAATGTATGCAAGTTGAGCAGATCATATTAAGTGAGGTAAGCCAAGCTCAGAGAACAATTGATCCATGTTCTCCTGATATATAGAAATTGTATCTAAAATGTGCTGGGTTGTAAAAATTGTAAAGGACTCTGGATACTCACAGTAGGACCAAAAAGAGGATACATTTGGAGAAAAACATAAAGGTGAAATAGCCTCTTCATAGTTAAATAAAATCATTTACATAGTGAAACAAACTCTAGATATGGAAATAAGAGAAGTGACATAGTACATTAAGCACAACAATCACCCATGATGAAGCTCTTCTTTCCATATCCTAGAGATCCTTTCATTTAGTCCCATCCTATATTACCTTGTGTATCTATAGGTCAACCATTCTTGAAAACAGTGTAGTGGTTCCTCAAAAAAATAAATGTAGAGCCACCCTATGACTCACAAATTCCATTCCTGGTCATTTATATAAATGATCACAAATCATATTACAGTAAAGCCACCAGAACAACCATGTTCATAGCAGCACTACTTATCATAACCATGATATGGAATAAGCCTAGATGTTCCTCAATGAATGAATGGTCAAGCAAATATGATATACATATATATATATATATATATACTGGAATTTTGCTCATCCATTAGAAATCATGACATTGTGCAATTTATAAAAAAATGGAAAGTCTTGGAAATATATGTGCATGTGTAGATGTGTATGCATATGTAAATATGTACATGTATAGAAAATTGAAATAAGTCAGTCCCAGTGAGACAATAGTGGCATGGTTTTTGTATGTGGAAGCTAAAATTAATCTACAAAACTGTAAGTTACTACATGGGTTGTTATGTAAATGGCTATAGGTGCTTTAACTAAAATACGATAGATTCATTGGAGAACGAATAAAATGTAGTTATTTAAAAAGGTAAAGGCAAAGCCCAATAAACTAAGTCCTAGTAAAAGAGATTTGCAAGTGGTGAGATGAGTCAAATTAAAAGAGGTAGATGAATAAAGAAGAGAAGAGAAAGAGAAGGCAGTCAAAAATTCAATGTATATACTACAAAATTAAGAAAAGAAAAGGGTAAGTCAGGAAGGTTGAGTGAGAATATTTAAAGGGGTGGCAGTTATAAAATTGCAGAACATTCATGAACTTCTCTGTTAAATGGCATCCTTTATAGAACTACTTAAAGTTGATAAAAAGATTATCTCCCAGGCTTCTGGAAGCAAAGTCTCTGATCGAGTAGAGAATATCAGTGGAAGGATAGTTAATAAGTGGCTATATAGTGAATGGTATAATCCCTTTTGCTACAGGAGATAAGAAGGAGCAGCACATTACTAGGATCAAACATAAGGTTGAGGTTAAAGTCCCAGTCTTACCTATTGCACATCCAGAAGAAAATATACAATCCACCCATAAATCTTTAAGAATCAAAGTGGATCATCTCAGCTGAAGTTTGGGATTTTTAGGAAAAAAATGACAAGTGTACATATAGAATATAAATGAATTCAAGATAGTAGGTGAAAGAACTCAGTGAGATGTACAGAGCAAATAGAAATGAAAGACTAAATCAGAACACAGAGGTCTGACAATATGTAAGGGTAATACCAGGAAACTCATTTATCATTCCTTTTGGCTACAGCAGTTCTAAACTATGGCAGAAAGCAGCTTCTGGATAATCATACTATCTCTTGTCAAAGTGGAATTGAATGAGCAAGATAAATTGACATATTGTGAGACAAAATGACAATGATTAAGTACTGGCCATGAACTGAACTACTTGATCCAATTACATGTAGCATACAGGGGTAGAGTGACCTTTAGAATGAGTCTAAGGTAAAATGGCCTACATTTGAAAGCTTCCTTTTCATAAAGCTTGAAAAGAATGGAGAGACTCCATGCTTTTATTAAAAAAAAAAAGTAGAGTACTTACAATCAGGCATTAAATTATGGCTGACCACAGGTCTTAAAATACTGTGGTAGTACAAGTATTACAATGGATGAATTAAAAGCTCTTAGTTTAATTTACAGATGGTATATCACTTAACAGTGTAATTATCTACCCAATCATTTTAGAATGAAATTGTCTCATGTTCATAAAATTTTTCTTTAAATGAATATTTTTTATTCAAGGCTTTTTTCTTAGTCTCAGAAATTGGATAACAATGTTTTTAAGGTTTGAGATTATTGTCTAGCAAAAGAGATAAAATATATGTAAAATTAGATTAAATTTACATTGTGGTCAATTTCATGATACAACCATATAAATAATATGCCATCATTAAAATTCATTCTATTTAGCAGTATGTACTCTATAACAAGCACCCTATGTTGACACTTAATATATGGTAATGACTTTATACTTCAACTTACTCAAATAAATATTTTATTTACTTCAGAATTCTACATAAAAAGGTATCATAAAAAATTGGGCTAATGAAGAAATAGAAAAAAAGAAGACAGGAATGTTGATTCATTTGAATAATTTAGTGATATTTGACTCTGTAATTAATATATAAATGGTAGAATAGTATATAACACTATCACTAAGAAAGTAGTATTTGAGAAAGTTCTTATAAAGCAAGATTTTTCTTAGGAGGTGAATCCAGAAAAGTACTTCTGATATATGTTAGTTGAATATAGAATAGTCCCAGTACATGGTCAAGGGTTGAGAAAGGAAATTTGGAAAGATCACACCACCTGTGGAAATGACTTGCATGTATTGCAGTTACGGATTGATATTTTGTTCATAATTTTTGGGTTGAATTCCTAACAATCAATACTTCATAATGTGACTTTCTGTAGAGATAGAACTTTCTTGATGAGCTCCTTCATGGCTCCAGGTTTCCTGCTCACCCTCAGTGGAACTATGTCATTTATGAGATTCATTAGTAATGAAAATTGTTTTTTGTGTTTTGGTTTTGCTCCCCTATTGTATCTTACCACATCTACACAATTATATCTAATCATTTCTGTTATTAGAAATGCGAAGATCTCATGATGCCAAAGTAAAAAATAACAAAGTAGGGTGTGTTGTTTGTTTTTTGGGGGGTGTGAATGAGGGAGGTGTGTGTGTGTGTCTGAATGATATTGATTACCGATAACAGAAAGCCTCAAGGTTTATTGACTGTTAGAGGTCGAAGGTTAGACAAATAGTTTTTCATATTTAGTATTAAAATAAATAAATAAAATACATAAATGTTTTTTAAATATTAGAAAAGATTTGCTTATAATTTTACATACTTGAAACTTATTCTTATTTTTACAAATAATTGATACAGCTGTATAAAGTTTACAAACACAGACTTATGCATTTTAGCCAGAAATATAGGAAACTATATTAGAATCAATTGAAATGATAGGTATTTAAGCATAATTATAAGGTGAACATTTAAAAACTGACTTATATGAATTATGAATTTATTAACACTCAGTTTCCTAAATAATCAAAATCCGTTAGAAAAAATAGAAAATACATAACAATCATCTTTAAAGTAAGCAGTATCCGTTAATGGCACCAGATTGTTATTAATGACATAATATTTTAATAGATAAAGACTGCTTTCTGCCAGTTCTGAGCTTTTAATTCAAGGCCTGAGCATTGTCCTTGTGCTTTCTCAAGGCTAGTGCTCTAAAACTTGAGCCAAAGCACCAATTTTGGCTTTTCTATGTATGTTGTACCTAGGAATCAAACCCTGGTCTTTGTGTGTGCTAGGTGAGCACTCTAACACTAGGCCAAACTCCAGGCCCCAAAAGAATTAGGTTTAATTGCACATTTCATAAAAAATTTTTGACCTTCCCTTATAATATTGTTAATTCAATGACAGTGAACTGAATAGTATACGTTTTAAAAATAATATTTACCTTTTATATATTCTGACATATACCCATATACTTTGTATGTTTTCAACTCTTTGGATTTTTTTTTGCCAGTTCTGGGCTTGAACTCAGGGCCTGAGCACTGTCCTTGGGCTTTTTCAGAGGTAGCCTTCTACCACCTGAGCCACAGAACTACTTCTGGCTTTTTGTCTGTATGTAGTGCTCCTGCATACTATGCAAGTGTTCTACCACTATACCAAACTCCCTGCCCTCCTTGGGATTTTTTTAATCCATTCACTTTTTTTTATTTTGTAATACCCCTGTAGGACAAATATTTTGTGTCCAAACATATTTCTTTATTATAACAAGACAGGGAAGCAAAACTATATTCAATTGAGTAGTCTTGGTCAAGTAAGGTCAGACTGGTTATTACGTTGATCCTTGTTTTCCAAGATCTCTCTATAGAGATTTCCATTGATTCCTAGCACAATCCAGCTCCCAGGAAGTGATTTCTGCGCTTCTATGATGAAGCCTTACCAGCAGAGAAAATGACGCTCATTTGGAGGAAAGGGATCATCTGCTTTGTGAAGCTCCTCTTTCTTTAAAGTGTGGTTTCAAGTCCCTTGTTGGGCACGCGCGCGCACACACACACACACACACACACACACACACACACACACACTCACACACAATCATTCTTGTCATTCCAGGAATTCAGAATGACTGACAACAACTGGAAACTTTTAAATCCATTCTTTGGCTGTAGGATGCCTTTGTTAGTCTTACATATATATACATTTCATGCCTGAAGTTATTTGAGATATAATTCATTTAAAAATGTGTATATATATATATATACATATACATATACATTAACTTTAGTTAGTTGCTCTGAAAGGTTATAATTCAACATGGCACTTTTAGCTAAGGTGTTGCATGAAATTTTAAGAAAATTAAGGAAGATAAGACAATATTTGAAAAGTATAGTAACATTAGAGAGTAGACTTAGAGACAGAAATAGAGCAAATCCAGTGGTTTAGGAAAATGATTGGCAGGGTTGAGTCAAAACACTGCAATTGTAGTTATGCTGTGTTCTTGACTTAACTTTTTTAAGAGCATGAACAATTATATGATTTTTAAAGAATTTATTAGAACATAATTAAAATTAGGCTGAGGGTTTGTATGTCATAGATACATATTAATCTATGTAATAAAACATTATGTCTATAGAGTCATAAATTTTTAAATGTCCATGTTTTTCACAACTGCAACAAGGATTTCATCAGGTAAATTCCTTTGTTCACTAACAAAGCAAAGCAACACAAGAAGCATGTGAAATACACTCATGCATCTGAAATATAGCATACTCAGAAAAATTAGCTAAGGAATCTTGGAATAAAAAAAATGGAATGAAACATTAAAGCTGCTCCAAAATATGAAGGTCTGTGACAAGACTAAAGTGATAACAAATAGACCATTCATAAAGTTTTTTAGTATTAACAACTTAAAATCCAGTGGGATAGTCTGTTGTAACTGGCAAAATATTATTTTTATAATTAGACAATGATAATTTTCTTAAATTTCATAGAAGAATGCTTTCATTTAGAGAGAAAAGTTTGTGACCCATAATTTACAGCATACTCTTTCTCTTCTCAATGTAAAATGTTTTAAAAATGTGGTAAATTTTAAAAAATTTGTATACTTACAAGAATTATATTACACATAATTTTAAGATCATGATCAGGGTTTTAAGTGTGGCTAATTTACCATAGACACTCTTACACAAAATTATCCGTTATGTAACTAAATATATTGATGCTATTTTCAGGGTTCTGTGAGAATAACCGTATGAAGATATAAACATAATTTTATGTTATTATAAGTCAGCATGGGTTAACAAATAGAGACAACCAAAACAATATTGCTGAACCAAAGTAGGTCATGCAATTCCTGAGTCCAGCTGTAAAAATGTAAACCACAGGAAGAATCTAGGGAAAAATTACCTGGTTCATTTAGGGGGTGGGTAGAATTGATAGTATCCCAAGATCCTCAGGATGGTGACAGGAGAAAAATAAAATATGAAGTTGCAATGTAATGTGCAACAGAAACAAATATATTCTTTTGTGATTCCTAGAAGCTGAAAACAGTTTAGGAAAAGAAATGATATCATACTTCTTCTATCTTCAACTACAACAACAAAAATAAAAACAAATACAAATACGGGTTTTTTTTTTAGGTCCCAGGAGTTATAGAAAGAGTTATTAGCAGCATTGACTAAATATGTGGAACAACTTAAAAATCTGAATATATTTGATTAGTATAGATAAAGCTATTTTTTCCAGGTGAAGTTAATATCCTTTTACTCTTTCTTTCTATCTTTCTTTCTTTCATTCTTTCTTTGCTTCTTTTTTTTTCCATTTTAACTTTGCTTATATGGCACTCAGGAATTGAACCCAGCACCTCATGCATGCAAGGTGAACATGCTACCACTAAGCCATATTCCCTGCTCCAATATTCTTTTTTTAATTAAAAAATATTAGTAAAATTTTTGTTTCTCTGTCATACTTCAACACCTAAAAGTAAAGTAAAAATATAAGTGTATTCTTTAAGAATCTGTCTCAGCAATTATATAGAAGACTTGTTCTTGGGAAATAAGACAAATAGACATAAAACAATTGTCTTTGATGGAATTTGAAATTTCTAACTCTTGAGTCTCTCTGAGGCTATTATCTTATAATAATGACACAGGATATCCAAATCAGTAAATGAATATATTTTACAACTCTGAATAGTCTTTCTTTCACCCTTCTGACATTAACTATTATTGTGAGAAAAAAATATTCCAGAGCTCTGAATGTATTCATATTTATTCTAACATTTTTCTCATTATTTTGTTGCCAGTTTATCCATAAGTGAATATAGCTGCATTGGACTGGGACTTCTGGGGACAGATGAAAATAAATTATTGTCCCTGGTATTTTGTTCTTTATTTCTCTTCATTTCACATACTATAGAGAAAAAAAATCAAAACAGTAATGCATGGTCTCTGTTATTCTATCTGTTCATGGAAAATTTAAAAGAAAAGAAAACTTTTTAAATAACCATGGCTGCAAACTATATGCAGAGTGGAATTGAGAAACATGTCTACATAGATAACTTGCTACTATGAATAATACATTATTCTGAATAAAGAATTAATATGATGTAGCCAGTTATCAGGACAAGAAAACCTGTACGTTTTTTTGTGTAGTAAGTTCATGAAAATTTTGCGATAATATACCTAAGAAAATAATAAAATTGCTGTTTAATATAATATATAAAATTCTTGTTTAATGCAGATTATATGACTTAAATAACATCAACACAGCTACAGGCTGCAAAATGAATATCCACTCACACATGTTGAAGGTGATTATTTTCCAAAACACATGCTAAAATATGATAATAGCTTCATATACAATCCATCCTCATGGTACTAATGTAGATATAGGAATTAAAACCTGTTTCTTTAAATACATACTTCATTAAAATACTCACGTTTTTGTCTTTGCTATAATTTGTTTTGGGGAAAATGTGATTATAATAGCATAGGATTTAAAATGTTCAGATTCATATATATGCTAGCAACATAGACATGTTTGTGAAGTCTTAAAGCCATTCAGGAACAACGTTTTGTGCATTGCTTCCATTTTTGTTGCAGTGCACCCTTTCTAGTGATTAACTATCAACAGTTAAGAAATAATGATTTAAATTCATATGGCCATAGGAAGCTAGCTCTTGAGTTATTGTGATCCTCTGCTAATAATATCATAGACATAGTCTAGTTGTTACGAATAAGGGAAACCTTGCTATGTGAATTTCTTTGGGTCTGGCTTGCTTTGCTTAATATAACTTTTCTCCAAGTCTTTCCATTGTCTTACCAGTGAGACAATGGCCATCTTTCTAATGGAAATATGTAATTCCATTGTGTGTGTGTGTATATATATATATATATATATATACCACTTAATCCACTAATCCACTGAGGGCATTTGGGATGGTTCCATATTTTACTTATAGTAAGTAATACTGCAGTGAACATGGTTGTGTGGGTAGCTTTAGTGTCCCCTTGTTTGTGGTCTTGGGTAACATGCCCAGGAGGGGGATTCCAAGGTCATACAGCAGCTCTATCTTCATTTTAGTCTTCTTCTTTCTCTTTATGTGGTACTGAGGAATCAAGTCAAGGACTTTATGCATGCTAGGCAAGCACTCTACCACTAAGCAACATTCCCTGTGTTTCATCTTTAGTGAACATGTTTACACTCCTAGCAATATTGTAGTAGTGTTCCCTTTTGGCCATATCCCCACTGGCATCTGTTATTGGTATTTTTATTTATAATGGCCATTAGAACTAGCACGAGACAGAGGCATATGCCAATATAAAATGAAGCTTATCAAAATGAACTCCAAGAAAGGGAAACAAGAGGTATTTATAATGTACAGTTTTCAGTTCTTTCTTCTTGTCTCTTCTGGTTTCTTTTTGTCTCCTCTGTTTATGCTGATTTTGTCACTATTTTTGATTTCTGTACTCTTTGTCTTGTATACATATTTATCTGATTTGCAACACCCTTCCATACATCATCTTTACAATAAAAAATAATAATATTGATTTCACTGATAGTGAAGTTCAACTGGATTTATGGGTAGATATGGAATATTACTTGGAATCATTCAGTTGAAAGATAAGCAAGTCGATTCTCAGAACAAAGTGTAATAATTCAGTTACTTCTAGAGGAATTGCAATTTCAAATCTATCTAGAAGTTCCCTCTACTAAAGTCCAATACACTTAATCACTATACAAAGGTCTGCATCAAAAGAAACATTCATTCTAAAAATTATAACTTTCACTGTTCTTTTAAGTCTGATCAGTCTTTTACTTTTCATTGATTTGATAAATGTTAGTAATGATTTCTATAAACTGTCAAATGCTCACATGTAGTTCTTTTACTTAGATATCAATTAGTCCACTGTAACACATATAAGACATTATCCTACAATTAAATGATATTCTGCTCATCACTTACAATGCATCCACAATTACAGAAATTCAAATTCTAATTGTCTTTTTAAAGAATATGTCACTTCCTATCTGCTTCTTTCCTTTACCAATTCAACCTCTTCCCATGGAAAGTGAAGCTCACAGGGCTCACTTGACCATTATTCTTGAAGGAAAAAAAAGGAACTTTCAAAGTATGCAAATGCTATGCAATGTTTCTTTCTACTGTTGAGTGGCAAACATCATCAACTATGTTATAAACAAATACATTTTTGCATTATACACACAAGTTGCTCAAATAATGTCCCCTGCACATGGCAGTTTATTGTCATATTTGAGATTGACAAATATTTTTATGTAACTACCTTCTCTCTTACATATTGAATAATACAAAACACTTGGATATTACATATGCATGATATAACTTTCATTTCATGGAAACTGACATGATACAAAGGAATACTGTTTTCCAGAATAATATTTTTGCTCAAGGTGCCAAAGTAATCAAGTGGAATTTATGTCATGACAGTGGGACTCAGAAAATTGTTCTCATACTTTCAAAAAGAGGAATTCACTTTAGATGTTTGCCAGTCTTTGGTGCCAAACACTGTTTACTGTCTGAAATTCATAATTATCTTTACACTTCAATCTTTTTAACAACAAAAGCTTATCATTCCTCCTTATCATCAAATCTTATCCATTTGAGTGCTAAAATAATGTTTTCCTGGGTCTTAGAACAAAGGGTAGTTTACATTATTTTCACACATGAAAATTTTGGTTTCATGTTAGTTAAGTTAGATTTATGCAAAATGGATGGAACATAAACAGCTACATAAACTCAAACAAATACGTTTTCTAAGCCTCTGTTTAGATCCTTAATGAAGCCTGGAAAAAATAGGAGTGTTGTACAATTTAGCATTTTTTAATGATCAATAATTATTTTCTTGTAAATTTGTTCTCTCTGTAGTCCTTATACGATTTTGTATGATCAACTATATAGTGCTCAGTAAAGCTGTCTGCTGAAACTTCATTCATCAATATATATGTTTTCTACAATCTAAATTAACATAAATCAGATGCTCAAGAAAGTTTTATTTGATCAGGAGTTGTACACAAAAAAGGTAATTAGATCAGAATCATTGCCCTGTCATTCTACCTCATTTCCAAATAAATCAAAACAAATTTCATTGTTTTATGTTCATACGTGTTCATGAAATATTTTGATTCTATTCATCCTCTCCATTCAACCTTCTCTGCCATTAGCACCCATGCTTTGGAAAGGGTGTATATGGTAAGAATTCTCATTATTGGTAGTAGCTGGTTGTTCAGTTAGTTTAAACATACTATTTCAACATTGTCATTTTTGAGAGTTGAAACTCCTTTCTTTATAATTTGCAACATAAATTCTAACAGTTTTTGTCTCTTTACAATAGGTCAAAATTTCTTCCTAGGCAAGACATGTAAAAGCCTGTAGAAATTTCTTGTGAAAAAAGTATTTTCCCAATTAAAATCTAGTTTTTCTTTCACTTTTGTCTAGAATGCCCTAGACAAAGTGGGGAAGCACAACTTGCTAGTAGTGATGGGCATAGATTTTTTTATTGTTTATAAGTTAACTACTATTTCTTTCTCCTACCCTTTCAGGGTTATAGACATTTTATCATACAGCAAGAGATAAAAAACACTTGATATGATATTAATTTCCCTAAACCAAATTCCTTACTCAGAAATGTGATGCTCCCTTGATGATGTTAATTTATAGATTTATTGAAATTAGTGGTTCATCTACTTTTCCTGAACTATTCCATTCTGGGTCATGGTTACCATTCCTTTAGTTGTGTTATTTCCCTGTCATACAATAGAAATATTATTACCATTACCTTTAACAAGTTTTTTAAAGGTTTCTCTTCAAGATGTCAGTTAAATGATAATACACTATCCTCATTATCATTTCTTCATCATTCTCCTCCCTTTCTATATCAAACTTCACTAATGTCAATTTTTTACTTCTATTTTATGTATGAATGGAATATTATGACGGTATTCACACACACCCTCCTCTTTCTATTTATCTATGCTCTCCTTTACTGCCCAAACTTTTCAGACAAAATATGTAAGTTTTCAAAATATGAGATAGGATTGCTTTGGTAAATGAGATATTGTCTCTGTAGAACTATCAACTCTGTGAACGCTTCTGTGGTAGCATATAAACAGTCATAAATGCTCCAAATTATTTTATTTATCCAAAACAGACTAAGCACAATGATTTGGCACTCCTGATCTTACCATATGATATTTGGTAGATTGAATTACAACTGACGGGATAACTGGTCTATCATTTGTGTACTGTTATAGAAGTGTGTGTGTGACTTGTCCATACATACAGTCAATACCACTTGCTCAAACTCATCTTCTCCACCAGTCTTCCTCCATAGAACTCATCCTCTAACCTCTTTCCACACCAGTCTACAAAAGCTTCCTGTTCTAGTTCTACACACACACACACACACACACGTGTATATATAAATATACATATATATATGAAGTGCTCGATCCTGTTTCCTTTTCTTTGCCCTTTCTTCCCCTGACTTTCTTTTGCTACTACTCACATTCCTATTTTATGTTCTTGTTAACATTTTGTTGAAGGAAGTTTCACAATAGTTTGTACAAGCATATATACTAGTTCAATCTATTTGATACCTTTGCTTAAACTTACACTTCCCCTCTCCTCCACCACCTGTCATTCAACAGCTCTCGGTGACTTCCATTCATTCACATCTTCAAAGTTTGAATGTGGACAATCTTGAAATAGACACATTTTCCCATGTACTGGGATTTGAGCTCAGGGTTTTGACATGGTAGGCAGAAATCTAAACATATCCAGATCTCTTACATTAGTTTCTTTTTGTCCTGAAAAGATAATTGTGTTTTTTCTCCATAAATGGTCTTGGTGTAAAATTTTCCTGCATTCATCCTCTCATATATCTGAGATTTAAGATTCCAAGCACTATGTTTGTCTTCTTGTTGGGAATGAAAATCTTCTTAATTTTGTTCTGGGACTGAATTCACACATGATCCTTCTGTTCTTGGCTTCCTTAGTAGCTGTAATTAATATACGCTATGATGCCTGGCCTCTCCAGAAATTTAATTTTTCTTTTATCCTATACATGCTCTCTGGGAATGTCAGAGATGTTGTCTTTGTATTAACTCTGTCCTGTGGCTCCTAACTGTTGCAGCAGTTCGAATTTTTATAACCTTGCCCTCCTATTCCATTGCAATCCATATTGTTCCAGAAATTATTTGAATAATCATAAAACAACTCTGTGCCAGAAAAGGCAAGTGCCACATTTTACTTAGCAGTGGCATTATTCCTGTGCTATTTGGATGTTTGTAAATGAGAACCCAGACTTAATTTGTGATACAGAGGCTTTTTTAAAAATCACAATTACTGCACCAATCAATATTACAACATAATAAGTAATGCCAACAAACTGGGTAAGATAAGGAAGTAGAAGAGAGAGAAGAATTATATATATATGAATATATATAATTGGAAAATATTTTTGAGTAATCAGGGAAAGAAATCTAAATTTTAGGAGATCCTCGATAATCCTTAATTATGTGACAATGTGAACTAGTTAAGAGTTATTCTGGCTAAATTACTGTATCTAAGAGGCTGAGATTTGAAACAAGAAAAAAAAAACTATGACTAAAATCACACACAAACAAAGTGATAGCTTCAGTACTTAATAAAGGAAGTCCAGGACACTGTCCTTGTGGTAAACTTAAGAGAATCTACAATCAATTAGAATAGTATTTAATTATCTTCGTGGTTGATTATGTATATAAAGAAACTTGTAGGAGTTCTATTGTGAAATGTCCTTCTTTGTAAAGACTTGGAACTATCTTCCTGAAAGATTTTATTTTTGTTTTTGGTTACACACTATTATTATACATTTTGATTATGCAATATAATTGTGCATGATTTGATTACACATTATTTTTTTATTGAAAATTCATCAAGTTAACATTCAGTGTGGTCTATGATATTTACATTTTTCCAGCTTTCCCCACCCCAGAAACACAAACAAAACAGTTTTATTCAAACTTCCTTTAATACATTTAATCTCATTTATGTCTGGAAATGATATCCTGTTTTGAATCATATATTTTATGTGGCTTAGTTTCAATAGAACGGACTAAAACTTCTTTTTCTTCGATACAGTATCATTTAACACTGTTAAGTCATTTTTTTTTTCCAGTCCTGGGCTTGTGCTCAGGGCCTGAGCACTGTTCTTGGACTTTCTCAAGGCTAGAACTCTACCACTTGAGCCCCAGCACCACTTCCGGCTTTTTCTATGTATGTGGTACCAAGGAATTGAACCCGGGTCTTCGTGCATGCTAGGCAAGCACTTTAACCACTAGGCCAAATTCCCGGCCTGTTAAGTCATTTTTATTTTGTACAAAGTAAAAGGAAATTAAAATTTTCTGAGAATTAATGTTAGTCATTCTAAATATAGTTTGTGTCATTTTAGATGGAAAAGAGAATAGTTACAAACTGAAAAGATAAACCATTAAATAAAGCCATCCTCATTTCTATGATTAAAACATCCATGTGTAAGTGGATGTGTAGATCCAGTATCACTTCCCACTTCGTATGTATACCAACATGACTTAAGTATTGCCTGGAGAAAAATATAAGTAAAATTATTTGCATTCACCTTGAAATTGAACAGTTTATATAATTTAACTTTTGTACTGGAATTTTGATATAACCTTTCTTCACATTTCTTTTTCCGTCCTTAAATGAGTGATGGGTTTGTATTTCATTTTCCTACTGTCATGTGGCAGAGGACAGGCTGAGTCAGTTTCCTACTCCCTATTGCTAAAACTACTCCCCCCCCCACCTCCTATTTCAGCCTTGTAGAAGCATCTGCTGCTATGCAGTTACCCACTGTATCATGCTCATAGGGTCAGAATGAAACCTATATTTCAGAAGTGGCCATCTGTGGCAGCAAAATAGTTTTTGCTCAAGAAGATACACTGCATAATCATATATAATCAAGCATTGCACTTCAACTGAGCTTTAGAATCTAAATAAAGCAATCATGTAAAAATGTCCAATGGTTAAAAACACTTATCCTTTGACAAGAGGTTTTTATGCTTTCTATATGTTCTAATTTGGGGAAAAAAAAGCATTAGAGAATTTTTAACTTTCTAGCATCATTATTGAAGTAAAAACCTAAATGAAACACAAAGAATATGAGCTTTGCTTTTACACAGAAAAGAAAATTATATTTAATGCTTAAAGGATTTTTTTTCCTTATAGGCTGTCTCATAAAACTGTGAAAACCTAAAAGATCACATATGTTAAATAGCATTTACTAGAAATTGCCTAAATCAATCTACTTATAGTCATATATCTCATTTTCTTCTTTCATATTTCATAAGGATGAAATATTCTCTCCCTACCCTCCTGTCTAGCATCTCATATGTCCTTCACTTTATACCATTCTATAGGCCTTGATTTAGCATCCCAATACAATACAGAAGAATAAAAATTCAGTAAACCAAGCCAGCAATGATGTTTACAAAATAAGTCATTTCTTGTAAAATTAAAATACTTTTAAAATGTTTAGGATAACAAACGAAAGTATTATGGATAGAAACGGAAATGAGCTATGAAATAAAACAGAGTAAGTCACAGTCAGTATCTGGAAAGACTGTAAAGGATTTGAGGAAAAGGAGGATGTAGTTGGGCAAAGACATACACAGCATAGTGGACAGATTCTGATAGGTTCGGAGACAAAATAATTTTAAGTTTCTTGGTTACATGGAAATTCCACTCTTCCCACATGTAAGTTCCCTTTCTCTGCTTCTCTAGTGTTTATTTTTCTTGATTAGTACTTCAATATCTAGTTCTTCCTTAAATCTAGATAAGGTCCAATAACTAAATTTTATCTAAGGGGATGTAAGACTAGCTTTTAGACTTGTAATGCAGAATGATAAGCAGAACATTGCTTCAACTTCTTTTTTTCTTTTTTTTAACCTTGTCTGAGACTCAAATTATTTGAACGTGGGGATACATGTATAAAAAACTGCTTTGCATAATTTTTCTAAAGTTTATCTGCATAATTCTGACTAGAATTACATGTAAAATGCGGTAGAAATAATTGGTGCGTGAATTCATACAATAAAGGTCTGTTGTAATGGCAAAGGTTCTGAAACATATTTAAAATACTGAGGTAGTAATAAGTACTTTGAAATAGGAAATATTATAAATGGAACTGAAATGCATAAATATTGTGTGAAAATGTTTAGTATGTGTTAGTATTACTGAAGTTTAAATAATAAATATTTGAGGATAAACTAATAAATTAATTGAAACCTATCTAGAAAATCCCCAGGTCTTGGTTTCAGCAAATAACCACTCCTTATGATGTAAAAAAATGGAAAAGGAAACATGGAAAGTATTATGTGGACATGTAAAGCAGTTTGCATTTTAGCCAAAATATCTGCAGTGTTCAAAAGTACTTGTAGAGATCTCCGTCATCCAAACAAGAAAAAGAGATTTATGTCAGAGTGAATCACTCATGAATGTAACTACATGAATACTATGAAATAGAATCTAATGTCTTTTGCCATTACTACACACTAAAGAATTATGATTCATAATTTAAATAAGTAAATGCCCTAGGCAAAGCATTTGAACACCCTCTCACTTTATTGATAGATGCATTTAAGCTAAACTGCTCACAGCTTTATTTAACTGATTAGTGACCTAAGTAAAATTACTGAAAATATATCTGTTCTCCTTTATAGTTGTGCACCATTGGCCCAAATAACTAGTAGGATAACAAAATTAATGTGCCCTCGGTGTGGAAGAAAATGGAATATGGAAATATACCTGTAATGGCATAAATTAAAGCAATCATAAACTTTTGAGCAAGTGACTCTTAGAGCACAATTTAATAATTTAAGAAATGACTCATTCCCTATTCTTATAGAACTTTCAAGATACAAATTTTGTTTAATTATTTCCATGTCATATTGGGACATGACATGTGAAAGGGTATGAATGTATGTGAATTAATGCACCTTCTAACTGGCAAATATCATGTAACCCTTCTATTAATTACAATAAATATATATATAATAAAATAACATGAATATCTGATTAAATGTTATTTTTTAAATCTTCCAATAGGCCAATTCACTTATCTTTCTTTTTGATGCCTTTTATTCCAATGAATAAATACTTTTTTCCCAATTTTGATTGAATAAATGAGATCAAATATGTCTTTATCTCTTGCACTCATCAATAGAATGGCTGTTCTTTGAACAGACAAAAGAGAATGAATATAATTTTTGAGCATAATTATTTTAAAATTAAATATATTTTATTTTTCAAAAGTAAAGAATAGAACGACTAGTCACACAATGATAATTTCTAAAGTATAATTATTCTGATTCATTTTTAAAATTTTGTGTTTTAGAATAATTTTGAAATGTGAAACTTGATAGCTAAATCTATTCCAGAATGATAAAAAAATTCTTTTAATTATATTCTCACAGCATTATAAAACCATGTAGTTATGAAAGGACCTGCAGGATATAGAAACAAAAGGTATATAATGAGTGATTTTTGTCCTTAATGTACTATATTATCTCTCATCTCTTTTGCTGTCCCTTGGTTATCTCATATTGTTTCAGAATATCACCTTGTTATCTGATATATTGTATATATGTTTATTTGGTTATGTGAAATCAGATAGGGAAGGGGGAAAAAAGATGAGGGGCAGGGGTTGGGGGAGGGAAATGGGGACCAAGACATGAGAAAGGGTATCAATGTCTGTGAAGTAATGCACCTTCTATCTGGTGAATATAATTTAACCCTTCTATTAATTACAATAAAAATATATGGAAAAAAACAAGTAGTTACTGAAATGATGATACAATGGCAAATTTAATGCCGTGAGAAAATGGCATAATGATATAAACAAAAAATCTTGTTCAATCTACTACATTCAATATCTATAGACTCAGAATTTAAACTACAGTCACTTAATCAAATTCTAGAATTTCTAATCTAATTTTGATTAGCTTTGCATCCTTTCCTGAGTATGTATCATTTATGATGATAGAAATTAAAGGAAAAAGTAGGGCCTGGGATTATGGATTAGTAGTAGATGCTTGCCTAGTCTGCACGAAGCCCTGGGTTTTATTCCTTGATACCACTTACTTGGAAAAAGCAGGAAGTGGTGCTGTGGCTTAAGTGCTACAGCACTTGCCTTGATAAAGCTCAAAGACACTGCCCAAGACCTGAATTTAAGCACAAAATTGGACAAAAATAAATATATAAGTATATTAGTAAGTTAAAAACTAAAGGCAATAAAATAAAACAAACACTACAGAAGTTTAAAACCATATACCAAAAAATATCCAGAATATTAATTAATCAAGGATTTTTTGTAACAATCCTAACTACAATATGTGTTTAGTCTATTCAGACATAAATAACAAAATAAAAAGATAAAGTTTTTAAGATATTCAACAGGAGCAGGAACAGATTTATAACTTTTCAGTATTAGCAATTTTTATCTAATTCAGTTGTTTTTTTAATATATCCAAATACATTCTCATATAAGCAAAGCAGTTTGACTACAGATCAATAACAACGTAAGTTGTATCAATATCAAAGTAATTGGTAATTAGTTTAATCCTAGAGTATTTCATACAAATCCAATTATGTTTTCCATTATAGAATCAAAGGCTATAAGGAAGTTGTGATTTCTAAAAAGCATCATTATCATCTCCAGAACTATTGTTGAATTGTCCAAATTGTTGAAGTCTGAGTTCACAAATTCTGAGCTTACATTGGTTTCGCCCCCAAATCCTTGAGCTTACATTTTTTACAAAACCAAAATACTTAAAGTGAAATCACCAGGACTGCATTGTTGCCTTTTGAGTGGCCTAGAGATTTTCAAATGCTGCTGTCATGAGAAGCCTTGACTATGCAAGAAGCCCATGAAATCGTATTTGGTTGGTTGAGATGCTACTGACTTTTAAGTAACCACTTAACTTCATTTGTCAATTAGACATTTTGCACATTAATTCTACATGTGACCTGAAATCACAATTTGCGAAGGGGTGCATCCCAGAACTGAGAAGTGTAAGTAAGCCAGGTAGTAGTGACAAAAGTTTAATGACCTAGATTTAGAAGATTAGCATGAGTGGATCTGTTAAGTGTGATGTTTTTTTTTGAAACAGTTTGTTACTATCTTGTTGACCTTCCTCATTTACAATGCCTATTACTTTCCTATTTCTCTTTTATTCCCTTTTAATTAAAAAAATTAGGAAACCAATTGTCATCAGCAAGAGGAACACACATAGTGTGGTTCTAGAAAGATGGATTTTGTTAGGATTGGTTTGATGTGGGTTGGTTTTCAAACAAATCACACACTTTCTGTGAACATAAAATTAGCTTGAGCTGAGAATGAGAAAATCAGATAGAAAATTACAATTTTCTTCTCCTGAGCATACTTCGTAATTGTTTCCATTATTTGACATGATGGAATATTCCTTCTTCCTAAACCATCTTCGTGTCTTTGGATTTTATTGTCTTCTGCTTTTATGTTATTTTTAATATTTAAGTTAATGCAGTACATTTTCCCTATTTTGATTTAAAAGGTGATAATGTATAGGCCTAAAAGGTCCTTTTCCAGTCCCCATATTTTGTTCTTTTCAGTTACTACTCCTTAAATTAAAAAAAAAATCTGTGTATTTTTTGGTGAATGAAAAAAATATTAAATGAAATACCAATAAAGCATATAAAAACATCAAGAAAGGCAGTATATATCAAATTAAATATATTCTACAGCTAAAAAATTTGAATCTCTCCAAAACAAATCTTCAAAGAAACAACCATCTCATTAAGAGATGGGCAGAAGACATAAAGAAACACTTCTCTGAAGAGGAAAAATGAATGGTCTATAGACACATGAAGAAATGCTTGACATCGCTGGCCATAAAGGAAATGCAAATCAAAACAACTTTAAGATTTCACCTCATTACACTTAGAGTGGTAATTATCAAGAAATCTTATAACAACAGATGCTGGCAGGGATGTGGCCAGGAGAGGTCATTACTACACTGTTGGAAAGCAGTATGGAGGTTCCTCACAAGACTGAACATAGAGCTCCCCTATGACCCAGCAATCCCACTACTTAGCATTTACTCAAAATCCAGTAATAAGGACATACTAAAGCCACTAGCACAATGATATTCAATGCACCACTACAAAGATGTCAACCCAGATGTCCCTCAGTTGATTGAGTGGATCAACAAGATGTGGTATTTATGCACAATGAAATTCTATGATGCCATCAGAAAGAATGGCCTCACCTCATTTGTAAGGAAATGGAAAGACTTAGAAAAAAATCATATGAAGTGAAGTAAGCCAGACCCAAAGAAACATAGGCTCATTGTTTTCCCTCACTTGTAGTAATTAGTACACATCTATGACTCTCCTAGCAGAGGATTACAATAGCACAAAACCTAGACACATAAGATGATATTGGATGAAACTAAATGAAAGGGACTCTAGGATGTGGAAACAAGAGCTTTATCTTGATTGACTGTTGTTCTTAGTGTACTATGTTGTTTCTCCTCTCCTTTGTTGCCTTTTGATTAATCTGATATTGTTATGGTATCTGACTTTGTTATATTGTGTATAGGTTTATTTGTTTATTTGAAATAAACAAGATGATTGGGAGGGTGTGGGGGAAGGAAATGGGGACAAAAACATATGGGGTATCAATGTGTGAGAAGTAATATACCCACTATCTGGCAAATGTAACTGTAACCCCTCTATACATTACCTCAATAATAAAAAATAAAAGGACAAAAAGAAATAACTATATTAATCAGCAGGAGTTTGAGAAGCAGAGAGTATATTCAAACTTGAATGTAAATGAGAACCCTCTTGGAGAAAGGCACAATCATCAAAGGAACTTTCACAAACAAGAAATGGATTTCATTCTTTAATAAAGAGAAGCAAAAAGTGAAGACAGCCAAAAACTCAGGAGGGATTATAACAAGTACAGTTAAGCATATCCTGGTTACCTGGCAACAGTACGATCACTTTATGCTAGTAATAGCCTAGCGGCAAAAAAAAAAATGCCCACAAGTAAATTAAATAAATAGCAGAAAGAGACCAAGTGGGGTTGCTTATTTCATCTCTTGGAAGAGCTAATGGAGAAGTTGCAGAAGATTTTTTTTCTTGCTGTTGTTAAATGTCATAGAGAAAGAATATAACCAAAACATTAAGGAATAAAGCTGACACAGATTATTCAAAAAACACTAAATGTTACTTAAATTACATTGTTTCCCCCTTGGCTCCTTGGCTAAAGCTTGCCTCTTTCTTCTTGGTCAGTATAAATTAATCAACCATTTCATTGTTTATATATGTGTTTCCATGGCTACTTTAATGGCAATTAGTGCCTGTAAAAAAAATAAAACCTAAAATTCTAGGACCAAAAATGTGATGCTTTTGAAGTATTTCTTATTGGAGATACAGAAACATTTGCACAGGCATGTTGTGGTTATTAATATTCATGTTAGTGGATTGTATTGGTGTATAATGGTGTATAGACTGAAAATCAAGGATATTTTCAAGAAAGCAAAATAAAAGTCAGGTAAGTACCTATAAGGTTTAGGTAGATAGAAAATTTAGATATACAAAAAGAAATAAAAGTGTCTGGCATTAACACTGGTGAAGGAATTTTTTAAAAGTGCTCATCTACTTTGTCCCAGCTTAAAATGCATTTGATTCTTTAACAAACCATGTTTGAAAAATGGGCAAAATAAAGATTTGGTGTTCCAAATTTACCTTGGAGGGAGATAAACCCAAATAGTGGAATTGAAAGTATCACTGTAGAGAAGAAAAACATGTGAAGGCGTATCAATGTTCAAGAAGTAATGTACTCTCTACCTGATGAATGTAACTCTAACCTCTCTATACATTACCTGGATAATAAAATAAAATTTACAAAAAACAAAGAAAAATAATCAGATATCACCACTTCAAAAGTAAATGTTTAACACTAGCCAGGGCTAAAGGAAAAAAAGTATGGACCAAAGAGCCCTGCTTTCTGACACAGACAATGAAGAGATTGAGATATCATGGGAAATAGTATGCTATTACACCAAGTTTGTGTTCATTTGAAGGTAACGTCTCAACTCAAATGGAAGAATCTCTGAGAGCAGAAAATCTCAGAGAAATCTCTTAGAATTCTGCTACTCAAGCTTATGGTCAGCTATCCTGAAGGGCAAAGGGGACAAAAAGACAACCGGGGATCTGGTCCCTCACTTTTAGAAGTCATTCTGCTTGCAGGCAAAATCTCTCTGAAAATTGTTAACAGGGAAGGAATTTACATGAAATTAAAAAAATTGCTGAAACATACATAGGGAAAGCATAATAAATGATGGCTTCCTCTGAGAAAGTTAAGAGAAAGTTCAGTGGTTTAATGAACTAAAACTTTTAGAACACATGAATGATAAATATTTAATTTGAATATAAGACAGATGCTTTCTAAAATAAGTTTTTGCAGTGACTATATAAATAATGTTTGGTTAAAGTTTAAATAGAGAAACTTAAGAGTTTTCTAAAGTTACATGTAGTGTCTCTACCAGCTAGTAATTTTTGTTACACTCTTTGCTTTTAAAAGAATCGAATGGTGCAGTCATCATGGAATTGTATAATACTGATGCAAGATGTTATAAGACATAAAAAGCATCCACCATTCCCAGGGATTAAAAATTGAAAGGGATATGGAATATTAAATAAGCCAAAAAAGCTCTTTTTTGTTCTTGAAGAATGTTTCCTTGAGTCTCATATGCAGAAAAGGTCAATTTTGCTTGTTATGTTAACAAATCTTACATAGGAAAGAGACCACACACTTATTTATATACAAGCACACACACCCAAAAATGGACATATTGAAGTGTATGTTTATATGTGCATAGATGTTTAGGTAACATGCATATCAGCTATGCCCCCATAGTTTCTGTGGCTTATAGCTGCGATAAGAAGTTCGGCAGGCTGTGGGAGAATCTTTGCAAAGTTCCTTTGAGTGAGCAGAATGTGGGAAATCACAGAAGATGGAAAAGCTTATTTTGGGGGAGTGATATTAAATGTAAAAAGTCAGCAGAAAGAAATGTCATTACATTGGAGTGAGAGATATCAAAGTTAAATTTAGACATATCAGAAGCTCTGGTTACCAAGTCTTCCAGAAAGGAGCTGTGATGATAAAGATCATAGGGAGACCCAGCATAGCTGTCAGCCTTTGAACTCTAACCAGGACCAAGCTGAGATGAAAGAAGCCACTGAAAAGATGAAGACATGCATTAGACACAACTTGGTGGAATTAAACTGCAAATCCCATTGCTCTCACACTGAAGTCAAGTCAGGAGAGAACAGGGAAAAAAGAGGCATAGATTTTTAAAAATGATCAAAAGACAGATCCTGCCAAATAGATAGCAAAGCTGAGCTCCTCCCTGGACCAAAATTTCTTGGCATCCTTACTGTTACAAAGGACAATTAAAGGCCTAAGATTAGGATTGGGTAGACGCTTTTGTTAGGAGAGATCCCTTTATCAAAAGATAGTGAGCAAAATGGAGATGTTTCTACTCCCAGAGAAGTTCCATTATCTAAAATCATTTCTTTATAAGAACATATGAAATAAATGCAATCAAAACAAGTTTAAATCATTGCAGGGGAAGACTAGGTAAATATGTTAATAAGATAGACTGAGATATAAACATTTGAGCAGACTATAATCATCAAGTAAATACATTATTTTTAGTCAGGCTAGTGGTATGGTAGGTGTATTCTTATTTTAGAAACTGACTTTGAAACTGTTTTCTTTTTTCTTTTTCTCTCAGTAACAATAATTAGATAACAGGTATTGACAACATTTGCAAAAACATAGTAGAATGATGTGCTTCAAAGGACCTAAGGCACTTATGTTACTAATAGCACTGTTGAGATTCTAGGCTGAAAATGAAAGGATATCTAGGATATGGAAACAAGAGCTTCCTCTTGTGTGATTGTTGTTCTTAATGTACTATGTTATTTCTCTTCTCTTTATTTGCCCTTTGATTAATCACATATTGTTACTGTATCTGACTTTGTTACCTGGCATATTGTATATATGTTTATTTATGTATTTGAAATAGGAAAGGGAAAAGGGGAATACAAGATGATTGGGAGTGTGTGAGGGGAGGAAAATGAGGACAAAACGTGAAAAGGGGTATCAATGTGTGAGAAGTAAAGCATCTATTACCTGGCAAATGTAACAGTAACTCCTCTATACATTACCCCGACAATAAAAATATATTTTCAGAAATACTTAACCAATGCATATTATTTATATTAAATTGAAGTCATACTTTCTATTTTGATATAAACATGTTGAGTGTTAAATGACATAGTTAAACTAAAACACTCAGCAGGCTCAGAAGCAATCAAATTTTTTAAAAAATGCAAAGCAAGGTTTATCAGTATCTATAATTGAATGGAACAAAACAAAAGCAAAGCAAACTCAGAATAAATTATAATAGTAAAAAGCAAGGAAAACAATAATGATTAGAGCAAAATAAATTATTTATTCACATTCTTAGTAATACATTTGGCCTTCATTCTAAATATATATATACATATTCTAAATTCTATATACATTATAAATAAATATGTATACATTTGATCATATATGAATATATATTTGAGTTTGCATCTATAAGAATATGAAGCTTCATTAATAAGGAAGCATGTTTTTAAACACATTTCTAAAGTCTACTCTTGTTATACTCATTGTGTTTTGTGCATTTTCACAATAGTTCAATGAATTGGTCCACTTTTCATGTCCTAAAGAATAGTATGACTCTGATGTTGATTGTTTTCCTGCTTACTCAGGAGGTTGAAATCAAGAGGATTGTGGTTTCAGGTTCCATTCAGCCTAAATGGAAATGTGCATGAGATTCTATCTCCAAAAATAAGCAGCAAATGGCTGGGCTACATGAATGACTCTGTTGATAGCGTACCAGTGGAGCAAGAAAATTCAGCAAATAAAGGCAATTGAGTTCAAACCTCACCAAGAAAAAAAAAACAAAAACCAAACCTACCTTGAGTCAGGAGCATAAGATAATTAGAAATAGCATTTTATTCTATTTTTATTTGTTTGTTTTCTTATTTGTTTTGGAGATTTGTAAGTTTATATAGCTTGCACAATGATACTGGATTTACCAAAACTGTTTTCTTATGATATCAATAATAAATATATTTGCTGACACACTGGGCAATATTAGGTTTCTCATGTTTAAACAATTGATTATTTTTTGACATACAGAAATGGATCATAGGCACAGAGTAACTTAAGTTTAATAATTCAAATGGCATCCTTTTCTTGATCATAGAGATTTCTGAAAATGATACTAGATTATAGTGAATGAAAATTAAAGCCATATTTTACTTGGGTTATTTTTGTTAGTTTTTTTTTATTACAAAGAATTGCAGGGCACCACAGAAAAGCTAGTCTTGTCAGAGTTAATATAAAATGCAATAGGAATCAGAAATTAATTGCCTTTGTAATTGTACACACATCTAACTTTCTGTAATTTATTTAATAAAATGACCCATTGTTTTTGTTAGTAGTCTTTCTGTATCATCATTCATGAAGGCTTATTTACCTTTCTTGATATCTGAATGTAAACAGCCATCTAGATATTTCTTTCCTTCAGATTTATAAATTCTGTCCATCTAGTCTTTCAAGGTATTTTACTGATAAAATGAAAAAGCTTACATATTTTTCTGTGCAACTCACAAAAAGTAAACAAATTTATTCAATTAATAAATAAAATGAGCTATAATTTTATAAACATTAAGTAGTGGAATAATTTTACAAAGTAATACAGATTTTCAAATGTTATACAAGGTTGAAATATAAGGAATGAAGTGAAACAGACACAAAATTCTATTATAAAATTTATTACAAAATCAATTATAAAATTCAATACATCTATTAGAAAAATTTTTGCCTCACAAATGCATAAAGAAAAACCCTGAAGATTTTCTTTTTTTTCACAGTTTTTTTATTGTAATTAATTAAAGGGTTATATGATATTTGCCAGATAGAAGGTGCATTAATTCATTAATTCACATATATTGATACCCTTTCACATGTCTTGGTCTCCATTACCCTCCCCTCCACCACCCTCCCATCTTGGTTTTCCCCCCTTTCCTATCCAATTTCAAATAACCAAATACAACTAAATCCAATATATCAGATAACAAAGTGAGATACTGTAACAATATGAGATAACCAAGGGACAGCAAAAGAGATGAGAGATAACATAGTACATTAAGGACAATAATCATTCATTGTATGGCTTTTGTTTCAATATCCTGGAGGTCTTTTCAATTAGCTTCATACTATATGGCCTTATGTATCAAGGTTTTGCTCTATTGCAGATCTCTGCTAGTAGAGCCCAAGGTTTCTACTGATTATGACAAATGAGGGGAACCATTGAGCCTAATTTCCTTTGAGTCTAGCTTACTTCATTTAATATGATTTTTTCTAAGACTTTCCATTTCCTAACAAATGGGGCAATGTCGTTTTTTCTGACAGCAGCATAGAATTCCATTGCGTACAAATACCACAACTTGTTGATCCGCTCATCAACTGAGCGACATCTAGGTTGGTTCCATATCTTTGCTATGATGAATAATGCTGCAATGAACATTGTTGTGGTAGTAGATTTAGTATGCCCTAGTTTCTGGATGGTTGGGTAAATGCCAAGTAGTAGAATTGCTCGGTCATAGGAGAGCTCTATGTTTAGCCTTTTGAGGCAATGCCATATTGCTTTCCATAGTGGTTGAATGAGTTTGCACTCCCACCAACAGTGTAGTAGGGATCCCTCCTAGCTACATACCCTCCAGCAACTGTTGTTATTCGTTTTCCTGATCCTGGCCATTCTAACTGGAGTGAGGTGGAATCTTAGAGTTGTTTTGATTTGCATTTCTTTTATGACCAGAGATGTTGGTCTATAGGCCATTTTTTTTCTTCTTCAGAGAAGACTCTCTTTAAGTCTTTGACCTATGGGATGGTTGTTTCTTTGGAGATTAGTTTTGGAAGAAGCAAAACCCTAAAGCAAAACCATAAAGAAAAACCCTGAAGAATTTCTTATTCCACTACCTTTCTGTAGAGTTTTTACTACAAAAATTATAATAATGTATAATTATAGATCCCTGTGTTTGACAACGTACTAATTACAATTACACTAGAGTATGCCACACACACACACACACACACACACACACACACACACACACACACGTAAACATGGCTAGAACATCCTGTGTCATTTTTTTTTATAGAGGAGGAAATTAGATATAAGAAATTTCAGAAAAGAACATATCATATTAAAATAAATCAAAAGAGTAATGAAAGCTTGAATCTTTATAAATAGAGAAAAGAGTTGTTCCTTGAAAAATTAAAAGGTCGGGGCCGGGAGTTTGGCCTAGTGGTAGAGTGCTTGCCCAGCATGCACGAAGACCCGCGTTCAATTCCTTGGTACCACATACTTAGAAAAAGCCAGAAATGGTGATGAGGCTCAACTGGTACAGTTCTAGCCTTGAGAAAAAATCCAAGGACAGCCCTCAGGCCCTGAGCTCAAGCCCAAGATTGGCAAAAAAAAAAAAAAAAAAAAAAAAGAGAAAAATTAAAAGGTCTTCTTTCTTGAAGTTAAACTAATAGTCTTACTGTATCAGACACAAAAAGAGTTCTGGACAGACATTTGTTTTTGCACATAGTCATGGCTTATTCTATATCAGAGTATGGGGCAGATTAATGTTACTAGGATCAGTGATATTATTTTGGCTCACATAATAACATAGCAGCATTTAGGTTTTCCACCCTCCACATTGTTCTAAGATTCATAGTGTTCGACATTTCCATCTTCCTAGTTAATGAAACCACTGTTTCCAAGTCTCTTAGATGCCCTGTACAACTCTCAAAACCCATTATGTGTATGCAACACAAATCTAACTTCACAAAGCAGATGCATTATGTAACTACTCAGCTCTTACACAAACAAAATACATCAAGAACAATGGAAAGATAAATAGTTTATATAGAACCACTGAAAAGGGGAAGAGAGGCCAGAACTCTTTCTTAGCCCAATGCCATTGAAATGAAAGGCACAGATTTTATTTATTGTGATAAGAAAACACCCTGAAATATGTTCTCTTGATATATTTGAAAGGTCTACAATGCAGTATTATTGGTTAGACATGAACATGAAGTTCTGTTCAGTAGATCTCTAGAACTTTTTAACAATTGCTTTTGCTCTTATAAATTACAAATATATTCCTTAGTATTAAGGCCAAATACATCATAAAATTTTTAAGAAGACTCATTGATATAAATGTGTTGTATAGATGTGTAAATTCAGATGAATTTTGTTACATTTAATTCCTCAAATTTTTAATGTGACTATAAAATACTATAATAGGAGTGAATTGGACATCCCTGATATTTTAATAAATATTTTTCTTCCTATGTTATGAGTTTCATCAAATTGGTACAAGTAAGTGTGTATGCAGAACACTTCTCGACTTCACAGAATACAATTTCCATAGGATTTGAGATATATATAGTGACTCAAATGCAAAAATCATAAAGAGCATCAGTATTAAACCATATGTTTTATTAGCTCTGTCTGTTTTTAAAAAAATGGTCTTAAAACAATAGTATTCTTGTAATACATACAATTTCAGGGACTCAAATGTTACTTTATAACATTATTCTAAGGAGAGGAAATAAAAAGTGGAAAAGAGGGAAGGATAGTCAGTCATCTTTAGATACTAAAGACAGAACAGGGAGCAGAGACTCCACAAGATATGCCTGTGGTGCCACAAAATTATGAAATACTCCAAAACCAAACTCACCATGAAACTACTTTTATTAAAGGCTACATGCAAATGGTAGCAACTGAACAAGTCCCTGATGAGCAAACCTATAAAAATTTGTGCAGAAAAGTAAATAAGAATATACTGAATTCAAACAAATTATTTTTATAAATATCCCTGTCCTGTATCTGTATTCATGCAAACTATGGAATATGAAATTAATTGAGTAAAAGTAAATTGATGTTACATGTCCAAAAATTTCACTAGATTCAATATGCAGTTCCTCTATAAGAAAATAAAATACAACATGCTATTTTCATGCAAAGATTTTGTAGCTTTACAGACTAGCACCAGGACATAATAGTTCTATCATTCAGTGGATGCTAAGAAATTCCATTTACTACCCCGAAAACCCTGACTCAAGCCCTCTACTTTTAATCCCAAGTACTCTGGAGTTTAAGATGAGGAGAATGACCATTTGAAAACAGGCATATCAAAATGGATAGAACCCACACGGTAGCATGTACATATAATTTCATGTATTTAAGAGATTGCAATCAAAATCATCACTCAAAGCAAATCTAGGCAATAGAATAGTGACCCCAACACAAAATAAGTCAGACATGATGACTCATCCCTTTAATCGTAGCTAAGGAAGAGATGTGCTTCAGAATATCACAGTCAGAAGCCACCTCCCCAAACTTTGAGGCCGTGTTCTCAATAAAACAAAAATTTCTGGGAGCATGGCTGAAATGGTAGAAAATAACAGATGTGTTAAGCCTGGAATTCAAACTGATTACTGCCAAAGAAAAGAAAGGAGAAAGGAGAAAGGAAAAAGGAAAAAAAAGAAGCAAAGCTAACACAAGGGAAGAGCAAGTCTCTGAAAAATAACAAGATACCATCCACTCCAAACTATATTTACACAAAATGTCAACAGGGTAATCATAACAGATGTCCATGGCTGAAGCAAAATTTCATGAAAAGCGATACATAGAGACCAGACTCTGATTCCAGCCAAATTCAGATGGCACCTTCTCTGCGATATTTCACATGGTACAGCCAGGATGACTTGGCATTTGCCAAGACTGAGGCAGACTTCATTGTCTACCATGCTTTTCTCAGCAGAGCAATGCCCTATGAATACACATGAGGTTGTCATCTTGTAAGCACAGTTGCACATGGACTTGAGCTTCTACATTCTGACCATGAACACTGAACTCTTGCAGTTTTCAAAATCAGTGAAAAGATAATTTAACAGACAATATCAATTTTTGTTTTAGCACAAGTAAAATTCTGGGCAAAATGTAAACATACTGAATGATGGTGGATCTCATTTTTTTTCTCATTCTAGTTTACATAAACCAGCCCACCCAAAGTTGAGAATTGCCTCAACACACTTCTCAATATACTAATGGTTTCTATTCTGTACCAAGATTGAATATTCGTCTATTGCTTAAGACAAGCTTAAAAGTTCATGGGAAGTGACAGCACGGTCATGCAGTGTGTAATTTTCAGGTCTTTTGTTTGGTGCTTTCACACAGATTCCTTTCTTGCTTCCATTTTTTTCCCCTCCTAAAGTCTAGAATTGAGTCAGTATGTCTGTACCTTATGTCTCCAAATTTCTACCGCTAGCTTCTGTTTATATATAATCATTATCTTATTGAATAATGAATATGGAAAAGAAACTTTCTGTCCCTACTGAAAAATAGTGAATTGTGTTAGTCAAAATGTCAGGTGATGAAGGAAAATTCCATCTTGTGATGAGATTGGAAGGCAGAAGTATTGGAATTGTTCTACCTCATATCTAGAATTGATTGCTCACCTGCTGTGAGCTACATATTCATAGTGATGTTAGAAAAGTTTGGGAATATAGAAAATATGTTTATTCATTTGGTAGTAAGGCAGCTGAATGTTGATATACAGAAAGGAAAAGAAAAACCAACAAAGACTGTATTAGCTAAAAATGCTGTGTGTCAGCATATATTATGTTCCAATCTATGTATTTTTTGAATTTCTTTTACTCTGTTTCCTCTAAAAGATCACAATTTACAGTAAGCAGAGACTGGTTGAATCAGTGGTTTTGCTATTTATACATGCTTTTGTTAAAATTGACTTCAAAAACTGTGACTCTCCTCTGCTCTCTGAGCATTACATTACTATGAAAATGTGAGTGATTGCTTTTTTATTAGCATGTTTCCAATAGATTATGATGTCTTAGCATATAAATTTCTCCCTTAATGAATGAGTCTTTTCATTAAAAGGGAGAATACTAATTCATATCATATTTCTCTCTAATCCCAAGCGGCATGTGCTAGGACTAAAGTGCTTATTGATTTAAATTTTATTACTTGTTTACTATGGAATAGAAAATGGGCTTTGCATTGTTTTTGAAATATTGATGCAACAACCTAATGTAAGCAGGCAGAAAGTAACATTACTGAGGAACTCAAATAAAATATAATGTATTTTTAATGAAAAGGTGAATTAGACAGCGTGAGCATATGGCTTTTACACAACTGTGCCCATTGTGTTGTATATATATATATATATATATATATATATATATATGACCAGAAATACCACTATTTCCTAATAGCTATTTTATAGGAAAAGTACAGTAAGCATTTATCATAATAATGCATAACAATGACAGCTTATGAAAATTATAGATATCTATATAATATAAATCTATCTATATATCTATTTTTCTTTCTATCTATCTTTTTATCTCTCTATGTATAGCCCCCTAAGTAGCCTTTTCTCAGAAATCCAGTTTCAGGTATAGAAAATCAGTCTCCCCAAATGCAATTATTTTATTTAAAAAATCAGTAGAAATCTTGGGCTCTTCTAGCAGAGATTTACAATAGAACAAAACCTGGATACATAAGGCCATATAGTATGACACTAAATGCAAGGACCTCCAGGATATAGAAACAAAAGCCATATAATGAGTGATTGTTTCCTTAATGAATTATGTTATCTCTCATCTCTTTTGCTGTCCCTTGGTTATCTCATATTGTTACAGTATTTTACCTTTTTATCTGATATATTGTATATATGCTTATTTGGTTATTTGAAACAGGATAGGGAAAGGGGGAAAACAAGATGAAGGGTGGGGGTTTGGGGAGGGAAATGGGGACTAAGATATGAGAAAGAGCATCAATGTTTGTGAAATAATGTACCTTCTATCTGGTGAATATAACTTCTACTAATTACAATAAAAATATATGACAAAACAGTACCCATTATACATAAAAAGTGTACATGGGATTATCTAAATTTTTTGAATTGAGACTAGTTCTATATATGCCAGGGACACATTTTGGCTCCAGATTATTCTTGTTATTTATCTTCCAGTAGCTTCTTGCTCATCATCTAGGAACAGTAAAAAGTCCCTCATGATACTAATACGTTGTTTCCTTCCATCTTTCTTGTTTTTCTAACCTTCTCTCATTATTAATGCTATCACTGGATCAAAATAATTTTAATCAAAATCCCCTATGATTCAGGGGCTTCAGTAAGCCAAACCTAGTCTTCAAATAGTCAACAAAGTTGAGTAATCTCCTTCAGAAAACTTGGGCAACCTATGGGAGACCAAACAAACGTGTTGGTTAGAAATCTCACCTCACGGCTAATGAGGATATGGGTTATACAAATACAACTCTTCCAATTGTACTGAATGACAGTCGAATTAGAGATCAGAAATGAGGATCCACCTCTGAGCACACCCATAAGCTTTTCTTCATGAAGCCAATACATTTTTTGAAAGTTATGTAAATGATTGAAGGATTCCTAATTATAAGATTAATTTATAGAAATTCTTTTACTTTATAAGAACTAATTTGTATATACTTTTCTAGTTCGATACTGCTAAGTGACCAATATATTTTCTGTTACTGATAATATAATACCAGGAACTGGAGAAATGAGAAGTGAAACTGGATTGTGTTTTTCAATCATGGCTCTGGCCCACGATTCAGAGACAACATTTGGTAAGAATCTTCTTTCCTGAAATAGTCACAAGGTGTTTTGTGGTATCATCCAGTGAGAAGCAGGAAGTGTATGAGGCATAGCAGAAATCACTTTTACAGAAGGACCACTCTTGAGATGAATCATTGACCTCATTAATTCATAATATATCAATCAAATAAATTAAGACATTCAGGAAGGAAGCTCTCTAATCACCTTGGAAATGTCCCACCTGCTTTCAATTCTTAATAACCTGTAATGATAATTAAATTTCAACATCAGAATTTGAGGAGTATAATCATTTATAAATTGCTGTAGCTACCTGTTCCTTGGCAATTTGACAACTGGCAATTTTGAAAATAACATAAAATTATTATTTTATAATTTCTATGGCCAAGATTTTAGCCCTTGAGCCTGGTCTTCTGCTCTTCAGGCTGGTCTTTAGGCTCTTCACATAAGAGTGTCTACTGAAGTAAATGTAAGACAAGATTAGTTCTTAGCTCAATCAGAGAGTTTACCTAATTCCTTTCCTTATAGATATTAAGAGTTCTTGTTCTGAAACTGCTAGCCACAAGTGACATCTAAAAAGATCTACTTAGAAAACAGATTTATTTTGTCTCCTAAAATTTCCATTTATGCTTGTATCACCCTATGGCTATACATCTGAGGTGATTTTGAACACTGTGAGGTAGGAGCATTGTGGAAGAGGGTCCCCTTCATGGCACCTGATAACTGAAGAATAGATGAGAAACATGAAAGATGAGAAACTAGAGCAAGATGAAGGAATGGATAGGCTCACAATGAGCTAATTTCTCTTAGTAGATCCCACCTTGTGCACATTTCAATACCTCCTAAGAATGCAACCAATATTTTAATGCATATATGGGGGGAATTATTTCAAATACTGACATAACAGAACTGTTTCTTCTTATCCTTTTTCTCTGATGTTCCCTTGGATGAATGGAAGGTTGTTCTTTGTAAGAAATCTAACAAACATTGAGGACCTGCCTGTAGGTTAATTTTGCAATGCAATGTAATCTTGGGGGAAAATTCTGTCATACTCAATTTCTGGGTTTAAAACTAAAAAGTGCAGGCCAGGCATAGATGACTCACGACTGTATTCCTAGCTACTCAGGAAGCTGAAATCTGAGAATCATGGTTCAAAGCCAACTGGAGTAGGAAAGTTTGTGAGACTCTTATCTCCAATTAATTACCAGAAAACTAGAAGTGACACTGTGGTAGAGCCCTAGCCTAGAACTGAAGAGCTCAGAGACAACCTGGTCTAGAGTTCAAGCACCACCACAGGCAAAATAATAACAGGAAAGGTGCATGAGAAAGAAAGTACTGTGAAGAATAGAATTCTACACTGAGCCTTTGGTATATCTTAACTGAGATCATAATGATATTGGACATGATTTTTCCTGGTCTTCTCAGTCTTTGTGGCATGTCCTGAAGTATATATGTTACCCAATGATTTTTGACTAAGTAGACACATCTAATTTATTTCTATTTAAATTTTCATTCTTCCCAAGAGAGATCACATATTTATTATTTTTATTTTTGTCTTTCCTCTACTCTAGGGAAATGTAAACATTTCCATCTTCAGAGAAATGGAAAAGCTTTTTATTTGCCCCGGAGAAAATCATAAATCATTTAAATATTCTTCCTCTTCTTCTACTTGCTTTGTTTCTGGAGAGGGCATATCTGAAAATCAACCTTACACATGCTTATCACACACATTATCACTAGGCTCTACTTTAAGGTAAACTGTTTTATTTATTTTTTTTTTTTTTTGCCAGTCATGGGCTTGAGCTCAGGGCCTGAGCACTGTCCTTGGACTTTCTCAAGGTTAGAGAGCTCTACCACTTGAGCCTCAGTACCATTTCTGGCTTTTTTCTATGTATGTGGTACCAAGGAATTGAACCCGGTCTTCATGCATGCTAGGCAAGCACTCTACCACTAGGCCAAACTCCCGGCCCAGGTAAACTGTTTTATTAGTGCATATTATGACTATAAAGTATGTTGAAGTCCCATTTTTTTGTACTTTTATTACATAAATGTCTTATCATCAGACATGGGAGAGGGAGTAGATGATGTCTTATAATGGCTACTTGTCATGGAATCTATACCTGAGTTCTCTGTCATTATTAAAATGTGTGACTGCATGAAATAATTATTATTAATAATCTGTATATAGTCCCTGAGAACTAACACAAGACATTATCCTTGTCAGAGGACCTCAGAAATAAGAAGACAACAATGAGAGTTTTGAACCTAACAAGATTCCATAGCTTTGAACCTCAGAGTTTCAGATGAAAGGTGACAAAAATTGCTGGAGGTTGTTGACAACACATTTCCATAAATCTAAAGCTTTCTACATCTAGATGTTCCCTAGCACTCTAAGGAATTTTACACAAATAGCAAATCCACATTTCCGGTATGTCTTTTTGTTTCAGCTTCCTTTAGGTCGGTACATTCTGAAACGGTACTCTTAACAGGTCTCATTCTTCCTAATTTGTCAATTTTGACAACCAAGATTTTTCCTTTATATGGGCTCACCATTTCCTCCCTGTGGGCACAACACTGCCTTTGCTAACAATAAAACCCCACACTAGAATATTCTTTAGCTGTCATTTAAGAAAACAAGAATTTGTGTTCTGAAAGTGAGTGTGGGAAAAAAGTATTTAAACTGTTACACTGCAATAAAACAGAAAACTTTGACATAGTTACCTCCACTTTCTACTGGGGAAAAAAAAAAACGTCTGATTTAATGCGTTTACTGTATTTAATGAATCCCTGTTTGTAATGTCTATTATATTTCCTACCCCATTAATTCTTTCTGCTCTGTGTTTAAAATATGTAAACTTTCCAAAAAATGAAACACTATATGGGTAGAGAGCTTGGCGAATAACTTAGTTGTGGCAATTTTTAAATGTCTATAAAATGTGTTCATAGAATATTTTATCGATTGGACAATTTTCAGCTATAAGCCAGATTCTAAATATAAGTTGGTAATTTAATTATCTAATAACAGGACATATTTACACTAACATTAATTTAGTGACTAGAAAAACAATAGTTTGTCATTATACACTTAAGTGAATAAATGGTCTCATGCTTTGTATATCATATTCATTTAAATAATGTAAACCAGTGATTAATTTTATGTCTAAACCATTAAAATGAGGAACATATCTATTTAACATGAAACATGAAAACCTTTATAGCTGTCTTAAATTCTACTATTTGGCCATATGATTGAGTGCTTTATGTATAGTTTATAAAATTTAGAAGAATCAGTAAGTTACTGTAAGCTTATAAGCTTACAGAAATGTATATTCATGAATAAAAATAATTTTCAAAAGATTATGTCTAAAAGAAAATTTTATAAAATTCAGTTTCAATTTGTACCACATTATTCCATTAATGCTTCACAGAATGTAATCAGATTTACTGTTCATAGCATAAAATAATGCATTGATGCCTTAGGTAAAACTTGGAATATTCTATGATAGTGAGATTTTTATTATCTATTTAATATCTACATTAACCTTTACTCTGACCCAAGTTAGAAAAATAGAAAATAAAAACATTTATGTGATGATAGGCTTATACAACATAGACTTAAAATAAAGGGGGAAGTTAAGAAACCATCGGAGAAGTTGGACACTTTCTGTGTTATAATTACTGGGATCATTTTTGAGGTAATTATTCTGATTATCTATGAGGGGCTGATAGGAAAAAATACCACTGTTGTTTTTTTTTAGTCTATTGATTAAGGATCTCTAATGATAGTAGGTGGACATTTAAAATAATTTAGACTATTTGGACATCCTTGGCTAGAACAATAGACATGATAGTTGACATTATAGGTAATTTTTACTATACAACCTTTCCATGGCCCTTCCTCTGTATAAAAACTCTGATGTCTATCTCTGTTCTTATAAGAACATGAGACTTATTGAATTGAGAACCAATTCTAAACTTCTTTTTGACTTTCTATTTTATCTTATTTTTGATTGTGAGGCAGGATTTTTGTTTTTTAATCTACAAGTATGAAGGAGGTACCATTTACCAAACCAGTTTATGAACACAATGCATCTTGATCAATGTTACCATGTTAACCCATTCTTCCAAACCCAACTTTTCCCTCACTTTTTTAAATTTTGTAGGATATACATTGGATGTTCTACTTCATTTATCCCCCTTATCCTCTTCATTTGTCTACTCTTTCCCTTGAAGTCAACACACCCATTTCAATATCCACTTTCTGTGTTTATTTTGTTGAATTTTGACATTGCCTTTCTAATTATAGTATTCAAATTTTCCCTTGAGTTTGCCATATTTCCATTAATAAATATACTCACATAAAATTCAAAACGTGGGGCTAGGATTTTGGCCTACTGGTAGAGTGCTTGCCTAGCATGCACAAAGACCAGGGTTCCATTCCTAGGTAACACATATGTAGAAAAAGCTGGAAGTGGTGATGTGGCTCAAGTGGAAGGACTTTAGCCTTGAGAAAGCCCAAGGACAGTGTTCAAGCCCTAAATTCAGTATCCAGGTCTGGCAAAAAAAATAAATACATAAATAAATAAACACTCAAAGCTTATGTTTATAAACGAAATCTAGCTTCCATGTATGAGGAAAACAAAAAACAAACAAACAAACAAGCATTGATCCTTTGTTTCTGTGGGCCTGGCTTAGTTTGCATATTACAAGTTTTTCCAGGTCTTTCCACTTCTTTACAAATGATACAGTATCAGTGTTTCCAATAGATGAGTAAAATCCTGTTAAGTGTATATTCCACACTTTCTTGATAAATTTGTCCATTGAAGGATGTCTGGACTTATTCCAAATCTTAGCTTTGGTAAACAATGTTTTAGTAAATATGTTTGTGCTAGTGGCTTTAATATATCCCAGTTTATAATGTTTAAATAAATTCCCAGTCATTTTGAATGCAACATTTCACTGGTACTAATATTATTATTGTGCAACAGCCATATCAGCATTTCTTCAGCTTTTTAAAGTTATGAAGTTTTCTTCCCAATGTCAATTCATTTCTTATTTTTTTTTTTTGCCAGACCTGGGCTTGGGCTGAGGGCCTGAGCACTGTTCGTGGGTTTTCTCATAGTTAGAGCGTTACCACTTGAGCCATAACATTACTTCTGGCTTTTTTCTATGTATGTGGTACCGAAGAATCCAACCCAGGTCTACGTGCATGCTAGGCATGCACTCTACCACTAGCCCAAACTAATGGCCCTCAATTCCTTTCTTTTTGTGTAGTGCTATTTTCAGTTTTTTCTGTGATCTCTTTGATTTTTTCATTTCATATTTTAGCCTCTAATATACTTCATTGAATTGTGTGATGATAATATTATAACATTAAATTTAGCAGCAAATGAAAATAAGAAAAAGAATTATAAAATTTACATTTCCTTTGTGAAGAAGAAATATGGTAGTAAAATATACAGCAAGAAAATGAGAATAAGAAGTTCCTGTTCACCTTGAATAATTATTAATCCTTTTCTTTTAGTCCATTCTGCTGATGGATAGTTGAGTTACTATCCTATCTTATATATTCTAATTAATGCTTTGCGGAAGCTTCATTAAATATTTAAAACCGAAAGTAGATCATCACCTTCATAGATGACAATCTAGGATTGGTCCTAAGGGAAACTACTGTTGCTAATATATCACTAGGCAGATGCATCCACTGTATGTTTAGAATCTACAGTATTGAAAGTATCTTACTCTGTTTCCTACATATACCTAGATCACTGACTTGACACTTAAACCAGACTTAGCTACTAAATACTATCAACCAACTAGGAGGCCGATCCTTAGTAGACACCAGATAATCTTGCGCCTGGACCTCATATTTTATAGTTTACAAACATATGCAAAATGAACTTACATGGAAAGTAACTACCCAAACTATGATATTTTGTTGTAGCAGCCCACATGTATAAAAAAACCTCTTTATAGATCATCTGCATTGAACTTTGTAAAAATCTCACTCCTACATGATTCAGTACATGAATCTCAAAGATTTTATAGAAAATTCTTTTGCACATATTTCTTTCTGTTTGATTCTTTCCTCATGAATTGAAGCTTCCTAATCAGCCTAGATATTAATTTTAGATTTTTCTCTCTACAAATACGTGATTGTGTGTAGGCACCGCAGCACAGATTTAGAGAGTTCAGCAGGTGAACACAAAACTCATTTTGTGCATCTGTATTTCCTTCAGGATCATTAACAATCATTAGCCTTTTGTTGTCCATTGCCAGGTAACAGATGTTCAGTTTATTTTGTCTTCTTTTGCAATTTGATTACGGCAAATGGGCAAGTTTGATCATTATTCCTGCAGAACTAGGAATTCATATATGGACCTAAATAGACTAATTATAATGTTATCATCCTATTAAAAGTTTTAGATCTTCATTTGTATGACATGCTTTAAGAATATAGAAAAGATCATAAAATAGGAACAAATGGTTTTGAAGGCAAAGTAGTTTCTGATATGTTGACTGTGTACAAAGTATACATTTCAGGTTTTCTGATAGTGTTTTACCAACAACATTTTACAGAGCAATATTGGAATTGTTGAAGGAGATAATTTTATATTTATAGTAAAATACAATATTTTGAGAAAATAAGACATATTTGGTTACAGAAACACAGAGTCCATGTTCATGACCAGCTAGAACAAAAAGAGATTTCATTTTAACAAATAAGCCAGGCTAATGGATGGTGTGGGTTAGAGGATTATTTTCAAGGTAGTTTCAGCAAAACAATGCAAGACTCTATCGGGATATAAAGTTCAGACACCAATTCCTCTGACAAAATCAGTGACAAGAGTGAAAGGGTTAAAAATATGGAAAGTATTGGACAATATAAAACAAAGATTTAGGGACTGGTAGTTTGGCTGAGTAGAGTGCTTGCCTACAACACATCAAGCCCTAGGTTCGATTCCTTGGTTGCCCACTACACAGAAAAAGCTGCAAGTGGGACTGTGGATCAAGTGGTAGAGAGCCAGCCATGAGAAAGCTCCAGGACAGATCCCAAGCCCTGAGTTCCAGTCCCAGGACTGGCAAAAAAAAAGTAAACAAAAACAAAAGTTTAGATAAGCCAGGTAAGGTAATTTGAATCACATCATCTTTTAGTGTCATCTTTTTTCAGTGCATATAAAGAACAATGGCAATTAACCTTAATGAGTACATATTATATTTGGGGGAACACTTCTATATGTGTATTGTTTCTAAGTTTGTACTTAAACTTTTCTTTTCAAAATTTATAATAGCTGCACCTGAAGGGATAGGAATGGAATGGTCCGAATCATGAAATTTTAAGAGCTATTTTAACATTTTCTGACTGAATTTATAAAATAACACCTTGCACTTAAGAATAATATAGAAATAATATTTAAGGAATAATACAAATTAAATGTAAAAATAAAAATAAGGTAAAGACTAACAAAAAGAATAATGAAAAGATTCATGTAAGAGAAGTATTCATGGCAATGTATATTACTAAAAATATAAAGCATTGTAACATAAGGAATAATACTAGCAATTGCCCAAAAGTCTAAAGGTTGAATTTTTTGTTTGCAAATTGATTTATAGAGAAAGTGCAAATTTAATCAAAACCATCATAAAACCATAAAACCATATGAATTTATATGTGTTTGGGCAGAAATACACAGAGAAGCTAATGTAAAAATATATTTAAATAAATAACAATAGCAGTATTATAAGGCTAAAATGATTTAACTCAGAGGCAGGATACTAAAAGATAGATACATATATGAATGAGAGAGATTAGAGAGAAAAAATTCATTCAGTGTCACATGATATTATATTAAAGAGGAGCCACTGAAGTGAGAGAGATAGCATCTTAATGACTGATATATTTTTATATTTTGCAGAAAAATAAAGTTGACATATATGCATACATATAGATACACACATAGACATACATCATATAGAGATACGATTGTACTTGAAAACATGAAGGTAATTGTAACACAAGGAATCAAACAAATGTTCTTCATAACTTTATTCATAAGTGATCAGATAGCAATATTTATAAAGAAAAGCCCATTTATATATACCAAGAGAATAAAATGAAAATTATAGCATATGGAGACAATTGCAATAATTACTATGTCAACACTTTCATAAAATAAATTAAAATTATAAAGCAAGGGCATGTAAGATTATTGACATATTTAAATAGGCAATGAAGAAAGCTACTACAATTGCAGTGAGCATATAAAAAGTCTGTCTCAATAGAAAAGAAGATATCATTAGTTCCACTCATTGACTAACATGGAATGAAAAGACTGATATTAATAAGAACTGGCAAGAGGGTCAAGCAGCCGGAACTCTCACACATGTTGCTGGAAAATTCTTTGGCAATTTTTCTTCCATGGATTACTGAAGCAGTACTGAAAGTTCTGAGTATGTAGAAATGTACATGAATATTCACCAAAGACCCTTAGGTACATAGGCAGTAAGAACATGATACATGTATGTGTGTGCATATGTGTGCATATATATGTAGAAAGTTTTAATAATAATAATAATAATAATAAACTTGGAAACAGTACAGTTGTCCTGAAACAAAGGCAAAAAAGAAGTTGGAAATGTAAGACAATTAAGTCAGATAGAGAAAATAAAAGAATTGCTACAATATACAATAATGAAAATTTTTGCAGAAAAACATAAAAGAATAAAAGACACAGGCCCAGCAGAATAAAGCCCAGTGATTAAATTCATATAAAAATCTTAATAAGTGAACTAATTCATGAGGACAGAAATAAAAATCATTTTATGGGCCGGGAGTTTGGCCTAGTGGTAGAGTGCTTGCCTAGCATGCACGAAGGCCCGGGTTCAATTCCTCAGTACTACATACATAGAAAAAAGCCAGAGTGGTGCTAAGGCTCAAGTGGTAGAGCTCTAGCCTTGAGAAAGTCTAAGGACAGTGCTCAGGCCTTGAGTTCAAGCCCAAGACTGGCCAAAAAAAAATTCACTTTATTTAGGGTAGGTTTAAGAACTGGGATTGAGTTTAACAATATAATATATTGCTTTTTAGTTTGCATGATGATAAAATTTTATGCTTGCTTTGTAAGTACATATGTTTAATACAGCTAAATTTCATAGATGCTTATAATATATATGTAAATATGATACTAGAAGAGAGTGATCCATCCTTTCATTCATTGCAAGCTTGTGCAAATAATTTCCAAAGGCTATATAATATTCATATCAGAAGGAACTTAGTTAATAGGAATAATGAGTAAAAATCATATGGCTCCCTCCAAGCACAAATAAAGGTACACATCACAAAAGCCAGGAAATTATCGGACTATTTGAATGTAATTCGGGCAGTGCCCAGGCCCAGAGATCAAATCCCACGACCTACCCCCCCAAACCAAACAAACAAACAAAAATCACCTCATGAAGATGATAAGAAACTCCAAAACTTATAACAAGGTATGTAATGTAGAGCTCTCTCTAGATCATTGATTTAAATATTCCTGATTTGCTAATAAAAGTAAATTCATTGACGCCCAATAGCTGCTTGCTCTTTTATGTACAAGGAGATGATAGCCTCGGCTGACATCATAAAAATCATTTCAGAATACAAATTACAAGAATAACTTTTCAGCCCATCTCTTTGGAGGCTAAAGATGGAAAGAGCTTATATGGATGTCAGAGATCCTTTGTCCTTAAATGTGTCCTTGTCTACATACTGCATTATGTATTAGAGCAAATCAGCATTAGATAGGGGTGTGCACATCTAAATAATTAACATTCTGTACTTTATTTTTACTTCAGGCAGAAGGTAAGCTTTCCTTTTGCTTAGAAGCTATATATTTATCTGTTGGTAGAAGGGAATATATATATATATATATATATATAATGTCAATATGTTAAAAGCAATCTCAGCACTGTTAGAAATATTACTCATTCTGTAACTTCCTGAATCCAAATGGAAAAAATTCCACTAAAGTGTCTCTAATTTTCCCCTCGGGATATTGGAGTGAAAAATCTTTGTCTGTCCATTATTCCTCTGTGTCATGACCTTATAGCGAATGGAGAAGACACAAGCTTGTCTTTCTCTGTAAATTGTGCTGACTTTGAGAAGACAGTTTGAAATGTTGTGGGACTTGTTTGGGAGGTAAGGAAATTCAGTTGGAGTACCATGCCTAAGCCCATTTTGAAGTCCCTATAATAGAATTCAGATACTTTTAGCTATGGAAAGATCATATTCTTACCTCCATCTACTACTCTCATTTGTATTTGGGTAGTTTTCCGTTAAGTATATAGAGGCCCCCAATTAAAATGAACAATCTATTTTATAATTTGGGAACATATATGGGAAGACATGTTCATTTCCAACATTTTGCCTTAACAGGCTTGTGTTTGAACACAAGATATCAGTGACCCAAAGTATTAGCATATAAAATCTATTTAAATCTAGAAATGTTAAAAGGCCACCCATTGAGTCCCAATGTGTCTTCAGCAATTGAACATGGAACTCGCTTGTTCTGTGGATGTCAGTAAAAGCAATGAGTAAAGTTTGCATTGTGCTGAGTTTTCTTATCCCTAGAAGTACACTGCTGTTTCTGTCTTCCTTAAATACTTTCTAAGAAAAAAGAGCTTGCATATATTTCAATATATTATGAGTAAGATGAACAAAATTAGTAAATCATTTTCATAAAAAGTAGACATTTAATTCAGAGGAGCAGAATAGTAGAGCAGAAATAAATGTACAGATCTTCTGAGGACTGAAGCGTGACAAAGGGGCCAAATACAAGCATTAAAGAAAGGTGACGTCCTTCATCAGATATAGTTGGGGCACTGGCCTTGTGCTACAAGGAGTTTGCCACAGGAGTTTTCCTGTATGACCTCTCAGACCTCATCACTACGGATAAGAATATTGAACTTCCTCTGGAAAATTAACATAGAACTCTGAATGACCCTGCTAATCTTACTCCTGGTTACATCTAAGGGAAATTAAGTGATCATAGGAAAGAAAAGCCTTCACATGCATGCTTATTTTGGTGTTATTTACAATAGCTAAGAGACAGAATCAGCCTGGATAGAAATCTATAGCAGATGAATGGACAAGGAAAATATGGTATAACTACAAAATGGACTGCTATTCAATCATAAAGAACAAATAGTATTGCCATTTACAAGAGTTATACTGAGTGAAATAAGCCTGGCAAAGAAACCAATATATTGTGTTTTCTGTCACATACAGAAACTTAAAAAGAAAACTTTTGTTTCCTACTTGTTCTGGAAATTAGAAGAACAGTCATGGAGTGTAAGTGGAACAAAGAGTGGGAAAAAAAGGTCAGCAAGACAGAGCTGTAATGTGCATGGACATAATAAATGAATGGAAATGTCACAGTGCAGCTCACAAATTTGTACCATTAATATATTAGTAAATAGAATAAGATTAATGAAATCCTTTCATAGGTGTTAAACAGAATAAATAAAAATATTGAAGTCTAGAATAAATAAATCCTAATAGATCATAGGCCTCTATCAATTGCAAGCGCCAGTTTTATCTAATCCTAGGAAAATATATTAACAGATTACTTACTGCGACAGTGTATTCATAACATCAATCCTTATTTCAAGAGGGATTTTTGTTTGGAAATGATTATAAAATAGTCACTCTTCTTATATTTTACTAAACCCTCAACTTTTGCTATTGAAATTACCTATCTAATTAGGTCTCCAATGAACAGGTTTGTAAACACATTCATTTTTAACCTTAAAAATAATTTTCCACACTCCAGGGTGTTGTTAAAAAAATCAGCTAATGAAAACATTGCTTAAGCTCTGTGAGAAAGCTGCAGTTAACCAGAGATCTCTAAAGAAAAGAAAAAAAAACTATGGAAACATTGAGCTACAGCCTCATGTGGAAACACTGTAATCCCCATGTGTTTGAATAGAGAATTTATTTCCTTAACTTAAAAGTAGGTAAGTGGTACTTGTATCATTGTATTACTCCCATTAATCATCAAGTTTTCATACAGAGAAATACAGTTAAGCACAGAAGCTGGTTAAATAGTTGGGGATAATAATTTGCATAACATTATGGGAATGTGAAATAGATTTCTATTAAAATATGTTGAATTCTGTGGATCAAATATCCTGCACAATGAAAATTGTAGAAGCAATGAACATTCAACCACTTCACTCCAGCTTTCTTTCTCCAATTACCATTCCCCCATTGTAGAAGCATATTAGAGCTGATTTTGAGGGCCAGATAATTTATCATAGCATATATATTCCTTGTTGTCAATATGTGTTACCACTTTAAAGAAATAGTAAATATATATATACAGATATATTACACCTATATATGTATACATATATGCAGGCATCTGTCACATTCTGGGAGGATATCAGATTGCAATAGAAATGGTTCTTCTGAGATTATGAGATTATAGAATTCTTATATGATGAATCCAAGGGGAAAGAAGAGGAAATTTGTGAAACATAAGTTTTCAACACTTTGGAAAGTTCTTAGGTCCAGCAGGATCAATCAGTACTTTAATCCATTCATTGAATTATGATCAGAAAACACAAGAACTCAGCTTACAAAGAGGTAAAAGAACAGAGATATTTGGTATGAAAACCAAGGACAGTATACACACACACACACACACACAGACACACACACACATCTAAAATATTGCTGCTACCCAGTATTGCTATTAATAAGAGGAAAAGACAGGTCAAACTCCTGTTCTTAAAGACATCACCATTGCACTGACATCTAAATTTTTCATGCAAAATAGCAATACTATAATCAGAGCCTAAGGAGCATAAGAGATTTTTCTCAGGAACTTACCAACATTCTGCAGGATTTAGCAGGCAAAGAAAATTTCTAAATTATTTAAAAGCTGTACATGGAAATTCGAAAGGAGCAGAATCATCCTTTAGGATGAGAAATTAGGTTCTGAATGCTTTCAGTAAGAGCACTTAAATGATTATAAACATAGGAAGATATGGCTGATTCTGACATCACAATGTAGATCAGTTCAAGGGAGGAATGAAGAATGGTCTCCAGAAGGGATTCAAATTCATCAGGATCCAAAAGAGGAAGTGAGAAAAAATTACTGAAGAGTATTTATGCCTCATTTACTTGACCTTTACAAGTAGGTTTTTAGCAACTTTGCTTACAATGCAGATTGAATCTTAATCTTAATGAATTGTTAACTGCAGGATCACATTGGAGGATGCAGAACTATGTTTCATGTTAGCTTTGGTGAAATTGTTACTCAAGTATATATATATATATATATATATATATATATATTAGAATATAATATATATTACATTATTATTATTGTTCCAATACATCTCTTATCTCTGAGCTCATACATGTAAATAACCTCAAAATCTGGGATCTGAACCACCCAACCAAGTACACTCTAAATAATATTTTATGCCAGCAATAATTATATTTGGAGGCGAACAATACATTTTGTACTGTAAACTAGGGATTCCCAAACACAGGTAATGCAAAGCATCTCAAAATGTATGAAGACCACTCTGTAAATTACACTGGATAAATTATTGTTTGGAGAAAGGCATATGTTTTGTGTGTCACTGATTGCACTATCTATGGAAACCTGCTGATTTCAGCCTATTGTGATTTTAACAATTGGAGGAGGATATATTTTATCTTAATTTGCCAATAAAGAGAACCAATTAAGTTTTATATTATGACTTAATTATCTTTCAGCCATAATTTATTGTCCTCATCTGTGGATTCTGGTCATGAATTCCAAAAGCTAACATATCAGAGGACCATAATTTTCCAAGAAGGTTCTTTCCTTGGAAAAATGCCATCTGGCATTTCTTTTTTTATAAAGGTAAAAAGAGATGTAGTCAGTCTGTCTCTCGGGCTGCCAAGAAACTTTTTCTGCTTGAAGGATACATAAACCAATAATAAAACGACATCTTTTTACTCAAGCCAGAACGTTGCCTTTCTATTCCTCAACTATAAAAATAGATCCTGCCTTGGTTAGTTATTAGACTTTGCTTTCCTCTTCTTCCTATGCTGTGGATCCTCCTACATCTAACTCTTGATTCCCCAGAAAGGATTCCTCCTCCATTCTTCTCAGCACCTACACACTTTAGCCTCAATGTTGTAGATTACACTTGTGATGTACCCTTTACAAACAAATGGGCACTGAAACTTGACATGTGTGTATATATAGTCATATCTTTTAAAGCCTGTTTCATGTACTACTGTCTAATAAGTCCCATTGTCACAAGTTTTATTACCAGAGAGACAATTAGAACTGGAATATTAAAGACACACCAACTCTGTCCAAACTGGTCAGTGAAACCCTGGCTTTTCTGATGCCGATTACCTTCATTCCTCCCTGTATTCAATGCTCTTTATTGAAAAATAGTTACTTTAGGTAGGAAATAATAAATAATGTAGGTCTTGGCCTTAAAGACTCCAGTCATTACTGAATATCGCGTGATGTCTGAATATCCACATCTGTAGTGGATATAAGAATGGTTACTGTTGGGTGTGGTGAAGGTCAGGGATGCCGTTATGGCTATCAGAAATTCTGAGCACACCTCTGGGCTTTAATGAGAGTCAACTGTGCCTTTATAGGAAAATCATTTGACTTCACTTTCCCCATTTGCAATATAATAAAATAAAAAGGACTACTCTTTCTCAAATTAGTCTAAATCCTATTAATGCTTGCCCCAGTACTTGGCCTGAACTCTTTTTCGGCAGTTATATTTTCATGGGCTCTGATCACAGTGCCCTTCTTCAGGGAGAGCAGCAGCAGGAGGGTGGCAGAGAGAGCACAGTTTTGGAATCAGATGTAGTCATGTTTGAATTCCAGCTTTGTCCTCACTAGTTGTAGGAAGTGAGCCAATTTCCTTAACTATGCCAAGTTTTAGCTCACTCAGCAGTTAAATGATGACAATAATGTCATTCTCACAGAGTTCCGAGAATGAATTAGATGGCATAAAAATGTTAGAAAACACTATTTTCTATCCTTATTGATGCTAGTTTTCTCTCCTCCTTTAAAAAATAGATCTTTCTGAAATTCTCAGTCTGGTTTCACCTATTTGTTTTCTCTATTCATCTTCAAATACAAATATTATTAGTGTAGTTATATGGGGATAAAGTTTTCAGTAACCTGGTTTCAAGGCTTCCTCATAATTCTGATTACTTATAAATGGATATATTTTTATTAAATCTTTCATTTAAACCATGAATGTGAAGTTCATTTCATCATCTCATAATTCTGCAAATAATTCCATTGGCTTGTAGCAAATAGCATAGTAGTCCAAAAAACTATGCCTGCCTTTCTATTTCCTGTTTGAAGGTGATGTCTTCACTGTCCTCCAAAGGAATGAAACATTGAACTTATCTTTAATATCTCATGTTCCTCTTTCCTGGACAGTTAATATATTACTATTAAATTTTCTGGCTCTTTATTTTTATAATTGCCTGTTTTTTTCATGTATAATTGCTTCTTTTTGTGTGAGCTATTGACCTAAACTATTTGTTAATTGTATCTCTTTTTCCATGAGTTGTAGGGAATCAAACACAAATGTCTAAAATCCAATTCATATCAGGGAAAAAATCATAAATCAGTGAAATGGAAAATTCTATGTGCTGCGTTTTGTCTATGGCAGAGCTGAATCTTGACTTCTAAAATTGCTAACAAGACTCTTTTCCTGTACATTGTGTGAATATGAGTGTGTGTATGTATGTGTGTGTGTGGGTGGGTGTAAGTGTGATTCTAGAGGAACTTCTTACTCAAAGTCAGGGCTCTACCACTTGAGCCACAGTTTTGCTTCTGAATTTTTTAGTTATTAATTTGAGATGAGTCTTAGAAACTATCCAGACTACTCTGTTTTGACCCATTATCTCCAGATCTCAGCCTGCTGAGTAGCTAGGATTTTAGTGTCTATCTATATCATTTTTTAAGTTTTGTTTTCATTTATGTAAAAATCAGGAGCTCCAACACAGTTGCAAAGATGTTATTAGGACAGTAGGAACACATGAACGTGTATGACAAAGATTCCAACAGCAAGAGTTGCATTTATGCCAGGCTTAATAAAAATCCTCAATGTATTTGAATTGTATTTCTTATTTTCCATTTTTGCTTATAATGTGGAAGATGGTGGCAAGGAAGACATGCCAGAATCATACTAAGCATATGAATGCTGAAACTTATTTGTGTACTAATGTCCAAACTCCTAAACCATAATAATCGCTATTGAGTAGATAGTACAAGATTATTATTTTTCTATTAGAACTTCCATAGCAAAAATAAGAATGAGAACTAAACAAGACCATAAAACTCCCAGTACACATGATATAGATTATAAATTTCCCCTTAATAACTATCTGTCTCTAAAATTTGTTTGAGTAGAAACAAATTGTGTTCATAATATCCATTCATCAATCACATTTTCATTAAGAGCTTGACTTACAGAGATCTACTTTAACTTAAATCAAAATTCTACCTCTATTAGCTCCAGACCCAAGAACGAAGGTGAAGCCATTTCATGCAGAAGTGGAAAATAGGCAGAGAAAACCAAAGGGGCAGTTACTTATTTCACCAGCAGAACAAATGATTTGAAAATCCCACTGAACTCTAAAATGTTGAATTATCTAGCTTCTTTCAACTCACTAAAAAATGAACCTTCATCTGTGTATACAATTGTTGATAATTATCATAAAAACTAATGTGGAATATTTGGTCTCAATGAAGAAATAATACTGTAATATGTCTTTAAAATTTCAAAATCTTACAGTGATCAAAAGAGTTTGGTACTGGCACAAGAACAGGCCTAAAGACCAATGGAATAAAACTGAGGACCCAGATATTAACCCACAGACCTATGGCCACCTATTCTTTGATAAGGGAGCCAAAAAAATGGAATGGAAGAAAGACAGCCTCTTCAACAAATGGTGCTGGCAGAACTGGTTAAGCACCTGCTGAAAACTAAAGTTGGATCCTTCTTTGTCACCCTGCACCAGGATTAACTCCAAATGGATCAAAGACCTCAAGGTAAAAGCAGATACACTGAAAACTTTACAAGAAGGAATAGGAGATATACTAGGTCTCCTTGGCACAGATCGAAACTTTCTTAATAAAGACCCAGAAACAAAACAAAACAGAGAAAGTCAGGATAAGTGGGAATGCATTATACTGCAGAGCTTCTGTATGGCAAAGGACATAGCTAGCAAATTAACTAGAAAGCCTACAGAGTGGGAGAAGATCTTCATTAACCATACAACGGACAAAGGCCTCATATCTAAAATATATCAACAGCTCAACAAATTGAATCACTCCAAAAGTTATCTCCAAAGAAACAACCATCCCATTAAAAGATGGGCCAAAGACTGGAAGAGAGTCTTCTCTGAAGAAGAAATAAGAATGGCCTACAGACACATAAAGAAATGCTCAACATCTCTGGCCATAAAAGAAATGTAAATAAAAACAATTCTAAGAGAGAGACAAGAAGATGGAGCCAAGACAATAGGGACCCAGCCTAGCTCTCTCCCACAAAAAGAGAGACTCAGGAAATCCCACAACCCAACTATCTTAAGAAACCCATAACTACAAATTCAAGAAGTAAGGGAGAAGTACACAAACTGGAAAAGAAATCCAGATAAAGCTTATATCCAATCTTCTCTAAGAATCCGAAACGCAAGGACCCCTCCCCCACCCCTTGCCACCAGCTCCAAGCCATGAAAGCTACTGCAGAGTGCAGTGGGACCAGGAAGCCCTGAGCTCCATCAACTCCAGCAAGCAGCAGAATCCAGACACAGGAATTCCACACAGACAGGGCACGGGCAGCGCAGACAGGGCAGAAACTTCCAACACCGCAGAGCAGCTCACAGCCAAACCCCAATGAGTAAGTAGTCCAGTGGGTTCCCCAAACCCATCAGGAAAGCAGAACTGGTGGCGAGCTACAGAACTTAACCCAGACTCCTCCACCAGGCCCAAGAAATACTGGCAAGTGCAGTAGGGAAAGGAATTCAGAATCCTGTCCCTTCCCCAACAGCCCCCTCCCCAAACTATTGACTGGAGACTGACAGGCAGGCGGGCGCTAAGACCCAGCACCCCACCAAAGGGGGCGAAGGTGTCCCTGCTCCCACCTGCCCAACAGCCTCCTCTCCCAGGCCACTGAAACGGAGGCTGAGAGGCACTAAGCCCCTGCCTTGCAACAGCGGGTGGGGATGTGCATGAGTCTGGGATCCAGCATCTGACTGATGAAAACCTAAGAGGGGAGCACTCCTGCTGAGAGTCTCCAGCAAGACAATACCAAGGGGCCTCCCAAGGAGTCAAGCAAAGGGGCTGAAACACAGCAGGGAACTGAAGGGCAGAACAGCAGGGGCTGAGCTTCCCCTCTGAGAGCCATAAAGGTGTGGCTCTGCCCTCAGAGCCCATGTGCACAATTGGGCCCCACCCCTGGGAACAGGTCAGAATCCAGTCTGGCTGGTTTAGCTGAGAGCTCCAGGAAACTCCCAAACCCCAAGCCCTGGGCTGGGCCCCACCCCTGGGAACAGGGTAGGAAAACTAGTCATCCACGGGGCTAGCTGAGACCAAAGCGTACAGCTCCATCCTATGGCCCACTGTGGGGCCACTGGTTGGGCTGAGAGCTAGCCATGGGAATAGGCCAAACACCTGTAAAAGCTGCAAACTCGGACCTCGTCAGCGGTGGAACTAAGTTGGCTCGAGAACCACAAATATACACAGATTCCCAGAACCACCTGTCCCAAACCAAGTAAAGACTGCCTTCTACCAACCACAGCAACCTACAACAGTCTTTGATGCCTTGGAAAACTCAACAATGAATTATGACATATATAAATAATCAAAGTCCCACACAAAGCCCAAAAGGAAACAAGAGTGAATGGACGAGAGAGATGTCACCATCCCAAGAAATGACACCTGAAGAGATACGAAACATGACTCTATTCTAGGAGATGATTATAGACATGATTGAAGAGATTAAAGCAATTTCAAAAAACAATTCCTGGAACATGAGCAGGAAATTCCCAAGGAGGTCCTCAAATTCAAAAGAGAAATGGAAGAAAAGATTAATATCCTCTCAGCAGGCATGGTCAGCTTTTAAGCAAAAAATGGATGCATTAAGCAACAGAATGACTGAGAAATAACAAAAATAAAATCAGAAATATCAGAAATTGAAATAAGACCCACTATATACAAAATTAATAAATTAAAAAGATGGTTCTTTGAAAGACTCAACAAAATTAACAGACCACTGACAAGATTAATAAAAACAAGGAGAGGGGAGACTCAAACAAGATTAGAGACCCCACGGGAACAATCATGACTGATATCCAAGAAATTTAATCCATAATTAATAAGTACTACCAGGACCTCTCTTCAAAGAAGCAAGAAAATCTAGTAGAAATAGATGACTTCTTAAATAAATGCAGGCTACCTGCATTGAAAATGATGAGGTAAACAAATTGAACAAACCAATTTCATACAAAAGAAATTAAAGAGGACACCAGGAAATGGAAAGACATCCCATGCTCATGGGTAGGGAGAATCAATATAGTGAAAATGGACATACTGCCAAAATTGATATACAAATTCAATGCAATCCCCATCAAAAGCCCAATAAAATTCTATGACTTTATAGACATAATATTTTATTACATACATTAATATGTATCTATGACATACAAACCCTCAGTCTAATTTTGATTATGTTCTAAAATCTAAGTGCCAGTGATTGTATATAGAGATTCCCTACTTGAATACTTGTTAAACATGTCATTTGAAATATGATGTAAAAATTAGTGTTAATAAAATCTTAAAAACGATTTCTATTGTCTAACTTACCTACTCTGTGATACCCTATTAAAATATAATATCCTGACTAATACACCAAAACTAGAATCCTACTGTTATCCATATTTACTATTCAGAAAACTAAGCCTGTGAGAAATAAAACAAATTTGTGTTTAGTTTCTTGGGAGATAACTGGTAATAACTTGAAACAGGCTTTAGTTTTTCCTTCTAAAAGCAATCATTTGATTTGTTTTCTATGCGTCATTCATAAAGCAAGCACATTCATAATTTTATCTTTAAACAAATACAAAATTACTAGTAATTATAACAGGTTATTCATTGGTCTCAAAGTTTTCTGTTGTATCAAAATCAGACAAATCAGAAAATGAACTCAATCTTCCTCGGTAGCTCTAGGTAGAGTCAATTTTAGTAATCAACTTAGTATTTTAACTTGACATATCTATTAGATATATTTTGAACCAGCTAGTTCAAGTTGCTAGTGGAATTCATATATAGTGGGTTTTAGAGTTATAGATTTTATGTACTTTGATATTCTTATTCAATGGATAAACACACACACACACACATACACACACACACTGGTGATAATTTTTTACCATTCTGTGGGCATTCTATTTAATTTGTAAACTATGTCCTATGTTAAGCATAACCTCTCCAGTTTGATGAGATTTCATTTACAATCCTTTTTTGAATTTTTGTGATTCAGGATCTTAGAATCTTTCTACTTGTGCTTAAGAGCCCTAGTTATTATCCCTTGCTGTAACATTTTCATGGTAGCTAACCTTACATTCAGGTCTTTGATCTGTTTTAATAGACTATAGTAAAATTTCATATATAAGGGTCTAGTTTCAATTTTCCACATGTATGTAGCCAGTTTTGCCAACATCATTTGTTGAGGACTTTGTCTTTATTCCAACCTATGCTTTTGGCTCCCATAATTAATTATTAAATGGTTAGAGGTCAGTGGGCTCATGTCAGGATCTTCTATTCTGGATCATTTGTCCTCAGGTTTGTTATTGTGCATGTACCAAGCTCTTTTCATTATTAGAACTCTCTAATAGAGTTTGGAGTTTGGTACTGATAATTCTCCAACACTTCTTCCTGTTAAGCACTGATTTTGCTACTACAGGTCTTTTCTTACTCCATGTGAATTTTTCAGTTTTTTCTCTACTTCATCAAAGAAAGTATGGTGATTTTGCAAAATTTAAGCCCTCCAAGATAAACTCTTAGAGAAACAGCAACCAAATTGGTAAGTGGGATAATGAATTAAAGACACTTCTGAGAAGTGAATATGGCCAGCAGACACATGAAAAGCTATTTTATGTGTCTAGCCATAAAGGGATTAAGAATCAAAACAATACTGAGATTCACCCCAATTAGAATGACCTGTATCAAGAAAACTAACAATACCAAAAACTAACATAGATGTGCCCAAAAGGAAACCCTATCACACTGTTGGTGTGAATGTAAGCTTCTTCAATTATTTTAGAAAAAATTTAAGAGTCCTCAAAAAGTACTCATAGAGCTATGTTATGACACAGCAATTCTCTTCCTGGGCATTTATCCAATAGAGCAATAAAGGTCAAAATGAAGCTACCAGTGCTGCATTAGTTTTTAATTTATATTTTATTTTATTGTAAAGGTGATGTTTAGAAGAGCTACAGTTACTTAAGTAATGTAAGGAGTACATTTTTTGTCAAATATTGACACCCCCCTCATTTTCTCCCAGTTTCCCTCCTCCCAAGTGTCCCCCATCCACAGTTAGAAAGTTCATTTCTAACATAGTGGTTTGTGATTATCTCTGTTGCACTGGTTCACCCTTGGTCCTTTGTCTCACCATTTTGTTTTTCCCTTTTCCCAAATCACATTAATGTATATAAAAGATACAAGGTGCCAAAATAATAAAAAAGGGGATAAACCACAGGGAAAAAATAAAAGAAAAAAGACATCATTTTATGCAGGGTGTAGTGGCTCACACCTGTAATCCTAGCTACTCAGAAGGCTGAGATCTGAGGAACAAGGTTCACAGCCAGCCTGTGCACAAAAGGACCTGAGACTCTTATTTCCAATTCATCTCTAGAAAACGGGAAATGGGGCTTGGCTCAAGGATAGGGTAGTAGCCTTGAGGTGAAGAGCTCAGGGACAGTGCCTAGGCCGAGTTCAAGCCAAATGACCCACAAAAATAAAATAACATAAAATGACCTCACTTTACATAGTACATTAAAAAAAACAAACTCTAATCATGACAAGCCATTTGTTTCTATATCTTTGAGTTTATTTTGATTGGCATCATTGTATATGGTCATATGTTCATATGTATTGAGCTATTATGATCCTCTGCTAGGACAGTCCTAGACATTTACTAATTATTACAATATGACAGAATTATTTACCATAGTCAAGATACGGAATCAGACCAGATGTTCCTCATTGTTCAAATGGATCAAGAAAATGTGATATAAACATGTGTATATATCAGAAAGAATGTTGTACCATTCATAGATTAATGGAAAACTTGGAAAAAATTATATATAGTGAAGGGAACCAGATTCAAAGAAACATAGGTTGTATTGTTTCCCTCATTTGTGGTAACTAGAATGCACCTACAAATTTAAAAGTAAATAAGCTGGTTATTAAGCCAATTAATTAATTGAAATGTAATAAACTCTATGGCGATTTCATACAAGAGTACAAATAGTATAATTCCTTTAAAAAACTATGTCAAAGCCCAGCACAATATGTTCCAGGAAATGTGTACTTTTAAGATGGGAGTGTGGGGCCAAAAGGGGAGGGGTAGGTTGAAGAAGCAAGAAGGAAGAGAAGAGAATACAGAGAAAATTCATTATGCATACCACAGAATTGAGAAATATAAGGGAAGGGATGGTTCAAAGATGTGAGTGAAGGTAAATGGTGACCTAGACCAAGATGCATTGTACCTATATACAGCACTGTTAAATTTTAAAAAATAAATCAATAATCTAAAATTAAGGAAAGCAAGGGAAGAGGTGGGTTGGCAAGGGTAGGTGAGAATGTTGAAAGGGTTGACATTGATCATGATACACCATATTCATATACTGCTTTGGTGAATGGCAACTACTTGAACATAATAGAACTATTCAACACAAATACAACACAAATAAAGTCAACATGAGTAGTAAGTACTACTATTGTCCTATCTTATGTCATCCACTACAGAAGATGCTTCATAACGCTGAGCAAAGCTTGAGGACAGAAAAGTGGAAGAAGTCATAATGAGTGTGTTGATTCCACACAACAGAAATACACTTTACAGACTATTTTCTTTCTTCCTTTCTTTCTTTTTTTGGATAAGCATTTTAGTGAGACATTCAAGTCTTGAAATAAAATAAAATCATTCACTGTATTGTTGGAAAAGTGGTCAGTGGTACTAAAAAAGAAAAGAAAAGAACTTTACCTTTCTACATCTCTATTTATGTTTCCATAATATCAAATAATACTACCCAAATTACTTTTTAAAAATATTTTCCTAAAATGCTGTGATTAAATATAACAGAGTTGGTTTTTACACTTTGTAATGTATTTAGGTGACAAAACCAGAGGCTGGAGAGAAGGTAGGGTGTCATAGCTTACACCTGCAGTCTATGCTAATGTGGGATTCAGTCACATCTCTGTGTGCATGGTAGCCTGTCCCCAAACTCCATCATAGTAATCCCCTGAGGAGTATTCTGGGAGAGAGCTTATCATAAAGGAAGTGCTAGGCAGTCAAGCTTGGCTTAGTAAAAAGGTTTCCATTATCAACCAAAAAGAGCGATTCTGAGTACAGTTCATCACTCATATCTCTTTTTGAGCCTAACCATCCATGGACTTCTGTCACAGTCCTGTTAGGGAAAGAGAGGCATGAGGGAAGCCAAATAAAATGTTTTTTTTTTCAATACCTATTTTTCAAATTAACAATATTTTTCACTTAACATTTTGAGTAGAGTGCCTTTAGATATTTTAACTTCTTCCCAGTGTCGTCTATCTCTCCTCTCTCTCCTTTCTCCCTCTCTCTCTCTGTCTCTGTCTCTGTGTGTGTGGTGTGTGTGTGTGTGTGTGTGTGTGTGTGTGTGTGTGTGTGTGTGTGTGTGTGACTTTCTGTCTCCTTTGCTCTGCTGTCTCTAATTCTTTCACTTTCTCTCCCTTGCTCTTAATCTGTTCTCTTTTATACTTGCTTTATGTTTCCTATCTGCCATGAGGTGAAAAATCTCATCCATTAGCGCTCTCACTACAATGAAACTGTCTACAACCATGAGACCAAGCAATTGTAGATGAAATTCTGTGAATCTCTGAGCCCAACCCAATCCTGTATCTTACTAGTATCTCTGAAAATTGCCCACTAAGTCATTTCACTAACAGCAGATGAAGATGAGTAAACTATCAGAATATGAAAAAGGGAATTTACAGATGTGATTAAACAAAGGATACTGAAATTAGCTTATTATACATTTTCAAGGAAGTCTAACAGAGCTGCAGCAGTCTTAAAACAATGGAGGGAGGTAAAATGAGTTATAACAGAAAAAAAAGATGTTTTTTTGAAATCAGATGTTGCAGTAGGTAGCTGTGTTCCATGAGTCCAGAAAAATGGGCAAACCAAGAGTTAAAAAAGGTGATGAAATAAAGTCACCTGGAGCCTCTAGAAAGATTCAGGTTTGCTGACACCTTGATTTTAGCACCATGAAATTAATTTCACTTCTGACATGCAGAATTTCAAGGAAATAAGCTTTTACTTTTCCTTCAATGAATTTGTGGTAGTTTCTTACTACAGCAATGGAAAGCTAATGTTCTAGAAAAGTGAAGATTGTAAGTTAGGACAGGAGCATGGGGGAGTGTTGGCCGTGGGAGGAAGGGTGGAGACAGGAAAAAGTATGCAAGAACAGAAGGAATCAAGTATAGTTTGAAGGAAGAAAAATGAGTGAGAGTGAAGAAAAGGCACAAGAACAGAAAACTACATAGTAATCGAAGTATGTAGTAGTGAAGCTTATTTACAAGCTTACAATTATCCTGACCGTCTTTAAAAATTACGATCTCAAAGTGGCACTGTGGCTCAAAGAGTGGTACCTCTGAGCACAGAAAATTCAAGGACAGAGCCCAGTCCTGAGTTCAGGACCCACAACCACCACCACCACCAACAACAACAAATTTGCAATCTCTACATTCTTGGAATATTGAGTGAGAACTAAAAGTATTTTCTTTTTGCCAGTCCTGGGGCTTAAACTCAGAGCTTGGGCACTGTCCTTGGAAACTTTTTGCTCAAGACTAGCACTCTGCCACTTGATCCACAGTACCACTTCTGCCTTTTTCTGTGTATTTGTGTATTCTGTGTATTTGGTTCCGGGGAATCAAAAGCAGGGCTTCGTGCATGCTAGGCAAGCACACTACCACTGGGCTATGCTCTCAGGCCAAGAACTAAAAGTATTTCTATGCTCTACAGTGTCATTTACATTTAAAATGGTTTACAGACCAATTGTGGCAATTATTTCTAAATATAAACATCAATCAAAACACCGCAAATATATACAAATGATACTTGTCAATTATATCTCAATAACAATAGTTGTAATTTTTAAGTGTTACTATAAAGGTGATATACAGAGTGTTAGTGTCTCTCTCAGGTAATAAGAGTCAAGTAAAGAGTACATCTTATTAAACAATGTCATTCCCTTCTTTCAATTTCTTTCTTAATTTACTTCCCATCCAGGCTCTCAATTTGTATAGTTCAATTTCAACATAATGTCTACTGTATACAACTCACCGTTGGTCCCTCCATTTCTGAGCTTTCTTTTATGCCTTCAAAGGTTAAATGAGCCAATAAGACAAAAAGCAAAAAAAAAAAAAAAACTCTCTTGTTTCCATTTCCTGGAAATCATTTTGATAAGTTTTATTTTATATGATCAGAGGTACAAAGGCATTGTGCCCTTGATTTCCTCCCCTCAGAGTATTCTCCTCTGGTCTCATTGTATGGAATGCTTAGAGTCCCATACGATTTATCACTTCCTGGTGTATTTTAGATCCAGCTTCCACATATGAGAGAAAATTTCCTCATTAATTTCTCTGATCTTGGGCAATGGGTTTTTAATATATCACAAAGATTTTCAGTGATCCCTTGTTTTTGTAAAATGTTCATCACTGCAAAGAAGTTTGAATTGAAACTTTCTTTTATAGGCATATGAAAATATTACCAAATCTAAAGAATATAATAAAAAAGTATTAATATGTAAAATTAACAGAGAAATACTACTTTCTGTTCCCATATATACTATCTCAAAAATATTTCATTACTCTACTGATAGCTTTAATTTTTATTTTTATGAGACCTATTTAGCAAATGTGTAACCTTTTCAACTTCATGAAATATTGTGCCTAAGGAAGAGCTTCTCATTAGTCTACTAATGTATTTCCAACTTTACATTTTTAGGCTGTTTTATCTGTTTATATATTAAGAACAAAACGGTTTGATAAGCTTCATTATATTGTAATGTGGATTTAAGACCTCTGCTTTTCTTTCTTTTTTCTTTTTTGCCAGTCCTGGCTTGAACTCAGGGCCTGAGCACAGGCCTTGGACTTTCTAAAGGCTAGAGCTCTACCACTTGAGTCACAGAACCACTTCCAGCTTTTTTCCAGAAGAATCGAACCCTAGTCTTCATGCATGCTAGGCAAGTATTCTACCACTAGACCAAACTCCTGGCAGACCTCTGATTTTCTAATGCTTATAAAAATTGGTTTATGCCCAATGTGGGGGTGCTAACAAATTTGAATCCTATCTTTAAATAATTCTTCAAGGTGAGTAGAGAGACACTGTGATAAAGAGGTGAGGAAAAGTCATTGATCACATCTGAATAACAACATATCTCCTAATATTTATTTTTAAGATTCCATTATTTTACAGTACTGATACATTATAACATAGTCAGGATTAAACTTGTGGCACTAAGGACAGAGAAAATAATTAGCAGTGGTTTTAGTTTTCACATTCTTTTGTTGTTGATGTTTTCAATAAGAATTTCTGTCCATTTCTCATCCTTCGTGGTCCACTATGAAAGCCTCAATATGAAATTTAGTCAGTGATCATCATTATTTCTAATAATTACTATAAAATGTTTTTATTACTACCATGAGGTAGTTCTTAACTCTATTCATGTTAGAACCTCTTTTTCTAACCAGCTTGAAATAAAATGTGACTCATAAAATGATCATTATATAAGGCAAAGGAAATATGTATAGACATGATATATGTCACTTCCAAGAACCTTTACGAGCTATGACATGACTGACCACAGTCCTCTTGTTTCTTTTTACAGGTGGTAATGAAGCATGTGCTAAATGGAATCCCTAGAAACTTATGCTGGACACAACAATTTAAATGAAGAAATTTATGTTGGACACAATGATTTAAATGAAGAAATATTCTTTTATGAAAATGATCAATAATCAAATTGTAAAGAATTGAATCCTGCCTTGGAAAGCAGCAAAATTAAATTGACTTTCTAAACGATAAGTACATTAAACTTATATATATATATATGTAATCAAAATGTTTACAATTCAACAATTTCATTATTTATCATCTAATAAGGTCTTTAGGTTGGTATGGCAAAAAAGTGTTATAAAATAGTTCATAATGACTAGTTGTCACTGGAATATACTAGTCCAAAGTGCTTGCTTTATTAGGAGGCTATGACAAACTGGAAGGTTTGTTGATTAGTATATATATATATATATATGTATTTATATAAATCTATAAGTATTTATATATATTAGTTTGTACCGAGGCCTGTTTAGTGCTCATAAACATAGCTGTAACTCACATAAAAACAAATGTGAAAAGTATGCAAATACAATAAACGTGCATAAGAAGTACAAAATAAATTACCATCTTCAAAGATAAAGCAATAGAACAATTCTGTGCAGTCATATGTGGATGCACTATTATTTCCCAACACAAAGTACTCTATGATACTGTAGTCATTCTTCCTTTTCAATTCAGTGGTGCAACATCATCAGGATTTGAGTATTATCTTGAAGATTGATTGGTGAGTTTTCAATACAAACATACATTTATTCAGAGTTTAATACCTAAAGTGAGATTCATCTAAGATTTTTTTAAATCAGAGGAAACTTTTTTCTTTGTTATTTTATATGCTGAAGCCTGGTCATGCTGTATAGATAAAACTAGAAGGTTTTTTTTTTCCTTTTTATTTCAAAGGTAATTGATATGAATTAGTAAATGTTCTCAGGCTGCAGTCCCACAGAGTGACTGAGGTGTTATCAAAGAATTTTTCATCTTTCTACTGGCCTTAACATTTGCCTGTTCACTTCTTATAGGAGGGGAATTTCACCCCATTTGCTTCTCAATGAAGAGGGGGGAATTTTAGGTAAAGATAAAAGTCAATACATCTAACAATATTCTTGGCCTTTAGGATTTTATGATGGCAGGGTTGTACTGCCATGTGAGTTTGTGGAATTGTAGAATTTATTAAGACTAAATTGAGCATTTAAGCTGAAGCTATCATTCAAAAATCACAGTAACTAAATTATTTTAAGTATCCTCCCTCCTCCTTCCTTCCTTTATTTCATCTTCCATGCTTTCCCTTCTTTAACACTTCTTTGTCAGTAGAGCAATACATTGTACTAATGATCATGCTGTTAAATATTTTATACAGATCCTGAGCTGATATCCAATATATGAATACTAGTATGTTTCAAAGATTTTATTTGTAGGGATTGGAGAAGAATGGATCTATAAATCTGTAAGGAAGTTACATTTTTCATTGAGTCTCACTAGGTAATATTGAAAACAGTAATAATATTTAAAGGAAATTTTTGAAGCCAATAATTCTTGTGTTTATATATTTCTTCAATTTGGGCTTAATATAAATCATGACATAACCATGCATGATTTCACTGGCTTTCTGTTTTTTTTCAGTCATTGTAAAATTGATCTCTTTATTGTCTTCTGTAAGGCTTCACATACTTGCTGGCATTTACTTGTTTCTCCTTCCATGAATATTTGTCTGTAAAATACATATATTTTTAAAGATTTATGTTATTTTCTCCTTGAAGCTTTTTCATATGATAGCATTCCTTTGTCATCCTAATATATGTCACCAATGAAAAAATGGTCTCTTTGGTGCTATTTTCATACTGTTTTTACATAGTCATGTCTACAGGTGTACGTGAGTCATATCAGATGTAATTCATTCATATACTTAACATAAGCAGACTCACAGTTGGGAATTTTATTCTAGGAGGGGATTATTCTAATACGTAATTAGTTGCATTGAGGCAAATCATCTAATTAGAATAGCAGGCAATCATTGATGACTACTTTAAGAAAATAAAATAAAATATAGTATCTTGTCACTCAGATGTTCTTTAATTCACAAAGTTTTAAAAAGTAAAAACTGGCTAGCCAAGTACCATGGCTCATGCCTGTAATCCTTGCTACTCAGGAGGCTGAGGTCTGAAGATGAAGGTTCAAACCAACCCAGGCACAAAAGAGCCTGAGACTCATCTTCAATTAACCTCTAGAAAATGGGAGGTGGGCTTGGCTCAAGGGTAGGGTGGTAGCCTTGAGATGGAGAGCTCAGGGACAGTGCCCAGGCTGAGCTCAAGCCCCATGGTCCACAAAAAAGTAAAAACTTACTTTTGAGAACTGTGATCTATTTATATTTAAGGGAATTTTGACTGTAAAATTTTCTTTCTAATTAATTAAATGACTATTATCAACCAGTCTGTGACCTTCAATTTTTACATGAAGGTAATTATTAGTCATGTTTTAGATTTTAAACTCAATATCTACTTATTTTGCACCAATTATTTATTTATTTATTTGTTATCTTTATAAATGAATAAATTTTATAAAATTTTACTGATGTATTTTACAACCTATTTTCTGTCATCTAAGTGTCAATCATTTATATTTTAATAATATATAATATGAATTTACCTATTAACATGAGATATGGAACTGACTTTATGGTTGTTGTGTGGCATATGTCGAATGTTTAAAGCACAGAGGGAGAAGATTAATTTCCATTTCATATACAACTTTATTCTTTTTCTTTGTCAATTATGGGGCTTGAACTCAAGGCTTGAGTGCTATTCTTGGACTTTTTCTCAAGGGTAGCAATCTACCACTTGAGCTACAACACCACTTCCAGCTTTTTTCTATGTATGTGGTACCGAGGAATCAAACCTGGGTCTTCGTGCATGTTAAGCAAGCACTCTACCACTAAACCAAACTCCCAGCCCAATATACCACTTTATTCTTAAGAGCTGCACATATTTCATTGACATTGGATCATTCAGTAAGTCATCTTGTGCTGTAGTTAATTGTTATTTCTCACATAATGAACTTTCATTGCTTAAGTGTAAAAAAAGTATGAGAAAAAAATACTTTAATCTTTTCAACTATTTTTGCCAACTGTTTGTCTTGTTTTCTTTCTATCCATCCTTAGTTTTCCAAATCAAAAATTTTAGAGATCATACTGAATGCAGTCAGCATAGAGGAGTATGACATCAATGTGTCAATGATAAGCTCTAACCTGTGAAGGATGGATATTATAAAAGGAAATTTTAACAGCTAGGTTCTCATTTTTAATGTGTGCATGTTTTTATGTTGGCATAGCTATTCATATATATATTTTACAGATATATGTATATAATATAATGTGAGATATGATATGGTATATTATATTATATGTAAATATATTATATATCATATACTATAGTATATTATAGTATAGTCTTTTATATAATATTTATATATTATATAAATGTATGTTTATGTATAATGTTGTATGCAATGATATAGTACAGTATATAATATAGTATTTTGTACATTCCATATTATATAATACAAATTTTATTTTACATTTATATATAGAATAATGCCTTGTTAAGGAGAATGTATTTTTCAGACTATCAATAACAGAAAGTTATGAGACTAATTTTTAAAATTAAATTGACATTTGCTAGGAAAAATTAAATAAGCAATCTGTAACTTAATTATTATGTAGTAAATCAAGGATGAACACTTACAAATTTATGTCTCATGTTTTCCTTTCTTCTGTCCCATTTGTTTTCTAGAAGATATAGATATTTTTATACATGTCCACTGTGGGGAGCCTGGCCCCTCCCACACGGTGGCGGGACCTGGAGGCACATGTCCCCCTTTCATTGTGGGGCCGCCTGCAGTGCTGGTGGCTGCGTGACTCAGGGATATCCACCGCATGACCGGATGAAGACCGGCATCCATTTTGGGGAGTGCTGCCATTGTTAGCGGAAGCCTGGTCTCTGTGTGGCTGGATGCATGAAGGGTGCATGACTGGAGCTTGTGAAGCCGTGATTGGAGGGCCTGAGCGAGCTGGCATGAGTTGATTGGCCCACTGCCTGTATATAGCCTGAGGAGAGGAGGAAGGGGAAGGAGACGCCTCAGAGAGGAGAGGAGAAGAAGAATAAAGGAACCTATTTAAGTTAGCATTGTGTCGCCAGTCTTCCTTGCAGGACAGGGATAGCGCGTGATATCTGGTGCCGAAACCCGGGAATTATTGAACTGTAAGTATTTATAGGTAAGTGAAAGCGAGCTCCGCTTGGAGACCCCGATCCAGGATAGGGCACCCCCATGTTCGCGGTGAGCGACTAATCTCAAGCTCGCGGATTGCGACTACCACGCTCACGGAAGGTGACTAAAGAGAAAGGACACAGGTGTGTGGGATGGGATCAGAAGTGTCACGAAACAGGATGGAATTTACCATTGAGGGTCTGTTGGAAGCTAATGGGACCCCTTTAAAATCTTCCACAGTAAGGAAATTCATCAAAATTATAGAGGAGAGGACCCCATGGTTCTTGGAGCAGGAAACCATTGATGCCGAAGTGTGGGAAAGGTTAGGGAAGGCTCCCGGAGGTCAGAGGAGGAGACTCTGCTACCCCCTGGCTGCCTTGCTGTGTGGGGATTAATAAAAACTTGCCTAGTCTCCCCTAAGGAGGATTTTAGACAGTCAGCGGAAAGGGGAAGTGAAATTTTGAGAGAGGAACAAGAACGACGATCTCGCTCTCGCAGCAGCCATATATCCTCTTCCTCTTCCGAGGGGGGGGGCTCTCCGAAGAAGAGGAAGTGATACCTAAAAGGGCGGAGCTTTCTTTGGGACCTCCCCCTGCTTTTGCTCCTGGTCCTACAGCGCTGCCTCCTGACTATCCAGGCAAAAGGCGAGCTAATTACAATAAATGGAACCTAGAGCCTCGCATAGGTCATTTCTTTCCAGTGGTTGAGGATCAGCAAAACCAAAGATATCATCAACAGCTAGATTTCAAGCAAGTAAAAGCATTAAAGGAGGCTGTTTGCTCCTATGGGCCCAGCTCTGCCTTTACCATTGCCATGGTGGAAATGATTGCCCAACTAAATAGTTCCAGAGTGTATCCTTTTGTGTTTTCCACAAATTCCTCCTCAAAAGGAGGGAGGTGTGTGTATTAATTGTAGTAAATCGGTGGAGTTTAAATCTACTCCTGTTTGTGTTTGGTCTCCCTTTCTGTTTTTGTTGTTTAATTCTTCAGGAGAGCATCTAAATTGTTCACAGCAAACCTGCCTGCTTAGCACCTGCTGCAGTGGCAGTGTCCACGATAGTGCGGTGCTGATGCGGCTTCCCACGTCCATTCCGATTCCAGCATTGGTGACTGATAAAGACTTATCGATGGTTCTTAGAGAAAGAAGAGATTTTGGTGTTCTTGCTGCAACTGCTGCGCTGCTGCCGTGGTTTCATTGGCTGTGTCGATTCCCACAGCTTCTACACTTAACCAACTTTCTGAAAATACTGCTCAGGCTTTGTCTACACAGATGTCTATGAATGGTCATTTTTTAGGGGACTGATGATTGTGAATCAACGGGTTGATTTACTTCAAGAACAATTGGACATTTTGCAGGAAACCGCTGGAGTTGGATGCATTTCCACCATGCGAGGGTTATGCATCACCCCCCATTCAATATCAGAATTGGACACATGCCGCTAATTTATCAAAATTATTGGGACAAATGCTACATGGCACTTGGACTATTCAATTTGAAAATTTGACTGAACAGTTACGTTTGGAAATAATCGCTGTTAATTCCAGTAGAATAGAAGTTTTGTCCATGCCAGATATGTTATCCTGGGTTTCTAATGCTTTTAGCTTTGTAAAAGAGTGGGCAGGTTTTGCGGCTCTGGTATTCTTGGTAATCCTTGGATTGGTAGTGATGCTGCGAGTGATCTGTGTGATGTGTAACAACATGGCCCGACAAAATACTATCATCAGACAGGCTTTTGCGCCACTATCCACTGGAGACTCCCCTCAAATCTGGCTCAGCATGCTGGACCGGTAGTCAAAGATGGGTAAGGACAGGGGTAGGCATATACCAACCTAAGACAGAAACTGCAACTTGAGCCTTGCAGCATTTCAATGACGGGTAAGGATATGTCCTGACTCCTCCACTTAAGACAGGCACGGTCCCTTGCTTCAATAAAATAAAAGAGGGGGAGCTGTGGGGAGCCGGGCCCCTCCCGTGCGGTGGCAGGACCTGGAGGCACAAGTCCCCCTTTCACTGTGGGGCCACCTGCGGTGCTGGTGGCTGCGTGACTCGGGGATATCCGCCGCATGACCGAATGAAGGCCGGCATCCATTTTGGGGAGTGCTGCCATTGTTAGCAGAAGCCTGATCTCTGCGTGGCCGGATGCATGAAGGGTGCATGACTGGAGCTTGTGAAGCTGTGATTGGAGGGCCTGAGCGAGCTGGCATGAGTTGATTGGCCCACTGCCTGTATATAGCCTCAGCAGAGGAGGAAGGGAAAGGAGATGCCTCAGAGAGGAGAGGAGAAGAAGAATAAAGGATCCTGCTTAAGCTAGCATTGTGTCGCGCATCTTCCTTGCGGGACAGGGATAGCGCGTGATATCCACGTGATTCGTGTTCACATGATGAACAAATGTTGGAGATTGATCATCATTACTAAATTCATGAAGTTATTTAAAAATTTGTTATCAGTATAAGTTAAAATATGTCTTAAAATACTGTCAATTTAATAGTAATACATCACAACTCTTTTATATTATAATCAGTATAAGAAGCTTGAGGATGTGGGGCTGATCAAGCAAATGGTTTATTATAACCTCGAGGAGGCTGCACTTGACACAAACATTACTGGGCTAAGCTTTGACAGGTTTTCTTACAGGACAAGTCCCTCATAACAAGAAGCCATCACAGGGGGTCACTATGCAGAAATACGGTTGAGTGCCACTTTGATGGGGAGAGCAAAGAGTAGGGATGTGGTGTACAAGAGTAGGCAGTGTACCAAGCAGTCCATTTGTAGTGTCAAATGAGCTAGAAAAGGAAGCAACAGCTAAGGTCTCCATAACTCATGGCTTCTTTATTTCTGGTTGAGGTTTATTGACTATATGACGCAAATAGTCTAAATGGTTTAAACACATGAATTGGTTATGTACTGATAGAAAAGTCTGATGTAAAGGTGTTACATTTGGCATGGCTAGGCTTTTGAGTCAATGTTTATTGGCTTGAACGGAAGAAATTAATATCCCTTGGGCCATCTAACACTCATTAATATAACAGCATGTAAAAAAAAGTAATACTGAAATGACAGGAAACATGAGCTAAAACAGGAAAAACAATAAGGTAAGTTAATGAAACTTGACTACTAACTGCCAAATACAGGGATTACAGTTCTCTAAGTTCAACTAAATCATAAATTTGAAAGCTAAATTTTAATGACAATTTTAATGTTTTACTTCAATAGTGGCATATATACACCTCACCCCACACTCCATTTTTCAATTTTTTCCATTCTATGATAACATATGGTATTAAAAGTAGAACCAAAACTTTATATTTCTCTTTTTTTTCTTTTCTTTTCTTTTCTTTTTTTTTGCCAGTTCTGGGCTTGGGCTCAGGGCCTGAGCACTGTCCTTGGACTTTCTCAAGGCTAGAGCTCTACCACTTGAGTCTCAGCACCACTTCCAGCTTTTTTCTATGTATGTAGTACATACATAGAACCCGGGTTTTCGTGCATGCTAGGCAAGCACTCTACCACTAGGCCAAACTCCCGGCAACTTTATATTTCTCTATGATATTTATATTTTATATAGTTGCAGATCATATGAATTTTCTAAATAGTCAGCTATTATTGTAAAAGTAAATCATCTTCTATATGAGAAAAATTGTCACCATGTACAAATGAAAGAGCATAACCCCTTTCTAAAGCATCCAGATGCAGTGGAACCATTTTATTGATCTATCCATTATTAAAAAAACATACATGGGATGTACCTGCATTCCATAGTCAGGAAAACATGAAGAGGTGGTTACTGAAATGGTCCTTTCTAATGGCTCCCTAAATAGGAAAGATAAATAGAAATAGGGAAACCTTTACTTTTAAATCTCATAATATATACATGTATGTGTGTGTGTATATATGTATATACACATTATATATATACATATATATACATATATATATATAGTTAGTTAGTTGTGACACTAGAACTCTGGGCCTGAGCATTGGCCCTGAGCTCTTCAGCTCAAGGTTATCGCCATATCTCTTGAGCCTCAGAGCTACTTCTGGTTTTCTGGTGATTAATTGCAGATGAGTCTTGCCAGCTTTTTAGTGCTGCTTCTAACCATGATGCTCAGATTTCAGCCTCCTGAGCAGCTAGGATTGCAAGCGTGAGCCACCTCACCTGGCATATAATTTTCAATATTTTTATTCAGTGAGGACTAATTTAAAAGCATTAAGATACTATATCTCCCTCCTATAAAATAATTCTATCCATCAGTGAATTCACTTCCTACTGCAGCTCACCCTGTGTTACAAAAAAGAAAGTCATGAAAAAATTCAAGTAGTTACCTTCCAATACTGCTGATTCAAATACCTGTGAATATTTTATGCCTATAGTTTTGATAATTATTTTCTCCAATGGTCACTCTTAATACACTCTGTCTACAATGCCTTAATTCCAAAAAGAAAGGAAGGAAGAAAGGAAGGAAGGAAGGAAGGAAGGAAGGAAGAAAGAAAGAAAGAAAGGAACAAAGGAAGGAAAGAAGGAAAGAAGAAGGGGAAGGGAGGAAAGAAAAGAAAGAGCCCTTATCTCACTTGTCATGAAAAGGAAACAGCATATCTATTTTATGCTTGTTATCCCAAGTATCTGTCTCCTGCCCATCCTTGACTCCAGGTAGCTCACTCTTCTCATATCCTAGCCAAACTAAATCGATTTTGTAGCAAGTCATGTCTTCATTGCTCTGAATGCCACACTGCAATAAAACAAAGATTTCCTTCCCATGCTTAGACAGTATTTGTCCCAGCAGAATCCTTGGTAAGAGAAGGTAAGAGTACACACAGGCATGTAGCTTCTTCCTCAGAATGGTTTTGCCTGTGACTCAAGGAATCTGAGTCATCTCTGGAGTGGCACCTCTACATAAAGCTTCAAGTCCAGGTTATCTCAATGCTGCTGTAGAATTAGACCCAGAAAAGATTGACATTTGGTAAATAGAGGTTTGATGGCTTTGGTTTGACTAATCCCTCATTAGTCACCAGCCCAGATATGACCTCTAATAAATTTATTTGCACATTGAGATTGACTTTTCATCTTTGAGCTATGGGCAATATACCAATTTAGAGACAGATAATTCCTTTACAAATCTTCAGGATTTGTAACTGGCACAACATAACCACCATAGAAGATCATATACCTAAGAATTTCAGCTGTTAAAATATCAGCAGAGAAAAGAAATCATGAGACTATAGATAAAAAGCACTGGCTAGATGTAAAATGAGAGATGATTATTACAGTAATATTCCTGATTGTATTCTTAGTCTTTTTTTCAGATTTTCAAATCTATTTTCTTCTAGTAAAAAAATAAAAGAATAGCATTCTACTTTGCTAATATACAAGTGGTAGAAATATTTCTTTTTTCTGTAATGTTATAAAGATATAGACATTATTTTAATAGTCTGGGGCTTGAACTCAGAGACTGGGAACTGTCCCTGAGCTTCTTTTGTTCCAGGCTAGCATTCTACCAATTGAGTCACAGTGCTACTTCATCTTCTGTTTATGTGTACTCAGGAATCGAACCCAGGGCTTCATGCATACTAGGCAAAGCCTCTACCACTAAGCCACATTCCCAGTCCAAAATACAGATTTTTATATTTTGAATATAATTGTGATCAATTGAAAATGATCACAATTGTAAATAAATTTGGTGGTACAATGGTGCTATTTGAAAAATATATCCAGATATGAGGATACATACTTAAAATCCAAGCACATTGCAGATATTGGGCCTTATCTCAAAATTACAAGTGCTAGAGGCAGAGTATTTAGAGTGGTAACAGCTGTATGTTTGATTCCCCAGCAGCCTGATTAAACCCCAAGCTCCATTCGTCCAATTCCTCTTAAAACTTGGCTTTTTCCTTGGTCTCAAGTTTTCATATTTGAATGTCCTTAGAAAATGCAATATATTTTAGACGTATGCCAACTTGTACTTTGTTTTTCATGTAAGAACCTGTGTCCTCTGCATCTCAAAGATTCCAGGCTTCTGAAAAGCCTTTTTAGTGTCTATATTGTTTTACTAATTCTCTCCACCTTCATTTTTGATGTTCTAAACAAATAAAAATCTGATATTGAATTTTGGAATGGATGCCAAGGGAAGGTTTAAGATGAAACATTTTTCTTCCATTTTTTTATTGTGAGTTCTTTCATGTTTTATGTATATTATAGACACTATTTTCTTAGCTTTTATTGCTAAACTCCTAGTAAGTTTGTATTTGTGTTTTATTTGCACATTATGCTCATACTGATTTAAATATTTTGTAACCATAAGCAATTATGTTGATGAACTCACACAAATGAATAACATATAGTATTTATTAGTCTAAAAGTTATCATTTTAGCCTTACAACATATACGTTACTTGACCTTTTTGCTATTTGCAATCCCTAATTGTGATATTATTTTTTTCACATGCTTGTTTAGAGTATTTATTTAAATAATATATACTTAGGGCATAAAATTGATTCTGCAATCTAACTCTCAATACTATTTAAATAGTTTTGAGATTTTCATTAGTGTGAACTTTGTATCTATCCTCTTTTTGAGCAAAGTGAATATACATGTGCATGCAGAACAAAATATTATTTAAAAGTTATTTGGAGGGCCTAGTGGTAGAGTGCTTGCCTAGCATGTACGAAGACCAGGGTTAGATTCCTTGGTACCACATACGTAACAAAAAGCTGGAAGTGGTGCTGAGGCTCAAGTGGTAGAGTGCTAAGCCTTGAGAAAGTCCAAGGACAGTGCTCAGGCCCTGAGCCCAAGCCCAGGACTGGCAAAAAAAAAAAAAAGTTATCTGAAGTCCAATACACATGCATAACTGAAGAAAAGCCATGAAAAATAATGTCAAGTGGCACGATCAGTCTGGGAGCAAGCTGCCTTGCATCAAAAATATTACTAATAACACAGACGACCAAAGAAAAAGAGACTTACAGCACATTTAAAATATTACGGAAGACAGAGCACAGTAGAATAATTGCTACTTTCTGCATACCAGAAAATCACCACGGCTGATTCATTTCTAATGTTTTAAATCATTGTGGAAACTTTAACAAATGTGTGTTCTACCTAGATTTAGTAAGTATTGGAGGTGAAAACAATAGTATTATAATAGAGATTTCTAATATATCTGTCATTTTCTCTCAGTGTATAAACATAACTGTAGCAATATTATCCACAAGAGCTATTATGGACTTTGGAGATTGGGAGTTCATAACATTTTATTTTATATGGCTGGTTTTGAACTCATGTTCATATATAATTCCATTTATATAAATATACAAATAGAATCTTTACACTTTATTTTCATTTAGCAAATGAGACTGTTATTGTGATTACATCAAACAACATAAAGGACTGAAATTACATAGTTTGAAGAGATTTAGCAAATGTATATACCTTTGTCATCCACATTCTCAAGTTACAAAATACTTTGTGTCCTAACACATTTTTCTTGCCCTTTTCTCTACAAATCATTGTGCCTGCTTAAAGAAATCATATTCAGATTTCTATCATCACATATTCATTTTCCCATTCCAGAACTTATAGAAACCATTCCTTAAGTTCTCTTATACCAAGCATTCAAAGAAAATATTCTGGAGGTAACTGTAGCACAGTTATTCAGCACAGTTAGTTTTGAGGTTTGTTCATTATTTTGTGCTTCAAAAATAATTTCCTTCTTTGTCAGTTTGGCCTTTTTCCAGTTTTCAGATGTTATGGATAGAACCATTTTTGAATAATTATGCACAAGAATTTTGTGAGCAGTTTTATCATTTGTATAGGTCAGAAGTTCCACTTATATTGCAGAAGTAAATTGATTCCTGGGTCACAAGGTAGACCATGTTTAGCTTTATTAGAAGTGGCCAGTAAACTTTCCAAGGTGCTTCATGATTTTATTCTCTTACAAAAAGGCATGAGAATCCTGGTTGTTCCACATGAACCACAGTATTTGAGGTTGGAAGTATTTCATTTGATCTGTTCTGCTGTATTCTTGATTATTTCTCATGGAGGCTATGGTCTCCTTCAGAATGTCCATTGACATTAAGTAATTTTCAAATATTTATCTTTTGTTGCCATGCCTCTGTGTCTTTCTGGTTTTTGAGAGATTGTTTACCTTTCTTTTATTTGGTTTAACACAGTCTTTGTAAATATTTGGAGAAAGTCTTTTTCAGTTGTATGTATTTGGAGTATATCTCATTCTGAAGGGTCTCACTTTAATTTTCTTGAGATTTTATTTTGTATCACAAAATTAAAACTTTCCAGTAGACGACTTATGATTGTTCAGATTGTTTATTCAATGTGCTTAGTGGCTTCAGTTTTTGTTTTTGCTTTTTGGTTTTTGTTTTTTTTTCATTTTTACAAAATATGTTTAGCAAATAGCCATTAAAGCCTTACATTTTATGTTTCAGGGTCAGGTCCATCTTAAATTAATGCTTTATGTATAACATAAAGATTATTTTCTTTCTTTTTTGATGTTTTAGTAATTAACAATGAATTGTTTAGAAATTGGTTTTCCAAATAAGTATTTTTACTTCTTTTTGCAAAATTGTATCAAGAATTCTTAACTATTATTTTTTGATTTAATGACACTTCAGGCATTTACACATTCTTATCCTCATTGCCATCTAGCATCATGTTATATGTTTTGAAGAGTCCTTTTTAACATTTTTGTAGTTCTTGTTTTCTAAGAAGAGTCTGTAATATTTGATTTTTCTGAGTCTATATTTCCCTCTGTTTGGAAAAAAAAATACTGAGCATAAAACTCAGGGCTTACAGAATTGATCTTCATGGTAAAATAATGCTTTTCTTTTTTTTTTTCTTGTTGCAATTTCATGACAAACTATACTGTAGCTGTTTATTTTTGCATAAGTATACAGTGCCTCCTCCTGAATATAGATGTGCAAGCTTATTAATTGTTTTTAATTATTGTTTTGAGATTTAAGACTATTGATTTTCATTAATTTTAGAAAATTATTCAATATTATACATATAGTTTTCCCTGTGTTTTATTGTCTTTCTTAACCCCCAAATTCTAATTTTATATATGCTATTGCAATTTGAAAACTATGCACATCAAACATTTCTGTCCACCTTTTATATTTCTATCTTGATACTTTGTTTTCAACATGAATTAAAAACTTTACTTTTTTCAGCAGCTGATCTTTTTATTATTGTGGTGGAGATGATTATTCAATTCTCTTACTCATTTTTCTTCATTCTCCAGTATTTCTATTTTGCTCTACTATGTAGAAGAATGAGAAAGGATTGAATTGGTTATTTTACTGAAGTATAGTTAATAGGTAATATAATCTGATTTCATTGACTAGGAAAAGATGGCTTGCTAGGAAGCTAATGAACACAAAATAATAGAATTTCTCATTAGAGAGTTATTTTCAGGCTGAACAAATGCTACCATTTTTAACTTGGATAGCTGTGATTCGTACTGAATTTCCAAGCAAAGTTAGGTTAGTTTTTCTTAGACCAAGTATTTGCCCAGGTAGTACTATAGATTTACCATATATTTAGAGAATGCTTGATAAAATATAACACTGAAAAAATGTAATTTTTTTCATTGAAAACATGAGGTCCTTCCATGGAAGAATTTTGTTTAATTTTTAAGGTACATTTTAAATTATTTATTTTTTTATTTTTATTTTTTTGCCAGTCCTGGTCCTTTTCCTCAGGGCCTGAGCAAATTCCTTGGGCTTTCTCAAGGCTAGAACTCTACCACTTGAGCTACACCACCTCTTCTGGCTTTTTTCTATGAATGTGGTATGGAGGAATCTATCCTAGGTCTTCTTGCATACTAGGCAAGCACTCTACCACTAGGCCAAATTCCAGGCCCGTAAGGTACATTTTTTTTTTTTTTTTTTTTTTTTTTTTTGCCAGTCCTGGGCGTAAGCTCAGGACCTGAGCACTGTCCTTGGATTTTTTTCTCTCAAGGATAGAACTCTACCACTTGAGCCTCAGCACCACTTCTGGCTTTTTCTAAGTATGTGGTACCAAGGAATTGAACCCAGGTCTTTGTGCATGCTAGGCAAGCACTCTACCACTAAGCCAAATTCCCGGCCCCGTAAGGTACATTTTTGAAGATACATTTCTAGGCAAAATTTTTCATCTTTTATACAATCTAAGAAATTCCTTCATAACATCAAAGAAATTCTGTTCTTTACTCCAAGAAAACTCTATGATAAATTATGCTTTACTGTGTTCATAATGCAATGTAGTTACTTATTTTTTGTCCAAAATTATGTTCAAAGTCAGTTCATTGATCCTTGAACTTAGATTAATTTCAATAAACCATCTGTACTTGTTGAATGTGAAAGAGTATAGTTGAAGACAGAAGGGACGTTAGTTCCTCTTCAATTGAGGAAAATGCACAATGGTGCCTATCAAAATACATGTGTATTTTGTGTAGAAATATATGTATAAATATGCATACTTTACTCAAATTGTTGTGGATATCTCATCTATTGTTTAAAAGATTAAATCACGATCTTCATAAGTTACAAACAGTATTTGATTTCTATTTTGGGGTGATACATAGGTTTATTCTTGTAGTTTTAATTTACACAGTAATTCTAAGATCATACTATCAATTATTCTTACAAGATGAAAATAATCAGCCTTGATTTGGAAAATCCAGCTCATAATAATGAACCTAAACCCAGTCTCAGTGTAGCTTTCAAGCATGATGTAATGAGACTGCCTTAATCTCCAAACAAAAGTAAGACAATCAGACAGCTTTGCACTACAAAGGGACTGGCACAGCTGGCAAATTGATCAACATAGATATGGGTCCAAAACAGATTAAAAAGTATCTGTCATATTTCCCACCTGTACAAAAACTCCTTGATTCCAAAGGGAATAAACGTATTCATAAAGTGAACTGTGAAGCTGAAAATGAAAGCTTTAAAGCTCCCTGCTGTTTCCAAGAGGACTGAGGATGCTAAAGATTAAATTAGCATTTCAAAGACTGATGAAACAGGTGATAAGAGCCTCTTAGGACCACAACTCAAGGGTTCAGACAAAGGCCCACCAAAGCTGCTTTTATGTTACTGAGACTTTTCTTTCAGGGTCCACTCTGTCACCTCTAATTTCTATTATTCACCTTGGGTTGTGCTTTTCTGTGTCTCTTTGGTCTCTGCTTCCCACTTCCCTCAGGTTCATTGTGTTTTCAGTCTGATGTACATATGAGGGAGGAGCTTTGAGAATCAGGAACTCCATTAATCTACACAGAAAATCATAGAGACTACACCAGGATGATTTCAAAGTGTGACTTTTTTCTTTCTTAAAAAACCTACATGCTAATCTTTCCTACAATATTACCACAATATTCTTAACATCTGTGGCTATTTTATTGTTCCTAATTTTAAATAAACAAACATGGAAATTAGCTGAAGCAATATAGTATTTTTTTTAAAAAAGCAGGCTTATTTCCTTCCTCTTTCTATTTATTGTATAAATGGGTTCTTTTTTTTAATAATTTCAAATGCAGTAGATCAGGATTTTAAAACAGAATAGAAACGTGAATTCTATTTCCATTCAGTTTAGTTGACAAGGAGCAATTCCTAACAGTAAATAATAACTCTGTTTCTGATATAAAAAGTGCATGCCAAAGTTATTCAAAAGATAAACTTAGAACTCCCCTATGACCCAGCAATTCCACTACTTGGCATTTACCCAATCATCCAGAAACAAGGGCATACTAAATCCAATAGCACAATGATGATCATTGCAGCACTATTTACCATAGCAAAGATATGGAACCAACCTAGATGTCCCTCAGTTGATGGGTGGATCAACAAGATGTGATATTTATACACAATGGAATTCTATGCTGCTGTCAGAAAGAATGACATTGCCCCATTTGTAAGGAAATGGAAAGACTTAGAAAAATCATATTAAGTGAAGTAAGCCAGACTCAAAGGAACATATGCTTAATGGTTTCCCTCATTTGTCCTAATCAGTAGAATCCTTGGGCTCTCCTAGCAGAAATTTATAATACAACAAAATCCAGATATATACGGCCATCTAGTATGACGCTAAATGTAAGGACCTCCAGGATATAGAAACAAAAGCCATATAATGAGTGATTGTTTTCCTTAATGTACTATGTTAACTCTCATCTGTTTTGCTGTCCCTTGGTTATCTCATATTGTTACAATATTTCACCTTGATATCTGATATATTTTATATATGCTTAATTGGTTATTTGAAATTGGATAGGGAAGGGTGGGAAATTAAGATGGGGAGGGAAGGAAATGAGGACCATGACATGAGAAAGGGTATCAATGTTTGTGAAGTAATGCACCTTCTATCTGGTGAATATAATGTAACCCTTCTATTAATTATAATTAAAAATATATGGAAAAAAGTGCATGCCACATACTTGGTTTAGGTAATTTAAAACTCAGGTGTGAGTAGGACAGGCTTAATAATGATCCTATTAAATTAGGGGAAATGGGAATGAGAAATTACCATTGTTTTTGTTTCTTTCTTTGTTTGGCTTTTTTTTTCCTCTACTGCTCCTCTTTCAATCTACCTCAATTTCTTTCTGACTTCATCTTAGGGAAGAAGCCCTTTTTTTTCAGATAGGCTAGCTATCTGGGATTTCTCTGTAATTAGGCTTAACTAGTTGGTCTCCCAATTGAACATTGATTTAAAGGAGACAAGAGCTGTTACTTTTATCCTCTGTCATGACAGAAGGATGTTGCCCTTGAAAATGTCCATCATCATTTTCTTTCTACACAAGAGTAAATCACGGTCAATGAGTAGATTTGTTGGCTAATATGGAATCTTTGCCAAAAAAACCCAGCCCAGACATCCAGGTACAAGGAACAAAGGAAGAAGTTCAATGCTGGGAAAGGGACTGGTAGATGCCCTCCCACATAGTTGAGCAGGTGGAAACAAGCTCTGGCTATTGCAGTGGTGACCTATTTAACCTGTAGGGATGGAGAGGGTCCTGCTACCTTATATGGTCATGGCCTGATCACCTCAGGTGACCTATAGGACCAGTGAGGTCTAGGGAAACCTTGCTGGCCTGCATGGTGATAGCTCATCCCTAGGGAGCTGTCTCAGGCCAACCAACTGGGTTGGTAGCTAATTATACCTAATGGGCCTCGTGTTGCCTAGGGAACAAGTACGCTGGGCTGTGAGAGAGAGGGGGCCACTAGGCCCCCACCATCATCATTTTGATCAAGAGCCACTTGGTGAAAATTCCAAGAGCCGAAGGGAAGGATTCCTAGTTCGAGTAGGTAGTGGTTGTTTTGGGAAAGGTCACAGGCTTTCCAGTTACAGTGAGCATGAAAGCTCTGGATTTGGTTGATTTTAGTAGTTTCCTTAAAGTTAAAACTCTTGATAGTTAAAAGATGTAATGTGAAAATATAATGAACAATGTAAGAATTCACAAAACTGGCATTTATTAAAAAAAGAACAGGATGTCCAAAAATAATAAGCAAAGATGCTGCCTTTTACTTCCCTTTCCCTATTTTTCAGTATTTTCAGTAGTTGTACACAAGGCTTTCAATTCCATAAAGCAGATTTATGAGTCCAATGGACTTTTTGGTAAATCTTGGTACATTCTTTTGACAAAATAGGTTTTGTCTTATTATAAAAGAAAGTAATAGCATACCTTGTGAATGGTTAAGCATATATTAATGAGAAAATAAGATGCTCTAAACCATAGTATAAGGAAACCAAATATTCTACAAAAATCAATACCATGTAGGCAAATATTAATGAAATATTAATGAAATATTAATGACCTTCAATAGCATGCATGAATGGACAAGGTGGCATGCTGAATGTGCTTTACAGCTCCAATATATCAATGCATGGCACAAAAATTAAAGAAACATTTCTGTCAAAGACATCATCACTGTACTTCAAAATTCTATCTTGAGGAATCTGGCCTTTATGGCAATGCTGGAGAAAGTATTCTAGTGCTATGTGCAATTTGAATTTCTGTATAAGCAGATGAAATTTAGGCTCACAGGGTTGACATTTTTCATGGAAACAGACAATAGAGGTGAAGTTCATTTAAATCCCTTCCCTTAGACAGCCCTGGCATCCTAGCAGTAGACACTGTTTACAATGAAGCTTTTGACACAATTGTTACGTGTTTCTCCGGTACCTAGTGGCAAGAGTTGGCACCTAAGCTATGAACATAGTTTAAGTAGTACTCTTGACTTCTGCTGATTTCTGACAAACTGAAAATGCCAGTAGGAAATATAATGACATTGGCTGCTATGGGATGGTCTGTTGTATTTCACCTTTCAGCATGCACACTGTTCCAATCAAGTATATCATCAAGAGGGATTCCAGGGCTGTCAGGTCCCAAATAGAACATAAATGAAAACTGACAAAAGTTTTGCCATTTATATGAATAGGGTCTGATGGGGAACTTAGTTAAAAACATTCAAACGCCTGGACATATTTTGAGAAATAAGGTCAATTTACTGTTCAGTTTCAAGTCTCTATTTGTGACACAATTGGATTTGAGAAAGAAATTATAATACCAGCACTTTCATGATAAAGTAGGATCTTGTGATACAAAACCTTGTCATTTGTAAAGAAGTTCATGATTTTCCTAATAAGTTTTCATTTTCTTTTTAAAATAGCATTAGCACACAGGAATTGCATGAAGGGATTTCACTGGAATATTTGCAGCATATATATATATATAAAATATACATTGATCAAAAATACAATATATTTCTCTACATTGACTTATATATATGTCATGTATGTTATATATACACTGTGCATGGATTGTGCATATGTCATATATTACATAGGTCATATATGTCATGTGTAGGCCATATATGCCATAGACAGTTGTGAATGCTAGATATGTCACATGTGTCTGATCTTTCCCATGTGTCACTCATGAAACACATGTTACACATAAAGAATACACCTGTGCCAGGCATAACGTGTGGCATTCATGTCATGTGTGTCATGCAACAGATGCACATGGCATGCATGTAATATGTCGGTGGCATGCATGTAATGTGTTATTGTATGAGGTTTTTCTCACAAAGGTGTGACAAAGGGGACATGTGCACATACATGGCATACATGAAATAAGAGGTGAGAGTGGCATGTATGGCAAGTATGGTGCATGTGGCACGTGCATAATAAACATGAAAAGCATGCAACAATGATACACAATGTGTGTCATGTACCACATGTGATGCACTCAACATTCACACATGACTTCATGACACATGTGCTGTAAGAAACGTGCATTAAACATGCATTACATAGGACATGTTTGACAGCCATGGCAGGAGTGCAAGACATGTGTGACATATGCACAGAGCATATGACATAAATATAATGTATAGCATGTCATACAATCACATATATGTCACATGCATGCTGCAGATATTTATATATATGTGTCATGTGTCACAAGTGATTCTCATGTGCTCATATCATTAGTGAGGCACAGACATAACATACATGACAGGGGCATGCCATGAAGAAGAGACTCATCACATGTAGGATGCTCATGACATATATAAAATGCATGTCACACACAGCCCATGCATGGAAAACATGTCATTCATGAGATGCATGTCTATTGTGACACATGACCTATGGGACATTGATGCACATGACATGTGCATGACACACATGAACAATAAATCATACATCCAGTGTGACATGCATGCCACTTATGACACATATGCATCATGTACACATTGGTTATATTTCATGCAAATTACATATGCATGACATTCCCAACATATAAGATATGAATTTTATTCATGTCACTTGCGATGGACATGGTATATACGAATAATAAATTATAGATCCAGTGTGACATACATACCACTTATGACACATATACATCATGTGGATCACATGTGACTTGCATAACACATACATCAGATGTGTTGCTTTGGCATATTTCATGAACAACATGCATGTCATGGGTGACATATTTGTGCCTTGTAAGCTATTTACATCATGTATGTACATAATGTGTTATAAATGTAATGTGCTCATGGACCATATGTCATATATGCCTCATGTGTGTTTGTATGTCATGTGGTTTATGTCATACATGCTGTTATATTTCAGGTATGTATATATATTGGCCTATATGCTTTAACAGCACATCTATCTATTCCATATTTCTGAATATATAATATACTATACAATTTCTCTATATAGAGAAAATATATAATACTGAATTATATATAATATTCTACTGAATTTATTATTTATTACCATCTCCTTTTGGTTTTTACCTTACCTGATGGCTCTCCAAAACGTTGGCATTTATAACATATCATAGCATATTTTTAAGATCTAGATTCTGCATATGAGCATAAGTAATACATAAAATGTGTTTTCTCAGCTTAACTCTGCTTTGTTAAAGTGATTATCTCTTTGTCAATCCACAGTCCTATGAACAGAATCTATGTATTCTTTATGGTTATAATACCATATTGTACTATGTACCTCATAATTTCCAATGTGTTTAGTGGTATAAGAGTATTTTATTGGTCTTTCGGATATTTTAAACTTGAAATCAAATTATAACCACTTTCAACATCGAGAAGATTTGATTTGTACCTTCCCTTACTGCATTTCCTTTATTTCATCAACAAGCTTTATTTCTCTAGCTAGAAAACCTAATACTATGGAGTAAGAGTGGAAACTGTAGACATCTTTTTCTTATGATTGATTTTAGAAGAAATAGTTCCAGGCAATCTTCATTGAATACACTATTCCTTCTAAATTTATCATATAAAACCTTTATTTACTAAAATACATTCCATTCATGTCTAAGTTTCTCAGTGCCATTATAGGAAATGGCTACTGGCTTTGCAAATATTTGCTCTGCATCTATTATTATATGATTTTCCTCTATTCAATCTATATGCTGTTTTATTTTTATTATTTTGTATACAGGATGGCTTTGAACCACAATCCTCAGATCTCAGCCTCCTGAGTAGCTAGAATTACAGGCATGAGCCACCTCGCCTGCCTTACTCTTTTTATTTGAGGTGTATCTAACTTCTTAATGTAGGAACTAATCACCAAACTGTGTCTTGTTACATTTTATTTCCATTCTAATTTAATTGTATTATTTCTTCTCCCATTGTCAACAATGAATGACTCAAGATTTAGCAACATAATATTTGAACATTTTCTGTGATTTTTATATTGATTATTAGTCTTATTCCATATGGCCTGAGAAATTACAAGAGATCCATTATATTGATTTAGTTATGTCAATCCATGCTTTTTGTACTGCAGCATGATTTATTTTAGAGAAAATTCTATAAGCTTCTGAGGAGCATGTATTACTTACAGCTGTCTCATGACATAATCTACAGACATATGTTAAGTCCATATGACCTAGAGTGTTATTAAGTTCTGAGACCTTTTTTTATCTAAATAACCTGTGTATTTGTGAGAATGCACATTTGAAATTCCCCAGGATTATTGTCTTGAGGCATATTTCTAGTCTTGTATCAAATATGCTTGCTTTATGATATTGGCTACAGCATTTTGTCCATTAATATTTACAGTGGTTAAATGATATTATTTTGTGTCGTCTCAATAATTTCCATTTGAAGTCCTTCTGTGTTGTTTGATATTAATAAAGACTATACCTGTTTGCTTGTGACTGTGTGTTCTTGAGAAATCTTCTATAATTCTAACACCTCAAGGTTTTCATCTTTAAGTCCAAAAATTTTCCAATGGGCAATAAGTGATTACATCAGAATTTTGAGTATATATGTGCATGCCAGCTGGAACTTTGGGTCTAGGTACTGTCTCTGAGGGTTATTTGTTTTTTTTTTGTAATTGCACATGGCTACCACTTCAGCCACAGAATCTCTTCTACCTTCAGGGTGGTTAATTGGAGAGAAGAGTTTCAAGAATTTTCCTGCGTGGGCTTTACACTGCAATCCTCATATTTCATGCTCCTAATTAGTATGGGGCCTTGCACCATGATTTTAAATACAGCCTATTAATCTATGACATTTTATTTGAGAAGTGAGACCACTAACATGTACAGTTAGTATTGAAAAGTATGCATCTGAACGATTGAAATGTAGCATCTGTACTCTTGACATGTAACATCTTTATTATTGAAATCTATGCATCACTGCTATTGAAATGTATTCATCTCTACTATTAAAATGTAACATCTGTTAATTTTTGTTTTTGCAATACTTGTCTATTTCCTCCCCTGTCCTTGCTTTCAACGTTTCTAGGCAGATCCATTCTTTTCTTTCTATTTTTTATTGTGATTAATAGAAGGGTTACATTATATTCACCAGATAAAGGAGCATAACTTCACAAATATTGATACTCTTTCTCATGACATGGTCCCCATTTCCCTCCCACGCTCCCCCCCCGCTTATTTTGATTTCCCCCCTTTCCTATCCAATTTCAAATAACCAATTAAGCACATATAAAATATATCAGATAGCAAGGTAAAATATTGTAACAATATGAGATAACCAAGGGATGGCAAAAGAGATGAGAGATAACATAGTACATTAAGAACAACAGTCATTCATTATATGGCTTTTGTTTCCTTATCCTGGAGGTCCTATCATTTAGTGTCATACTATTTGTCCTAATGTCTCTAGATTTTGTTCTATTGTAAATCTCTGCTAGGAGAGCCCAAGGTTTCTACTATTTATGACAAATGAGGGAGACTATTGGGCCTATGTTCCTTTGAGTCTGGCTTACTTCACTTAATATGATTTTTTCTAAGTCTTTCCATTTCCTTACAAATGGGTGATGTCATTCTTTCTGACTGCAGCATAGAATTCCATTGTGTATAAATACCACATCTTGTTGATCCACTCATCAACTGAGGGACATCTGGGTTGGTTCCATATCTTTGCTATGGTAAATAGTGCTGCAATGAACATCACTGTGCTATTGGATTTAGTATGCCCTTGTTTCTGGATGATTGGGTAAATGCCAAGTAGTGGAATTGCTGGGTCATAGGGGAGTTCTGTGCTTAGTCTTTTGAGGGACTGCCATACTGCTTTCCAAAGTGGTTGAATGAGTTTGCACTCCCACCAACAGTGGAGTAGTGATCCCTCCTGGCCACATCCCCTCCAGCATCTGTTGTTATTAGTTTTCTTGATCCTGGCCATTCTAACTGGAGTGAGGTGGAATCTTAGAGTTGTTTTGATTTGCATTTCTTTTATGACCAGAGATGTTGAGCATTTCTTCATGTGTCTATAGGCCATTTTTATTTCCTCTTCAGAAAAGACTCTCTTTGGCCCATCTTTTAATGGGATGGTTGATACTCAGGAGATTAGTTTTGGAGTAATTCAATTTTTTGAGCTGTTGATATATTTTAGATATGAGGCTTTTTTCAGTTATATGATTGGTGAAGATCTTTTCCCACTCTGTAGGCTTCCTAATTAATTTACTAGCTATGTCCTTTGCCATACAAAAGCTCTGCAGTTTAATGCAGTCCCACTTATCCAGCCTTTCTCTGATTTGTTGTGATTCTTGGTCCTTATTAAGAAAGTTTCGACCTGTGCCAAGGAGGCCTAGTGTATCTCCTATTCCTTCTTGTAAAGTTTTCAGTGTGTCAGCTTTTACCTCCAGGTCTTTGATCCATTTGGAGTTAATTCTAGTGCAGGGTGACAAAGAAGGATCCAACTTTAGTTTTCTGCAGGTGGTTAACCAGTTCTGCCAGCACCACTTGTTGAAGAAGCTGTCTTTCGTCCATTCTATTTTTTTGGCTCCCTTGTCAAAGATTAGGTGGCCTTAAGTCTGTGGTTTAATATTTGGGTCCTCAGTTCTATTCCATTGGTCTTCAGATCTGTTCTTATGCCAGTACCAAGCTGTTTTGATTATTATAGCTCTGTAATAGAGTCTAAAGTTTGGTATTGAAATTCTTCCTGCCTTGTTCTATTTGCTAAGAAGTATTTTTGCTATACGGGGTCTTTTATTATTCCATATGAAATTTTGGATTGCCTCTTCTATTTCTTTAAAGAATGGCATTGGGATATTGATGGGTATTGCGTTGAATTTGTAGATAGCCCCTGGCAAGATTGTCATTTTCACGATGTTGATTCTTCCAATCCAGGAGCATAGGAGGTTCTTCCATTTCCTCAGTTCTGCTTTAATTTCCTTTTCCAGGGTTTTAAAGTTTTCATCAAAAAGGTCCTTTACATTCTTAGTTAAGATAATTCCTAGGTACTTTATTTTCTTTGAGGCTATTGCATAAGGGGTTGTTTTCCTGATTGTTGCCTGGTTCCTCTCACTGTTGGCGTAGAGGAAGGCAGTTGATTTTATACACTGCTACCCTTCCAAAGTTTTGAATCAGCTCAAGGAGCTTGGGAGTGGAGTCTATAGGATTCTTTAAATACAGAATCATGTCTTCTGCAAAGAGGGAAAGTTTCACTTCCTCTTTTCCTATATGGATTCCCTTTATGCTTGCTTCTTGCCTTATTGCTCTGACTAGGCAGATCCATACTTACCTGCCGCAGACCGACTCAGCGGGAGTGCGGGGAGACCAAGTCTGGATTCACAGGTTAGGAATGGATTGGGCGATGACAGACAGACACAAACGCAAGGGAGGTTTGAAGTCTGCTGCGAAGTTTTACTTGTTGAATGTGAGATTATATACAGTCAAAGCAGGAGCATTTTCTTTCAGTTGGCATAAGGTCAAAAGATTACAATCATGTTTAAGAATGGCTACAGGGTACATTTTTCTGAGTAGAAAAGAAACTTCTCCCTCCCTTCTAAGGAGTTATGTTTAATATGTCAGACATTGTGGTTAAGCGTCATCCGCCTTGGCATAAATCAATATTAGCTTTGTTTACCATCTGTTCCATTCTAGTTCTTCCTATGATTCTGTTTCTGAGTCAGTAATTATTACCCTGTGCCAGGAATTGTAAAACCTTAAACCTAAGAGTCCATTGTTGCTGTTCAGTTAGAGCACACCACGGTGCTCTAGCCCTTCTAATCCTTTCCCATGTGATTCATTATGTACTTGCAACATTTACACAAGTAATGCAAACACATTAAAGGCATATTCAGGCAAACTAATATTTATTACTAATTCAAAGATCATATTTTCCGTTTTAGTTTCTAATTCTGTCTTATTAGTAATAGAATGCATTGAGGTCATCAAGGCTGCTGTGGATGTGTCTTGTGCCAGAGTAGATGGGCATGCACTTTTAGTTCCTGGAGCATCTAGTCGCTCAATCAATTGTTTAGGCCAGTAGCTGGCACAGAATATTACTGCCATACCATCAACTATCAGAAATGAAAAGAGTGTTAAAAGAATCCCAGCACCCAGCATTATGAGAATTCCACGCATATGTCCCAGTCTCTGCCAGGGACCTCCAGGAGGCCTGATCACCATTGGTGCGAACCTCAGGACTGGCAGCCATTCAAGCTCTTTCTGCTCCATGGTGCACAGACTCTACTGGAGTGGGTGTAGCACTTACCTACCTGGTTGTGTTTAGGTTCCTCTTATGTTGGTACAATCTCCTTGTTTGTGTCCTTCGGCAGCCATGCTGGTACACTGCCGTTGTGCTTGAGAAAACACAAACAGAGCCCCTAGTTTGGCCAAAGCGAGGGACAACTGGGGGATTTATTTGCTCTGCCTCCAGGATCCATGAAGTCCTTCCTGTCCTCCCTTGGGAGAGGGAAGATGCACTATGGGTTATAACACAGGCCACAAACACTGTGTCAGTCTTCTGTTCCTAGCAACAAGCATCTATTGCTAGTCCTAGAGTCTAACACTAATCTCAGCCATTGGCTTGGTGTCATTGCTGCCGTGACCTACAAAGCTCTGGTTATTTCTCTGGCCATGGAGGACAGAGCCACTAACCTTCAGTCTCACCATTTCCTCGACCTTCAACACTGCATTGATTTATGAGTCATCTTCTCTTACCACTTATGTCACAGAGCCTCCTGGGTGGTGATTACTTTGTTTATAAAGACTGGGATAGTTCTGAGCCTGGTAGTAACCTAGCAGTTCCGGAAACCTGAGTACTGTGCTGCAAAGAGTTCTGAGCTTGGTTCCTGCAGTGATGCTCAGACAATGAAACTGCTCTCACTTCGCAGGGGGCTGGGTGAAGCCTGAGTCCCTTAGTCCCTGAGATCCAATTCACTTCTTTCTTGGCCTTCATCAAAGACTCTGTCTAGGACCCACTTACCCTTTTCCTCCCATACACTGTAGTGGAAAGTCTGAAAAAAATCTGAGCTGCAGTGGCTCCTTGATTTTAGACACTCTGGCCCCGATCCTAGTACAGGAATTCCAACCCAATAGGTCCCTCTCCAGATAGCACCATGCCGCAGCTTACCAGGGTGTGTGGGCTTCAAGGATGCCACATCCCTCTAAATCCTCATTCCTGAGTTTAAGATTCCTTGTGGGAGGTGGGGATTTCCTCAGAAAGGTCTGACAGTTTGGTGGCTGGTTCTTGGCTTGACTTGCTGAGGCTTGGGCTACCATTCCCCACACAAAGATCTGTGGCCAGAACCAGAAAGTCTCCCGTAATTTACTGTCTGATTTCTGTGGCTCTGGACTTTTCAGCTATTCTGTTCCCTTTCCAGTTCTCTCTGCTCTTTCTTTTGATCTTGTTCCCCTCATTCCTTTGTTACTCTCATGCTTTTCATTTGCAAAGTCTGACACAGAAAACATCTACTCTCTCATCCTGCTCAGCTTGAGTCCTTTTCTCACTAATGGTTGTGAATAGATGTCCTTTTGTGGTAGGGGATTAGGTGATTATCCTGAGGACCACCAATCAGACTTTCTCAGGGATTTAGATTTGAGCATGAGAATAGTGAATCATTCTTTCATAGATGATTGGACCAGTGATATTAAAACTCAGGACAGTGAATTGAATGAATGCCATTTCTCACTAGAGAAAGGAAGAAATGGAAGCTTTCATTTAGAAAGAGAATAAGATAAAGGATATAGAAGAAGACAGCAGAGAGTACAGAAAAATCCATTGGCTCCTACACCTAGCTTCAATCCTTGTATGAGAACCAAAATGCCTCCCCTGTCTTTTGAATAAGCATTCTGTATCACCCCCCACCCCTATGACAAGATTACAGAAGGCGCTCATGGAATTGAATGTCTCACTAATATTCTCTGTTAATAGAAACACTATGTTTCCAGTCATGTTCCTTCAGGCAGAAAATAGATGTTGAACAAATAAGATCTTACAATGGAGAATAGGAATGTAATAAGTTACACGTCTAATTTTATATCAGATACTTGGCGAGCGGCGTCAAAGGATATATTCTGAAGCTTAAAACATCTTCGTGAGTTGTTTATACTCTCTGTTCCTTTGGTTCTCCTAAGTCATATATAAACTTACCTTCACTCAGTGTCTACTACATTTAAAAGAGATGCATATGTGGAGTTTAGCCCTCTGATTTTATCTTGAAATGTCTAAATATGCTTCTTTAATTTTTTAATTTTGTAAGCAAAGTTTAAAAGAACTATAGAGAATATACTGGGAACTTGAAATCCAACACTGGTGATTCTAATTCCTGCTGTTCTGTCCTCCCAGAATGGATCTTTATCTCTTCCAGCCATCCTATGCTGTGGCCTCTGTTCAAAATTCCTCACTTCCTTGTGCTGCAACTGAAGCTGCCTCACCCCAGCCTGCCTTTGTGTCTCTGTGTATTACAACACTGCTCTTTCTCTGATAGGAAGTGTAGTGTAGGCCAACCATATAGGTTTCTCAGGGGATGTGAGGAAGAACAAGGGAGCTTGAAAAGAGAGAACCTTAGCAAAACATACTTGACAAGATGTCTCCAGAAGAGTTTTTCTAACTCCCAGTCCAACATAGTGTGTTCTGGTGTAGACTTTGGAAAAGGCATTAAAGCAGTGAACCACAGATAAGGAGAAATGGATGACTCTGAAGTTTTCATGTCTCCTATTCCTGACTCTGGCTGTTGCACAGGCTCTTATTTTGATCCCAAATTAAGATTTTTCTTTCCGAGGCTTGTCTAATAAAGTTAGGGTTGCTTTAAATCAATAAGTATTTTAGTATTTTGAGGAAAAGAAAGCAAAATTATATGGGACTGAGGACAAAATATTTAAAAGGAATCAGGACTTTCATGACAACTGATAAACCTGAGTAACTTCTTAAGTAATGTATTACAATTCAGGTTGGAAAACTACTTTTCTTCATCTGACACCAGCTGCCTCCAGTTTTCTGTTATGCTGCACTGAAATTTTGGCTTAACCAAATATTAGGAAATGACATAGATGTGCAAAACTTGGGAATATTTTATCACATATTATAGAAGTGTTAAATATTAAATCAGTGCTTATGCAATAGATAGGAAACTATGCTGCATAGTTTGATATGCATTAATAATTATTATTACTATTTTAATACTTTTGTAATTGGCAGCTGAAAATCAATTGCATGGTGCAGTATTCTGTTTTAGTAAACATTTAGAAGTCTCACCAAAATTTCTGGATTGATATTCTGTGGTAATTAGTTATGTATATAGCTTGATGCAATTGTAAATTATAGCTGTCCAAAGAATTTAATTTAGATAACAATTTTAAGGCCTTGGGGCTTGAACTCGACCTGGGCGCTGTCCCTGAGCTCTTTAGCTCAAGACTATAGCCTTACCCCTGGAGCCACAGTGCCACTTTCGGGTTTCTAGTGGTTAATTGGCGATAAGAGTCTCAAGGACTTTAATGCCCAGGCTGACATTGAACTGAGATCTTCAGATCTTAGTTTCCTGGGTAGCTAGGATTACAGGCATGAACCATTGCACCCAGCTTAATTTTCAAATTCTCATAACTCTCCCCAATCACTTGCTAACAAAGTTTCTAATGACAGGTGAAAAAAGAAAGAAATAATACGATTGTAAAATTAACTTCTTTAAGTCTTTGGCCCATTTTTTAATGGGATGGTTGTTACTTTGGAGATTAGTTTTGGAGTGATTCAAGTTTTTGAGTTGTTGATATATTTTAGATATGAGGCCTTTGTCCGTTGTTTGGTTGGTGAAGATCTTCTCCCACTCTGTAGGCTTCCTAATTAATTTACTAGCTATGTCCTTTGCCATACAAAAGCTCCGCAGTTTAATGCAGTCCCACTTATCCAGCCATTCTCAGATTTGTTGTGATTCTTGGTCCTTATTAAGAAAGTTTCTACCTGTGCCAAGGAGGCCTAGTGTATCTTCTATTCCTTCTTGTAAAGTTTTCAGTGTGTCAGCTTTTACCTCCAGGTCTTTGATCCATTTGGAGTTAATTCTAGTGCAAGGTGACAAAGAAGGATCCAACTTTAGTTTTCTGCAGGTGCTTAACCAGTTCTGCCAGCACCACTTGTTGAAGAGGCTGTCTTTCTTCCATTCTATATTTTTGGCTCCCTTGTCAAAGATTAGGTGGCCATAGGTCTGTGGTTTAGTATCTGGGTCCTCAGTCCTATTCCATTGGTCTTCAGGCCTGTTCTTGTGCCAGTACCAAGCTGTTTTGAGAATTATAGCTCTGTTAATAGAGTCTAAAGTTTGGAATTGAAATTCCTCCAGCGCTGTTATTTCTGCTAAGAAGTGTTTTTGCTATATGGGGTCTTTTATTATTCCATATGAAATTTTGGATTGCCTCTTCTATTTCTTTAAAGAATGGCATTGGGATATTGATGGGTATTGTGTTGAATTTGTAGATAGCCCTTGGCAAGATTGTCATTTTCACAATGTTGATTCTTCCAATCCAGGAGCATGGGAGGTTTTTCCATTTCCTCAGTTCTGCTTTAATTTCCTTTTTTAGGGTTTTAAAGTTTCCATCAAAAAGGTCCTTTACATTCTTAGTTAAGCTAATTCCTAAGTACTTTATTTTCTTTGAGGCTATTGTGAAAGGAGTTTCTTTCCTGATTATTGCCTCATTCCTCTCACTGTTGGCAGTTGATTTTTGAGGGTTGATTTTATAGCCTGCTCAATGGTTTCCCTCATTCGTCATAATCAGTAGAAACCTTGGGCTCTACTAGCAGAGATCTGCAATAGAGCAAAATCTTGATACATAAGGACATATAGTATGAAACTAATTGAAAGGACCTCCAGAATATTGAAACAAAAGCCATATAACGAATGATTGTTGTCCTTAATGTACTATGTTGTCTCTCATCTCCTTTGCTGTCCCTTGGTTATCTTATATTGTTACAGTATCTCACTTTGTTTTCTGATATATTGAATTTATTTGTATTTGGTTATTTGAAATTTGATAGGGAAGTGGGGAAAACCAAGACGGGTGGGGGGTGTGGGGGGGGAGGGTAATGGGTACCAAGACATGTGAAAGGGTATCAATGTATGTGAATTAATGCACCTTCTATCTGGCAAATATCATGTAACCCTTTTACTAATTACAATAAAAAAGGCTTAAAAAAAGAAAATTAATTTCTTATAGAGTTACTACCAGCTTAATATATACAATCAATTGACACCTATACAAAGAGATAAACATTTTATTGTTTGGTAAATATAAAATTCAGATCAATTTTTAAATAAGAACCTTACTACTCAGTGGTTTAAAATAGGTTGAAAACAATCAGATTACACAATGTCTGAAATGTATAATGGATTTGTTAGGGGGAAACTATTTGAAGAGGTTCCATCAGTTATTTTGAAAATAATCAAACTCTATTACTCCAACTATGTTTCTTGTATAAATCTCGAGAATAACAAGCTGAAATGCTACTGTAGGCAGTCATAAGTATAAGGTAACATTAATGATAATACATCAGTGATAATAAAGTAATATATTAAAGTAATTCACTATTGAAACCATTGAAGTCTTATTACTTTGTAGATGAGAAGACAAGAAGCAAAGACAAAAAAGTAGTACCAATTTTGATTTTACTATAAGTAATAGTCTAGTTATGATAAGGAGATGGACTGTTTTTTATACTAGATAGTTATTTCTATAATCAAAATACAACTTGCTACTCCTCCAGATCTGAAAAGTAAATTCACATTGACATAACTATAATGTACATTTCACTCTATTAATTTGCGTCTTCAATTTTTATAACTCATATTTTATAGCAATGCAGATTAATCCAGATGAGGAAAAAAACCTTAGAATCATACATAATAAGATTATGACAGAACTGTTTACCTGTGGGCTAGCAAGTTCTTAAAATCAATTCAGTAACAAAGTCATATTTTATATCATCTTGTATTTTGTAATATGATAGTGTCATGATAAAAACATTTCCATAATGCAAATAATGAGTCATTCCAGTGGCTGTTTTAGATCTGAAACCCTATAGGTGCTGGAAATATTTTTGATGTTATCTCTTTAAAGTCAATGACAATTAATATTCAAAGACTTTGTCTGAAATTGAAAGAGTAGGATGTTTATCAACATATAGTAGTGTTTGTTCATTTCATTGCATTTTATTATGAGTTTTCACAATTTGAAATCATAAATACAAAAACCCTTCAAATGGATTTCTGATGGTTCATTGTTTGTAGCATCTGTGGAAAATGTGTTGGCATGACATTCACAACTAACATGCTTTATTTAAAATTAAGTGGAAAAATAGTACTAATTATAAACATTGTCTATAATGGAGCTTTGTAGTTTACATAATTACATCTTATTAAAAAAGGAGGCAAACTTTGTCTGACTTCATCTGTGCATCCTAAAGGATCTAAGGGTCTTCTCTCAGGGCAACAGCTGTGAAGCTCTTTGCATGAGTTCAGTGTACTTCATTTGAATAGCCTACAGAGTTTAGTTTCTAAGGGCTGCCTCTTGCAAATCTGCCAGGGGAAGGATAATTTTGCTCTCTAAAATAATATGCAGAGCTGTCATCTTGTCCAGAAATTTTGCTTTACAAAGCTATGTTCACACCAGCATGGATGCCAGAAATCCCAGTTCAGATAAAAAGACATTTTGCAAAAAAAGTAATCAGTCATTCTCTAGTAGTTTTCCCCAAGAATTGTTCTCTACAATAACTAAGTGCATAAATAAAATAAGAGATATACAGTTAAGGAAATGATTTCTTTTATTGTTTCTATTTTTTGCATGAGGGAAAAACATTAAATAGCAAAAGAATAAATAGTAAGATAAGAATTGAAAAGACAGATTAAACAAATCTAAAAGTTCAGTTTCATATGAAGTTCTCAACAATATTTTCAATGAAAAGATACATCGTTTTTTCAAATAGTGTAAAATAGTACTTTAAATTAGAGATGAGGTTTACTTCACAGAATTAACTTAGACAGTTTGTGTAGCTGATACAAGATATGTTTGAAAGCAACTCTCATAATCTTTCTTTGGCTTAGACATTGTTGATTTTCAATCAAATTGAACTTTATCAATTAGATGATATTTGTTTACATTCAGCACCATCCATAGTACAGGATAAAATGGGCCATTGTATGATAGGTGTGTGTTATGTTTCTGTTAGGTAAACAACTCTAGAGGCTGCTGTGCTGGTATGTTTTTTAACATTGGTCCTTTTGTCTCTGCACCAGTGAGAGGAGTGTTCTTAAATAGATACATTTATCAAAGTGTTACTTAAAATATCAAAAAATATTTGATAACAGTTCTTGATTTTCAGTTGTATTTTAATAAATTATACTCAAAAGAGCCAATAAGAGAAAATGAAAAACAAATACAAAAGTAGGATCAAAGGCTCTAAAATAGATGACACAATTTGTACAAATTTGCTCTTTGCTTCTCTTGACGAAGCAAAAAACTGACGAGAATGAAGAAGTAAAATAATGCCTTTATAGTTTTTAAAGCTAATTTTGCAGAAGAGAATGCTGATGTATTTGCAAACAATCCATTCTTCAGGGATTAGAAAAACAGAAATTAACAAGGTAAAAGTCTCATACTCTTGGTAAAACTTCTTAATTCTTTTATAATATAACCTACTCTAGTGAACACTTAATACTTATAAAGTGCTAACAACACCTATGTGTCAGTGATGTTACCTCACTGCTAAAAGTCACATTTTAATGAGTCTGAAAATATATGATTGGGAGAATAATCCCTCATGTTAGGTAGTCATCTTTATAGTGTCTATTAATTGGCTTACAGGAAGAGAATGAAAGTTTGTATGGAGGACCAGCATTGGTACTGTATACTATTAATTTTTAAGATGTGTTTGGTCACCAAACAAAGACTGGATTCTCAGTAAATTGTGTGGAAATAGAAGCTCAAAAATTGATTCACAGTCTGAAATTAAGGGGAACACAAGAACAACTAAAATACAAATTATATATACATATATATGTATGTAAATACATTGTGTGTGTGTGTGTGTGTGTGTGTGTGTGTGTGTGTGTGTGTGTGTGTATCTGTGTTCCATAATGTTCTACTTCTCGTAAGAAACAAGTCTTACCAGTATCCACTCGTGATCTGCTTGGATTTTACTTCAATTTATTCAATATTATCTCTGGATTCAGTGACTGGATTTTTAGAATAGTTAAAATATTATCTCAGTCCACTAACTAATCAGACTAATTTTTAATTCAGGAATGGACTTATGAGCTTCAGTAGGACTACTAAGGCCTCCGCTTTCTAGTGATAAATAGAAGCAAGTTTGTATACTTTTATGTTTTAAGCTGTGCTGAAAAATTAAGAAGGGAATGCTTCTTTGATAGTTTAATCTTATGGCACAGTTTGGACCCTGTTTTTTTTTAACAGATTCAGTATTTAAGCAAAAACTTTTCATAAGTAATTGTGGCTTGTTGGTCTGGGAGAACAGGTGTTTGAATTCAAGGCTTTGAATTTGCATATCACTCTACTATTAGAGCTAACCCAGTACCTCCACTCCCTAATGTTTTTGCTTTAGTTGCTTTATTGATAGAGCTTGCCACATATTTTGTCTAAAGATGACCTTGGATTTCAATCTTCCTAACATATACCTTCTATATAGTTGTGAAACAGCACCAGGTGGCTTTTTTTATTGAGATGGCTACTCTGGCTTCAAACCATTATCTTGATGTCTGCTTTCTAATTGGCTGGAATTCCAGACCTTAGTCACTGTGTCTGGTCCCATGTATACGTTAACAATAAAAACCATGTTTTCCGGAGTCAATTTATTCATTTGTCTTAGAGGGTAAAGAGTGAGTCTCAGGTAATAGAAAGAGATTTATTATCAATAAATACATAATTATTTGGGGAGCTGAATTTTCTTTTAAATATTTTACTTAGAAAAATTAAATGAAAAAATAGAAACCACTTAGAAGTTTCATTTGGCCATTGTCAGTGTTGTCCTCTACAATTTGAAATGATGTCCAAGATTCATAAAGGAACTTTCCATAGAAAATTTGGTGTTTGAGCACATTTTTCATAAGGCATTGTGACAATGACCATAGGTACCCCTGAATGAATGAAGAGTTGAGGCTCACATAGGCTACTATCAAGTAAAACAAAAACAACAAACAAGGAGGTAACTTTTGTGGAAGCCAAACTGCACAATTCTAAATCTTGGTGCAAAGTCAGAGATGACCAAAGAACATTGCTACATCAGAATGACTCAGATGTGATTCATGACTCTGAATAATAATCACTGATCATCTTAAGAGGACTTATAAAAATTTCCAAGTTTGACTCCCCCCAGCAAAGCAAATAAATGATTATTAAGTTATATGTAATGTAAGGAAAGTTTAGCCAAAAGCCCTCTTGGAAATTTGATTCAGAATGCTTGCTTTCTAGAATCTACTTTTGTTTCATAAACCTGTTTTAGGATTTCAATATATCTATAGTGAAAATTAATTGGAAATGAAAATTAACATGACATCTAACATGCTGGAGGATTATTGCCTGAGCTTGTTCTGCTTGCTTATTTTCAGTTGCAGGTATAACTCCCTTTAAAATTGTTTTTTCTGTTTTATTTAAACTATTAGCATGTTTTTTAGATTTATAATAGAATTGGGATGATACATTTCTCATCCCGATACTTACCAAGTAAAAACACATCTGCTACAATCAAAACTGATTAAGTGGGGATGTGGAACAGTGTATACTATCTGAAGTACAGTGTCTTGTAGTGTAAAAGAGGAGTATGTAAATAAAATGTCACATATTTAACATGCTACGTGGGCCACATTCATTAGAAGCTCTGATCACTTTCATTCTTGCTATTACCAATTCCATGTATTATTTTAACTTAGGATAATACTTTAGTTTTACTTTTAATTCATATTTTATTTCCTATCAGAAATCTCACTTTCATACTGTCACATGTAATGTTCAGGTTATAAACAATGTGAAATCAGGATGTAATTTGCTTTTAAAATATTTGAGAATTATATGTTAGAAATTCTTATATGAGAGTGCTAAAACTTTGACAAATATTCCATAAATATTCTAATGTGTTTGTAAAACAAAACTTAAATAAAACTTTTTGCAAACCACAAATGATGTGGAGGTAGAAATAACTTGCTTTCACTTGGTAAGGTGATATATTTGAACAAATTGTGTTAATTAGTATTGCTTAATTTTTTGTGGCTATCATGATATTGTAAATCATGTACAGCTAAAAGAAATCAGTATAAAGTACTACTTTTTTTAACCCAAGTTAATTTGATTTTCTCACTCCCAACTAAAATTTAAATCTAATATGAATGAATGTATTCTATCATGGCAAATGATACATTGTTACCCTGGAGGTGACATGCTTTATTCTATTGAAAGTGTAATTTTTCCTAATAAACTTTCCTATCACCCCCTAAAATGTTATCATAACTCAATACATCCAATGGGCAAAACAGAATGTCTACATGACCTCATTTAATACCACAAAACCATTAGTAAAGTGCTGAATATCAGAAGTTATTATATTAGATGAATTTAATTATACTTGTACTAATACTTGTATCAGATGATTATGACTTACAGTCTGGGATTTTTGGATACTGCTTGAGTATACTCAGTATCCACATATGAAGATTATATAACAATATCAACTATTCAAGACAGAAAGCAACTATTAATAAGTGTCACAGCCACACTAGAGAATTCTGTCTTAAATCAGGCTTGTAATAAGTTAACTATTGTATGTTTTTATTTTCTATGAAAATGATCATGAAAATATTCCTCTTAATTTTTAATTAGATATGTTCGCTGACACTGACTCTTAAACTATATTGTCTTAGCATTTTCAAGGCTTTAATAAATGCTGTAGGTTGTTTAGTGCTGTTCTGTAGTAAAATATGATATTATGTAACTTTTAATTCATCAATATTACCTAAAAGCTATCTATTTGTATAAAATTAAATTTTGATTCCAGCAAACATTTTCCTCCTTGAATTTTTTAGTTTTTATAAAGTTTCACAGTTAAATAGGAATGACAGTTTATAAACTCCAACATGTTTCTTGATTGTTATAATTGGATCAATCATTTTATATCTTTGCTATAGGCAAAATAGGGACAAAAACACATTTTAATTGAGAACAGGTAAAAAGGAAAGGTAAAGAAGAAATGATTTGGAATTACATGTCAAAAAAATAAAACATAGCAACATTTATTGGCCATTTATTTTAGGTTTGGCATGGCACCTACATTAGCTCATCCACAACCAATAGATCCAGTTGCTAAATATCTGACACATGATTTGCAGAATGAAATTTGCATGTGTGGAAAGTAACATAATTTTCAAAGGAAGATCTAGAATCTAGATCTCAGGTCATCTTTTTTCCTAATATGCCAAGATTATACTTTTGCATTCTGTATTTTGCTACTTTGCAAGTTTCCTCATTTCTAATTTTTTTACCCATCTTTCTATGATCATTCTTTCATGTCCATGTAATTTCCCACACTGTGCTACTCTTCTTACTTAATTGCTTTGTGATTACCTACTAAGCTTAAATTTAATGGTCACTACTTTAAAAACACACATTCTTTCATACTTCTCTCACTGAAGGCATTCTTCATTATATCACCATCATTCTTATATGTGGTTTATTTTTTAGACTAGACTGAAGTCTCCAATTAGTCATTCATTCATTCATTCATTCATTCATTTATCTAATAAATGTTCGTGGTACACTGCCTTTTGCTTCTGCAGGCACAGTAAGGAAGCAAACAGATTTTGTGAGGCAACTGAATTTTAGTCAGGATAGAAAGACAATGAAAAATTAATCTAGAATGTATAAGATGATAAAGAATACAGGGAGAAATGAGGCTGGATAAGGAGAATTGGATAGTTAGTTTTGGAGAGTGTTATTTTATTTAGGGTAGTCCAGACCCGGATAGTCTTTTTTGATAAGAAACATTTCAGCAGAGACTTAAATAAAAAGTTAGGAACAGAGGCCCACAGTGAGAATTCCAGCCAGAGGGAAGAACAAGAAAAATGACATCAAGAATAAATACAGCTTTTGCAGGGCTTACAGAACCTAATTGTGTATTTCACACAGAACACATTAAAACTGGAAATGAAACAGATGACATGAAATAAATATTCCTTATCTGACTCCACCAGATCTCTTCCAGCCTTTATCTTACAGCTTTAAATGATCTGAAGCCATTGTGTTAAAACAGAAAATTCCATGATTTGAGGACTAGAAATTTTAGTTTTTCCTTCAGGCTCGCTGTCACACTTGTCTTTGGCCCTGGGTATGTCGATTTATACTTTCTGAGCTTTCCTCTAAGGAAAGAAAGCTGGACATCCGCACTTGCTTTCTGACTTTTATGCAGATGCACTCTAGGCAATTTGAAATTTAACTGTTCATTTAAATCACTCAGGGAGTAAATTTTTTGTATGTGTAAGTATCCTGATTACTCTGGATTCTAAAATAAGAACTAGGATTTGCTGCAGTGAGTACTAAACTCGAGAGGGAGCCATGGTTGTATTTATCACCAGGAAGCTACCTCCCTCAGATAATAAAAGAAGATTGAGAAAGGTCGTGATGGGAACAAGTAAGAAGCTAGAAATATATTGCCAAACTGGGCCATTCTCTGATCAATACTTGTGATCATCTGTCACAGGAGGAAGAAGATGGCTTGGAATGTTTCTAAGGAGAGCCATCACACACAGGAATGAACTGAGAGCATGCAATTCTAGTTCAGGTCTGTATTTCCTAGGAAGCAGAGTGAACTTTGGAGAGAGATACTGTCCTAGGGAGTTTTTCATTCTGATAGAAAACTAGAACAATTCTTTCTTTTTCCTCAGGTTCCTTTCTGTGTGAAGCTGCATGTGCTAATATCAATGCACCTCATGTCTCTTTTTACTCATTTATCATTCCAATTTTGAGAAGTAATTTTGATTTAAGAGAGGACTGTGATTTTTGATTTTAAAAAGACTCTTCTTCTTGGAAGTAAACTGCCTGTCAAAAGTATAATCTGCCTTATTCATGCTCCAAGTTTTACAAGAGCAGAACCTACCCTGTCAAGGCAATATTAAGAGAAGAAATGTTAAATAAAATTCAGCTTTGTTTGTGACTTAGGATTAACATTTGAATCAATCATAGAGAACTGTTTATTACACTTAAAATGACCAGAGGCGTCTCAGAATTATCAGATGAGTTACAAAAATGGTCTTTTTACTCCCCCCAAATGGAAAACCTCATCCAGTTTTCCCTGCCTCAAACCACATTTACATGGCCGAGGAAGACAGATGGGAAATTTGCTTTCCTTTGCTTCCTATGGATTTTTCTTTGTAAGAACACTGATTGTAATGAGCTTCACTACCATGTTTTCTATGAGTAACCATAAGAAATAGTGAAGAACAGTTCTAAAATAGATTTAAATACTAGAGAAAGAAAATTGGCAATCAGAAGCAATAAAATGAAGAGTTATATACAAAATTATTTGTTTGTTTTTTTATTGCCCATACTGTGGCTGGGGCTTAAATTTAGGGCCTGGGTATTGTTCTTCAACTTTTTTTGTTTAAGGCTGGCACTCTACTATTTGATCCATAGCCCTTCATCTAGCTTTTTGTGGGTCAGTGAAAGCTAAGGGTTTTATATTCTTTTCTGCATGAGTTGACTTAATCTTGTGATTTTTTAGAACTCTTCCTCCTGAGTAGCTAGGATTACAGGTATGAACTACTAGGTGCCTGGTTTATTTATTTTTTTTAGTGATACAATATTAAATTTTCTATAGAAACTATTGTGACTTGAAATTGATTACCTAAGTTTATATCGGCATACATATATGTATTCACATATATGTGTATATGTATATGTATGTATATGAACACATGTATATGTATACATATGTGTGTGTGTGTGTGTGTGTGTGTGTGTGTGTGTTTCATTGAGCAGAATCATAGCAACAACCTCCATTGTTCTCAATTTTATAGGCAAATATGTCCTTGAAGGTAATATATAACTAAGAAAGATCTAATTTATCCTGAGCTCAGGATCTTTTCCCAATGACAGGATCTCAAGCTTTACTAGGTTCCTGTAAGGCATATAATGAGAAGAAAAATGTCACTAACTACATTGCCTACGTATATAAGTTGTAAGGGACCGTGTATGGGAAATCATATGACTGTTTTTAATGTAACATGTTGTTTATATACTCAGTAATTCTTGAATGAAAGGCCCGCAGTAAGATACTTCTTGCTACTGATGCTTGTTTTCTGTACTTACAGTAAGTGATCACGAAATATTTTCAAATTTGCAAAAAATATTATACCTACTGGAATTTATTTTAATAAATAATAATTCTAAAGAAAAATTTTATTTGTGAACAAGCCAACCGGTTGTGAGTTTTAAAGATGACATTTCAGCAAATTACATACCAAAAAGACTTTATTTATATACAAGAGTAAAGTAGTATTTTAGAATAAAATTTAAAGTATAGTGCTATAATACTTTAGATATTTAAAAATACTAATGAAATGCTGAAGATGAGGATTTTAAAAATATTAATATTTCTTTTTTATTGTAAGGTATAGAGGGGTCATAGTTATATTCGCCAGATAGAAGGTGCATTACTTCTCACACATTGATACCTCTTCTTGTGCTTTTTTCCCCATTTCCCTCCTGCCACCCCATCCCATTCATCTTGTTTTCCTCCTTCCCCTTTCTATTTCAAATAAACAAATAAATGTATATACAATATACCAGGCAATAAAGTCAGATACTGTAACAAAATGAGATTAACCAAAGTGTAACAAAAGAGAAGAGAAATAGCACAGTACATAAAGAACAGCAATCACTGAAGATAAAGCTCTTGGTTCCATGTCCTGGAGATCTTTTCCTTTATCCTCATTCTATATGGCCTTATGTGTCTATGTTTTGAGCTATTGCTAGGAGAGTCCTAGGTTTGTACTAATTATTACAAATGAGGGAAACTATTGAGCCTATGTTCCTTTGGGTCTAGGCTACTTCATTTAATATGATTTTTTCTAAGTCTTCCCATTTCTTTACAAATGGGGCAATGTCATTCTTTCTGATGGCAGCATAGAATTCCATTGTGTATAAATACCACATCTTTGTGATCCAATCATTTACTGAGGGGCATCTGGGTCTGTTCCATATTTTTGCTATGGTAAATAGTGCTGCAATGAACATTGTTGTTCTAGTGGCTTTAGTATGTCCTTGTTTCTGCACATTTGGGTAAATGTCAAGTAATGGAATTGCTGGGTCATAGGGGAGCTCTATGTTATTCTTTTGAGGAACCGCCATACTGTTTTCCATAGTGGTTGAACAAGTTTACAATCCCACCAACAGTGTAGTAGTGATCCCTCTTGGCCACATCCCCTCCAGCATCTGTTGTTACTAGATATCTTGACCATGGCCATTCTAACTTGAGTGAGGTGGAATCTCAAAGTTGTTTTGATTTGCATTTCTTTTATGGCCAGAGATGTCAATCATTTCTTCATGTGTCTACTGGACATTCTTTTTTTTTTTTTTTTTTTTTTTTTTTGCCAGTCATGGGGACTGAACTCAGGGCCTGAGCACTGTCCTTGGGCTTCTCAAAGCTAGAACTCTACCACTTGAGCTACAACACCACTTCCAGCTTTTGTCCATGTATGTGGTACTAAGGAAATGAACTGGGTCTTCCTGCATGATAGACAAGCACTCTTACAACTAGGCCAAATTCCCAACCCATTCTTATTTCTTCTTGAGAGAAGTCTCTCTTTTAGTCTTTCGCCCATCGTTTAATGGGATGATTATTTCTTTGAAGATTTGTTTTGGAGAGATTTATTTTTTTTTAGGTGTAGATATATTTTAGATATGAGGTCTTTGTTGTATGGTTGGTGAAGATCTTCTCCCACTCTGTGGGCTTTCTATTTAGCTTGCTGGCTAAGGCTTTTGCCACATAGAAGCTCTGCAGTTTAATGCAGTCCCATTTGTCCAAACTTTCTTTAATTTGTTGTGTTTCTGGGTCTTTATTAAGAAAGTTTCGACTTATGCCAAGGAGACCTAGTATATCTCCTATTCCTTCTTGTAAAGTTTCCAGGGCATCTGATTTTACCTGGAAAAATTACCATTTGGAATTATTAAGTGCTTTTCTTTAGAGCTTTATTGAGCCATCTGTAACTTTCAGAGTTTTAATGATGAATCATCTAAGAAGAAAGATTTGTAAAGCACATTTCCAATAAAGTAGTTTGTAATTAAAATTAAAACATCAATAATTTGTGAGATGAAACTATTAAATATCTTCTATGAAGGGTTTCTCAAAGACAATTGAAGAGAAGTGCAGAATTCCAGTAAAAAGAAGAAGCTAATTTTGTCCAGCATGGCATATAAAGCATAAGGAATTTTAAAAAGTAGGGGAAACAAAACACATGTTTATTTTTCTACTAAAATAGTTATTAGGTTGGCATCAATATTATAATCTAATAAAATAGAAATTATAACTTATTTTTTCTTAAAATTAAAGAAAATGAAGAGCAATAAAGATTTCTGTTAAATGAGTGATCATTTTGTAATGTCCCAAATCAATAGGACACAGTGCTTATTCTTGATGATTTATGGTAAATCTATTGTTCCCTTAAGCCTTAGCATTTGGGGGGATCATCACCACTTCTTCTAAACTCCTACAGGGAAATTGTTGATACCTTCAGTAGAAGTAGAGTCCTTTCTACCTCTTCCTACATCTTCTAGCTCTTCCTGTCCCTATATCATCCTGCTGTTTATTTCCTCTGTTGCCTCTGTCTTAGGAGAATGCTTTTTGCAAAACACACCACATATATCAAAGACTGGAAATTGCCATATGCTTCAATTCATTCTAGCATGAAAAAAGAAAGAAGGAAGGAAGGAAGGAAAGGAGTGAGGGAGGGAGAAAGGAAGGAAGGAAGTAATGGAGGAAGGAGAGAAGAAAAGAAAGAAAACCATCTACATTTAATTTTCTCAAGCAATATCTCATTTTCTTCTGGTCAATGCTGAAAGAAGTATCGTTTATTAAAGTCTACATTATTGTAATTATTGATATAGGTAAAATTGATTATACGATTTTTTAAGAAATCTAATTTTATTGTTAACTGGAAGAAAAAATGTAAAATATAAGAAGTGGTTTCATAGTTTTCTCTTCAAGGTATTCTTTTAAAATAAAGATTTTTGAGAAGCCTTTCCCACCCCCCCCCATACCCCAGGCAACTGGAATGCTCCTTCTGCCTGCCCAGGGCTCAAACCTCTGGAGCCAAAATACCCCCAGGCGTTGTTTGCTGCACTTTCTCTCTACTATAGCAACTCTTTTCTGTGTTCTCTATATCAAGGTCCTCTTGCCAGCTTCTGATAGTAATCTTGTAGTTTAGCTGCAAAATTTGGTTACTGTTCTCTTCCATGCTCTTATTACTTAGGTCAGGATGCTTGTTTGATGATTTCAGTGCTGGGGTTACATAGACCTGGTGCCATTCTTTAAAAAAAATTATCTGATATAGTTTATAGCTGGAATGTCTAAGGCAATAAATACTTCACATTATCAGATCTCTTATAGAGGTGTTAAGCAAAAAATCTATAGAATTTAAAGCAAGAAAAATAGTGAGAGGTAGAGAAAGAGAGTGTGTGTGTGGAGAAGAAAGGAAGGAAGGAGGAAGGAGAAGACAGATATAGAGCCAACCACGATGGCCATGTCTGTAATCCTAGCTACTCAGGAGGCTGAGATCTGAGGATTGCAGTTCAAAGCCAGCCTGGCACTAAGTCCATGAGACTCTTATCTCCAATTAACCACCAGAAAATCAGAAGTGGTGCTGTGGTTTAAGGAGTAGGGCAGTAAGTAGCCTTGAACTGAAGAGCTCAGGAACAAAGCACAGGCCCAGGGGTAGGCCAGTAGCCTTGAGCTGAATGGCTCAAGGGCAGCATCCAGGCCCAGAGATCAAACCCCACATCTGGCAGAAAAAATTTAAAAGAAGACAGATATAGCAAGAGTCTACTTAGAGACAACTTTGATTGTAATTCAGCATTTAAACAAAGGTCTTTAGATGCTTTTAAGGCCAGAACTTCGAACTATAACCCATTATTGATTTTTCAAGGAATATCCTTTTTTTCATATTAGCTATATCAACTGGAGGATCCTCTGATTCATACTGGACTTCATAAGGACAGAACACACTTAATCCTAAACTTAAAGGACTATGTGGCAGTTTCTTCTCAGCTCTTGGGTTTGGACAAGCCAAAGGAAATTCTCAGGCCTTATAGGCTATTTGGACTACTACAATGATCAGTATTAGCTGTCATCCACCACAAAGTAGTACAGACTGAGAGCCCTCTGCACAATGACACCATTGCAGCATATACTAGAAGTCTCTGCACGCTACTGACACACATATATTCTGTTCCTTAGCAGTAGCATCAGCAGCAGCAGCAGCAACAGCAGCAACTGTCCCCATTCTCTCTGCCTTACAGCAGTCTAACTAAAGTAACTTTTTATGCCCTAATTCAAAAACTGACCTTTGACCAACCATAGTTAAAGAAGGCCCTGCCTGGGCCAGTAGTATTAAGGTGACACTCAATGTTACTGAAGGAAGTGCATGCATATATGTCATAGGTTACAAGAATATTCTCAACATGCTAAATCCCAGTTTTTCAGAAGTGCAATACTAAAGCCCTCTAGCACCATTATGATGAAATAGAGATACTGAATCTAATGGGCACCATCTTGGCCATGTGGTGGATGATGGGGTATTGGGTTTACCTGGGCCATTTTGTCTTCATGGTGGAGGCTGGGAAGTCCTGCCTCCCAGGTGATGGGTTTTCCTGAATTCCTAGAGCCAAGGAAGGGGACTTGAATAATAGATTACTCAACCTCCCAGTCCCAGTCTTGGGTCATGAACTCTCAAGCTCCTTGTGACCCTGCCTTCTTATCTGACTATATGTTAGTCTGGACAAGCTATTGTGCCATAACACCAAGCCACATGTCTCTGTGTCCATCTCCCATCCTCTGGCTCTTCTCTGGTCACCATGGCCTCCCAATTCAGCTCTCCATTGGAGCTGACCTGATTTCCTGGAATTGTTTGGGTTTTTTTTTTTCTTTCCACTCCAGCTCTCATGTCTCAGTTTTCTGAGAGTGTTAAGAATATTTGCAGGGATGCAGATATTTGGGACAAGACACCCTGTGCAGATGTCAGCCTTTTAATGAAGACTGATTCCATCTCTCAAATTGTGACTTTCCTGTTTTCCCTCAAACAATGGAGATAAATCTTTTGGGGAAAACTAAGATGCACACTGCAGCATAGCTATATATTAAACAACACGTTTTATGTTGTTATATATACTTTATACTTAAGCATAAGTTTGTTAGTATGAAGGATATGGATCACAATGCTTCAAGATTTTGATCCTAATCAGTACATTTGATAAAAGAAAGAAGATTAATCAGTTGAGTGGGCTTGAAAGAAAAAAAAACTTAGCAACTGTGGTTTTACATGAATAACAATATTCTAGTTATCAGTTTGAAAATGTTGATTTCCATGACCTTTATTCATTAGTTGTTATTTTTATGTGCTTATGGTTTAGTTATATGCTCATATTTGTATTATTTCTAACTTAATAAAGAAAATTCTTGAGGTGAAACCCCAGAAGGGAGGTTGTTTGGAATTAGCTAAACGTATTTTTAAAAAAAATTTCTCAATGCTGTATTGATTTTGACAGGTAGCATGTATTTTTTGTATTCTGTTTCAATGTACTTGGGAGTATTAAAAAATGAAAATAATCCATTTTCTTCTAATATTCTTAATCACCAGCTGGCTAAAACCTGTGAACTATAAGTTTCCAAGCAAAGATTACAGAGTAAAGAACCTTAATCCCCTCACCACATCCAGATTCTCATGAATTAATTCATTACTTCATAAATAAATTACATGCTCAAATCTCTTCCTAAAGTAATGTGCCATCATTCATATTTATCTCTTTGAGTTTCTGATTGGTAGTACAGATTTATTTAATTACGAATCTCCAATAGGAAATATTATTTTTACTATGAAGTAGAAATGAAACTCCAAATCTACATATGATCAACAAATCTCTCTTCTTTCTCTGTCTCTGTCTCTTCCATCAACTCCCAAACATGTGCAGGGACAGCTCTAAATTAAGAGATCCATAACATCAAATGCCAAAGATAACCAGAATGTTGACATGAAATTTATAACTATACTAACAAGAAAAAAAAACCTTAAGGAAATGACCCATCTGATGGCTCAGAGTCAAGTAGATACTGAATCAAAATAATGTTATATTGGCTTCTTAATAGAAGATGAGGATCTTCTGAGAACTCTAGAAGTGATAGAGGACATTCTATGCAAATGTGTCCTGAGTTGTTAAGAGATGGGAAAGTCCAGCTTCCTCTAGATAATTGAGTTCCTGGTTGTTTGCTTGCATACTTTGCTCTGCTTATTTATAACACTTTTTAGGATTAAGTGTCCTTATCTAATTTGCTCTTCTAAGTATAACTTTTTTTTGTTAAGTTTAGTTTTTAACACTGGTTATGTGGTTTTTGCCTTTAAAAGTTTTGTGTGTCATTCTATAATGTAGGGCTTTGAGACAGAAGTGGGCCTGCAGCCTCTGGCTTTCTAATGAAGACTCCCAATTTGACTTCTCAAAATATGGCTTCTCTGATTCTCACCAATTGAGTTCCCCTATAACAAAAGTCATAAAATCTGCAATGAGGGGGCCGGGAGTTTGGCCTAGTGGTTAAAGTGCTTGCCCAGCATGCATGAAGACCCGGGTTCGATTCCTCGATACCACATACATAGAAAAAAGCCGGAAATGGTGCTGAGGCTCAAGTGGTAGAGCTCTAGCCTTGAGAAAATTCCAAGGACAGTGCTCAGGCCCTGAGCTCAAGCCCAGGACTGGCAAAAAAAAAAAAAAAAAAAATCTGCAATGAGTAACTCAAGGCTAATTTTGTATTTGGTTCTACAAACTTGAATTTCAATCAATTACAGAAATTTAACTGACCAAATTTTATTAATTCACAAGCAATATCTGTAAACAGTATCATCATGATTCTAAAACATTATATAGTTTCCAAAATATATTTATTTTAATAACTCCTCTTTAATTCTCTACTAGGCTAATCCTACCATACCATATTCTATTATTTTTTTTTTTGCCAGTTATGGGCTTGAGCTCAGGGCCTGAGCACTGTCCTTGGACTTTCTCAAGGTCAGAGCTCTACCACTTGAGCCTCAGCACCACTTCAGGCTTTTTTCTATGAATGTGGTACTGAGGAATCGAACCTGGGTCTTCATGCATGCTAGGCAAGCACTTTAACCATTAGGCCAAACTCCCGGCTCCATATTCTATTATTTTATAACATTGCTACTTCTCTCAAACCTCTTTTTTATTGGAGGTGCTGGAATTTGAAGGCAGGACCTTTATTATTTTAGTTCTTTTCTTACAAAAAGTTTATTTTACTTTTGCCAGGCTCCGGCCTTGTATCCTAATCCTACAATGTATGCCTCACTACATAATTATTTATTGGTCTAAGATGTTCTCAAAGTATTTTTCTCTACCTCTGCTACCAATATAGCTGGGTTTATCAATATGTACCATCAAACCTGGTCTACTTTTTGACTCTGATTTTATTTGTTTTTAACTCACATCATCATAACTTTTTTTCATGATATTCTCAGCGCCTGTTGTCATTTATGAAACATTTCATAAAATCTATTTGTTGAAGTTTAATAAATCAAGACTGTGTATACAAATTGAGAAAATATATTACCTGCATCTATATTGATATTTTAGCACATACCATGTGCCAAATTCTGAGTAGTAGATCATACTTGTCACTTATTTTGATCTGTAAAAGGACAAATGAGCAATTTAACAATAATTTAACAAGTGATCTGAGGCATGACTGACTCTAGCAAATAAATAAGATTACCATTCCAAATTTCTGGTATTCAACAAATCTTTAAATAGCACGCTGTGGGTTAAAACTTGCACAAATAAATTCCTAAGTCAATTTCTAAACTCTTTCCCAGATATCACTTGTTATTAATGTCCATTTTGTTATACCATGATGTTTGTACAATGATTCTTCTGCCATATAAATCAAAGGAAATAGCATTTCTTATATTTCATTGTTAATCATAATATAAATCTTATTGATAATTTATCTGCAAGTAAAAGAGCATCACTGTCTAACAAAGCTAAACACCATGTGGTTTTAAAAATTAGAAATCAACATTTAAATCATTTTATTTTGATATATAATTATTTCTTTTATATTCCCTTTTGCATGAATGCAAGTTATTTACATACTATTTTTGGATGTTTTCATTTATTAATTTCTAATATTTACTCTTATTGTAAAGGTTATATACAGAGGGGTTACATTTATATAAGTTAGGTAATGTGACCATTACTTTTTAAATAGTGTATCTCCTTCCCTCACTTCATCCCAAAAGTCATATGGTAGCGCTAGTAGTTTTAGTGGCCTTGTTTGTGGTGTATAATCCAGGAGTAAGATTGCTGGGCCATAGGGGAGCTTTGTGTTTAGTCTTTCGAGGGACCTCCCTCCACATCGCTTTCCCGGGAGGTTGAACATGCTTACATTCTCACCCCAACAGTGTATTCCTCTTTAGGCACATCCCTGCTAGTGTCTGCAATTGTTAGTTTTCTTGATTATGGCCATTCTAACTAAGGTGTGGTGAAATCTCAATGATGTTTTGATTTGAATTTCTTTTGTGGTCAAAGATATTGAACATTTCTTCTCTGCTTGTCATTTTGGGTCTTAGTATTATTTTTTTTTTAAAAGAATTGCTTTGATTTGAAATTGACATACTCAATTTTTTAAAAAAAGCTATTTTCTAGAACTTTCTAGAAATTTTCTGCTAAACTTAAACTTGTACAAAAATGAAAGCCTTAGTTTGAAGTAAATGAAAATAAATCTGTCCAACAGGATGCTGTACATCATACATTGCCCATTCATTACTGTCTTTCTAACTACTGGTCTAAGAGAGATATATATGTAAGTGTATGAATCTGGCCCCCAAGGAGATAGCAAGCTTCTATTGGATTACAAATTGCCTGTGGAAATAATCAAACCATAGTAGAGATCTTAAATTTTCTAAGGTGGGTAAGGTAGAGGTTGTAACCTGATTTTCTAAATGAAGAAAAAATTCATTAGTTTATAATCCTATCATAAAGTTATAGTAGAACACTAACGTATGTGCCAGGCTAGTTTCTCTCTAGGGCCCACACAGTGAGCAGCACTGGTCTAAATAAATTACACACTGAAGAAATTCTCCACAGGCCTGCATGGACTCCATGTCCTCATGTCAGAGGTAGAAGGTTTTTCTCCCTCTGCTTTTAAATGTAGGAAAAGATGCTACTATATTGAGCAATGATCTTTGGAAAGCAGAAGTCTTATTAGAGTACTGACAGTACATTTAATGCTATATACAATACATGAAACTGTATATATTGTGTCACGTTTTCATATTAAAGCCTCTGAGAGTGTACCCTTGTTTATATTATTTTAAGGAAGTATTTATATGGAAATTAAGTATTAAAATAAGATTATAATAAACTATGGAAATAAAGGCATTAGCTTCTTCTCTCTGTTAATCACTATGGGTAACTCAGGAACTCAAAGAACATATTATCTATAAGCACTCCACTCGTGAGACCGCCGGTAGAAGCAGGCATACAGAGCAAGCAGCATAGGGTCTCAAATCTGTTGTGCATAAATACCACAAAAGAGGCCTGTGGATACCTGAATGCTTCATTTTCCAACTCAGAAACTGATGGATTAGTCCTGGAGCAGCAATGCATAGTGCAAAATCTTCAGGAGGCTTTCCAAGATATGTCAGCATGTGGACCACAGAAATAAAGGAACATAAATTACAAGCCTTCTTTTTTTCTGAAGGGGGTAGATTCTACAAAGAAATTTTGAATTTTTAAGAGCTAATTTAATTGGAAACATAGATTGCAAAAACTTAACGGTTTGTATTCCCCAAGTTGAGACAAACTAAGATACACACACACACACACACACACATAAAGTTCTCCCAATTAAATCAGCATTTCTTTTCTTTTCTTTTCTTTTTTTTCTTTTTTTTTTTTGCCAGTCCTGGGCTTAAGCTCAGGGCCAGAGAACTGTCCTTGGATTTTTCTCAAGGCTAGAACTCTACCACTTGAGCCTTAGCACCACTTCTGGCTTTTTCTAAGTATGTGGTACCAGGGAATCGAACCTGGGTCTTTGTGCATGCTAGGCAAGCACTCTACTGCTAGGCCAAACTCCAGGCCTAAATCAGCATTTCTAAGCAGTTCTTGACAAAAAAATGTCTTTTCATATATTTTTATTATAATTAATAGAAGGGTTACATGATATTTGCCAGATAGAAGGTGCATTAATTCACATACATTGATACCCTTTCACATGTCTTTGTCCCCATTTAAAAAATGTCTTTTAAGTTCTAGGAATACACTATTGTCAAACATATGTTTGGGAATTGCTAGCTCAATTCTTTTTCTTTTGTAATTTATTTGATCTTATATATAATAAAAGGCTTGTAATATATTTTATGCTTAACCTTCTGAATCATCTTTATAATAGTGTAACAGTAAATTTAAAATGGGAGGGAACATTTGCATTCACTTATAAGGTTCGTCACCTAACCTCTGTTGAATCATATTGAAAAGATTCCTTTTATTACCTGTTAGCAAAAAACAAGCATATATGTAGCTTGGAAGATTTACTTCCATAAAAATAGTTCCCTTACCTTCCTTTACTTATTAGTCTTATAACTGAAACTTTCAAAATGCAACCTCTGACATTGCTAATCTTATGCAAAAACTGCTGCCTTTTTTGTGAATCATTCTCTTAAATTAATAAGAGGTAGTTCAGTATTTCATTGTTGTTTGTAGAAAGACCACATTGACTTATGTTAAACAATTTCTCTTTTCACTAGGACAGAGAGCAATTAACTAGCTAACGTGTTGTGTTTTATATTATTGAAATTGAAAGAAAATATGTGACACAACCTTCTTTTTCTTTTCCAGAGCTGCTACATAATCAGGGAGAAAGAAAGCAATTGTTCCTTAGTGTTTGTCTATATAATGTAATACATTTGTCATTTCTTAGCTCCTCAGATTTCTATTATTTACAATCTCTTTGAGACATAAGAAAAAAGTTCCCATGCAAAGCTCATAATTTCTAATTAATCCCATAACAAGATTTCAAGATGGCCTTACAATGAGGCTGTTTTACAAAACAATAGTTTCTTATTCTCTACCTCACTTGGTGAATTATACTTTTGAGGTATTAAGAATAATTTTAATTATACACATTCTCAATTCTTTTAATATGCAACTGGTTTACCAAGTTCCATATTTGATAAACTTTTAACATCCATGAGAGTATAACTTTTATTTGTTCTGCATAGGATAAAATTAAATTTTTCCTTGCAAAGGTTGAGGTGTTGAACTTTAACCTCCAATATGAAATATTAAGAGGGGAGAAACAATCAGACTGCATTGTGTAGAAATGGGGACTCAGGTAGCTTACCGGGATTAGAGAAGTTTATCAGAGTAGAGATCCCATGACTGAATCTTAATGACTGTAACAAGATTGAGACAAGAACATACATCCATATATGGACGATCTCTCTACTTTGTTCATGATGATACCTACATCACCATGGAGACTCAATCAGAGAAGAAAAACACTGCTAGATACACTGCTCCACCACCTACCAAACCCTGAAACAAAATAATCCTCTTTTCTTTAAAATATACCTATGTGGCAGTGTTTTACTGATAATGCAATAGACCAATGAAACAATTACATGAACAGGTTGAAACTAAAGGTTCTCAGTTAATACGAAAGGCCAAATTTCCATCAATTTTATAATGTAAGTCTACAAATTTTCCTGGTAATGTGCTCTTTAATTAGAATAACAGAAAAATATGCATTTGTCACAAATTAAAATTAGTTTTAAAAGAAACATAGATCATTTGCAGCTACATTCCTGTCTCAAAATCATTAATAATGTTTTAGTGTTATCTTTTTTTACAATTTTAATGTCTGTTAAAAGCATAGAAAATTGAACATAAGTAATTAATAAAGGAGAATATTAGGACAAAAGCTTTTGCACATATAAAATCATTGTTGAAAATCAAAGGTTCTGTTTGAGAAGAATATAAAAGATAATACCTAAATATTTTTTAGAAAGTAGTCAAGATAATGTATGGCAAAGAGAATCAAGCACATTAAATTAAAATTGATTTGGGTTCAAACATTACAAATAAATAAATGTACTCATAGGCAGAACCTAATCATCAAATCACAATATTTAGCAATATTGTAAGAAAAATCTTTCAGAAAAATCTTATATTTCTGACTAAACTCTATTTCTTTATGTATAAAAAAGACTTTATTACCCAATTTAAATTTAGGATGGGTATAGTGTCTGAGTGAGAGGAATAATATGCTCCTCCCATTAAATTGTTTGCCTAAAGGAAAGAAACACAGATTCAAACAAGACATTTGTAATTCTTTTACCCTTTCACATCAGATCAGGAAATAAACACATATTATCCTGAGCCAGTATATGTGTCTTTGTTTCTAGAGTCAACTTTTAAATTCTTTCAAGTATTGTTCTGGAACCATATGATCTGAAAATAAAGAGAATTGTTCTTTTTCTCTGGGAATCTTCTTTTCCATTGACCATGTATCTTTCTTTAAAATTCTATTTTATTGTTGGGATAATGTTTTTTTATTTTTATTAAAGAATTTATTAACATTAAGTTTTACATCATATTTCAAATGTCATGTTTAACAAACAAGTATTCCGGTAGGGAATCTCTATATACAATCACTGGCACTTAGGTTTTAGAACATAATTAAAATTAAGCTGAGGGTTTGTATGTCATGGATACATATTAATCTACGTAATAAAACATTATGCCTATAGAATATATAGACCATCATAGATTTTTATGTCTATGTAGTTATATTTATATATCCAAGACCATAATGTTATGGCCCATAACATTGGGTACCCAAATATTGAGTCATTGTACTGTTTGGATCTAAAATCAACATATTAAGGATACCATGCACCTTTTGTTCCTTTGGTCTTGACTTACCTCACTCAACATGATTCGCTCTAGCTTCACCTACCCCCCAACCAATGCCATTAATTTATCTTTTCTGTTGGCTCTGTAGAATTCCATTGTGTGTGTGTGTGTGTGTGTGTGTGTGTGTGTGTGTGTGTGTGTCATATTTTTTGTATCCATTCATCTGCAGTGGGGCATCTGGGTTGTTTCCATCGCTGGGGTATTGTGAATAGTGCAGAGATAAACATAGTCTTGGGTTATGATTTTCAAGATAGATGCCCAGGAATGCTATGGCAGGATTGTAGGGAAGGTCTATTTTCAGTTCTTTAAGAAACCTCCACACTGCTTTCCAGAGTGGCTGAACTTGTTTATATTCCCACCAGCAGTGTAGTAGAGTTCCTTTTTCTCCACAACCCCCACCAGCATTTGTCATTGTCTGAGTTCAAAATCTTGGCCATTCTTGTTGGGGTAAGGTGATATCTTAGAGTTGTTTTTATTTGCATTTCCTTTATGACCATGGATGATGAGCATTTTTTCATTGGCTTTTCTGCCATTTTGACCTCTTCCTTTGATAAGTCTCTCCATGTAATTTTTAAGGAATAATGGGGAAATGCAAGGAGAGGAATAATTAACAGCTATAGTACTTTGAAACAAATTATCATTGGTTTACATTTTAAATAGAAGTATTTACTAAATCAAATTGTGACATGTATAGCAATATACTAATGATTACCATCAAAGTCGAAGAATGATGGACAGCAGCAAAAATCCTGTACTTGTTTGACCTTTCAAAATTCCATGTACACCCTTTCCAGGACCTCTTCAGGAGCTTCAGCATCTGTTTTGATAAACTGACATCATTTGATTTGAGCAAAGATAGTTTGAGAGAATCTCAACCTCTTCTTCTGCCTTTCATATTTCCTTGATACATAACCACACCAGGTAAATGTTTTATTCTCAAACTAATGTCTTAACATCTTGGGCTAGAATCTGTGAAATTCCTGTTAGGTCAGTTTAGCAAGAATTTTCTTCATTGACGAAGCTCTTCTTCATTGTTTTACTTCCACACAAAGTTTAAACACCCAATTTTCTATAAATCAACACTTCCTAATGTCTCTTCATTTTGCTCCTATGAGCCTAGTTCTAAATTATGCTTGCTTTTACTACTGTACTGTCAAGTTTTGATTTTCTTTAATTATAGGCAGAAAAATACACAAATAATTGACTTGATTTATCAAAATACATCAAAAGTATTTAGCTTCCATTATCATTAGAAATATAATGAAAATCTCACCTCACTTCAGAAGATAAAATGTATTTTCTCCAAGTTATCATTGAATTTTATGTTTATGGCACATTCAAATATATGTATCTATGTATCTCTCTATATAGATAGATATTAATATCTATTTATTGACATCTACCTTCTATATATCTATCCTTAGAAAACACCATGAATGACACATTCATCAGTCTTATGATAGTTCTGATCTTGTTGGAAATTTACCTTCACAGTCACACAGCTGAAAGGCAGAAAGAAGTTTGTTGATGAGTAAGCAACACCCTTATTATATGTAGATGGAAAGCAAAAATACAAAGGAAAAAACGTTGAACTAGGCATTGTATAGAATCACAATATTTATGGAGAAAATTTCCAAAACATAATAATTACAGCAATATAAAGAATTTTGGCAACATGAAGTAGAACCATGGGATAGAAGGTTAATCACAGAAAAGGTTCATAGGACTACATCAGAAAGCATTCTAACACTCATGGCATTAACTTAGGAAATGCAGGGCTCAAAAAAGTAAGAAAGAAAACTGAATGGGACAAAAACAATGAATATGAAATGATGATTTTCTAGTAAAGTATTCCCTAACGTGATTTCCATTGAATTTCACTTTATGAATCTTATGACGTATACTTATGAGTAGAGAAACTGTGGTAGAATTCTGAGAGAAAACTGTCACTGACTTGTTTTTACATGAGGATGGATAAGAGTTGAAGACTCTGATCAAAACAGAACTTCCCATTTTAAAGGGGAGAAGTGAAGAGGCATTTGAAGCAAGAAGGGCTCAAGAAGGGCTTTATTTGGTTTTGTTTTTAAAGGTTGCTAAATAAAAGAGCTCTTGGATTTTGATGTGAGTGACTTAGTAAATAGGGCCAAGTTAATAAAGCAGGATTGGGAAGGGGAATCTTTGGAGTTATTGACATTTGGAGCAAGTGTGGATGGGTTCTAATGAACTAGTAAAAATGTTCTGGTAGAAATCCAGACAATCCTTCCTTAATCATCAAGAGATATGAGACAAACTACCACTATATAATGGCCATAAAACCAGGGGAAACAGAGCACAGAGGTATTCTACTACAGTCTTAGACACTGGTTAAATCAAGCTGAGAGACTCTTATCTCATATTAACCAGCATCAAACCAGAAGGATAGGTGTGGCTCAAGTGGTAGAGCAACAGACTTGAGCAGTCATAGCTAAGGAAGAGCACCAGACAGTGAGTTCAAGCCTTAAAATTGGCACGAAAAGAAAAACACACAAAAATCTTTTGAGTCACTCATAATATATATAGACATTTCCTTAAGATATTGGTACATCACAAATTAAAATCTCAATTAAATTTGTTCAATGAGTACATGAAAATTTCATATTTTATCACATACATCAATTCTAATGACAATAAATTTTAATTTTCCTGTTTTACACTCAAAGTGGAAAAGACTTCTAACAGCAAAATTTTAAACACAGTAAATATCAGTTTGGTGTAGTAAATTACCAGAGGATATATCTGCAGCAAAACTGAAGAAGAATGAACACACTGCTAAGATATGATTCCCAGTGAGAATACTTACAAGAACCTAGAATGTGATGAGTTTCTGTTAAATGTTTTGGGACAAAGTAATAAAGGGGTAGAAATCTGCTCAAAAGTCATATTATATAAGAAGAAAATACATAATTTTCTTCTTTTTTACTGTTTGTATTTTTCTTTTATATTGTGAGGATAATGTATAGAGGGATTACAGTTATACTCATCAGGTAGTAGGTACATTACTTCTCATATATTGATACCCCTTCTCATGTTTTTGTCATTTCCTTACCACCACCCCCAGAAAATCATCTTGTTTTCCCCTTTTCCCTTCCTTATTTCAAATAAACAAATAAATGTATATATAATATACCAGGTAACAAAGTGAGATATAGTAACGGCATGAGAATAACCATAAAGGCAAAAAAAGAGAAGAGAAATAACACAGTATATTGAGAACAGCAGTCACACAAGATAAAGCTCTAGTTTCCATATCCTAGTCTCATCCTATATGATCTTATGTACCTAGGTTTTGAGCTATTGTAATCCTCTGCTAGTAGAGCCCTAAATTTGTACTAATTATTACAAATGAGGAAAACTATTGAGCCTATGTTCCTTTGAGTCTGGTTTACTTCACTTAATATAATCTTTTCCAAGTCTTTCTATTTCTACAAGATTATTTTTATTTTATTTAAATGATTTAAAATGTATTATCAAACATGTCTTTTTCTCAAGGGTTATTCCAATGTATAAACTTACAGTGGGATGAATAATTGGAGAAGGGAAGTCAGTCAGGCAGGCAGGTAGGGAGGGGAGAGAGGGAGAAGAGAATAAAGGAAGTGGAAAGGAAAAGGGAGGAGAGAGAAATAAGAGAGGACAGAGAGAAAGTAAAAAGTAGAAGGAAGGGAGGAGGGAACAAGACATAACATTTTTTAATACCTTGATAAAAATCTATATGTTAAGATTGACTCTAGATTAAAGTTTCTCTAGATTAAAGTTATTTTATTATCAATGTTTTAATAACATGCTGTCTGAAAAATAGCAAAGACATTAGCATTTGGTACATTTCTCATTTACAAAGTATTAGACATTTTTCAAGGAAAATTACATTTGGTTCTAGTATCTTTGAGTTGTATAATTATCAATATTACAGAGAGTTTGTCGACTTAATTTTTATTTGGACTGTATGACATTAACATAGCAAAATAATCTATGAAGAATAGATATATTTATGAGACACATACATATGAGTCATTAATTTAAAACTTTTTTCTTACAGACCAGTAGTTGAGGTAGCTCTCACCCTTAATCTCTGACACAGGAGAGGCAGAGATCCAAGGATTGAGGTTTGAAGTCAATCCAGACAAAATATTAGCAAATAGAAATATTGTAGAAGCTTAAAAATTTGAATATTCTAGCAAGGCACTGGTGGCATATGCCTGTAATCCTAGCTACTCAGGAGACTGAGGTCTGGGGATAGTGTTTGAAGCCTACCTGGACAGAAATGTCCTTGTGATACTCTTATCTCTTACTCTATTCAGAAATAAGAAGAGGCACTGTGGCTCAAGTGGTAGAGCATAAGCCTTGTGCATAAAGAGGCTCAGGGACATGATCAGGCACTGAGTTCAAGCCCCACAACTGATAAAACAAAATCGAGCATTCTATATTTAATAGTCAACAAAATTATATATAAGGGCAAGTACTTTTATTAGATTATATTTAAAATATGATTCTTCACTAACTGTTTTATTAATATATCTAAAACTTTCTGAACAAGGTACATAATTCTTTTTGAAAATAGAGGAAAGCATGTTGGGGAGGAAGGGACAAAAACATGAAAAGGGGTATCAATGTATGAGAAGTAATGCACCTACTATCTGGCAAATATAAACTGTAACCCCTTATACACCAAACAACCACAATATCCAAATATTAATAAAATAAATGTTAAAATTCAAAATATTTTTATTCTTTTCATATCTTCAAAGTTTAACTTAATTATGAGTAATTAAATTAACTTCCTACTAATTAAAATGCTTAAAAATTCCCTGTTATATTCAGTATTAGTCAAATGCATCTTATCTGACAAATTCAAATCTAAAACAAAGAGAAAATTCACAGATCCTTGTTTTCTGTTGCCTGATAACATTAAGAGTTAACATCTGAAGTAACAGTAAGCTGTGAGATGGCAGATTGTAATATGTCATTTTTTGTTGGCTTATTTCTATTCTTCATTTCTCTCTGTTTTACCCCCTCAGGCTAGTACCCCAATATGAGGCTTGTAACAATCTATATCTGTCACCTCAAGTGAATGAGAAACTTCTCAATATCTCCCTGACAGCAAGACTTTAACCATGTGGGAAGGTCTGGGACTAGCCCCTTGACTGGCACTTCAGAATGTCCTCATCAGCTTTGTGGTTATATCAAACCTAATAAAGAACTCAGTGTTCTAGCATGGTCTACTGGTCATATGGATTTATATTTTTTATTAAAAATTTAGAAAAATACATTTTACTAAGTATAATATGTAATTTTAATAGAATGAATATTAAATTTCTTTTGAATTCAACTTCATAATTTATCAACCCTTTCCTAATTTTTAAGTTTATAATATATAATAATTTCATTTATAATATATAAAATTTAACTTATATAATTTTGAAGATGACTGATACGCTTTAAGAATTGTATATGTTTATTTATAGACTTGTAATTTTATGTACTACTAAAATTAAATTTAAAAAGAGAATATGAGATATTTGGGGGAAGATGGCTTATATACCCTTGTTATTATTGCTCTGAATATTAATAGCTGTGTTTGTGAGAAACCCTCACTTACTTAGAAAATTGGTATTTACCGTCTTAAATACAAATGTTGTATACTGTGCTATGGAAATACAATATCCTATTTTTAATTCATTTCATGGGTTTATGCTGACATTTTGATATCTGTGTTAGTATATTCCTAACAAAAGACAGAAATCTGTTGTGAAGGAAATACCACGATGAAGACTATGGGTTTGGTTTCAGTGGCACTCTAATTTGACTCAAGCTTTCTAGGAATTGTTTTTAATGGACAAGAAGTTCCTTATACATGTTACATGCTTTCTATAGAGTCTAATGTGATAAGTTACTAAGAAGTGTCACCAAAAGAAAAAATATGCAGACATAAAAATATAAATATGAAGATATAAATTCAAATTAGTAAGTGAAATTATATAAATGTTATAAACAAAACTTTGTACACATTATTAATATCTAGTCACATTGCAGAAACACATTAAACAGCAGATATCTCTGCAGATCTAAGCTATGTAAATATATTAAAAATAAATTGATTTCTTACAAAACAACTAATTGTAACAATGATGTGAGTGGGAAAGTTAATGTGTTTATTAACAAAATAAACTCTTAGAGAACATCTGTATTTACTTACTTTCTTTTTAATTTTTATCATAATTTTTTATAATTTTTATTGTGATTAATAGAAGGGTTACATTATAATCACTAGATAGAAGGTGCATAACTTCACAAACATTGATACCCTTTCTCATGTCTATGTCCCCATTTCTGTTCCCCCACCTCCATCTCTCATCTTGTTTTTCTACCCATCCCTATCCTATTTCAAATAACCAGATAAACATATATACAATAGATCAGATAACAAGGTAAGATGCTCTAACAATATGAGATAACCAAGGGACAGCAAAAGAGATGAGAGATAACATAGTACATTAAGGACAACAACCACTCATTATATGACTTTTGTTTCTATATCCTGGAGGTCCTTTCATTTAGCGTCATACTATTTGGCCTTATGCATCTAGGTTTTTCTCTATTGTAAATCTCTGCTAGGAGAGCCCAAGATTTCTACTGATAATGACAAATGAGGGAAACAAGTGAGCCTATGTTTCTTTGAGTCTGGCTTACTTCACTTAGTATGATTTTTTTCTAAGTCTTTCCATTTCCTTACAAATGGTATGATACACTTCTTTCTGATGGCAGCATAGACTTCTATTATTATTTACCTATTTTCTATCTAAATATATATCCTGGAGAATATTCTACTACCAACTTAAGAACATAAATTTCTCTACTGTTGAATGAGTTCTTTATGTCTACTAGCTCTGTTTACATTTCTTGTTGATTTTCTTCCTGGATGAGATATCTATGGTTGATCACCAGGTATTGAATTATTTTGCTATTATCACAGTGTATTATACCTCTTCATTGAAATCTAATATTTGAATTAAATATGTAATTTAATGTCGTGTTAATCATTTTATGATTGTCTGTCTATATTTAAATATGTAATTTAATGTCATGTTAATCATTTTATGATTGTCTATATTTTTGTATGTTATTTCAGATATAAATATGAATAATTCTCTTTTTATTGTTGGGGTTATGTATAGAGGGATTACAGTTACATTCACCAGTTAGTGGATACTGTACATGTGAACACTGATACCCCTTCCTATATTTTTCTCCTACTTTTCCTCCCCCACCTCCTCCCAATCATCTTGTTTTTCCCCTTCCTCTCCCTATTTCAAAAATTCAAATTAACATAATATACCAGGCACCAAAATCAGATACAGTGCTACTTTTATTTCCTTGGAAAATATCTTCTTAACCCTTAACTAAAATAAGTCTTTTGTAGATATCCCATGATTGCTTCATGGTTTTATCCAGTAAACTACTTATATATTTTTATTACTAATCCTGCACATTCCCATTCAGAATAGGTCATGATAAAATTGGTCATTATTTCCTTCAATAATTAATTTGTTTTCTTTCTATTTTGTAGATCTTTTCTCTTTCTTCACTCTTGTTGACTTATTTTGTGATTTGATCGTTTTATGTGGTGCTATGCTTTAACTCCCTTTTTTTTGCCAGTCCTGAGACTTGAACTCAGGGCTTCAGCATTGTCTATGGACTTTCTCAAGGCTAGCACTCTACCACCTGACCACAGCACCACTTCTGGCTTTTTATGTTTATGTGTTACCGAGGAATCAAACCTAGGGTTTCCTGCATGCTAGGCAAGCACTCTACCACTAGGCCACGCTCCTATCCAATTCCTTCCTTTTAATGATTTCTAATCCAAACTTGCTGTGTAGTTAACGAAGAGCTTAAATAAACATCTTGCAGCTAAATAGTAGACTTTAAGCTGCTAATAATCTTAATTTGATGTTACATAAAGGTATCTCATTTCACTCTTTCCATTTTATAACTTTTACTGGAAACATGTGCCTTTCATATTCCTAATTTTTCATAAACTTCCATATTACTAATTACTAAGTTTTTTTTTCATATTACTAATTAGTTACCTTTTCTGAAATCCAGGACCTGACATGGCAGTCTGGCTCATGAATACTTCAACACTTATGCTGAGGAAATTCTACATCAAATGGAAGGACCACTTTCATAGCTTGTAAAATCTCAGTTTCTGTGTTGGGCAATCTTGCTCCTGTCACAACTGCTCCGGACTTCTACTGTCTGGAAGATGATTCTCAACATCACCTGTTATGACGAACTCTAGAAGATTCTGCTCACCCTGGAGCTATTACCACTGAAGAAATGAGGCTAGAAACTTCTCTAGTGCCTCACCCAAATCCCCATAACTGGTAGAATGACAAGCTTGCCATTGTTTCCTGGAGTTTGTGACTGTCACCTATTTGTAAGGCTGGAGATGGATAGAACTGGATATTGTGCTCTGTGGAGCTGTGATTGGCAGAATTACACCATGTGTAAAAGCTTGCCTTGGCCCTCTTCCAGATACATGAGCAGGCTATTTTCCACCATTTTGAGGTGTAACACCAGAAGGTGCCTAGAGAGTTCCAGAGAGGAACCATAGGAAGAACTGAAAAGGTAAATATTTGAAGGAGGATATGACAAGTATTGAGAAGGTGATAGAAGTGGAGTCTTAAGTAAAAAGCTCAGAGACAATGCCCAGGTCCTAGGTGCAAGCCCCGGGACCAGCACACACACACACACACACACACACACACACACACACACACACACACACATTTTGCATCCACAGGAAAAAGTTAATAGAAGGTGAGCTGCTGTGAAGAGCTCAAGGAAAATCTCAAATGAGAAAACACAAGCCATAATTACTAGAACAATTAGAAACACCAAAGGTTATGGATCCATGTGTGTCATCACTCTAACGTCTAGAGTTTTAACTAGCCACTGAATATTGGCATTCTAAGTTAAAGCCAGAAAGCTCTGCCTTGAGCAGCTACAGCAATAAGCCTCTGGCTCTGAAAGCTTGGAGACAGAAGCGTCTATTTTCAGAGATTAGAACTCTCATTCTGTCTGGAAGCTCAGCTGGCAGTCTTTGGAACACATTGCCATCAACAATAATGGAGCTGTTCCATGGTCATTCACAGCTTTTCTCCAAATAAAGCAAAAGAGGCCCAAGCCAGGTTTTTAGGACTTTGGGGAAAGGTTTCACTTACAACTTCTTTAAATACACCCCAGATCCTTCAGTGAGGTAATAGAGTGAATAGCATGGTCTAGAGCCATGGTGCCTGTGTTTGATTGTGAGGACTACAAACGGGTATTTGCGTATCCACAGAGACACATGGCTGTGGCTGCTGGGCATGGTTGAGGAGCAGGGTGCGAGCATGGGGATGGCGAAGCACATCAGTGACAGAGTTTGGGCTTGGCTGCGTGTGCGTGTATAACTGCAGAGTTCTGGGAGAGTGATACACAAGGTGGCGATATGGCCACTTCCCAGTATCTGCAGATACTTACTGGGTGAGGGGTGACATTTGGATCACGGTTGGCTGCATACAGGCAGAGCTGTGAGATCCACTGCGAATGTGCTGTTGGCAATGAAAACTAGAGGCAGCATCTAGGCCCAACTGGATATGATAAGGACATGGAGTGGATGCCAGGGTAGCTTACAGAGATGAAAAGAGGGAGAAACAGTCGCTCAGGAAGGGCAAAGGCCAAAGGGCTGCCGGTCTGTGGCTCCTTGGCTGCAGAAGCTGTAGGTGTCTACCGAACCATGAACGGTCGGGTTTTGTGGCTCATACCCACAGACAGCCACAATCTTTCTTTCATGTCCCTTGCTGTTGCCAGATTTGTAAATTCTGCTAGTTTCTCCAGGAATTCGAGTATGCTGGGCCTGAATACGATCCTTCAGGCAGGTACCCACTTGTTCTTCACCCAGTCCTACATTAGCCCCTGAACGGAAATTCAAAACTAGTTTTTTCTCCCTTCTGAGCAAATGCTATCAGCATGCAGATGCCATAATGAACCTACGGTTACTCTTGATTTTATGCAGCAATCCTGAATTTTTGTCCTCCTCCTCCTCCTCCTCCTCCTCTTTCTTCTTCTTCTTCTTCTTCTTCTTCTTCTTCTTCTTCTTCTTCTTCTTCTTCTTCTTCTTCTTCTTCTCTTCCTCTTCCTCTTCTTCTTCTTTCTTCTTCTTCTTCTTCTTCTTCTTCTTCTTCTTCTTCTTCTTCTTCTTCTTCTTCTTCCTCTTCTCTCTCTCTCTCTCTATATATATATATATATATTATTTTCTTAAATGATCTGCTGAGATCTCTGAAGCAGTTAATAAACACATGACTTTCTTAAAATTTTGATGGCAAGATGAAGGCTGTAATCTTCTATTTCACTATTTTGCAGGTGCCACTCCTTCCTATTATTATTATAATTATTATTATTAAATTATTATTAAAATCATAAAGTGTGTACATCTAAAGTTGTCAATACATTGGACACACTAGGATTAGGACTAGGCACAAAGTACATTGAATTGCAAGGACACACACATATATATATATATACATATATGGATATACACATGGAAACCATTATTTTTTTCAAATTCTAGCACTATATATTGGAAAGTCATTTTGATTTTCATTATAATTAATTTCTTAAAAAATAGGAAACCTCAGTTTTTTTCAAAATACTTTTAATTATTTTCTAGATATCTTTCTGATACATACTTAGAAAATAAGTTTTCTAGTATATTTAAATGTATGACAGAAAATGCAAATTTAATTCTTTTTCTAACTCATATGAATGATTGTTTATTTGTCAGCAGGATCTAAATAACACAGTTTTGAGCAGATTAGAATCTTTGCATTTTTAACTTTGGATTCATGATACAATAAAACAATCTTCTAAGCTATAATAAAAATTGAAATTAGAAGGGAGCTGATATGAACTTTTTTCTAAAACCATTATTCTATTTACAACAGAATTTAAATATTTTAAAAATTATTTAAAATCTAATTTTAAGCATAAATTGCAATCATGGAAGAAAATCATACCATGGAAATGTCTGTGTGTTTCGAACCTCTAGTTCTCAGTTGGATACCTTAGGTGGGTTCAAGTTCCTTTGCACATGGGATCGTTAGTTATATTTAATTTAATATTCTAATTAAGAAACTGAAATTTAATATCTTTTAGCTACACTCGAGAATATATTCTTAAGTTTAACAGCTTAGCATTATAATTATCCCTTAGGATAGGAAGATTCCAAAAGGATAATTATCGATCAAGAGAGTCCAAACTCTTTCAAATTCTTTTTAAGAAAAGATGAATGTAAGATTCAAGGATGAAACATAAGAATACAACAGTGATACTCACTAGATATTATGTGGGAAATGTCCTGGATATCTCATTGTTGGGGATGGGAGGGAAAGGCTGGGAGAGAATGATGAAAGGGGACACATAGTTCAAAAGGATTTTATGCACCATTGACTACTTGATTCATGTAACTGTAACACCTCTGTATATCAATTCCATAATAGCATAAAACATAATAACAATAAAAAGTAAAACAAAAGCCATATAATATCTTCCAGTATTTGAAGGAAAAAAAGAAGCAGGATGTCTACGTGATTCTGTTTCCAAAATAATCAGCCAAAAGCCAGGCTGGATTCATATTTAAAGTGGTAAAATGGGGAACCAACCAGATCAATGGACAGGAATCAAACTGTAGAATATTAATTAATTAATTAATTGATTCATTATATCACTACTACAAAAAGGAGGAAGAATACGGGATTATTTGTCTATTACTTTGCTTTAATTGAACATGCTTTACTCTCAAACAAGTATGATTTCTTCTTAAATATGTCATAGGAACAATAAAAATTAGCTGTGTGACAATAACAGACAATTTTTTTATTTAGAGAAAACAACCTGCACATACCATAATCTGTATTTATTATCATTTAATATTAGTATGTCTCTTTAAGAAAATAATGCCAAAAATCTGAACTCATGCCTTTTACTATAGTATCTTATAATAAGATGCAAAGGTCATGGGCCGGGAGTTTGGCCTAGTGGTAGAATACCTAGCTGGCATGCACAAAGACCCGGGTTCAATTCCTCAGTACCACATACATAGAAAAAAAAAAAAGCCAGAAGTGGTGCTGTGGCTCACATGGTAGAGCTCTAGCCTTGAGAAAGTCCAAGGACAGTGCTCAGGCCCTGAGCTCAAGCCCAGGACTGGCAAAAAAAAAAAAAAAAAAAAAAGTGCAAAGGTCAGTAATTGACATGAGGCTCCATATTCATGTGATGAATATTTGGTGGTAAAACAACACTGAAACAGCATTTATTCGTTAACAAAGAAAAATAACTGAAAGTAAATACTTAGGATCACTTTAATGAATTCAGCATCACACACATAACTGCATCAACCATATTGTAATTCTGTATTGACAGCTGCTCCTCATCTGTTTGGCAACAATTCAGAATGAAAGTTGTGTGTGTTTGTATATGTGTGTGTGTTCACACTTACATCAGATGTATTATGTTTTTCGAGAAAGTAGTATACTTAAACATTTTAATTCTTAATGTAGTTTAATTATGCTTTGATCAAATGAAGTCTTATGTGCCAAAATGAAGATATATATATATGTGTGTGTGTGTGTGTATATATATGTATATATATATATATATCATCAGTATTCACTTGCATATACTTACTTTGGAGTTTGTAACATATTTTCCTGGGGTACTGAATGAACCTTACCCAAAGTATTTAAAATAAAAAGAATACAATGGAAATTATGCAATTTGTATTTATTTGCTCATTTTTCATTTAGAGGTGATATAATTATATCCAATAATACATTAGAAATGTGTTTATTCATTCAATGACATAAAATTTAGTCATTTAGAAAATAGCACATCATGTAACCCAAGTCTTTTTGCCCACACCAATGGGTCTTAACATATACAAAGGAGAAAGGATTTGTTTTTATCAGGTGTAGATATTAGATAAAATAAAATAAATATGCTTCAACTAAGCACTCTAAATGACTTAAATCTCTCAGAGAGCTTTAAATGAGTCTGTTATCTCCAAATCATTATGGTGATATTCAAGTCCAAAATGATAGTATAATTTCATGCTGGGCGTTAGTATCTCATGTCTGTACTCTTGGCTACCCATGCAGCTGAGAACTGAAGACTATGGTTTGAAACCAGCATAGGCAGAGAAGTCTGTGAGGCTCTTATCACCAGTTGAAGAGGGAAAAGGCCAGAAGTGAAGCTGTGGATCAAGTGGTAGGAGAACTCTGAGCAAAGAAGGGCAGCAACAACACACAGAATCTGAATTCAAGCCCAGAGGAAGTACTTATAAATAAATAAAACCAAAAAAAGTGATAGTGTAATTTTCAGTAAATTAAATTTCCATAACAGAATACCAAAAATGCATTGCTCCGTTTACTTTCTAATGTTAAATAAATGTTTAATTAATAGATATCATTTTTAGCCATTTTAGATTTGTAAAATTAGTAAGAAAATTGTATTCTAATGGAAGTGTTTTGGCATGCAGCAGTCTATACCTTAATTAATTAATCTGATACTAATTATACTTTTTTCTTTGCCCTGTAACTTGAAGTTATTTATTCATTATTGTTATTGTAATGGTGATGTATATGCAGAGGTGTTATCATTATGTAAGTCATGTAATGAGTGCATTTCTTTTTGAACAGTATCATGCTTTCCCTTGTTTCTGACAGCTTTTCCCCTCCATATACAATTTGAATTTTATAGTTCCTTTCAATATAATGTCTAATTTCATTGCTGCATTTGTATCCCCTTTGCTCCACCATTTCTGTGCTCCCCCTATTATCCTCCACAAAACAGATAAACTTACAAACAGGATATAAGGTACAGAAAACTAAAACAGCAACAAAGAAAAAAAAAAAACACCGCAATTCTTGTTTCCATTGCTTTGAGTTCATTTCAATAAATACCATTTTTTCACTTTGATAAAGGTTATTTATTACAATACTGATATAATTCTTAAGTTATAAAGTTTATAAAGCCTGAAAATATTCAAAGAATGTATAAGAACTGATTAAGCCATTAATGGAAAAGTTTTAGCCCCTGGGAACAAAACCGACCTCAAAAGAACAGTTATTACTAAACTTAAGGTCCATTCCTAGGAACAGATTTACAGTTGAAGCTAAAAAAATACTTATACAGGAGAGGTAAAGCACAGAAATAGTCATGTAATACATTTATTACCCAAACTAATGAACTACTACCATCACTACATAACCAAGTTTTCTTAAATTTATAGTTTGGAAAGAGTAATTCTTAACCCTAGATACAAATGATAATCACTTGAGAATCTTGAAATTATTTTGAGGACTTTGGTTCTTATAGAACTTTGGTACAGAACGAAAGGCTGAATTTGCCCAGGCCCTCCTCCACATAATTTACATCAAGATCTCCACACATATCAAGATAGAAAACTACAGAAGTAACCTTTTCCCTGCTAAGCAAAGTCTGAAGAGAAAAAAAATATATAATAATGATACTTCCATTTAAATAAACCTACTACAACCAAATATTTAATATGTAGCCAAGAAAAGGGTGGAAAAAGAACCATTTGTGTAGGGTAAGGATTAAGAGGAAAGGTTGGTCAATACTGAATAATTAAACAAAAGTAGTTCTGGTGTGCTGCTGTACAATAGGATAACTAAAGGTAACAATAAAGAACTATACATTTCAAAAAGCCAGAAGGATTTTAAGTTTTATCACAGATGCTCAAGAAAATAGCTAGTTAACCTAATTTAAGCATACACAATGTATGCATCAAAACACTAAGCAGCAAAACAGTATAGTACTTTATTAATCTGTACCTTTTGCCATTACCAGTTAATTTTTTAAATTACATAATTAAAAAAAAAACTTGTTTGGCAATCTGAGGATTGAGATTCAAAGCCAGCCTGGATGGGAAAGTCCATGAGACTCTTACTTCCAATTAACCACCAGAAAGCTGTGGCTTAAGTGGTAGAGCACTAGGCTTGAGCAAAAAAGCTCACAAACAGTACCTAAGCCCTGAATTGAAGCCACAAGACCAGCACACACATTAAGCTTGATGAAGAAAGTTATCCCAGTCAACAAGCTTATTATTTTACAAATGCATTGTTTCAAGTAAGCTTATGTGAACATTCAATACAGGAGTATTCAGAACACTTAAAGCTTTGTTTTATGGTAAAGATAAAATCCAGGGACATGTATTGATGGGCTATACTTAGCTCACAGCATTATTCTTGACAATCTTTTGTTCTTAGGGAACTAGGATTTTGTGTGTACCAATTTTTGAGTGGTAATGGAGTTTGAACTCAAGGGTCTTTGCTTGCTAAGCAAGAAATGCACTACTTGATCCATGCCAGGAAAGAAGCTTTTAATTTTTTTGTCTGATACTGGTACTAAGTCAGCACCTGATACTTACACTCACTGGTTCTACCAACTAAACCATGCCTCCAACCCCATTTTTAATGAATTAAGAAAGACTTTTTCAGCCAGGCACGGTGGCTCATGCCTGTAATCCTAGCTACTCAGGAGGCTGATATCTGAGCATCAAGGTACAAAGTCAGACTGGTTACAAAAGGACCTGAGACTCTTATCTCCAATAAACCTTCAGAAAATGGGAAGTGATGGATTGGCTGAAGGGTAGGGTGGTAGCCTTGAGCTGAATAGCTCAGGGACAGCGCCCAGGCCTAGTTCAAGCCCTATGACCTACATTAAAAAAATAATAATTCTTTTTCTCCCCAGTATTAGGGATTCTACCAAAGACCTTTCCCATGCTAGACAAATTCTCCCATCCAAACAAGCAGGTTTAAAGGTTGTGAAAATCTTGTTCTAATGTGACTATTTGGGAAATTAGTACACCCAACTTAGTAATTGATTTCCATCTAATTACATCTTTTCATAAGAAAGCACTATACTTACCAACATATTTTCCTTCCTCTCCTCATAAGTAGGTAGGTCAATTACAAGACAGAAATTCCTTTAAAATCAATTTTGCTATTCACAGGACCTGAAAAATAACTGCTAGGTGTCTAGATCACTTAAGTAGAAAGAAAGGACTTAATATAATAAACTAGAGAAGGGAAGGATGGAAAGAGGAAGAAATAGAAAACTTATTTTTTAAAAAAAAGGTTTTATAAGGTCGGAGACCAGAACTCAAACTCTGTACCTGCCACTTTCACCCATTGCCTATCAGTCTACCAACTGGGCCATGCCTCACTTCCTATGAAGGACTTTTTTTTGATTTGGACAATTAACTTCATAAGCCACCAGATAAAGTATCAATGAGATCCAGAGAAGAGAGAATAAAGTGGACATTAAAGAAAATTTACTACAACTATGAGTACACACTTCCAAATTGTGTATATGATATTTCATTTGGGCTTAAGGGAAATGTCAAGTCTGTTAGTTTCAAACTTAACACAGTACAAATTGAGGAAACATTTATCATACCCTTACAGTAATGGTTAAGCATCCTGAAGTGTACCAGGTAACTTAAAATGTCAAATATTAATTTCCACAGAAGTATCTTAACTTTAAATCCTATTCAGAGGATGAGAGAAAAATTACTGAAATTTGAGCACTCGCACTTCAAGAGCCATTTTTGTCTTGAGACAACACACTAAGCCATGATCCAACAAGTTTTCTATTTGGTTTCATTATTTACCACTTAAAGAACTTAACAGAGACTAGTGCTTTAACAGCTTTCTTACTGAGATAAATATAACTTGAAGATCAAGTCTCAACAAATAATGTACAAAAATTTGTTAAGAGCTTACCAATCTGTCAATCATTTTAAAGAATTCATGTAACATATATAGCAATATATTTATATCCAGAAACTGTAGTAAGTAGACACATCATTTGTCAAGCTCTACCTGAAGACATGGCATTTTAAACAGAACCCTAAAAACTTAACTTACAAGTCATATGGTTTAACATTGTCTTACTGAAGCAGCAAATATTTTCTTTCTTACAGACAAGAACATACCAGTCTCACAAATCATATTATGCTTTAACACAAATAAATCCTCAAGGTCTTCTGTAGAATGCCAGAGGTCATGTAGTGTCCTTGATCTTTGTTTTTCTTTACCTAGAATTCTACAAATTCTGTATTTATCAATTAGTTTTTTTCAATAAACAGCCCTAGTCTTGCCCACTGATACAATTAAAATTTGACTTTCTCAGTTCTTAGTTCACAAGTTTATTATGAAAAACACTGCAGTGCTCTTGTGCAGTAACATCTTACAGGAAGGGGAAAACAGCTGTTCAAAACAACTCACGAGGTTCTGACAGTAACAAAGAACAACATGGGGTGGAGATTTGAGAAGGGAATAAACTTGAGTGCAGACAAATCATACAATTAAATTAAATGGTATTCCTGAAAATAAACAAAACAATTCCAAAACTCACAAGTAAAGGGAGAGGCTTGGTACTTATTTTTTAAAATGTTCATTAAGAATTAGTACACATCAAAATAACTCTTCTAGCATAGGATTACAATAGCTCAAACCCTAGATACATGAGGCCAAATAGGATGAGGCCAAATTAATGGACCTCCAGAACATGGAAACAAGAGCTTAATTATAAGTCACTGTTATTCTTTATATATTATGTTTTTCTCTCTTCTCTTGTGTTGTCCTTTGGTTAATCTCATGTTGGTACAGTATCCCACTTTGTTACCTGGTATATTATATGGATGTTTATTGTTTATTTGAAATAGGAGGGGAAAAATGAGGGGAAGGGTGGGGGAAGGGAAATGGGACAAAAACATAAGAAGGATACCAATGTATGAGAAGTAATGCACCCTTTATCTGGCAAATATAACTGTAACCCCTCTATACATTGAAATAAAAAAAATTATAAAAAATGTTCATTAAGCTCCAATGATTGTTTGCTGCTATCCTTACCTACAGTCATGCTGAGTAAAGCTATAGCTAAATGGAAATTAAACTGTATTCACAATGTGTTAATGATTACATTTTATTATCTGCATTCTCTCAGAGAAAGCAAAAGTAACTACAAATAGCGTTATTCCAGAAATGGGTTTCTTGACCAACAATGTCGCTTCAGCATGCAATGAACTGATTCATTCTAAAGTGATCACGGCTGTTGATGACAAGAAGCTTTGTATTTTTATATGGCACATCTTTTGGTCCATGTGAAAACAAGTTTTTTGAATGTTAACTATTTTCTGACACTTTGGAATTACTGTTGCTCTTCCCATTTCCATTAGGTCAATAGATGGTTCATGGCAATACTGTACACGTTTAAAATTTCATTACAAGAATTAGTCTGGAGTAGACGAGTCACATGTGGCTTGCCTCTGCGAGGTGCTGGACCAAGAAAGAATGTTTTAGAGTGTCATCAAACTCCCTGATTGCAGCTTGGTTATCACAATGATAACAATAGTTAGGAGCACTGAAAATCGTTACTACATTCCAGTCATGGCACCAGTTATATCCCTCCATCACCAACGGATGAGTTCTAGACACCAATGGGAGGTCACTGGCATGATTAAATGTCTCAGAAATACCCTGCTCAAATGTGTAACCAGCTCCTCGAGGAGCTATACCCCAACTACCATGATCTTCTGGATCTGACCACAGAAAGTCTTACCTTGGACTCTCATGGGGAAGTTCATGTAGGCAATCAAGTGCTCTGATGTGATCCGGTGTATCTATGGATGGTGAGAGACCACCTAGTAGACAGAAGATCTGCCCATCGACCAAGGCAGTGAGAGGAAGATAGTCCAAAAGATCTGTAAAGTATTTCCAAACATTTGCATTTCCATATTTCCTTAAACACTCATCATAGAAACCAAAAACTTGTGTGATTCCCTTGAAGAATGGTGATGCATCCACGGTAATGAACCTTAAGAGCTACAAGCAGTGTGACTGTTTCAACTGAAGAATATCCTCTGTCAACATAATCTCCCATAAACAAGTAATTTGTATCTGGTGATTTTCCACCAATTCTAAACAGTTCCATGAGATGGTGAAATTGCCCGTTGCACATCTCCACACACAGTGACTGGACATGGAACCTCTTGTACATTGGATTCTTTTGTCAGGATTTCTTTAGCTTTCTCACAGAGACTCTTCACCTAGAACTCAGACAGCTGCATGCACGCGTTCAGCTGTTCCATCCAATAGTCTAGCTACTGAGCCTTGGTGATCTCTCCTAGGAATATTCTTCTTTGATCTTACTGTGTGATTGTCTAGAGCCCTGTATAATTTACTATGTCCATATATATATATATATATACATTTGCCTTTTACCATGTAGTATGCTTAATTGTTCGTTGATAGATACATTCTAGCTGCAATGAATGAAGGAAACTATGAAACCTATATTTCTTCAGGTCTGGGTTACTTTGCTTTATATCATTTTTGTGTCATTTTTTTCCCAAGTCTTTTCACTTCTTTTGAATAGTATAATACTCATTCTAAGGTAACATAATTTATTGTATGTATGTATGTATGTATGTATGTATGTATGTATGTATGACATTTTCTTTATCTGTCACTGAGCTTCCTAGTGCTCTACACTTGAACCACAGCTCCACTTTCAACCTGCCTTCCTTCCATCTTTCTTTTCTTTCTCTCTTTCTCTCGTTCTCTTTCTTTCTTTTCTTTCTTTCCTTCTTGCTTGCTTGCTTGCTCGCTTCCTTGCTCGCTTCCTTGCTTGCTTCCTTGACTTCTTGCTTTCTTCAGAAAGAAATCTCAAAGAAAGGCACAAAATAAAATTAGGAACTTGATGAGACCATAGTATGATTAAAGGTTTATGAATGAGTTACAAGGTTTTATAAAATGAATGGACAAGATTTGTTTTTGTCAGGGGGTTAGATTTTCCTTAACGTATTTAAAACAATACATTTTTATTCTTGCTTTCTAGCATATTACTACATTAAAGACATCAGTTACAAAAACATTATTGATTCCTGACTCTAAAATAGAAGTTAATCTCTAAAGTGCATCCCCAACAAATGAGCTTTAGAGAGAGATAAGATTATTATGGGCCAAATGCCTGTCACCAGAGAGAGGAGTGCACCTCCTCCTCATGAAAACTAGAGCAATTAAATAGCAAGTTAGGCTATTGTATACTTTTGAACTTGATTTGACTATAATAGCATATTGCTAGGTATAAATATATATGTATATTTATATAGCTTTATACATGCCTGCATATGCTTATATAGATTTATGCATATTTTATATAGTTCATATATAGATTAAAATATAAAATTGTCCTTGTTCAAAAGCATTTCCAGAAATCTCTCTCATAGATATAATGAAGTCTGATTTAATCTTTTATGTTACTAAATTGTGTTGGAAGTTATTTCTGTATCTGTTAAATTTCTATATTCATGTGTTTTTGAATCAAGTAGCTGTTTTTTGTTTTCTGGATAGGCTTGTGCTGTTATTATAGGCTATTTTAGAATCAATTCAAACTCCAAGTCCTAATTAATGAATATTAGACTAACAGTAGGTTTAGAGATGAGCTCTTTAAGAGAATATGGAAAAGTGAAATCTTGTCAACCCAGTCTGTATATTATCAAGGGGATAGTTAGAAGATAGGAGGAATCAAAGTGCATAGGAATAGCCATGTGAACAATTCAAGGAAAGGGGTGGAGATGTGGAGAGATATCATGGGGAACAAAATTCTCCCAGCACCTTTTCTTCAGGTCTCAATTCACAGTTTTCAGAAAATTGAGTGCATTTTTCTATTTACTTATATTTTATTCATTCATTCATTATATTGGTTATTATCATCTCCAGATAATTGTACAATGGGGTTGTGATTTAGCAAATAAATTTATGAGCACATCTACATTGATTGATGTCACATTATTTTAAGCTTAATCTTTTCTTTGTTTTTAATTTAATTGTATTTTATTGTCTGGGTAATATACAGAGGGGTTATAGTTATATTCATCAGATCCTGGGTACATTAATTCTCAACATAGATACCATTTCTTATTTTCTCCCCCCTTTCCCTTTCCCACTTCCTCCCAATCATCTTATTTTCTCCCTTCCCTTCACTATTTCAAATAAACAAAGAAATGTATATACAGTATACCAGGTAACAAAGTCAGATATAGTAACCAGATGAGATTACCATAAAGGGAAAAAAAGAGAAAATAAATAACTCTTCAACTTTATCACTCATGTCTATTCTTCCCAGTTCTGCCCAACCTCTTCTTTTGTGGGTTTTATATTGGATTCTTGTGGGCATTTTTCCTCTTTCCTACTTTTCATTCCTTTATTCCTGTCCCCTTGATGTCACCCCATCCCTTTGATGGGTATCTGCTTCCTTTTAATTTTGTATTTTTAAGGATTTACAGTTTGTGATCTCCCATGAATCTGCCTTATTTTAGTACTTTTGTTTATACCAACCACTGGGTGGTATTTTGTATGATTATCTAGAAAATTTAATAGGAGGATTTTAGAAATGTGAAGATAACAAAAAGACATATTCAAACAAAGACACAACTTGTCCAATAGCTTCAAAATATGACAATGATAATAAAATTAATCTTATTATAACATTAGTTCATCTATGATTACAATGGACTATTTCTCAATCAAAACTATTAACTAGAATGAAATATTTATAAATGTAATTCATCACAACTGTAATATGCTTATGGCATCTGATATTATGGGTTTTCACTTGAAAATCTGAAAATTCCTGTTTTTAAGTGAAACTGTGATATTTATTGAAGAAAGTTGACCTTTCAAAATCTAAAAAAAAATTTTCAATAATAAACCAGATACTTTTCCTGGAAAAAGAAACATACTTCCTTTGATCTCATGAAATATTCAAAGTGATAATGAAGCATGCTTGCTTTCTTGTAAACTTGCTAAGATATCATTTTTCTGAACTTGACAGTGGTGAAATCTTTATCACACAGCATGAAACGTGTTATTTTGATACATTGACACTATATCAAAATTTATCTTTGCAAATTCAACTTAGTAACAAAAAACATTTCCCAAAGACCTTCGCAAATACAGTCAATGTAATTTTTTTTTGGGGGGGGTCGGTCGAGGGGTTTGAACTGTGCGCCTCGGTGCTGTCCCTGAGCACTTCAGTTCAAGGTTACCGCCCTACCCCTTGAGTCATAGCCTCACTCCCGGTTTTCTAGTGGTTAATTGCAGAGAGCGTTCTCATGGTCCTTAGTCCCCAGGCTGGTTTTGAACTGTGATACTCAGATCTCAGCCTCTGGAGTAGCTAGGATTACAGGTGTGGGCCACCAAACCCCACCCCATGTAATTTTTTTTTGTAAGTATTAGTTTCCAATGCTGATTTTTTTGTTAGTTGGTAAGAACAGACTGTTGAATGCATTGATGAGGATTTGTAATTTTTAAATAATCTCCAAAATATTTCTGGTATGAATATTCACATAGATTGAAAAGTATTCTTTAGGATTTGTGTACTCTACAATCTTCCTTCTCTTCCCCACTTTTAGCACTCTAATCTGTTGTTGTGGGCATATCATTTGACCTATTGGGGACAGAAGTGAAGAAAACTACCCACATGAACAATGCAGTAGACCTTCAATCTTGCTGTCTTTTCTTTCTCTTACCTACTACAACTTTAGAAGTATAAGAGTTGGAATGCAATGCTAGGAGGAACAAAGTAGAGCTCTCTCCATACAATAAATGGGATGGCAATAGGAAAGGGAAGAGGGGAAACAAGATAATTGGGGAGGGGGGGAAATGGAGACCAAAACTAGAGAAGGGGTATCAATGTGTGAGAAGTAGTGCACCTAATGTCTGGTGAATGTAACTATAACCCCTCTATACATTACCCCCACAATAAAAAAGAAAGGAATGGGGTGGCAATAATTATTTTCTTGTACTACAACCAAACAGCTAATGAATTCCAACATTTGTCTATTTTCTCTTCTTTCCATTAATCTGTTCTTGCTCATGTCCCTTGTTTCTATGGGAGATCAGAAGGTGTTAAGAGCATCCAGTTTCATTGCTTTAATCTCTTCTACACAGTCAATAACTGCAGCTTCAAGGATAATTTGCAATCAAAAGTAAGCTGCTAATCTCCCCGAGTAAACTATTTCAAAGTCTCCTAATAACACTTCTGACTTTCCTAGTGATTAATTGGAGATAAGATTCTCAGGTCCTTTTGTGCCTGGGCTGGCTTTGAACCTTGATCTTTAGTTCTCAGCCTCCTAAGTAGCTAGGATTACAGGCGTGAGCCATCGCACCCAGCATGAAAGTGGTTTTAAGTTGAATTGCATAAATATTAATTGAAGCAGTGATTTTTGTCATTTATTTACAAGATCAATCTCAGATATATTTTCCTGGATCAAATTATTACTTTAATTAAGATAACATATGATTATGTAAGGAGTTATGATAGAAGCATCTGAAGTGCTAGCTCTTATTTTTGTTTCATAATACCTAGAATAACTAGATCATAATGTGCTCAGTATGACTTAAGGTTTTGATATGTGTGGCTATCTATTAATAATGTGCAACTTATGCCAGAGGATAGACACTCACCTATATTTCATGTGTCTCTTTTCTGAACTATTAATGTTACCAAAATGAGGTCTACATAAATCCAAGTGACATAAAACATTTCAAATATTGGACAGTAATTTTAAAATTCTGGGACAATCTCCTTGAAATCGACTTGCAACAGATCATTTGTTCATTTATTTATAATAATTGAAAACATGAGACTTTGATGTTCAAAAATAAAATCCAATAGAAATTCTGAACTTTTGCCCCTCAAGCATCTGTCAAAGTTACCTAGGTTTCGTTTTCAGAAAGATAGATACCAGAGCTCCTTGCCCTGCAGGCACATTCTAGCTTATTTCATGCTTTTTCTTGTTCACAACCTACCTGGGTAATTTGAGCAAGGCCTGATTAAGCAATGCTTTCCATCAGTTTAATATAGTATCTTTTAATGAAGGTGGAAAACAATTACAGAGCTGTGATTAACACACTTTGACCTTTAGCTGAGGAATATAGGTGTTTAAATCCATGCAGAATGTCAGCCTTTAGTAAACGATACCTGCCGCTAGGGAATGCACTTTGGTGACAAGACATTAAAAAATGGTACAGCATGAAATATCCTAGCATTTATTCCTTGCAGAACAGATGGACTACAAAATATAAAACTGTCCTTGAGACAAGAGTCAGGATAAATTCTTGAGTATTCTTAAGAACCAAAATGATTGAATCCTATTCAATTATAACTCCCAAACTCCAAACTATTTTTTTTTGCAAAATCAAGAGAAATAAGGGGACCAAGACATGTGGAAGGGTATCAATGTATGTGAATTAATGCACCTTCTATCTGGCAAATATCATGTAACCCTTTTATTAAATACAATAAAAAATATTTAAAATAAATAAATAAATAAAATAAGCACAAGCGGAAGCTTAGTAGTTTGATTTTATATAGATAGTTTAGAAATGGAAAGTATCAGAGAAATTATTTTACAAAAAGTCACCATTTAATAGACACAAATTGGAAATTACATTTGGACGTCGAAGTGAAAAATTCTGAAAATTGTTGATTCATCCCTGCCAATGTTTAAAAGTGTTTACCAATATTTTCTAGACTCATATTTTTACCTGGAAGGTTTCTCACATTGTTGTTGTGGATTCTCCATAATAACATGAATGTGTAAGGAGAGATGCCTCACAGATCTACTCAGCTAAACTTTTGCAAGCTGAGGAGGGAAGATTCTTAAATTTCAGGCTGATCTGGGATATATAAGGATTACCTCTCTGAAAGCAAACCTCAAATCCAAATAATTCTCTTCACCATTGTATAGTATAATGATCCAATTATATTATATAATAATAGGTGATTTAAGGTATCATATATAATTCTTTTTGTTAACCTTACTTTTTGTTGTTGTTGTTGTAGGGCTTCAACTCTGGGCTTGGTCATTTTCCCTGAGCTCTTCAGCTTAAGGCTAGTGCTCTACCATTTGAGCCACAGTGCCACTTTCAGTTTTCTGGTGGTTAAAAGCCAGATGGGGCAAGAAAGACTGTGAGACTCTTATCATCAATTAATCACCAGGAAATCATAATTGATGCTGTGGCTTAAAGTGATAGAGTGCTAACTTTGAGTGAAAGAGCCCAGGTGAAAGCTCCCAGGATCTGAGTTCAAGCCCCAAGGACAACAAAACATACAAACATACACCATTTTCCTTATTCATTTATATTGTGTGATAATTCAGGTTAACCTTTGCTGTTTCTTGTAATATAGCCTCTTTCCCATAGTCCTGTAGTCGAACATTATATGGGAAGACTGGGGTATATACCTCTCAGGCCTGGACTCTCCATGCTTCTTCACATGCAATTTATTATAGGGTTCTCAAAATAGCAAGCCATTGCTGCCCTTTGGTTAACCTCATATTTTTACTATATCTGATTTCAATACCTGGTATATTGTATATATACTTATTTGTTTACTTGAAGTGAGAAAGGGAAGGAGGGAAAATAAGGTGCTTGGGAAAGGTGGGGAGAGGGAAATGGGGACAAATACATAAGTAGGGATATCAGTGTCTGAGAAGTAATACACCTCTGGCAAATGTAACTTTAACCCATCTATACATTACCTTGATAATAAAAAATAAAATGAAAAAAATAGTAAGACCAATAACAGCCACTTTCAAAGTTATGCATCCATTTATTTAGGTAATATGCAAAAATCAGAAACATGATCAGACCCAGATTTCTTAGTGAAGAAACAAATTCTTTCTAGGAACACTGGAACTTTACACTACACATTAACAGGAATAAATTATAGACATCTGTGTATCTGTCTCAAGCAAATAAAAGAAATTAAGGAGACAACATAAAATAGAAGGAAGAATATAGTTTTCAAGGGAAATGTATTGTGAATTGCAGAAATCCAAGTAAAATGTTCTTTTTTTAAATAACATTTGACATTTGAGTTTTTCCCGAAGCCCGAGGAATAGGCTGCATTATCTGCAAATTCATCACACTATGTACATTGTTTTCTAAATATTGGTCCATTTTCTGAGTGTCCTGTGTATATACATGATCCCAGATTCACCAATCAGAAACAGACATCTCCCCAATTTAAACTATGCAAGCCAAAACAGCAGTAGGGGGAAAAAAAGAAACAGGAGAGGATCACAAAGGCTCAATAGCTATGTGCATATGATCATATAAAATAATGATTATTGAAATGAACTGCAAGAAATTGACTTTTATGTTTACATATATATATATATAATATACCCACACATATACATACATATATACTTCCTTGGTCACTAATTTTGCTTTCTGTACTTTTTGCCTCATATATTAATTTATAGGTTTTGAGGAGGGTAAAGGGTTTCACAGAAATGGTGGGACAAAGGGTGAAGAAAGGCAGTGGGAATACTCACTTGACACTCCATTAAAAATGAACTATGCAACTTGTGGGGTAAGGGGGTCAGGAGAGAATATTGGAAGAAAATGAGAGAAGACGTGAGTTTTTCCAAAAAGCAATGCACTCATAACATCACTATGCAGCTGTAATTCTTTTGTACATCACCTTTATAATAACAATAACAAAGAAAAGCTACAGCAGTTCCAATAATGCTTTTAATGTAACAGTGAAGCTGAATGTGAAATGTCTATAATCTTTCTAATATATATGTCTTAACCTTAAGTCCATTATTTTGTAAATAAAAAAAGTTAGATTGGCTGACCTGTGGCTGAAGTGCTGAAAACATCCCACATAAAATATCTGTAAAAATTAAAGAATTAGTTGCAAATGATGGTTGCATAACACTTGAAATAACATTTGGTTTTCTGCTAAAGTTATTTCCCACAAGCACATTTTTCAAAATGAGAAGATACTAACATGCAAATCATTTCTTCATATTCCACTACCTATATATTTAAACTAATGTTTGGCATCCAGTCTATTCACTAGCAGAGACAGAAAATAATTATGAAATGGTTTAGATGTCAATTTAAAGATAATTAGTGTCTGGCATTTTAATTGACGTAACTAAGTAAAGATATGTTTATTTTGTGAATCAGATGACTATAATCCAGGAAGTGTTTGATAAAATTTTCTTTCATACACAGCATGTTCTAGGTTTTATCTTTGCTTCCTCCTGTAAAAGGCCAACTCTGACATTCACTAGTGAAATATACAGCAGACTGTGGTTGTTCAAATTACTTTTAGTCCCTTGCCCTGTTCTGTCCCCAATTTATCACTCTTAAGGCAATAGAATGTAGCAGTTAAGATTTGGAACCAATGAAACAAATTAGATAGGAAATAATTCAATTAAACACGGACAAAGGAGCTGCACAGATCTTCCAAGAAGGCTATGCCAGAAATATTAAGCATATGCAAAGATTCTGGTGTCTTATATCATTTTGGAAGTCAAATTCAACTGTCAGTAACAACTACCTGCCTATTAGAGTGGTAATAGCACTTTGGCTCAAATGACAACAAATGCTTCAAGAATATGGAAACATGGGCTGATTCAAAATGGCAAAGTCATTTTGGAAAACACTTGGAGGTATTTCTTAACATGACTCGACTATTGTCGTCTTCTTTGATGTTTATCCAGAAAAGTTAGGAAACATGCCTGAAAATATTGATTGTATATACAGTAATGAGAAAGGCTACAGTCAGCTAAGATGCCATTCTAAAAGTTAATAGATAAACATGCTGCATTATATACTGCTATAAAAGATTCTTATTCCATTGGAAATGAATGAATTCTCAAGTCATGAAAACACAAATGAAGCCATAAGTGTATACTGTTATGTGAAGAAGACTCATCAACATTACCTACTATAATATTCTTCCACTATTGCCTTCTATAAAGTAAATATTACAAGGATAGAGAAAAAAAGGATGAATACAAGAAGAGGTCCAGAAGAATAGATGAATAAGTCTAGATGAATAGATACTGGAAATGAATAGCATAGGGGATGTTTAGGGCATTTAAATTATTTCATAATAATATATTAGTAGATAAATGACATTATTCATTTATCACACCAACGAAACTCTGCGATGTGAAGAGGGAACCGTGATGGAGACTGCTGAGCTTAGTTAGTAAAAGATATCACTATTATTTTAGTTTTGACATCTGTAGCAGAGTAAAGAACAATGTTGGTGATAAGGAAAGCTTAGCATTCATGATAAAGAGAGAATATCATGGGTGAGCAGGACTGTCCTCCTCGCCTGTCTATTTTCTATGAATCTAAATGAAATCTGTTAATAATTCATATTTCAATATGTAGTTTGTTCTCCTTAACTATTTCAGGCGGTATGTCTCACCTTCCTCACCTAAAATAGAGGGGTGATATTTCCTGTTTGACACCCTCATCTAATAGAATAATAGAAAGTCTACCTTGTTATAGGTGATGAGAAAATCTCAGCTGTTGTTGTAGCCTCCGAGTGAAAATTTCTTCCCTAATGTTTTATCATTGTTTTTGATGGTTCCTTGTTTGATCTTCAGATGAAATGAAGTGGATGCACAGGTATTTTCTGAACTGTTCTTTGTCAAAACAACAGATGTTTAAATCTCAACTGAGATGGAGTAGAAAGGAATAAATATTTCTTCAAGGAGCAAAAAGTGAAGTATCATATTGCTATTGCAAGCTTAGTCCTGCCATAAAGAGCTACCACTGTACTAGTGAAATTATTCTCCTTAGTCATTTCTCCTTTTAAATAAAATCAAGATAAAAGCTCTTAAAATATTTAACATTTAAATATTACTTCTCAGTTATGATCATCAATTCTGCTTCCCTAAATTGCATTGCAAGTGTGTAAGTCTCCTCTTCAGCTTACCACATCATAAGAGCTCATCTAAGCTATTACTCTATTGCTATGGTTTTATAAACTATCATTCAATTTGTTAACCAGAAATTTCCATTCTTGTCTTTCTCAGAGCTGATTGTCCAACAAGGAAAAAAAAACTTTACTTTTTATTAGTCATGATATGTAATATATTAAGAATTATCTAAAATGCTTTATAGATAGTAATCCCTCACATATTGTATAAGGGTTACATAGGAAAGGATTATATTTCTGCTCTTAGATCTGGTGGTACAAGAGCATGTGTATTTATTCCTTCCTAAGTGTGATATGCCCCAAAATTAATGACTAATACATGAAAGGAATCTGTTTAATGGGGAACTGATCCTCAGTTGCAGTTTATTGGGAGGAATTTGAAAAACATTCAAAACGTACCAGTACCCAGTACTGAAATATATTCTCAATATTTTAACAAATTAAAAAAATCTTTTAAGAGTTGCCATTTTGTAAAGAATTCTTGACTGCATTCATCCCCTCTTCTCTTCATTTGTCTTCTCCTTGACAGAAAACCACCCCATCCAAGTAATCTTTTCAATAAAATTTAAAAAGAGAAATGTATAAATTATTAGATCAGCAAAATCAGAAGGAACAGAATATAATTTGGATGAAAAGCGTGAAGAAGACCTACAGAGCCATACACTGTGTTCCAGTGAGTGGTTCTCTGAATAACACATCCTGTCACTCAGTCACCATGCCTGGACTGGATGAGATCTGCAAGTTCCTGTACTTAGAGAGTGGACATCAGGAGAATGTTAGTTTAATCACTGTTAAGACAGAAAAAATATATTTTGTTACTCAGTTTTCTGATAATGCATTCTTGGCCTGTGATTTGCCACTAAAGACATACTCTCTTGCACTTTTTTCTTTAGTGTTTTTTTTTTTTCAGAATGTCTTGAGATTTATTTGTCCCAGGTAGGCTGACTTTAGCCTTTGTATCTGTAGTTGGAAGCATAGATATAAAAAAATCATTCTTGTTGGTTAAGATAGTGTCTAACTTTGGAAAAATAAATGGCTATATTTTTACAAAGGAGTTAACACTGTTTGAACAGGATACGTATTTTGTTCATAAAATATGTACTCCTATGCTGTTTTATTTGGACATTACCATTACATATATAAATTGGTTTTATAAATATTCACATTGTGTAATAGCCCCCTTTTTCACAATTTTAAATAATTTATTTGAATTTAAATGATTATCTCTTTATATATTCTTCCTAATTATGTAACATCATTTATATTAATGTATCAATATGACCTAGTTATAATAATATTAAATTTTCCTTCAGTGTATTCTCACTATGAATAAACATGTAAAACTGGAATATGACAAAAACATCATAATGTTTCCAGCTGTTCTCATGCAGTACTTATTAGATCACTTATAAAATTCTGGTGTTAGAGATAACTTTCCAAATTATTGAATAATTACCCCCAAATTCAAATTTTGATAATATATCATGTATGTAGGCACCATTTTTAGATATTTTAAATTTTTATCATGGTTCTAGCATTTCATATATGCATTCATTGACAGGTTTCTTGGCAATCATGCCCTAAATTATAAGTTGTATAATAATATACCTTGAAAATCATTTTTAAAATGCTTTCAATTTTGGCTTAGGTTGACAGAAAAATGAGCTGGACTGAAAGTACTTACCTTTCCTCTGGACGGCCATATCTTAGAACTGTCCTTGCTGCCAACCCCACTGAATCATCTTCCATCCCATTCCCGTGAATTAATACACCCATTCATTCTCCAAAACAGCCCGAGACAACTGAGACTAACAGAAGACAGATGCCTTTGAAGCTCTGAAACTCCTCAGTCTAAATAGCACTGAGCACCTTCCTCTCCATCTTAACTTGCTTCCATCTGCACCCCATGCCTTCACTTTTTCTGCCTAGTAGATGAAGAGACTTGAGTTTTCATGGGGGTGGGGGGAGCAGGCAGAGGCATTTCCCCATTCAGCCAAGCTGAAGGAAACTTGGCTGTTTTTTTTTTGCCAGACTTTCCACCAAATAAAGCCTGTTGAACTCTCACGTTCCATCCGTTCTGCTCTTTGTCTTTTCTTACATAGTTCACTGCTTCAATGCAAGTACCCATCATGAACTGAAAAACAGATGATGACTACATGTGTTGTTTTTCCTAAAGGGGGAAGACACATAGGCAAGAAAAGATAGGCTTTTCCTCATGTCATTGCAGAAAGCAAGCGTGGTGGCATTTCCTGTCTAACACAATCCCTTACATTCCAGATCTTTATGATTGGAGACAGATTTGAGGACATAAACAATAATTATGAAAATGACTATAATATGTCTCAACCAATATCAGTTTTGAGTGCATGTGCAATATTTCCCTTGCGCAGCCATTCAAGGTATCAACTGAAATGAATGAATTTGGAAGTGAAACATTCTCTCTCTGTCTCTCAGTCTGTCTGTCTGTCTGTCTGTCTGTCTGTCTGTCTGTCTGACTGTCTGTCTCTCCCTCTCTCTCTTTCTCTCTCCTCTCCTTTTCTACTCTTGCTTACCCTTGCTCTCCTCTCTCTCGCTCATTGTAGCTCTCTTGCCCTTTTTCTCTTGCTCTCTCTCTCCCTAGTACATCAGGGATATTTTCTACAGTGATTGCTCTGTAAGGAGGAAAAGACTTTTGCAGCTTATGAGATCTTAATTGCATCAAGAGATAGATAAGGAATGATGCATGCCTTCAACTATGGGTTCATAACCTTAGAACAGACAGGTGTTTGGGCAGTTTTGATTGGGATTCCTTCCCTCAGCAAACACATTTGATGTTCATTCATTGTCTTTTGGCTGCAGATACTCACAACCATCTGTTAGGATGGCAGGTTGCTGGTTTACACGCTGCTGATCCTGTTCCACTAGGAAATGGGTGCCAGGGAAATACAATTTGGTTGGGTTGCATTGTGACTTGTGCACTGCAGTTGCTATAAGCACCTAGTCTTCTGTGACAAGTGTATCTTATTGGTGAGGGAACCCTTTATTTCTTTCCTCAGGAGAAAGGATATAATTAGCTTAACACAGCATGGAGGCTCTGGCTTTTTTTCTAAAGATGCTATTTGTACTTTATGACATTACTGACAATTCAATTGTCCTTTAACAGAGACTTTGAATGTGCATTAGGTATTTTTTCCAGTAATTTTCTGATTTTACATATTATCATACTTTTGCATTACTGTTAGCTTGCAGAATCCTTCCTAAAAAACCTTAGAGCTGCATTAATACTTCAGTTAAACTTTAGAACTTTTCCTGAATATGTAAACATGCTTAGTCATTGTTTAAAAGATGAACCAAACTATGTAGAGATTTAACTGAGGAACTCAGTCTCATTGCTGCATTTGTGACAGGTTACCTTTCTGCAGATCAAAAGTACAAAATGTACTTTTTCTCACATAACAGTAAATTTGTGGACTGTCCATTAATTTAAGAAGTACTGTCTTTAAAAATAATAATTTACAGGGTAGTAAGAACTTACTCAGAGTCTGTTTAACAATGTAAATGCTGGTGGCTCATATCTATGAAGCTGACTACATCAGGCTAAACTGTCTTATTAGCAGTTAAAAGCCAACCCAGGAACACTATTCCAAGAGACTCCTATCTCAAAAACACCAGTGAAAAACAAGTGGTTGTGTGGCTCAAGTGTTAGAGAGTTAGCTGTGAGCAAAAATAGCTGACTGAGCACATGAGGCCCTGAGTTCTGAATCCCCATTGTATGCATTTTTTTCAAGCAAAGAATCATGCTGTCAATTTTCAAGTCTGATTATCCAAAAACATTATCAAGTAGAAATATCACAGTCTGAGAACAGCTCCAGGTAAAGAGCATGTCCCCTATTTGAAAAATAACTAAAGCAAAATGGGATGAAAGTGTGACTCAAGTAGTAGAGCAGTTGCATAACGAGCACATAGCTCAGAGTTCAAACCCAAGTTTCAGCAAACATATATACATACACATTTACATGGGCATCTAATAAGTAGCAGTAATTATGAAGTCACTCCTTACAGTATTATCTATTAGTTTCTGACATTACAAATGTAGCAAAGGATAATCAAAGATCTCCAATATACCTAGGTATACACTAATTATGATCATAAATATCCTTCCTTACTTATAAATACATTATAGAACTCGACAAATCTGAATAGGTTCAAAAGTGTCAAGCAACTCCTCACAGTTAAAAAACTGTGTAAGAAGCGGGGCACAGCGGCCCATGCTTATAATCCTAGCTACTCAGCAGGCTGAGATCTGAGGATCGTGATTCAAAGCCAGCCTGGGCATTAAAATGTCTGTAAGACTCTTATCTCAAATTAATCAACAGAAAACGGGAAGTGGCACTGTGGCTCGAGTGATAGCGCGGTAGCCTTGCGTTGAAGAGCTCAGGGACAGCACCTAGGCCCAGAGTTAAAGTCCCACGACCAACAAAAAACCAAGATCAAACAAAAAACTGTGTAAGGCACTAGGCATGATCCATTAAAGCCAAGATAAAAAAAAAAGGCAATGATTAAATCTTCAATTTTAATTCCAGATGCTTATTCACCAGTGTCCATTTAACAAGAAGCAAATAGAAGTGACCATGAGCTCCAACCGTCTCCACAGCTATCTACCAGTTCCCCGCAGCTGCTATAGGAATCCAAGTGTGACTGCCAGATTTCCAGACAAATATCTTCATTAATGATCAACAAGGGATCTGACTTCAAAACTTTACAAAGGCGAAATGAGAGTTGCAAGGTGTGTGGGCATTCTGGTGCATTCCCGTTGAAACAGTCCCAAGCAATCAGCTTGTGTGATGATTTACCTAAGTGCAATCTAATTCATTTTTTACTACTCTTATGACTCCAAGGCTTCCCCTGCAAATAATTTTAAACACGTTACTACAACAGCAGCAATCTAAAAACTTATCAAACGTTTCCAGGAAGAAAAAATTGTGAAAAGAGCAGATCCATTTAATGTCTGTTTACTTCTTTGAAATCTTTCCAGTCTTACATATAATACGATTTTATTTTATTCATATATTTTTATTGTAATTAATATAAGGGGTTACATGATATTTGCCAGATAGGAGGTCCATTAATTCACATACATTGATACCCATTTTCAAACTTCCTCCCTTTATTCCTGAAGGAAAAATGAAAACATTCTATTAAGTTCTTCCAGAAGTTAGGAGTGAAATATATCCAAGAAATGTTTTATAGTTTGATCACATAGCATAGGGAGATTTATATACATTGAAGAGGGATATTAGGCATTTAATTACTATAGCCAAACAAGATTCATGGTTTGTAGGAGAAGTTTACACAGGAAATTGGAGGTTGGGAATTCATTGGGTTGTAATGACTCAGGATGCAATTATTTTCAAGCAGGATTTTTTATGCAAAAAGGTCATGTCAAAATAACTCTGGAGAGTGCGATCTGGTATAAAAATTGAAATGGAAATGTGAGTTGGTAGCATTGAAAAAGTCATAAAAATTTAAATATTTCTGGAGGTATTCAGAGTAATAACTGTCACCTGGTTTTCCACTACATGTAGATATGTGTGTGTGTATATATATAATTTAATCATTTATTTGGCAACATCTCTAAATATTTCTTATGCTTGTCATATATTCAAGCTATGGTAAAGATACAGGAATTTTTCATACTTAATTGTTTGTGTGTACAGTTTTTGTTTATTTATTTATTCTATTCATGCTATGTCCTGAATGTTGAATTTATTTAATTTACGGGAAGGATTTATACAAAGATCAATGAGATAAAATAAAAACTATTCATTTTATAGAAAAATAAGTCATTTTATTGGAGTACTGTATAAATTTCACAAAGTAAATGTATTAATTACATCAACTCAATCTTCTAGTAAGGAGACAGGTGAAGATCAGTAGGGTTTGTACCATTTTAGAGTTGTGAGAATAATCTTTCTTGTGTCTCCATTCTGTATTTATGACAGCATCTGATGGTTTGCTGGCATTGCTAGGTGTTCTCTGACATCAGTTCAGTATCTCAATCCCTTTCTTTATCTTCACTTGATAAACTACTTTTGTGTATATGTTACTTTTTCTTTTCTTTTTGTAAGGATGCATGGTCTGAAATAGATATGCAAAGTAATTCTGTGTCATTTTGTCACTATTTATACTCAATTATTCTATTTCTGAATGAAAGTCACATTTTGAGGTAATGAGTATTAGTATGCTAGTATGTGATGTGTGTTTGTATGTGGCAGGATGAGTGCATGTGTGTAGGTGTGTGTGTGTAAGTACATTTACTGTACCTGGTCCTTGAATTCAGGGTCAGTCACTGTTCCTTGGCTTTTTCTCTCAAGGGTATTATTCTATCACTTTAACCACACCTCTACTTCTAACTTTCTGGTGGTTAAAATATATAGATCTCAACTGCTTTGTTGCCCAGACTGGCTTGAGCCATGATTCTCCTGAATAACTACAATTAGAGGTATAAGTCAGTGGTGACCAGCTCAATATAGAAATTTCTGAGAGATAATTCAATCCATAATAAAAGCTGATAATATCACATTATTATCATGATAACAACATTATTTCAATGTTTTGTAGCATAGAAAAAGAGTGGAATAACTGCTAGGCAAAGTAAGAAAGACCACTCAGAAAAGAAATAATTAAGGAGGTACTGAATCATGAATGTACAATTGCCAGACTACTGAGAAAGATCACAAGAATTCCAGGTGGTAGAAACAGCATGTGAACTTTTACAGAGGTGTTAAAAAAGACACTTCTTCATGAATCAATGACAAATTTAGAGCCCTTGTGAACAAAACTAGATGATAGATGAACACAGAATGGAAAAGAAAAACTGGTGAATCATAATGGATGTAATTATGGGGTACACTAACAGCTATATTCAGAGCATGCAGTTTAGCACTAAAATGAACATGTTGATTGAGAAGTCTTGGATGTCCCTCTTCATTTATTTATTCATTAAATTAATTATTCTATATATGTCTGTTTAGACTCGAAAACCAATTCAAGATTCTCGACTGAAATTGGTCAAGAAAATACTGATTTCAGTTGCATAGGGATAATATAAACAAAGCCAACCCAGATGCCCCTCAGTTGATGAGTGGATCAACAAGATGTGGTATATACACAATGGAATTCTATGCTGCTGTCAAAAAAGAACGACATCGCCCCATTTTTAAGGAAATGGAAAGACTTAGAAAAAATATTAAGTGAAGTAAGCAGAACCCAAAGGAACATAGGCTCAATGGTTTCCCTCATTTGTCATAATCAGTAGAAACCTTGGTCTCTCCTAGCAGAGATTTACAATAGAACAAAACCTAGATACATAAGGCCATATAGTATGAGGCTAAATGAAAGGACCTCCAGGATATAGAAACAAAAGCCATAGAATGAGTGATTGTTGTCCTTAAGGTACTATGTTATCTCTCATCTCTTTTGCTGTCCCTTGGTCATCTCAGATTGTTACAGTATTTCACCTTGTTATCTGATATATTGTATATATGCCTATTTGGTAATTTAAAATCAGACAGGGAAGGGGGAAAACAAGATGAGAGGTGGGGGTGGGAGGAGGGAAAGGGTATCAATGTTTGTGAAGTAATGCAGCTTCTATCTGGTGAATATAATATAATCCTTCTATTAGTTACAGTAAAAATCTATGTGAAAAATACAAAAAAAGCATAAGAGAAAACATGAATTGACATAACATGCTCAGGTCTGTTGGGCTATTTAAAATAGGATCATAAGGTAGAAAGAAAAATTAAGCAAGGTGGATATCACATTTGTGTATTGTGTTTATATAATTTTATTATTAAATATTTGTATGAAGAACTTACAACTCTGTAAGTCGGGTTATGAATTCAATATATCTTGACTGACATCACTATTTTCACCAGGTAAATTTAGAATTCTTAATGTGAAGAATTTTCAAAACAATATGAAGACAAAAAAAGTCTCTAGATGTTTACCACACAGGAAAAACCAACATAATGACTTTCAGACATTGTAAGGGCATTAACAAAGCAAATAACCCTATGTTAGACTTCCATTGACATTAAGTCTGTGAACTGGAAACTATTGGAATAAGCATATAATAACAATAATCAAAGAATCTTTGACCAAATATACCAGTGGGGTGGCAGCAATATGACCAGATTCTGTACTGTACTGGATATGTTTTTGAGCAGATTGAAAAGTTCATGGTTGGATTAAACATCTGATGTGGAAGTAAAAAGATCAGGACCCAGTGTCCTAAATCAGGAAAAAAATCAGGACCTGGTGTCCAGTAGGATTCATTTCTCTAAAGGCACTTGGAAAATACCTGGCTACAGCTTTTTTGTCTCAGAAGGTTTTTCATTACATTGGCTGCCTTTCAGATGAGTGCTAGGGATCCTGCCATGGCCTCTTGGTGCCAGCAGTGATAAATACTACTACATGTTCCACGTGGATCTCAGAGAACAATTAGCAATGCCAGCAAACCATCAGATGCTGACATAAATAGAGATCAGAGACACAACAAAGATTATTCTCACAATGCTACAAAGGTACATGGTCCTTCTTCATCAGTCCCAGGAGTGGTGGCTCTTAGCAGTTCTGAATTCAAAGGAACAAATATTAGAAACTATAAAACCTTTACTGCTAGGCTACTTTCTTTAAAACTTGCTGGAATATTCAACTAATAAGGAAAATTACAGTTCATAGAAAGAAATGCAGCAAGGAGAAGAAATAATTGGTAGATTTTTTTCTACATTTCTCCCTCTAAAGGACAGTGTCACAGCCCTTTTCTTTCTACTTGGCCTATGTGCAATATCCTATATGGTCATGACACCAGCTGTCTTTTTAAGTTATAGATTTCCTGTGTTTTCCCATTATTTTTTCTGATAACTTCTACTTGCCTTCACAGGTTCCTGTGGATTATAACTTCAATTAGAGCATTAGCATATGAATTATGTACCAGATTAATTTTTCATAAAGAGCTAAAATTAAGACATCTATGACTCATCAGGTCCTTTCCCTTAGTAATGAAAGTTTACACATAAGGTTATTGTTATACCATATATCGCTTAAAATCAATCAAATGCAGTCATATTAAATGTCCAATAAAACAATTTAACCATATGTTGCTATATGTAGCTATATGTCTGTATATGTAACTATTTTGTTTCTATCTCAGGTACATTTGCAAGTGACATAGAAGTAAATTAGATAAAAAACACATAGAATAACCAAAACAGAATTATTTACACAATTTGATTTCAAAATATATGTAAATCTTTCAAAAGTTATACTTTGCTGTTGAACAATACAAATATATTACTTTCTTTTATGAAGAAGCTCTTCCCTTTTTAGATAATTTTCTTGTTTTCATGAACAAACAAGAACATTCTTTATAATATATTCAGTACTTGGTTTCTAATTTATAAGAACTCTAATCCAAGCTTGCACTTGGCTGGAATAATTGGTGAAACTCTTTGAAACCATCCTCAAAATGTTGGTTAAGATTCCAAACACTGAATAAAAATGCAAAGCAACACAATGTTGTGCAGGCATGAAAACAGCTTTGTTCTATAAGGTGGAACAAGCCTTCAAGGCTCAGAAGCCAGGCATTTCTACTATGATTTAGGATATGAACCAATTCATAAAATGTAACAAACTGTAAAGTAATAAACATTAATCTAAAGAAAAAATGCACAAATACAGAAAATAAGAAGAAATACGTAATAGGCTAAAATCTAAAATTTTTTACTATAAAGCTTAAGAATATTCTATGTGGGTCTTTCTATATTCTATGCAATTTTGTCCTCAGAAAGTCTAATCCAATGAATGTTAATATTGATTAATAACTGCAATACATCTCTTAAAATACAAAAATTTATTAGATACACCTTAGGCACATAGTTTCTCTCAAAACGAGTGCTATAATTCCAGTACTTAGCACTAGATTCCTATTCTGCAGTTGTTTTATGTATTTATTGTAGACATTCCAATGACTGTGTGACATTAATCATTAACAGACCTGTTGACAAGCTGATTATGGTCAGTTTTCTCATACGAATATTATTAAGGCAAAAATATATTACTCTTCAAAACTCCAAACTGTAAGCTGAATCCGGGGATTCATGTATGCAATCATGCCTAATCAGGAGTCTGAGATCTGAGGATAGAAGTCTGAAGTTAGTCTTGGCAGGAAAGTCTCTGAGACTTTTTTTTTTAATCTCCAAGTAACTATCAAAAAGCCAGAAGTATTCAGGCGCCAGAGGCTCACCCCTGTAATCCTATCTACTGAGGAGCCTGAGATCTGAGGATAGCAGTTCAAATCTAGCCTAGGCACGAAAGTCTGTGACTCATCTCCAATTAACCACCAGAAAACTGGAAGTGCCACTGTGGTTCAAGCACTAGAGTGCAAGTTTTGAGCTGAAGATTAGCTCAAGGACAATGCCCAGGCCCAGAGTTCAAGCCTCAAGAAAGACAAAAGAAACAAAAATCCAGAAGTGGAGCTTTCACTCAAGTGATAAAATGTTAGCCTTGACAAAAATTGTAAATTAACTATACGACTTAAGGGTGTAGGGTCGGCAGTGAAAAGCTGGGAGAAAGAGAGGGAAGGGGTGATACTGTGCAAAGAGAAATGTACTGATTACCTGATTTATGTAATTGTAACCTCTGTACAACACCTTTGCAATAAAAATAACAACAGCAACAACAACAAAAATAGACACGGACATACCATTTTAGAAGTGCTGATTTCAAGCCCCAGGACTTGCACCAAGAAAAAAATTAAAAACCTGTCAAATTCTTAATATTTGATAGTGTACTATATTGTTACTTCTATATTTCTGGATTAAGAAACATAAGTATAAGTTCTGCCGAAAGGAAACTCCACACAGTTCAGGAGAAGAGGGTTTAGTGTGTGAGGAGAGAGCAGACCTCCTGCCGCCCAAGATGGAGTTGGGAAGAGCAAGAGAGCTTATGGTGGGAAGTGAGAGATTATATAGGGGGAGGGGTGTGGCCACAGAAATGGATGTGATCTCAGAGGATGGGGAAATCTCTCATACTGGGGGCCCTCCCACTACCCCAAGGCATGCCACTTGCCAGGGTTACAGGTGCTGGGAGGGGATTTCCGGGGTGCAGGGGGAGAGAGTCAAGTGAAGATTCCATAGGGACCTAACAATAAAGAAATTATTTAATAGTGTAGATTTCTTTATGGTAGTGAATGCAAAACAAAGAATGGATAGCCAAGAAATCACCGACATCCACTATGCAAATTAGTGCAATGCCAGTTTTACTGAAGATGAATTCAAGTAGAATTGTGTGTCTACAATATTGGCAAATCATTTACATATAATTATTAAATTTATAATTAAAAACTCTCTCTTTTTCAAATATCTCCTTGAGTGTATCAGTATACTTTCTTAAAAATCAGTCTGGATTAAAGAAGAGATCAAAATGGAGACCAAGTCAGTTGTGTTCTTACCAATGTTTCCATTTTTAAAAAATGAAAGAAAAGTTTTACATATATTAAGTATTCATTTCAGGTAGAAATGATATTTTGAAAAAGACATTGGGGAACACAACTTAGAAAACCACAGATTGTGAACCTTGTAAATTTTCTATTACTCTAACAAATACCAATATAACCTAATAATTTTTTCTTCTTTTTTAAATTTTTTATTGTCAGAGTAATGTGTAGAAGAGTTACAGTTACATTCTCCAGATAGTAGGTGCATTACTTCTCACACACTGATGCTTTTGTCCCCATTTCCCTCCTCCCAATCCCTCCCAATCATCTTGTTCCCCCTTTTCCTTTCCTATTAAAAAAATAAACATATATACAATATACCATAGCCTAAGAAATTTTAAAAGAAGCATTGGTATCAGATTGCTTAACACACTGAAGATTTAAGCCCACTCTTGGGCCTGTGGAATGGTAGAATATCATGTGGGAACATAGGAAGAAGGAAGATGCTTACTCCATAATAGTGAAGAAGAAGACAAATTCAGTATCCCTAAGGACACTTCAAGGACATGTCTCTGCAGTATATTATTTTCCAGTGTTTTGAAGTTCAACTGGCTCTCAGTAGCAGTGGTAAGTAGAGACCATACCTTTCACACGCCAGCTTCCTGTCGACCTGTGTCTGTACCGCTGCACCAATGTCCAGTGTAAAGCTGCTGTTTTGATGGTTTCACAGGAACTGAATGCATTTTGCATTAATTGTAAAAGGATAAAGTAACCTAAGATCTGAGAAAATTACACTTTTAATCCCCACCAGCTTGCACAAGTATTCAAGTTGTGTTGTCATTTTCTATCTTTTCTTGAATCTTTTTCTTGTTTCCATTCACAAACATCAGGTACTCTTTTTTGTTGTTGTTTTTCTGAACTCTGAGCCTGGACGCTGTCCTTGAGCTCTTCAGTTCAAGGCTCTCACCCTACGCCTGGAGACACAGCACCACTCCTTGTGGCTAATTTGAGATAAGAGTCTCAAAGACTTTAGTGTCCAGGCTGGCTTTGAACCTCGATCCTCAGATCTCAGCTTCCTGAGTAGCTAGGATTATAGGCGTGAACCAGTTCACCTGGCTATCAGGTACTATTTTTCTCCCTGTATCTTAGTAATACAAACAGGCATCAGTAATTCCCACTTAACTTCAGACAATGACTCCTACTGAGGTTCCGTATCTAAGTAGGAATCACAGAAAGAATAAAAATTACACCAGAGATGTCAGGATATATGTTTGATGCATCTTTTCAGTTCCAACTTCCGCCCACATGGAATGAGCAGGTATGCTACAAACTCCAAGACTTACGACTCCTAGACAAATGATTGCAAGAAGCTTTGTGCTATATTCAATGTCATTTACACCACGTACTTCAACATTACAAAACTATAGAAACATATATTTCAATGATCAACTTTTTAAATCCTGTTTTTGCCTAATAATATGAATAATGCTTGAGTGATCATGTCCTATATTGTCCTATGTTAACTCAGTGACCCATTGTAAGGTGCATCCCAGGTAGAAGATTTATTTTTCTTTCAGATTAACAGAGACATTCTTAACTTTGGCAATTTGCATGCTGCTTCTGAGAAATTTTCCACACATTTGCTATGTCTGTGCACAGATGCTATATTCTTGCTCCCAACTCAAATTTCAAGAAGTCTTTCCTTGACCAGTGAGCTAAAGCATTTTTCATTCCATCAGTCTATTTCAGTGAATTCACAGAAAATATCACAAATTTAAGGCTTCTTTTTAGGTCAGTCTTAGATTCACAATGACACTCACCAGACATTTTTTTCCCTCCCTTTATTTCTTCTTTCTTTTGCTCAGGGCCGGAGCATTGTCCTTGGAGCACTTTCTCAAGGCTAGAGCTCTACCACTTGAGCTTCAGCACTATTTCCGGCTTTTTTCTATATATGTGGTACCAAGGAATCGAACCTGGGTCTTTGTGCATGCTAGGCAAGCACTCTATCACTTGGCCAAACTCCCGGCCCTCTTCTCTCCCTTTTTGTGTTGTGAATTTTATAGTTTTAATTATAATATCATTAAGGTATTTTCAAAAATAATGAAACAAATAAACTCCTTTTGTTTCTCTATTGTAAGGGTTTCCCCATTGAAATGGAAAATGTGGAATGTTTTACCACTGTTTTCTGGAAGAATAATGTACCTGTTGACTGAATGAATAGAAAAACATTACTCTAAGAATAAATGTTATACTGTATTTTGAGATAATTCTCACTATTTTAACTTACTTAGTATGCTTAGAGCAAGCATTGCTTATACACTGGAGTTAACAAAATATTTCTAAGCATCTGCTCCCAAGGTTACTATGATCTCAGGATGGCCATTGACCAATCAAAGGAACAGCTGGAGAAGACATTTTTTAGAACTCTCAAGACAAATCTGTGTACATTAAATTAACCTCAGGAGGTTTGAATCAACCCAAGGACATCTTTCATTCGCAGGTCCATTACAGAAAATTTCTGTTCAAGGACATTAAATTCTGAAAGAATAACTACAAGTCCATGATATCTTATTGCAAGAATACGATCTAGAATTGGACTTATTACTTTGATTAAAAACACTTTGATGTCTATGTCTATAGTTTTGGCCTAAAGACAAAGGAATGGAAAACTGACAATTGTGCTTTGTCCTTAACTTCATAAAATCTGTGAGGAAGCAAGACTATCAATTTATTTGGAATCTAGTGTTTGCATTTTTGCTCAATAAACTTTGAGCATTAATTAATCATAATTATTGAGCCTTATTATGCATAATTTGGACCGATCTTAAACACTTACAATAAAAAGACAGTAAGTTGTAAGATCATGAAATCTATGAACATTTTATCATTTCACCTTTGGCTTACTTTAAACTTTGTAGGCATCATAAAAATGAATATTATAGTAAAAACAAAAATGAGATGTAATTATACATATAATTATGTTATAATTAATTATAATTATATATGATATAATATATAAAGGATTGCCAGATAGGTAAATTTCAATGAAAAATATTTTAAGAAAGATGTAGATTCAGTAAAAAGTCAATCGTGACCATAGTAAAAGAGGAGTAATAATTAGAATTGGCTTGCACAAGAAGCAGCACATCATAAATGAACATGAGGTAATTTTCAATAATGTTTGATTTTAAGTAAAACAAGTAAGTTTGAAAAGAGCATAGGAGAAAAAGTAACTTGGAATAGCCTCACACTTTTCAGTGTTATCCTGTTATTGACATTCTTGGAAAGGTTCAGTGATTAATATATGTTAGTGCCTTGGTTGCCCCACGAACACCTCACACAGAGTCCACAACCTTTTCCCTTCCAGTAGCCACCAAATGGGCACTTTCTTGGTGTCAAAACCATAAGGCATATCATTGTGATGTTTTTTAAAAATAGAACACTGAACATTATTGAAGATCTATAGACTTAGTTCTTTTTCTTCCAAAAGTATTATATAACAAGAAATGGAAAATCTTTTTAAAAAAATGGCTTATATTCTTCAAAGAATGTTCAAAGTGTTTTAATATCTGGAGTGTGTCCTAGGAAATATGGTCAGCCTTGGATGTGATCTTGTAGGGGACTGTAATGTGCATAACCCATGTGATTGCATTGGAAAACTTTCAAAATGATATTCATTCAATGAGCTGACTTCTAATAATATGTCCAAAAAAGACATTTAAGAAAGAAAGAAAGAAAACCTTCTACTGTGAAGCTGACTTCTGATTTCTATATAACTTCCGTTTCCATTGGTTCTTAATAGGATTAGTGGCAGGATTTACTAGTAAAGGGCAAAGACGGTTCAATAATATCCAACTGTTCACAGTGAATGTGAAATGAGCTCAGATTGAAACATCTATTTCTTACATACTTCTTCAGTGCAACAATGTTTATTCTTACAGATTTTAAAAAGATGGTGCTAAGTTAAAATAGCATAAGTTCCTTGGATTTTTCCTGTTAAATCCCTTTTCTCCTTTGATTTCGTTTAGAAAGCTCCATAATATAGTAGTAAAAATAAAAAGTGATACTAATTTTTAACATTGTGTGATTATTTTTTTTCTTCCAGCATTTTTTTCTTCTCCCTACTTTCTATAAGCCCTCTAAGGCAAACCAGATTCAAGAAGGTAACTCAAGGAGAAAATTAATATCTGGAAAATTTTTAATTCACTCTTTAGAAATATGCAAATGTTCAGTCAGCATTGAAATGAAGGCTTCTAGAAATCATATTTTAATACTGACATGCTGTGCTAGTAGGAATGGCTTTTTAAAAACCCAGATTTAAAATATGACTACTCTAGTGAGATAGACAAAGACGAGTAAATTTTGCCCTCAGGCCACTCATTCATTTTCATTCATTTGGTAATTTATGTCCTAAAGCATCTAAGATAGTTCAAAAGTGTGCTTTTTTTTTTTAAAGGTGTACTTTTTAAAGAAAAAGCTATAGTTTTCAACGGAAGAGTAATTTGGAGAAAGTGTCAGTTTCCCCCCCCCAAAAAAAAAACAAACCTAGCCTATTAAGTAATAAAAATTACAATAATTACATCTCAATGTTTCAGTATTACTTGACTGTATCCCAGGCAAATGAAGTAGATTATGAGGAAAGTTGCAGGAAATCTGTAGTTCATAGAAAGTTAATGCATTTAATCATTTTTCACTTCCTATAAGAGGTCTGTATATTATAGTTTGGTTACAAGGACCAGGTACTTTTTGTAAGATATGTATTAGAAGGATTTAAGAAGAGACATGAAAGAATATGACAGATTATTAGTACACATAGGAAAGGTATAGATTAAAATATTAACATTTAATTACATCAAAGGGTACCCAAACTGTATTCATTATGAATCTTAACCAATCTTTCCTCTATAACTCAATTATAATTGACTCTGGAAATCCACTAGAAAATTGGAATATGTTTTATGTAAGAATGGCCTCTCACCTCTGGTAGTACCATATTTGTGGGTAAGACAAATATTAAATAAACACAATTTAGCAGGCTACTGTGGATTACATCTGTAATTATAGATACTTAGGAGGCTAAGATTTGAGGATCACAGTTGGAAATTAGTGGGGGCAGGAAACGCCATGAGAATCTTATCATCACCAATAAACCACCAGGAACCTGAAAGTGATGCTATGGCTCAAAGTGATAGAACGTTAGCCTTGAGCACAAAATCTCTTATACAGCATCCAGGTCCTTAGTTAAAGACCCACTACCTATTTAAAATATATATATATATATGTATATATATATAATAAATCCAGATAAAAATAATAAAATAAATCCAATTTGTGGAAAATAGTGTAATAAGTAGAGAGTGATATGAAGATACAGAATAACAATCTTGTTATGGAAGATTGCTGAGGAGGCTTTGAGGAAAAGACAGGAGAATGTAGGGCTGAGAATTGGTAGAATGATTTTAGTTCATGTGGGCTTGGGCAAAAGTGATACAGAAAAATGTCATTGAAGCCAGATGTGGTGGCTCACACCTGCAATCCTAGTTACCTAGGAGGTTGAGATCTGAGGATCATAGTTCAAAACTAGCCTGGACATTACAAAGTCATAAATCTCTTCAATTAATCATTAGAAAATGGGAAGTGAGTCTGTGGCTCAATGGTAGGGCAATAGCCTTTAGCTGAGGAGCTCAGGGACCACACCCAGGCTCGGAGTTCAAGCCCCATGACCCACCATACCGTTGATTAGGAGTTACCCAATCTTATCATCAGAGCTCAGCTCTTATCTACTTAGGACAGATCTCTGATTCAATGGAATAAAGCCTAACCAATAGCCTCTGTCAGGTTCATTTTGACTAGTCATAGTAAAATCTTTGAGATCAGAAAGCACAAACAGATGGGCTGAGTTAAATATCCCCAACAATGTCTAGAATAACCGAGAACAAGAGATAATGGTCAATAAATATTATTGAAGTAAGCAACACTTCCTATTATTTTTATTTTACTCCTAATCTCAAACTAAGTTTTTTAATACCTGAAGCCACTTTTCACCATGCCCCACAAAGAGTTTTTTGAATAAAATAATTATGACAAGCACCAGAAATATGAACAGATCTACTCTTTAGTAGACTACTCCAGAATATAATAAATGTTCCATATGATCTATCCATACAAATAGTAAAATTCTTCTTATGTAAATTTAGCACTAAATACTCAGATAACTATGTTTAAAAGGAATAAAGAGTATACAGTACTGAAAACAAATGACAATGGTGGCATACTACATTCAGTCTGGAGAGAAAGAAGTGTGTGGTGTGTGTGTTGGGGGAGGGGATCAGAAAATCACCTGTCATAATCGGGGTTTTAAACATTATCAACCTTCAATTCACAATCAACTATATAAAAAATTACAAACCACTAGATCTGTCTTTTAAAATGTGAAATAAAATTCTGTTCATGTGATCTGTCAAATGGCAATTGCTTTTTGCTTTTTGTTTTTTTTTTTTTTTTTTTATCGGTTGTGGGCCTTGGTCCCTGGGCTAGGCTACCTCCATACCCCTGGAACCACGGTGCTACTTCCGATTTTCTAGTGGGTAATTGGAGATAACAGTCTCTCCGATTTTAGGGCCCAGGCTGGTGTTGAACCTTGATCCTAAGATCTCAGCCTCCTGAGTAGCTAGGATTACAAGGCTGAAATACCGTGCCCAACGCAATTACTTTTTACATCAAATATTTCTGTATAAAGAAAAATAATAAAATTTTCTAAAACAAGCTATCTCTAACAGGCTATTTCAGGTGACATCTAACCTTTTTTGACCCTTTAGTAATAGTATAAAAATCCAAATTTAAAAATAGAGCTAATAATACCAAAACTTCAAAATTAAAAAAAATCTAATATTATATCATACTTAAATTTTAATATGCAAGGCACCTTTTTGGATTTGTTTTAAGAGTACTCTCAAGATGAGCTTATTAATTAAGATGTTCTAATCTCTCTACTTCTTTCTTAGGAAACAAAACAAACAAACAAAACTCTAAAAGATAAGGATGGTAAGTTCAAACTAAATGAGAATATTCTAGGCATATGAAAATGTCAACCATGTTTAGTATGCTCTAATTCACACAATTATAATTAATTTTTCTCACAAGAATAGATCTCTTCCTTCAGTGAACATTTTATTTCTAGTGTTGGAATTATTCCATTTCTTTTCAATTTTTCTGTGGGTGCATATTAATCATATATTTTCATATTTTGTTATGTCAATGTGAAAGGATTTGATTGAATTTAGGCCCTATATTATCTTCTTTAATATACCCTGTCTTTAATATAAGTTTTGATTTTCATTATTCTATTTTCTTCTTTTTATTGTACTTTATTGTCAGGGTAATGTAGCGAGGGGTTACAGTAACATTTGTCAGGTAGTGGGTACATTACTTCTCAAACATGGATACCCCTTCTGTGAAATTATTTCTTTTCTGTTTTTTTTTCTTATGCTTAACCTCATGTGGTTAAAGTGTCTGACTTTGTTACCTGGTATATTCTAGATGTGTTTATTTGTTTATTTGAAACAGGGAAGAGAAGGGGGAAAGCAAGATGATTGGGAGGGGTTCGGGGAGGGGAAGGGGGACAAAATTGTTACTCTATTTTCATACATTTATATACCATATTCACCCTAGTTTCTCCCTAGCTACTTCCAGACCCTTAGCACCCAATTTTAATTTGACATTTTTATCATTCATGTCAGCATTTATTGTTTGAAGCTAGATTCTGCAACATGAGAAGATATGGGGTTTGTTTTCCTCAATATGGTTTACTTCACATGACAATCTACAGTTCTGTACATTCTCCTACGCATGACTAATCTCATTCTTCTTTTTGGTTAAATAAGACTTTTGCATTACATTCTTATTTTTTGTTATTCTTCTTTAATCACTAGTTATTAGGAACTCGTGTATTTTAAGTTAAATGACAGATTTCTCAGTGAAATCATGGACTGGATAGACTATTGTTGAGAATGGGGTCCTAAAGATATCTGATACTATTGTGTTGTGAGATTATCTGAGCTATGATGCCTAATTATTGTTTGCCTCTTCTGAGTAATCTTGGTTTGAAGTGTTCATTGTCAGAAATAAGCACAGCTATATCTGCTCGTTTCCAGGCTGCACTTGCTTTGAAAAATCTTTTGTTAGTCTTTCACTTCAAACTTGATTGAATTTTGCCAAAATGTATCTTTGCCCAAGGTCTTTTTCATAGGCAACAGCTATTTGGGTCAGTTTATTAATCGGGTTTTCCAATATATTTTTTTAAGAACTTTAGTTTTGAAGGATATCTTTGCTGGATACAATCATATCAGTCAGTTGGCAATTAATTTTTTTCAGTTTTTGAGATTTGTGTTCCTTCCATGTTTTCCTTGCATTTAAAGATGTGTTGAGAAATGTGCTGTCATGTGGTAGTTTTCAAAGCTGTAGTGCTCTTCATTTATTATGTACAGTTATATTTTATCTACCACATTATGGAGATACTTTGTGCTTGTTAGTACTTTACTAATTCTTGTTGGACTATGTCTTTCACAGGATTTTGGGACTTTTCAGCTATGATTTTATTGGATATGATTTCTAGGTCTCTTGATTTCATACCTTCTGATTCTGTAACTTATGAATTTTGTTTTATAACTGGTGTTCTAGAGGTCTTCATTGTTCCATTTTCTTTCCTATTGTTTTTAACTTTACCAAAAAACTGTAAAAGGTATTTAGCTTCTAATCAAACTCCAGTATTCTATTTTCCATTTGATGGAGTCTAAAAAAAATTTCAAGTGAGTTTTTATCTGATTAAAAAAGTTATGCATTTCTAGAATTTCAAGTTTACTTTTCTCTTGATTTCTGCATATGTCTTGTTTTCTATATTTTGTAGAATTTTCATCCAAATTGTATTCTAATTTTGTGTTTATGTGCTTGCTATTTATTTTGGTAGTTGCAGTATTTTTGAATTTCTTGAGGCTTTTATCCATATTCTCCAATTTTGTTAACTTTGCAATCATACTAATTTTAAGATGAATAGTTGAGAAAGTATCTGCTTCAATATCATTCAAATCACTTTTCAATTTCCTAATTTTTTGAGGTGCAGTGTATTTGTTTCTTGTTTTTCTCTATTGACATAATCCCATATGATGTCAGATTGTACAGAGAAAATTTTAATCATCTGATATTTTTAAGTTGCATGATTGTGTATTTTCTAGCTGGATTGGATATACATGGTCAATACATTGTTTCTTACATTAGCATAAGAGTAAAATTAAACACTAATAATTCAATAGGTATGCACAGTAAGAGAAAAAGAAATAAAGAAATTATCTATACCCCCAATAGTATCGATAAGGAAACAACTAGGGTCCTTATATAGTACATTAAGGAGTCAGAGAATATTGTATTCATAGTAAAAACATAAAATATTTAATGAATGAGAAAGAAGGAAAAGTGACATAAATTATATTGGGTAAAGGAATATGAAATAGCAGTAGGAGTATATATAATTTAATTTCAGATAACTACACCATTTTGATGAATTACAAAGGATAGAACAATAAAATATTAAAAGGACAAAAAGTAAAACACTGCCCAAAATAGACAGCATGAATATCATGAAATTAAAAATATAAAAAGTAAAACAAAACTTTTAAGAAAATTCAACTATCTTTTAAGGATAGTGTGCGGACTGGACCTTATCAGAAAAATGAGCACTGAGCTCTGATACCTAGCCCTCAATATTTTGACTATTTTTTTCAGGTTGTTCATGATCATATATTCTGCTTTCTGGATGGAACCTGAGTACAATGTTACCTGTGAGTTAAGACCACAATAAGGTTCATACATGTAGTGCTGCAATGACCACAGAAATTCAGGTGCCTTTATTATATCCTGACTTAACAGTCTTTGAGATAAATGCCAAAGTGTGATATCTGTGGATGAAAGGGAAGTTGTAGTCTAAGTTTTTTGAGGAATCTTATAATGACTTCCACAGTGGTGGCAATAATTTGCATTTCTACCAATACTGCATTGACTTTTGTGTGCTTGTGTTTGTTTGTTTTTAGTTGTTTCCCTAAAATTCTTGCCAGTAATTGTTGATTGTGTTCTTGATGATGGCTGTCTTGACTGCAGCAAAGGAAAATTTTAATGATATTGTAATTAGCCTTTTCTTTATGTCCAGGAGTGCTGAGCATTTCTTCATATATGTATTGGTTATTTTAACTTCTGAGTGTTGATTTTGTTCCTTTGATTAATCTTTAATTGGGTTATTGCTACAATGGGCTCAAAAATAAAATCTTACTTGTTTATTTATTCATTTTCCACTTTAGCTAAGACAGAAAGGTTAGAATGGCCAAGAGATTAGTATTTGTCTTCCCATAGGACAGTTAGTGTTTGGTATAACATCAGTTGGCTAACATTCAGACAATGACTTTGTGGAGGCATTATTAGAACAATAATGTCTGGAAATAATGTCCTGGCATAATGTCAGGAAAACCCCAATGCTGAATCCCTCATTTCTAATGATAAGGGGCCTGCTATGTAATCCACAAAGATATTGGCAAATGTGTAGATTTAAAGAATATACATTTGTTCCCAAAATGCTCTGTTTCTTGGCAACAGAAAACCAGTCTCTCTATCAGCTGATGATGCCAGTTTCTGATGAAGAAGATATGTCTAAAGTTCAGCCAAAAGCTGATTTTTCAGTCCCTATTGGCTTTCTAGAAACTTGAAGAAGGTTTATTTTATGTGTATGCTGATCACAAGGCTGGATCTTCATTGGCCAAGACCTTGTGGTTCAGGTGAAGCCATAAATCCTCTAAATAAATTTTGCAGGAAATCAGGCAATGTGAGGATTTTGTCATCTCACCGACAGAATACCAGCTGCTGGATATCTTTATTTTCACCACACTGATTGACACATACCTGATCATCAAAATATTTTTGCATTTTTTCAGAGAAATGCTGGTGAAGTGACAAGAGAGTAAGATATTTCCCTGACACTTTTCTTGGTCTCTGGTACTCCTTAATTGAAGAGCAATAAATCTCTTCAAGCTACCTATTACTGCATTTGAAAAAAAATTAAGCTGTTCATGAATATACTGGACTATTTTACAAAAATATACATATTCAGTAGAAATTGAGTTCAAAATTTTAATTTTGATCATTTGTTAGAAAAGCAATAAGCTGCACTGAGCCGAAGTTCCCATGCAGCTACACATACAAGGGTGAAACAATAGATAATCTTCAGTCCATAGTGATGCAAAGCTATGATACTGAGTGAGTTACATGTATTGAATGCTTTATTGTAAGTTTTTATACATGTGCCAGTCCTTCCTCCCTCCCTCTTTTCCTCCCTCCCTTCTTCCCTCTCTCCTTCCCTTCCTTCTTGTCTCTTTTCCTCCCTCCATCCTTTCCTTTCTTCTTTCCTTCTTTCTTTCTTTCTTGCTTGCTTGCTTGCTTGCTTGCTTCTCACTCTCTTTCCTTTTCTCTCTTGCTTTCTCACTTTTTTGCTTTCTCTGGGAGTACTGAACATTGTAATCAGGTGAGCCTAGCAGATGCTAATTCTCTTGACCTTTTATTTTATTGTGTTTTGGAGATAGAGTCTTGTTAATTTTACTCGGATAGTCCCAGTATTAGCAATCCTTCTAATTTCTCTCTCATAATATAGAATCACAGGCAGGCATGGATCACCACACCATGCCTTAAAAATAAATTCTTGACTTAACAATACTTTTAACTTTCAGGAAATGATTTAGATGTAATAGCACTGGAATAAATCAAGGGACACCTGTATATATATATATATATATATATATATATATATCTCAGTAAATACTTTTGTATACATGTGTATTATATGGCCACATTTAATATGTATTTTATGCAGTTATTTATATAGTCATAGAAATCAGAAATACGCATATAATACACACACACACACACACAGACACACACACACACGGGATGTAGATATAAGCAGGGCCATATTCTTGAAAGGGGACCTGCAGGGGCCAAAAATATCCATCCCAGTTTCCTCTGTTTCCTTCCAGCCTCTGGTAATTACTGGCATGCATTCATTTGTGACCACATCACAGAGTCACTGTCTTCAAATTCTCACTGCCTTTCTGTCTTCCATGTGTTTATTCTTTGCTTTTCCACATTTGGGGCACCCCTGGATAGTACTGTACAACCTCACCTGCAGGTCCTCCACATAAGTCCAATGTCAAAAATATTTTTCCTTATAAGTTAGTACTATGTCCTGATAATATTGCATCTGAGTTGTACCAATCTCTCAAATTTATTAGTTGTTGAGCTCCTCCCACTCATGTTTCTGATTTACAACTTCTTCTAGGATAAAACATTTTTCTCCCTTTTATTACGTGGATATAAAAATGAGAAATGAGACAAATGATATTCAACTACAAAATATAGTTTCTAATAGGCAGTGATTAACAGACAATTGATTACCTGAATTTGAGATGTAATCAATATAGTAATAATACCCTCATTCACTTGATTTTTAGATGAATTGTATACCAAGTATGAACAACAAGAATGTAAACTTATTGTTCACTGTCCTAAATTAAGGAGAAATTCAATGTTTATGGGTACCAAGAAACAAATATTAATCAGAATACCCATCACCTGAGTCCTTTTTCCTGCTGGTATCACTGACCACTTCAGATTAAGTAAACAATACTGTAAAGATATACTTGCCATACAGCCAAAAGTCATTTTGAGTTCACACATCCTTATATAATATCATCCTTCTTGTCAGTGGAAACCCTCAAGTCAGTCTCACAGTGACTTGAGGTACCATGTGGCTCTCCACTTTGAATTTCTCTTACTTGTTCTAGGTCACTAGCAGGAAATGATGACATCTTACCCTAGTTTTCTCCAAAGATCTTGCTTCACACTGACATTAAGTTATTACTGACGGGGGGTTATGATCAATTGAAGCTGTAAGATAGATAATCAATAAGACCAGTGTAAAAGCAGATATTATTCTTGAGCACATGAAAAAGCCCAGGCCCATAAACAGTCATTTCAGAGCTTTTGTCTCTCAAAAATTACCCAATGTTATGTAATCTGTCTCTTGATTTTGTATATCTCTGTTCCTACATAGACCAACTTTATCTGTTCTGATGAGTTGATTGTGATATTCTGCACATTTATTCTCTCTCACAGAGATGGTTAATTGCTGATACGTTTTTATAATACAATAATATAATGCATGTCATAGGACTATAAAATTCTTTCAGAGAAAATAAAATAGCTTCATCTATTATATTCCTGTCAATTCAGGAATAAAAAAATATATTTTTAAAGTTGTTTGTACTACAATTACAGGTTTTCAACAGTGATCTCATACTCTCATTGCTTTCTAATTACTCCTCAGGAAGCAGATTGCATTCATTGTGTTCTAAAGTAGCTTAAATTCTCTGGATTGCTTATCAATACAACCAGCTGTTCAATGGTAGATCCAGTGATGACAGCCTTTTTAATTGCTTTTTTCGTTTGGTTAAGTAAGTTCAGATGGTCAATAATTAGTTCTGTCATGCCAAGATAGTTTTGTTATGAACAATGCAATCAGTGTCTCATTGCAAAGACTACTGTCCTGAGATCAACACTGCTTAATTATCCCCAGTACTCCATATGCACTTTCCTTACTTGTTATAGCTGTCATGAATAAGGTGACAGGAATTACACCAAACTGCAGTTAGAAAGTATGTTTCCATCAATGCATTTAATCTCTCCTTGTTTTTACCTGCTTAGATTCACTCACTTGAAATGAGTCATCAAGACATATTCTTTATTAAAGATGGTGTAGTGGTGTGGGCATCACAATATACTACATTATAAGATATTGACCTTAAATGTTTTGTTTTAACATTGCATTTTATATTTCAATGTAAAATTTCACAGAGATGGTAATCTTCTTACAGAGTTTAATCCACTTGAGAAGTTAGTGATTTTATCCAAATTGACAGAAGACAATAGATACAAAGGAGATAATGGGACAAATATGAATTGGTATTGACATATTCTACAGTTTTATGTAGTGCTTCATTCTACTTATTTTGAGCAGAATGCATTGTCTTTATGCATAAAGATTAGGCAGTTCAAAAATATAAAAAACAATATATTATAAGTTTCAAGGAACAGTATTTTTCCTTATTGAATAATCATTCCTCATATTAAAGTTTCTCATTCGCACTGAAACAATCTGTATAGGCAAATTCTTTTTTTGTCTTAATTTAAAAAAATTATTAACATATTGCTTTTTGAGCGTGAGATAAGGGGCAGCGTTTCCTATTTAGTTTGAATTTATGAATAAATTTCTCTCTGGCCTGGTGAAGAAAAACTACAAGTATTCTTCAGTTTGAAAACTCTGTTTTCAGGTCCTCAGCAGAAAAGAAATCTTACCTAAGAGTCATCAGTACAGAAGTATATGGAAAGTTATATATGTTTATGTTAAATGGATATAATATAAAATTCATTTAAAACTAATTTTGAATTAAGTACATATTTACTGAAATAAAATATATGGATATCAGTTTTCAGTGATTTTTTTCTCCATTTTGACAAATAACAGATAAGCACTTATTTATCTAAAGTATGTATTTTTATCTCTAATATAATGAAATCTTTATTTCCTTGCATAAAAATAAAAGGGTTGAATATTACTGAAAATGTTAAGATACTACTTTTTATACTTCTACAAGTAAAATTTAATTTTATATGAATTTAAATGCCATAGAAAGAAATAAAATAAATATAATATAGCAAGAAATGTAAGTCTATACCTGCAGCAAAATAGCTACAGTTGTTTAAATTAAGGAAAACTTGAATTTTCCTCAGATAGCTTACAATTGCTGAGCTTGGAAAAATCAGGACAATTGTCCAAGAACTACAGCAGGCAAATTTTGCTTCAGGCATTAGGTAGATAAACAGAAATTCCTCAAACCAAATATAAGGAACCTTGTCAGTCTTAACCCAAAAGACAGGAAGATTTTGTTGAAAATGTTCTTTAACATCATATGGGTCACCTTTCCATCTATTTCCTTATAGTAATTTTCCTCCAACTTTTCTTTCTTATAGGCCACTTTAGGCCTTTTTGTATTCTGTATCTCATAGTTGGTTACAGGGAACTCATTGCAAACTGAGGAGTAAGGCACACTAGTTTGACTTACTGTGGAACAAACAGGAAAAAAGATAAGAAAACTTGAAAATTATTTTTAGAGGACACAGAAACCACTACTGTTCATTTCCTGAATGGTTATTATGTCTGAGTTAGACTACTGTTTATAGAAAATAACATTGATTAGCTGAGTGCAGTGGCTCACACCTGTAATTCTAGCTACTCAGGAGGCTGAGATCTGAGGATCAAGGTTCAAAGCCAGCACGGCACAAAAGGACCTGAGTCTCTTATCTCCAATTAACCTCTAGAAAAGGGGAAGAAGGGTTTGTCTCAAGGGTATGGTAGTAGCCTTGAGCTGAAGAGCTCAGGGACAGCGCCCAGGCCAGTACAAGCCCCATGACTCTCTCTCTCTCACACACACACACACACACACACACACACACACACACACGCACACACGCACACACACAAAAAAGAAAAGAAAATAACATTGATTATGTCAACAAACCTCTATGATCTCAGTATCTTTGTAAAGTAGTAAAAATAATAGTTTATATAGCTGTTATATAGCTGAGAGCAGACACCATATGCCTTAGCATGCTGTCTGAAGCATGGCAAGTAAAGACTGGTGAGTTCTATTACAGTAAACCAGAGTTTCCACCTGCTTTATCATGAGGTATGTGTACTAGGTTTGGAGTTTATGTGCCTGTCAATAACAATAGCCTTATTTTACTGAAACATATATCATACTTATCAATTTTTCTTACTGCGTGGAAAAATGGCAGGAGTCTGGATGAAGACCAGATGTGCGCTTGTGAATTCCTTGACTGAATGAAAAGATAATATCAGCAGTAATTTGAATAGCTTTATGATATTCAAGCATTTACTGTTATTTTTGTGTGCCAGTAATGGAACTTGAACTCTGTCCCTTACCACTTTTTGTTCCAGGATGAACCCCTACCATCTGAGCCAGACCTCTGCTTCCAAGGTGTGTGTGTGTGTGTGTGTGTGTGTGTGTGTGTGTGTGTGTGTGTGTAGAGTTGAGCGATTATTGAAGATGAGAATCTCACAGACTTTCCTGGCCTGGCTTGCTTTGAACTGCAATCTTCAGATCTCAGTCATCTGAGAAACTAGAATTGCAGGTGTGAATCAGTGGTGGTACAGGGCTACCAATCTACTATTTGATTTTTGCCTGTCCTGGGCCTTGAACTCAGGGCCTGAACACTTTCCTCAAGGCTAGTGCTCTATCACTTGTGCCACAGCACCACATCTGGCTGTTTCTGTGTATGTGGTGAGGAGGTATCGAACCCAGGGCTTCGTGCATGCTAGGCAAGCACTCTAGCACAAGGCCAAACTCCTGGCCCCTCATTTACTTTTAATGAAAAAAATCAATTTTTAAAAAATTCATATTGAGGTTTTGTGTCATGTCTGCAGATGGCTTTTGTGAAATAATTTTCATTGTTTTTTAAGATCAGAGATTTAAATTGTTTGACATCATAAGGAAGGATCTGTGATTTTGGGAAAGTGGATGAACATGTGTTAATTCTGATACATTAAATACATTTACTTTCAATTTTGGATATCTATATTTATACCAATTAGTATCTAGATAAAAATAGGGTCCACAGAAATACTAGTTGCTACTTTGCTTTTATGTAATAAAGCAATCAGTGCTTTTTTGTGTCTCAGTATCCACTACATGATTTGAATTGTACAAACATGTTGAATTATAAAAGAAAGCAACAGACATATTTTGTGGGCATAATTTTAGTATGGTGAAACTATCAGAATTTTGCAATAATGTAAAAGCTTCCCTTTAGCTTTCTGCTGATCTATTGGAATGGAAAGATAAATGTCTCTCTGATTTATAACACCAGGCATAAAAATTGAGTAATATCTCAAAACATAGGCTCTGAATAAAACCTATAGGTTTCATTTGGAGTTGGTTTTCTTTCTTCAGACAAGGAAAAGTTACATTTTTACTTCAAACTATAGATTTTCTAATAAGGATAATAGAAATTAAGAACTTGCAAATTGGTTTCCCATAAGTTATTTTTCTGAGGTTAATACTGACAAGCCAATAGCCGTATCTCTTGAAAGGAAGAAATGCCAAAACACAACAATTACAGTGAAAGAGCAATGCTAAAATATATGGTGTATGGGGGGCAGAGAATTACAATCAAGCAATTTAGACTGTTGAGACCAGGGTCTTGTAATGTAACCAGCATTGAGAAAATAGCAGTGGAAGGAACATTCCATTGGAGATCTGTGGACATTGTTCCTTTGTCATTTAAAAATACTTTGAGTATCTACAATGTACTAAATACTACCAGGAACAATTAAACACATCTCATGTTAACTTGGCATTCAATGGAGTACTGAATTGGATACATTCAGTTTAGATACATGAGAGAGGTCTTTTCAGAATATTCAGAAGGAGTTCAGCAGGTTTAAATGCTTCATGATTGTGCTTAAAACAGAGCTGTCAAAGAAACAAATCAAGTGGTTTAATGAAGATGAAAATATTACATGTTTTTCCATTTACCTTAATATACAATTATGTCAATAATATCGCTATAGTTTTTATATTCTACATAAAATGCTTGGAAAAGCAAACATGGAAGAGATTATAGAGTATGAAATGTGGACCATGAAAAAAATTATAGGAATTGTAAACCCTATAAGTATTTCCCTGAAGATCTTAAATGCTTGAAAAGGTTTGAAGCTTGATTTGGAATTCTGCAAACTTGATTGACTTTATAGGGATCATTTTTATTATTCAAATTAATTCAATGTAATAATCAGATGTGTTTCTATACATTCATGAGAAACACCTTCACTGAGAAAATGAATCGTTAATTCGTCACTCAAAAGTAATGTTGATGAGCTGGGAATTTGGCCTAGTGTTTGAGTGCTTGCCTAGCATGCATGAAGACCCGGGTTTGATTCCTCGGTACCACATACATAGAAAAATAAAGCCAGAAGTGGTGCTGTGGTAGAGCTCTAGTCTTGAGAAAGTCCAAGGACAGTGCACAAACTCAAGCCCAGGACTGCCAAAAAAAGAGAAAGGAATGCTGAAATTGCCTTTAGGATGTTCACAATTTTATCTAGAATGAGTATATATATATATATATGAAGGAAAAACAAGAAAAATGGATTGGACCAATATATTGGAAGCCATTTTGGTAATAAAAAAGTTTAATTTCAAAATAATTATATATTTCACAGGCCAGATGTATTCTTTTTTTCATATATTTTTATTGTAATTAATAGGATTACATTATATTCACCTGATATAAATGCATTACTTCACCTTATCTCATGTCTTGGTCCCCATTTCCCTCCCCCTAAGCCCACCCCTCATCTTGTTTTCCTTCCTTCCCTGTCTGACTTCAAATAACCAAATACTCATATATACAATGCATTCTTACAGCAGAGTAAGACAGACAATTGACCCCAGCTCTTGGAATTTGAAATATTCATAAATATTTCAAGGTCGGTAGAAAAAGCTTATCATCTTGAGATACTAACCTCCCCTCGCATGTTATATCTTCCTGACTCCATTTAACAATCATGTCACAACAGAATTTTGAATGTTACCCATACCCTGTTAATGTAAATGCTCAGTCTGAGTGTGTTCTGACAATATTAAGTCTGTTTTTTCTAAATGTTTTGTGGTTTATACTTGCTACAAAGACCAATCTCTAACTTTACAATCTTAACATATTGCTAGAACATTAAAATAGTGCAATCACTACTTAAGCTTTAACTATAAACAAAACAAATAAATGATCCTTAATACCAAATACTTGACCCAAACACTTCTTAACATCTGCTATGCCAATATTTTCATATGAAGATATACAGAAGTTAACTTGGTTAGCATAATTTACTTCTTGAGCAGGAAACATTTTGTGTGATCATGAAAAGGAAAAATTCTCAGAGCAGACAAATCTTGAATCCTGGCCACAGAAGTGAGTAGCTTCTGCATAGTACTGTCTAAACAAAATCATTTTTTCTTGTAATTATTATCTTTACGTATTTGCAGGGAGTTGCCATTTAACCAGGTAGTTTATAAATGCAGTGTAATGCAGTATATTATGATACACGTCATCCATTTCATTTACTCCACCCTTAAACTCCATTTCTTCACTCTTTTTAATTGTGTAAAATATACATTGGAAAATGACTGTATTTTCCCTCTCCTATTCAAATAATTTGATAAAATTTACCCATCATTGTTAATATTTTTTAATTTTGATTTTAAAAAATTATTATAAAAGTGCTGTCTCATTTAATTTTAATCCTAGCTTTCTCCTATTTAAGTGTCTTCCAAGAATACTGGTATGTATTGATACATATGTGACAATGATGTCTTGGTTTGTGTTAGTCACCATTCTGTCATCATAAAGCAGTCAATTCAAAAGAGAAAGGGTTTCTTTGGCTTATAGATTGAAGTCATCTGTTTAAGATCTATTGGCCCTTTCTTTGTGACCTATGGCGAATCAGCATGCCATCCATCATAATTAATCAAGCATGTAGGTCTAGAATCATCCAGCTTAGTGGTAACACTCAATAATTTATTAATTTAATTTAATTTGTTTTTCTGCCAATCCTGGGCTTGGACTCAGGGTATGAGCACTGTCGTTGGATATTCTCAAGGCTAGAGTTCTACCACTTAAGCCACAGCACCACTTCTAGCTTTTTTTTTTCTATTTATATGGTACTGAGTAATCAAACCCAGGCCTTTGTACATGCTAGGCAAGCACTTTACCACTAGGCCAAACTCCCGGCCCATGTGTATTTTTATTTTTTAAAGGTAATACAATACACATTGTCATTGAAATTAAATCATAGTGAAAGAGAAAGAACCCCCTTTTTTACATATGAATGAAATGTCTGCATTTAATTATAACTTAAATTGTGTAGACATATTTGGAAAATGAGTTCATTGATGGTAAATATTGGAGACACATTGCTTCTATGCTATTTAAATGGCTTAAAAAGAGTGTATAAATTTAGTTAGAATAAAAAAAGGAAGATATTTGAAAGCAACGCTAATAAAAATCCCAATAAATAAAAGTCTGAGTTAAACAATTTCAAATTTTAAATCAAGACACACTTTTTTTTTCCATTTGTTCCATGTCAGTTAAATTGTATATTTATGAAAAAGAAGTACATTTATGGAAAATATGTTTATAGAAAAGAAATAAAGACTTACAAATCTCAAACAATTTTATGAGGACTTCCAAAAGCAAATTCTGATCTCTAATATTGTGATTTTGGTTGTTTGTTTTGTCAGTCATGGGGCTTGAATTCTGGGCCTGGTTTTGTTGTCCCTGAGTTCCACCCCTTGAATCGCAATGCCACTTACCATTTTCTAGTAATTAATTGGAGATGAGTCTCACAGATGTCAGTGCCCAGACTGGCTTTGAACCATAATCCTCAGATCTCAGCCCCATGAGTAGCTAGGATTACAGGTGTGAGCCACAGCACCCAGCTCTCATCTCTAATGATAATAACCATTTTTTTCTTCGTGATGACTACATGATCATGGATACACTGGTACATAAATCCTTACCAAAACAGAGTGAATCAGAGCAATATAAAGCTATGTGGATTTTAAAGAATGAGCTGAGAAAAGTATTCCAGTCCTAGACACTTCTTCACAAATGGATATTGTAATGCTGCACTGCATGACTAGAATCTAATTCCACTGCTTTGTCACACAGAAGGAGCGCAGAAATCCTTTCTGACAGATATATAAGGGAAGAAAGGAATAACTATGAGAAACATAAAAGAAATAAAAGTTAATATGTGCAAAAATTCTGCTTGCTTGGAACAAGCATTTCATTGAGAATCTAAGGAATAGGTAATAATAATACAAAAAAAACCCATAAAATATGTTTTCCATACTTGATGTGTTATCTGCAATGTTACTGCACTGGAAAGTAACATAATTTAAGGATGAAGGTGTGAAACATCCAAATAAACAAAATTTCCATTTATGAAATATCCTTAGATATACACTCTGAGAAATTTCTAGAAATTCACTAAAACCCTGTTCACATGTTTTAGGCTGGGGGAAAACATAATTGGCTCTTTTTTATCTTCCAGCTTTGTCAGCACAAGCAAAATTATAGGTTGAATTGAATATCAATTACTTACTGAAATCTCTAATTATTCCTTAAATTAATATTATTATTCTTTTTGAATAACACTTAGAAAAGAATTCACAAGTCTCTTTGAAATTCTTCACATTTTCTGCCCCAGTGAATTCATGAAATATTTTGTTATTGTCTTGTCCTTAGGAAAAGGAACAATTTGAAAAGTGAAGGAAGCACTATTTTTTTTCTCTCTCTCTTGGCTTAAAGAATGTATGAGAGAAAATGTTGCTGATTTGTTTGTAAAAGGATGACATTTTTCTCCATAGGTAACTAAGATATTGTTCTCACTGTTAAAATACTGTTGCACTTAAAAGGAGTGTTTCAGTGAGAGCGGTATATTCCTGAGTCATAGATGTCAGTATTTATCATAATGGAGTGTTGATGACTGTAAACAGATGGGCTTTGGGAGACTGTTGAAAACGCTACACTTCCATCTAACAAGATGAGTAACCTTTTACTATGAATAGTGTTAATGTGATGAATAACATTTCTCTAGTAACAATTGAGGCAGTAACATTTTTGTTACAAATTAATGGATTTTTATAGCAAGAATTTGACTATATAGATTGTTTTTCTCCTAAAGAATTGTGCATAATATCTTTATTTGTTCCAAGGAAGATGAAGGAAAGGAATGTAGAACAGGCCCTGTTTGGAATAAAAAGTATAATAATTGGGGGAGAGGTCAAATAAAGACATGAAAGAACATTAAATATGGTCCACAAATTTTATGTACACTTATTGAAATGAAACAGTGAAGTTTGTTGAGATAAATTTAAGAAGAAGGAATGGAAGAAGAGAACACATGGTAGTGATGATTCTGATGAAGAAAGATTGTATGTATATTTGGATACGCCAAAATGAACTCTCCTTGTATAACGAGTTGATAATTAATACAAAGTAGAAAAAGGACGAATCACATACATACAGTCATGGAACTAAAACTAACACATTTCCTCACAATTTAAAATTTAATGCAGTCATATTTTAAATTTAATAGGTGTATTTTTGTTTCACTGAAATCTTAATACTTTAACAAAACTTTCTTGAGCTGTAGAACAAAGAACTTAAGAATTTGAGTGAGAATAGCATATAAAGCTACAGATGAGGTCACCATAGTCAGCAGTACAGTTTATTTAAGGGGAGCTAAGATTTAAATTCACAGTAAAATTAGGAGTCAAAAGTACTTTGTTCTTTTGCAATTTGGAAAAAATAATGGCTAGAAATATTTATATTATGTCAAAGAACATCAATAAAATGTTCATTAAAATTTACTCATGATGCCATGAATTAACAATATTGATATCACCTTTCTCAAAGAGCTTTTGTGGTAACTAATTGCAAAAGAAAATTATGGAGAAAGGCTGCTTTATAGATCACACAAAAAAGTGCTGGATAAATCAGTAGTTTTTCAGATTCATGAATCTCATGAGTTGCTAAAGACATTAGTCTTTGGTGATAGAAAAAGGCCATTTATAATTATTAAGATAAGAAGAAAAATAATCTGTCAGTGGTGTAATCCAGGAAGTTGAAAATAAGAACTAACAGTTATGAAATACTTGGCAATATTTCTAGTTGGCATTTATTGCTTCCATTGGAGGATGGTGAAGTCATTGATAATAATTACTGCAAATATAAAATTTTCTCCAGTAAAAATCCTTACAGTGATAGAAAAATTCATGAAGATATAGCAAACATGACATAATGTCATAGTTACATTATGTATTTTGTATGCATTAAGTAGAACTCATTTAAAGCACTGAATAGTATAAATTAATTCATTTTACTTTCAACTTTTTACAATGATGAAGATTAGCATGAGTCTTAGTTTGCATGCTTTGTGTGATACAGCAATTAAACATCTTCTTCCTCTTTGTTCACAGCCTAACTAGCACTGATTATTTTCATTTTCTTAGTTTTTGTTTATTCATACCAAGGCAAAATGGTGTTTTATTGTTTTAATTTGAAATTCTTCAATATATATCATTTTAAGCATTGCTATTGTTTGATCTCAGAACTTTCTATTGAAATTCAAATTTAAATGTTTCATTGTCAAACTATATGTTATTGAGAGTTGATATAGCCTTCACGAGTTATGACATTAGTAGAAGAAACTTGATTGGGCACATACTCGTGAAATGGGTACCAGTATGTATCGTTCTCATCTTCTTCTCCTTCTCCATCTTCCTCACCCATCCTTCTCCCTTTCCTATTTTTGATCTATCTTTCCATTTCACTCTCCTCATTTACTTCCTGACTAATCTCACTGAATAGCTATCTTTATGATTCTACTCACCACAGGCACGCAAATCATTGGGTGAGCCAAAATAAACAGTTTTTTTCCTTAAAAAGTGTTTGGGAGGCATTTGTCATAGCAATACAAATCTGATTAGCACAGTATTTTCTTCTGTACTTATTTGCCATCTGTGTATTTTCTTTGCTGAGAAATCTGATAATGTCTTTTGCATATTAATCAGTTTGTTTTCCTATTGTTATGTGTTGAGCTACCTCATTCAATTTGATAGACATAAATTCCATTACTTTATCACAACCTTTAATCATCCACTTACCAATTAAAGTACAACTAGAAGGACTTCCATAGCAATATATTCATAAAAATTTAATAAATTTATCTTGGATACCTGCTGGTTATAAATCTTATCTATTAATTATTTTCTTATTAGAGTATCAAGTTACAGGTTGCATAAAATATAAAATGTATATTTCTGTTTTCTAAAAACACAGAAATTCATGTATCTATGTAAAATTCATTTATCAATTCAATTAATTACTTGAAAAGAGAATTTCTATGTCACCATGTAGTTGTTTAATTTAATACCTTACACCAAATTCTTCATAGCAGTGTTAATTCTAACCCTAGTGGTAGAGTTTTAGTGTCATAGCTGAAAGGTGTCTGTACATTCCACACAGGTTAACTAATGGCCTTACATTAATTTACATCTTGTATTAGGTAGTAAGAATCTGAACTTCGCTTAGCAAGGAGGAAATCTCCAAAAAAGATATTAAAAACTAAATACTGAAGATAGTACTATAAATTCCTGCACTTGTAGACTTCATATAGCGGACATTAACTGCCCTGTGGTATAGAAAACAAAGCATAGTCATGTTTCTCCGAATTATTTTTATATAATCATGGATGCCCCTCAAGCACATTGTCACTCTTCTCTTCTAAACTTTGCTTCTGAATTATCCTAAGTGTTCAGCCTCTCAGTTACACTGAAGTGCCTAGAAATCGGGCAAGTTGAGTATGCAGAGGAAAATTATTTCCCTGTAGGATCCGTTCAGTCCATGAATATTTACATCTATTCTGCTTGCGTCAGAATTTTAGAAATATCTGGTCACTCAACAATCACTACAGGTTCAGTTATCTGTGCTGGCATCCCTGAGCAAGGTGACACATTGACTTACAAAGCAAAAATTCTATCAGCATACATAACTTTACCCTGGGAAGTTATATCTGGGTTCTGAGCATTTTCCAAATCTTGCAGCAAATGAATGATCTCAGCACAACCAGAATCCTTCAAGATAATTTTTCAAATTCAAACTCATGAAAGCAGCCTAAGCTTGTCCTCTTGTCTAGTTTTCTTTACTTCCTTTTCTCTGACACGGTATTAAGAAAGACCAGCAATAACAGATGTCTTCCTTTTTACAAGAATCTTACCTAGATATTCATACAGTTTTTCACTGGTTCTGTATCAAGGAAAACATTTACAGAAAACATAATAAAATCCTAATCCATGATTCATATATTATTTATTGTTTTTTACATAGCAGGAGAGAGCAAAAAATAGATGAGGGCTATTAAGTGACACCTTCCTGAAAAGTCTGTGTGATGTATAACAACACTGATGCCCAGAATGTTCAGTTCTCCATAAAGACAAATGGCTTAAGCACTCAGTTGCTAAGACCATTTGTCCCAAACCTTGAAATCACTGCACAAAAGGTGAGGGAAAGGAAATCAAAGGCTTCCTTGTTATGCCCCACAACCATATCATCCTTATATATCTGGGATCCATGGTAATGAATTTGTTAAACTCATGATTCCTTTTGATATCAGTCGATGCAAGAATCCTCTGTTTCTTATGGAGAATACTGTGATCCTGACTCAATTTTCTATAATCATTTGTCCCATCATCTCCCAGCTTTACAAGATCTTTCATTAGATTATTTCAATTAATCAGTCATTATCAGAATAATTCCCTGTATACTGATTTTCTCCTTGGCCCTTCTTCTTGATACTGTTCTACTTAAAATTGGATTAAATTTGCAAGCTTTATTTGCCATATAGCTTTCTTTAATAATGGCTTGCCCCCATTCTCTAGTTATTATAACAAGGTCTGTGGAGCTCTGGCACATGATAGCTTATTCACTCTGTAATTCTCTTATTCCTTTTAGACAAATTCATTATCACTTTACCTCTGATCATTTCAACTGTAATCAAATATCTTCTAATTCTATCAAATGCTTTCTCTGAGTGTTGCTACACAATCTGACAACTCCCTCTCCACATACCATCATTTTAAGTTGCTTGCAGCATATGAATACTGTTATTTTTTCAGTCATTACATCTGCATTATTTCTCTATATTCACACAGAAATATAAAATAATATATGTGCATTTCTGATGCCTTGATTTCTAATTGTTTAAACTAATTTCAGACTACTAACTTGTTTCACAACTTACATATGTATTCATTTTAGTGACTAAAATGTTGACAGTTTTGTTATTCGTGTATGATACTTATGCACAGTTTTGGCAAACTGGCTTGGTGATTGTCTATGTTTTCATAGGCAATTTAACTTTTCATATTAAAGACAAAAAATCTCTGTAGGGAACAGAATTTTCTCCCCAAATTTAGTGTCAAAATCTTCATGCCTATTTATCATACCCTAAGCATATCTAAAATGCATCTCACACAACATGACAGTAGCTCAATTCTTAATTTCAGTTTAATGTGAAGGAATGTGTCTCAGTGTATAGGTGGAAAGGTTCCATGTATTAATGCCTCACATCTGGACAATAAACTAACTTTGCTCTAAAGATATTTTCATAAGCATCAATCTTTCACCAGATCTCATGTAACAAATCACTTAATAGATCTTAGGTTCTCTTCTTTACATAACACCTTGTAAATCACTTGTTCATTAAATAAAGAAAAGTAGTAAGAGACTTGATATGTTGCTTTGGAAGTATCACCTCATTTCCTTGAATGACAAAAGATTTCTCTAAGCATATTTAAAAATGGTATACCCAAGCTTCACAAGAAAGTAAGCCTACAATCTTACAACTATTCTCTTTATACTATTGCTTTCTTTTACCAATGAATAACGGAATATTAATCTCTAAAAAGTAAAAAAAATATTTCTATGGCATCATGACCTTAATGCTATTACTTGGGAATAAATTTCATTCTCAATTATCTTCAAAACTGAAGAAAATTCACAGCATTCACCATCTACTTTCTGTCTTTCCCTGTTGAGTTTAGGTTTTTGTTTCCTTTCTGTTCATTGATATTTCTGTTATTTTTTAAATCAACCATTCTGTTATAAATTCAATTATATAATACTGTTATTTTCTTTCCTATTACAGTTTTCTATAATATGTCTTTCCTTTTAGCGGCCTTGCATTGTTACTTATCCTATCCTCAAAGTAGATTATAAAACTTTCAATGGCTCTGATTATATATGTAATGGAAATATTTCCTAATGCATTATTTATTTATTTATTATGAGATTATAAGTAAGCATCAATTTTCAAAAAAGTACAATATGAGACTGTTTCAAGAGGATATAAGAAGAAACACATGGGTATCTGCAAAACATGAAAACTTTGTATAGATTCTATACAAAGATTCTATAATGTTAATGCCTATAATGTTAATTTGTACGTACAAAGAAATAATGAGAAGTAATTTAATTTTGTTAAGCACATTAAGGGAAATGAACTAGATCCTTATAACAGAGAAGACTGAAGAAGGTTGTGGGATTTCAACAGGACCAAACATTTTTGAATGGCTCCTTCAGGGATAAGATATCTCCTGAGATATCAGCACCCATTTTCAATATACTTGTTTCTTCTGAATGATTGCTACATCCTTTCCTCTTCTTCCCCATAAACTATCAACAGATATTTGTCATGATAAGACAAAGTCTTCCAAATACAGGCTTACTTATGACAATAAAAATGTAGAACAAACAGAACTCATTTCTATCTCAGAAAGAAAAGCAATTTAATACTTCTTTATTGGAAGCATTCAAGAATGGCTGAGTTCTATTATTTTCCCCTCAAAATTATTCCTCTATGTCAGGCTTTCAGAACAAAAAAATGCACTCCAGAGTATACACTAGAGATTTATTAAAGGCCATCTTGCTCCCAGAAGTATATAGAGAATGAATTATTTATGGATCCCTATTGGGGATATGCTGCATCTATTTCACAGTCCTAGTTTGAGCTGCAAAATATTTTTGAAGTTTATATGATTGTTATTGTTCTTTATTCATTGAAATGGGAAGCAAAGAATTTTAACAATCAGATTCAAACCATGTCAGATATTTAAATATGTTCGTGATTTAGTATTACTCTTTAGGGCACAATATAAAAATACCTTTCATTTTCTCTTGTCATCTTGTCTCTTGTTTGTAGTTACTGAGATATAAACATGTAATCACATACATCAGTCTAAAAATCATGTTACTCAATAGTTACAACGTGGTATTTTATTTTATTATTTTTTTCTATATATGTAGTACTGAGGAATTGAATCTGGGCCTTCGTGCATGCTAGGCAAGCACTCTACCACTAAGCCAAACTCCCGAGAAACATGTTACTTGCGTTGAAATGTCCTTGTTTCTTTATAAAATGAAATAAATATACATGTTATATAGTGAACATAATGCATATTAAATATATAATTCTTTTAAAAGGTGTTAGTCTTTTGGGATAAACTAAATTTTTTAATGAAAGACTTTATTAAAAGTTTTAATCGGATATACTGTAGAAAATTCTTTAATAAAAGAATGCCCAAATGCTATCACTCTAATATTGTCATGAAAATTGCCCTAGAAAATATCTTACTATCTTTATAAACTTCTGTGGACAGTTTTAAGTCTCCTATGTAGTATACGACTGGAGGGTCATAATAAAATTTAAGGGATAATCAAAAAGGATTGTATCTAATGTCAATCAAAGCGATTTTGACAGTCTCATACTTTGAATTTCATTAGTTAGAATTTTCATTGGTGGTTCTATAAAGAATATTTTAAAGAAACTGTATTGGTTAAACATCAAAATGCTTTCTGGTTCTGGAAACTTGAAGGATTATGGCCATATTATCTCTGATAGGAAACAACAGAGAAAGAGCTAGATTGTGAGGAGAGATGATATATTTTGACATGTTGATTCTGAGTTGGCTTGTAGGTAAAAAATCACTGTCTAAGAGACATTAGTGAAAACTTTATTGCAGTAACTTTTCATGTTTAAATATAAACCAGTCAAATAGTAATCTAAGCTCTAAGAATTGCTGTAGCACTTGCAAGAAATGCAATTTTATATTACAAGAGGTATATTTTTTTCCTTAATACTACTTTTGGTTTGACATTACTTTTGAATTTCTTTTGTTTCAGGATATTATTGGGTTTAGTTTTTAATTCCAAACTAAAATTTCAAACTGGTGATATGAGGTAGTATTCTTTTTTAAAAATTATTTTCATTGTCAAGGTATATACAGAGGAGTTACACTCGCATATGTAAGGCAATGAGTGCGTTTCTTTTCAAACATTGTTCCCCCTCCTTTGTTCTCCCACATTCCCTTCCCCCTCAGCTTGCCTCCCCAAGTTGTAAAGTTCATTTCCAACATATTGTCTTGTGAGTTTCGCTGTTGTGTTAGTTCACCCTTTGTCCTTTGTCTCACCATTATGTTTCTCTCCTTCCCTTCCCCAAATCAGATAAGTATATACACAAGATACAGAGTACCAAATCAAATACAGTGCATTCCCGAACTTTCTTTTGTCCCCATAGCTATTTTCTTCTTTAAAATACCCTTTGAATGTTTTGGGGAAGTTAAAAATAGATTTCAAGGAATAATGATTCTAAATGTAAATATGGAAAAAATGAATATCTTTACAATTGAACCATTTCTTACATTATATTCGCCAGATAGAGGTGCGTTACTTCACATACATTGATGCCCTTTCTCATGTCGTTGTCCCCATTCTCCTTCCCCCATCCAAGCCCCTCATCTTGTTTCCCTTCCTTCCCTATCTGACTTCAAATAACCAAATATGCATATATACAATATATCAGATAACCAGGAGAAATACTGTAACAGTATGAGATAACCAAGGGATAGCAAAGGAGATGAGCGACAACATAACAATTGAACCATTTCTTGTAGAGCAGTTTCTTTTCTACTTTAGCCAATTTACAATCTACTCCTACTAAAACTTGAGTTTGCTGTCAACTTCTATTATTTTTATTGTTATAGAAACACACACACATATATTTATTTTCTTGGTGGAATTTAGACATTATGTATTATGTCCAGTGATGTATGGTGGAGGGATTTATCGAGATTTATAGAAATTCATTGTACTCATAAATTGATATGTTGAATTGTCATCCCTCTATTTAATAATAATAAATTCAAAAAATATTCATATATAATTGCCATAGTACCGTTATTTGTGTGTGTGTGTGCCAGTAATGGGACTAGAACTCTGAGTCTGGACACAATCCCTGAATTCTTTTGCTCAAGGCTAACACTCTACCAGTTGAGCTGCAGCTCCATTTTCAGATTTTATTTGGTAATTGTTCAGATTAGACTCATGGACTTTACTTGCCTGTCCTAGCTAGCTTCAAACTCCAATCCTCTGATTTCAATGGCTTGAATATCTAGGATTATGTGCATGAGACAACAAATATGGCAATATTGACTATGTTTACTTCCTAAGGAATATGTAGTCTTAGGAATAGCAAGATTTTGGTGAAAACTTGAGACATTTTTTTCATATTCCAAGCATACTTCGGAAAGAATGCTAACTAATACTAATTTGATAAAATGTTAAATGTGAAATACATAAAGCCAAAATAGTATAGTAGAATGATCAGAATTTACAAGAAATTATAAAGCAAAGAATGCTATTTGCTTTTCAAAGAAAGTGAGACACTGGAGAAATTAATGAAAACGAATTTTTTTCATGAAAACGAACTAATAGATAAATCATTAGAAAAAGCAAAAATGTAATTATATATGAAGGGCAATAAGCAAAGAACTAGGAAATCACAAAAGGGAATGACATGAGGAAAGATGATTGAGAAAACACAGTAATATTTAGAGACAAATATTTAGGAGTTTCAGAAATTTGAAGAAAACCTGATAGTTGGTTGCTTTTACTGAAATGAAATAGACAATGTGGTTATTGTTTTCCTTAATAAGTTTACAATTCTCTTCTTTCTTAAATAACACATTCTATAAGCTTGAAACTTTTGAGTCACTAGTTTTGTGATTCTGTATTATGACAAAATGCAATGCTACCTATTTTTAAAGACAGACTTTAAAAAATATTTTACATGTACTGACATTCAAATGATTTGAGCTCTTTGATTTCTAAGCTACCTAAATGTCAGTAGAATTGGAAAGTCTGTCAGTCCTATTTATATTCCATCAACTCTTGGGCAATTTGTCAGTGTCAGAATTGGTACACTATATTCACAGATGTCTCTGGGCCAACAGGTTTTTAAAGATTACATTATGTTACTGTGTATTCAGTTCCCTCAAGCAAGAAATAGGATGGCTTCCTATAGGTAAAAATATTTATTCTAGCATTCAAACTGATCGTTTCTGCCTTCTATTCTTGCTTTTTTCTGCTTTTCAATTGTATATGTGGTGTTAAGGAATGAATCACAATTTTAAGCTTGCACACAAAATAGAATGTGGACTCAAATAGAGTTTGCTGAAACTTCATTGTTGAGTACTGACATCCAATAGACTTTTACTACTTTCATACCACTTGTCAATGGTAATGTTAGCTTATACAAAAAAAAGCAATTCTTAGGCAAAGAAAGGGATGCAGATAATAATTTTAACAACTTTAAATAATACTTGTAGCATAATAAAGTAAAGGAGACAAATTCTGTGTGTAGAATTCATTCTCATACAGGAATAATTATCCAAAGGTTGGAAGAAAAATAGAACCATGCTCAAACAATATATAATGTGTCTTCACATTGCTATGCTGTCAGTTAAGTCTGTAATTAGAAAGTGGAAACTGGTATTTCAAATTTTTTGCAGATAGTTTTATAGAAAGTCTCATTCTCTGGGCCAGAAGTTTGGCCTAGTGGTAGAGTACTTGCATAGCATAAATGAAGACCCACATTGATTCCTCAGTACCACATACATAGAAAAATCTGAAAATGGTTCTGTGGCTCAAGTGGTAGAGCTCTGGCCTTGAGAAAGTCAAGGACAGTGCTCAGAGCCTGAGTTCAAGCCCCAGGAGTGGTAACAAAAGTATTCTCTAATCCAGATACATTATTTGTAAGGAAATAATCACCATGATTTCTCCAGTAAATTATTTATTTTTTCATATAGTTTTTATTGTAATTAATAGAGGGTTACATTATATTCACTAGATAGAAGCATTACTTCACAAACATTGGTATCCTTTCTCATATTTTTGTCTCCATTTCCCTCCCCACATCCTGGCCCTCCTCTTGTTTTCCCCCCTTTCCTATCCTATTTCAACTAACCTGATAAACATATATACAAGATATCAGATAACAAAGTAAAATGCTGTAACAATATGAGATAACCAAGGGACAGCAAAAGAGATGAGAGATAACAGTACATTAAGGACAACAATCACTCATTTTATGGCTTTTGTTTCTATATCCTGGAGGTCCTTTCATTTAGCGTCATTCTGTGTGGTCTTATGTATTTAGGTTTCAGCAAATTATTTATACATCTATCTACCTCCTTATGACTGTAATTAAAAAGGATTATTAAAGTAAATACATAAAGTGAAGAAAAAGAAGCATGAAACTATCAAAAATAAAAGTATATCAAGCTCTTTTGAATTTATTTTATGATTAGTATCATTTCACTGTCCAAATTTATTAAATTGAGCCATTTTGTACACAATGACGAATCATATCACTACTAAATATTACATATAATAAGCCAGGAGCCGTGGCTCACGCCTGTAATCCAAGCTACTCAGAAGGCTGAGATTTGAGGATTGTGTTTCAAAGACAGTCGAGGCATTAAAGCCCGAGAGACTCTTATGTCCAATTAACCACCACAGAACCGGAAGTGGCGCTGTGGCTCAAAGGGTAGGGCAGTAAGTAGCCTTGAGCTGAAGAGGTCAGCGACAGTGCCCTGGCCCAGAGTTCAAGCCCCATGACAGACAAAAATTGAAAAAAAAACTGTATACATTACCTATAGTGACAAATTATTTTCATTCTTACAACTGTAGTATTTAAATTTTTATGAATGGAATATTTTAACTAGTGTTTTTGGAATTATCTAGTATACAAGCCTTAATATTTCTTTTCACTTTTTTACATTCTTTTTCATATTTTCTATATAGATAATAAGTAAAGATCTATGCCCTAATTGGTTGATACTAAATTTATTGAATTTTTGATTGAATAGATCAGTTATTATAGATTATACCATAATTCACATTATAATAGATATAATCTCTTCTGATTACCCTTAAAGCTGATAATGACAGTGTCAATGGTGCACTACAGAGTAGATTTAAAGTGGACCACAGAAGTTTATAAATACATTAAAGGTACTTTTCTCAGGGAATTTTCCCCTTTGCGAATCATCTGCTTTGCAAAAAAAATAATAAAAAAGTTCTCCTCTCTTCACTTTTGTATTCTTCATTATCTTTTTGCAATCGCCTGAATAGAATATCTGTCCATTAATTCTTTTTGTGCTTCTTTTCCTTATTCATACACGAATAGTCTGGTCTAACTCAGTTCAGGATACTGATGAGCATTATATATGCATATATTTGCTTCCAGTACTTCAGGTAGACCTCAAGTCCCAGAACATACCTGCAAGCCTAAACCAATGGTCTGATCCATAGAAAGAACGTTTCCTCCAAGTTATCTGGAGAATTTCTGTGCTTAAAACTTTTTCACAAGAAAGGGTATCAATGTATGTGAATTAATGCACCTCCTATCTGGCAAATATCATGTAACCCTTTTATTAATTACAATAAAAATATGAAAAAAAGAAAAAAAACTTTTTCACAAGAGACTTAGTCCCAGTTTAAAAGAGTCAACTAACTATTTGACATTCATTAAAGACACTCACCAAATTAATTAGCTGGAGTCAACAGAATACTATCCCAATCATAAAAGCAAAATCTTGTCATATTCTCCAGTACTACTCATATCTAAGGGGCATACATAGATTCTCTCGTTGCTAACTGCAACCCGAGGCAGAGCAATGGGATACCTGGACCAAGAAAATTAGAAAAGGCAGTGGTAGAGAGGTAAGAGATGAGAATCTGCAGGGGTCCTGGGTTCCAAGGCACTCTAGCAGTTGGGCCAGAATCCTCACAAGCAAGCATATTTATTTGAGTTCCCACAGGGAAGGTAACCATAGATACATGCAAAACATAAGGCATCTACATTAATATTACAATAAGAGCAAAAGCAGAGTTTGTGAGAGACACTGGTTCCCTTATTCTATTGCGACAGGGGGCTGCAGCCCAGGAAAAGTTCAGACACGATGTCTACTTAATAACTCAAGGTTAAGCTGTGAAAGTCTTTTCATCCATCCTGGAAGTCAAAGCACAGCTGCCAGCCTAAGGAAAAGGGGAAAGGAGGTCTCTTCACCCTCTCCAGAACTCTCTGCCATAACCTTTCCATAAGCCAGTTCTCAGTGTTCTGATTACTGACGAGTGGGCGTTCCAACCCCTCAAATCATACCTAGCTCAGCTTTAGTAATGCCTACATTCTCTAATGTGGGATTATAATACAGATCTCATTCTTTATTCCCTGAAATTTATGTTGTTTTATAGAATATTACATTGGTGACATTGTATAGAGTTTAAGTCTTCTCCTATAGTATTTAAACGTTTTAATATTTTTCATGATGTTTCAAGCTACTGTTTCCATTTAAACTCTTAAGGAAATTTAGGACTCATTTTTTAAAAATCTTCCTTTTGCTTTTTATTATTATATTAAAGTAGTAGCACAAAGGAATTGCCATTGAACAGAGCAGTTTACAAATACAATATATATGCATCAGTGTTGCCTGTTTCAACAATTTTGACAAAAATTAAATTTTCATCAAATCTGTGCTAATTCAGGGGTATTTGATGTACATATTCTTATTTTATTGTGCAGATTGCTTTTGTATAGCTGTACTTACTTTTCTGAAAATAATTTTGGACTAAAAAAATCCATGTTGAAAACACACGGGAAAGATACCGTTTTTTTATTTGTTGGTTTGTTTTTTGTTTTTTACTGCAACAAGCAGAAACTAGTCAGTAAAAATAGGAATGCCTTCATGATTTTTGATTGGTGGTGTTGTCAAAATTCCATAATTTGTTTCACTGGCTTGACATCACTTTATCAGGATAAAGTACTTTCAGACCCTTCACAGAGATTTTGTTGAGTCCTTCCCTCAGCCCCTAGTGTGATAGGTCATTACCATGTCACTCTAATTATGCTCTTGTTACACATTATTCTCCAGATGATTTTCTCCACCAAATCTATTTGGACATTCTTTCCTTAAAATTTCATAAATGACCACATATAGGGATCATCTAAATAGTCTAGGACTATCTGCTCAATTTCAGGATATAGCACTTTGTCATATCTGGAAACTAACTTTTCCTTATAAGGTAATATTTACTGATTCTGTGCTTTTGATCATGATGGAGCCTATCGTAGAAACTAGATAAGATAACTAGACAAGGAAAATTAATTTTTTATATTGGTACACATTATTCTTTTCTAAGTAGTGACACTTTTCACTTAGTTTTGGTTTCTGAAACACATCTGTGTGTGGCTTTGTGTGTAGGTTTGAATGCACACAAAATAAAATTGAACTTTAGCCCGTCATGATTCAGAAGTTACGATTTGATTTTCCATAGCAATGGTAAGTTCAGTAATATTTTAGGTGTTAATAAATGTTTACAGGTAAAATAAATCAACTAAGGAAGATAGAATTGCTTCAAAAGTGAAGGTAAAAATCCCATTTTGATATAAGTAGCTTCCTGTCTGCTTTCCTGTGATTAACAATGCAAATTCAGTGTTCTGAAAATACAATATAGTCTTTTGTTTCCTTATCCTGGAGATCCTTACATTTAGTGTCATACTATTTGGCCTTATGTGCCTAGATTTTTTCCATTGTAAATAATGAGTGATTGTTGCTCTTAATGTACTGTTTTATCTCTCATTTCTTTTGCCATCCCTTGGTTATCTCATATTGCTACAATATTTCACCTTGTTATCTGATATATTTTATATGTGCTTAATTGGTTATTTGAAATTGGATAGGGAAGGGGGGAAAATCAAGATAAGCGGGGGGAGGGTGGGAGTGAAATGGGGACCATGTCATGAGAAAGGGTATCAATGTTTGTGAAGTTATGCAGCTTCTATCTGTTGAATATAATGTAACCCTTCTATTAAAATAAAAAATAAATAAAAATACAATATAGTCATGTCTTTTTATCTATGTGTGCTAGCAGTTGGACTGATCTCAGGGACTAATACCCTTTGCTCATGGGTGGCTATTATTTGTGCCTTTCTTCTAGTCTGGCATTTTATTGGTTCATTGGAGATGAAGTCCCACCGACTTTTTGTTTTTGCCTTGAATAGCTTCAAATGTGATTATTCTGGTCTATATGTCTTGAGTACCTAGTATTACAGAAATGAGTCACCAGTACTAAGGAGAAATGTCTTAAAAGAAATAAGAGAATTCCAGAGAGAATCCCTCTCTCAACTCAGGGTTATGAGAAATTCGACAAGACGAGAAGGGCCTGGAATCTAAAGCAGCTCCTAAAGACTTCTTTGTCCACATGCACATCTTTTGGGTATTTATTCTGAGTTGTACTGAGCAAATGGGTAGATAAATAGTAATTCCTATCAAAGCAGACTTATTTTTAGGGAAAAAAAAACATTTATTGAAGAGTTGGATGAGTCAATGGATGTAAGCACTCCAAGGGTGAATATTAAAAACAACTATCTTGCTAATAGTATGAATTCTAAAAACTAGTGGGATTAAAAATATATATTAGGAAGTATGCCAAGAAACTTGTAGGGAAGGAAAAAGAATTCATTCTGCTTTGAGGGAGGGAAGTTCAGTTAATGAGTCTGAGAAATTAACCTACAGAAAATATTAACAGATTAATAAAAATTAAAATACACCTGTGTCAGTGAGAGTTCCATCCAATAGGGCCCTTGGAAATGTCAGATGATTGAAGTACTCTGAAGTAAAGGAAAGTATATGGCTTGAGAACTTCTGGCCAATGGAGATCATACAAGTTATTAGATGTTGAGCAGAGGAAATGCAAAACAGTCTGCCTTATGATGGAGATACAATGTCTCTCAAGTAATACAAGTTATCTATGAGTAGCCTTAAGAAGACTAGGACCATAAAAAGGTCTGTCTGCTCGGAATGGTGGAAAATGTGTCTCTTTTGTGATATATGTACTCTTCCCGGATGACAATATTCCCAGAACTGGAGGAGACTATCATGATCCTGTTCCTTCTGGAGGCTTTGCACTTGAAGATAAGGAACTTTAAAGAAATCTTCATCTGCATTCTGTATTACTCAAGTGATATCCAAAGAAGTTGCATCAGGGGAGTGGCATGTACTGATATCCTGTTGTCAAAAATGCAAATATGGGTACCTAGTTTGGAGTAGTGCTTGCCTAGCATGCATGAAGACCTGGGTTCAATTCCTGGGTACCACATACATAGAAAAAGCCAGGAATGGTGCTGTAGCTAGTGTAGCCTTAAGAAAGCCCAAGGACAGAGTTCAGGTCCTACGTTCAAGCACTGGGACTGGCAAAAACTAATGCACATATGTGCATATGTATATTTATGCTCATTTTCAAGGGCTAGTAGACAGAGTCTAATCAGAAGAAGCAGATGTGGATGATAATCTAGAAAGTCATTTCAGACATATCATAAAATTCTCCTCATGGCCTACTTCTATTCTTAACTTTTCTGTAAAACAGAAAGGAAAGGATCCTAAGAAAATCATTCCATGAAACCAATGCAACATTCATAGGAAAACTAGGAAGATGTGCAATAAGAAAAAGGAATTGTGTACCAGTGTTTAATCACACACAGTGCATACGTGTTGGAAGTCAGGCATGCAATCGTTTCTTAACAGGATGGTGAATTTTCTTCCCATCAAGTCAATCATTCTTAAGATGTCATATGTTTTTACAACCCAATAATTGTTTCTCTGGATTTCTAATATGCATGCTTCTTCCTCTATTTATCCTATATTTATTAAATATTGAGTGGGTACCAGACAATGGTCTAGCCATATTAATGTAAAATATTTTATAAATGTAGAATACTGTGCCTTAAGGCACTGACCAGGGAAGGTAATTATGAATTATTAGCTATTCTTTTAAATGCTATTTGCAGCAAGCAAATTTTGAAATCTAAAGTACATACTGTCTTCTTCATTCAAAGTAAATTACAATACATGAAACACATCCACACATTCACATTCACACACATCCACACATAACACAGACTTCTTCATGCTGGGAAAGGAGAATGAGAGAAAAATATATACATTTTAAACATAGGTGTGTGTTTTTCAATATATACATTTTAAACATAGGTGTGTGCTATCAATTTTAACAAGTCTATAAGACAATTTTGGAATGCTTTTTATTCTGATTTAACAGTAACCCGTCCATGTCTTTCTGAGCAGGATAAAAGCTATAAAGATATATGCATATTAGGGCCTGGAGTTTGGCCTAGTGGTAGAGTGCTTGCCTAGCATGCACGAGGACCCCGGTTCGATTCCTTGGTACCACATACTTAGAAAAAGCCGGAAGTGGTTCGGAGGCTCAAGTGGTAGAGCTCTAGCCTTGAGAAAAATCCAAGGACAGTGCTCAGGACCTGAGCTTAAGCCCAGGACTGGAAAAAAAAGATATATGCATATTTATGTACAACAGTGTTTACAAGAACATCATGTACAAAATAGACAATATAAGTCAGAAGAATCAGCATTAAATTATGACCCCCAAATTAATAAGTTATATCAAAGAGGCAGAAAAATCTAAAAGGAATTAACTGAAGAAAAAAGGACAACTTGTATTATATTTTTATTTTTAAAATGAGAAAATATGTCTTCTTATATTTTGAATGATATGAGATTAATAATAAATACTTGTATATTGTTCCATATATATGATTTTGTTCAGGTTATCAACATTCTTCTATAAATTACTTATATATTAAAGTATTAAAGTATAATGTTTATCATATTTTAAATATTCTTAATACAAGATGGTTAACACAAAAACATTCCATCAAATTTAGATTCATATTACTGCTAATGCTATACTAAAGTTTATCATAAACAAAAGTATCAAAATTTAGGGTTGGGAGTTGGCCTAATGGTAGTATGCTTAACTAGCATGCATGAAGCCCTGAGTTCAATTTCTAGGTACCACAAACATAGAAAAAACCAGAAGTGGTACTGTAGCTCAGGCCCTGAGTTCAAGCCCCAGGAACGGCAGTATAGCTATATATATATATATATATATATATATATATATATATACAATTTTATCAGACTAGGAAATTTCTGCTTGTAATAAAATTCACTGTAAGAAATTTATAGTAAATATACTCTTTTGCTTATTTATTTAACCCATCAGTAGCAAAAATGATTCTTTTTTCATTTATTTTATTGTACTTACTTTATTGTAATTATAGTCACCAGATAGAAGGTGCATTACTTCACATACATTGATACCCTTTCTTATGTTTTTGTCACCATTTCCCTCCCCCCCGCCCCTCATCTTGTTTTCCCCCTTCCCTATCCTATTTCAAATAACCAAATAAGCATATATACAGTATATCCGATAATAAGGCAAAATACTCTAACAATATGAGATAACCAAGGGACAGCAAAAGAGATGAGAGATATCTTAAATTTTAAGTTTTGAGTTTTCTCCCTCCTATCTTTGGTTATTTTCTCCTTTGTAGACTATTCTCTAGTTTAGTTCAAAATCAATTTGCAATACTTGCTAGAAACTTAGCTAAACTAATGCTCTTCCCTAATGAGACTAAATTGTATTTTCACAAATCCAGGAGAACTTTGTCCAACTTCAGAAAATAGAATTGCATGAGAAAACAAGCTTAATTGATTAGTTACTACTTGCTGCAGAAGACTAAATAACAAGTTTACTTCCTTTGAAATATTCTAGAATGCAGCTCAGCATATATCTACAAATATAATTAAAGAAAGTAGTACCTTTGAATTGCTTAATCAAACCTAAACAAAGACAAATTTAAAATTATTAGGGCTAAATCTGAAAACTCGAGTGCTGATTGGAATGAATTTCTAATTAAATTTGTTCCTGATAAATACCATTTTTGTTTTCCTGAAATTGTTTTCTGTTGCCTCTTTGGCCTTTATATAATTCTTTAAAATGTATATTGGTATACATGTTTTGGTCATCTGTCTGACTTCTCAAGATTTCTCAAGGGAGCAGACAGGCATAGTTCCTTAGTCCTTACATGCTTTGTATTTCCATACCCTGAAACTCATAGTGTTTGATTACAAAGAATGAAAAGATGGCCAGTATAATCATTGAAAAAAAAAAAAACGATTGTTTTCATTATTTTTTTTCTCTTTTCAAATGTAGAATGAAATTATTTTATTATTTTTAAAAATTGTTTTTACATAAAATCAGAAAATTTGTAAACAGGGGCTGGGAGTTTGGCCTAGTGGTAGAGTGCGTGCCTAGCATGCACCAAGACCCGGGTTCGATTCCTCGGTACCACATACGTAGCAAAAAGCCAGAAGTGGTGTTGTGGCTCAAGTGGTAGAGCCCTAACCTTGAGAAAATCCAGGGACCGTGCTCAGGCCCTGAACCCAAGCCCAGGACTGGCAAAAATAAATAAATAAAATAAAATAAATAAAAGATTTACTAAAAAAAAAGAAAAGAAAAGAAAATTTGTAAACAAATCACTTTTATAAATTTATAAAGCATGGATTTTGGCAAAGTTTATTTGATAGCTGCTTTTAATGTTATCAAAGGATATGACTTAGTACTTGTAAAATTGTACTGTTTGGCCTTGTAATACACTATCTGATGCTGAGGAACAGTTTAAAGAAAGAAATAGAATTCTTTAGCCAAGTATGTAAGCACTAAAACTATGAGAAAACTTAAAGCCATACACTCTACCACTATGCCAAACTCCCGATCCCCAGGATTACATTTTAATATCAAAAGTGTGATGTATTTAATTTTGGTTTGAGGAATTCTAGTGTCTAGCAAATACCAAATCTTTCAAAGTCAGAGTATATATCCATGGTATCATAATGCATAGCCCATCCCAATTTGAATCTTGCTTCTGTATTGCATAAAATATCAAATTATATAACATAGAAGAGATGAACTTTGAGATTATAGCAATTTTACAGCCATGGAAAGGCACTGGTAGCTTATACATGCAAACCTAGCTTTTTGGGAAGCTCAGAATGGGTAGATTGTAGTTTAAAATGAGTCCTGGACAGAAATGCAGAAAAATCCACGAGATCCCAACTCCATAGAAGAGAGTAAAATGCACTGGTAAAATCCTATGATCCAAGAATCAATGTGAATCTAAAGTACATCCATTTCAATTCAGCTTTATGTGGAAGTTAGACCCAATCCTAATATATATGCATATAATATATTATACAAAACTATATATCTATATCAAAGATAGTATGCACAGTGTATTAGCTAACAAGCAAGAGACTGTGTACCTTCATTAGTATCTAAAAATTATTCCACAATTACAGTAGTATCTAAAAATTATTCCACAATCATATTGTTAATGATTTCAAGAAATCATTCATATTTTATTTACCAATATTCATCAAGAATGTATGTTGGGCTAGTCATTTCCCTCTGTAAAGAAAGCATGTATCCTTGTGACTCAATGTCAGTGAGAAGAAGAGATAAACAAATGTATGTCAGAGTTTGTAAATACCATGGACAAAATAAACAGACTAGAAGAAGCTGATATTTATATGTTCTGGAAGAGTTATTGATAAGTTCCAAATTAAAAAATGTGTGGAAAAATGTGAATAAATTTTCCATCTATGAAACATATACCTAAGATGATGGTGTTTAAAAGATTTTAGACTTTTACATGACCCATTGGTTTTCATCGTATGGGAAGTTGAAGCATCATGATAATGCAGAAACCTAAGCATATAAGATGGTTAAGGAAGGAAGCGCTTCTTGGTAATTGACCATATGTCATTAGTAGACGGCACCATATCCACAGACAGAAGAAAAGTATTCTGCTCACTGCTACTTTAAATGTTCTCCAAACACCAGCAATCCTTAGTTGCTTCTACTTTACCCATTTAGTTCTTCATCTTATTTCAGTTGTGATGGAAACTCCTCTCCTGGTTTACCTAGATTTTTCTACTTCAATAAGAAGCAGTTACCTTATAACTTAGAATCTCTTTAGGGTTTGCTCAGAATTTCCTCAAAATATGCTGAGAATTATGCTGTTTTATTTCCTTTTTCAATTTATTTTTGGATGTGTGTGAATTAATGTCATTCAGGATTTGTACCTTTAAACATGGTTTTAGAGGACACATCTAGTAATGTATGCACATTTTACACTACTTCAATTAAAATTACTTATTCTGATGGCAACACTGTTTTACTAATCATTAGAAGACCCATAATATCAGACTTGAATGATTTTTCATCTTTTTATGAATCCTGGAGTTCTTTTGTTTTTTTTTAGATGCAGTTATGTTGTTGTTTCTTTTACTTCAACTGAGAATTGTTTGTTTCTTCCAGAGACCAATATGGAAACAAAAGCGAGGATCTGAACAGGAGCCTATTTACTCAGTGAAAACAGAAAAACAACTACATAACCTAAAGAGCTAAAGGTAACATATTTTTCCTACAGTGTCTATTCACCTAACTATATAGAGTTCCTTGTTAAATGTGGTTAAAATTCCCATTAAAGGAATTGAGGCAGGTCATCTTTAATCACTTGGTTTAAAGTATTACAGGAAATATCCCACCAACACACTCTGTGGTCAGAAACCACCCTGTTTCTACTGGGTAGATGTTAGTTAACGTCTACTTAATTAAATTCAGATTTCATGACCTCAGACTAAATCCTGGTGGCTTTATACATTCTTTGTTTAATTTCTATAATATTTCTAACTTAAGAATGGAAACATTATTTTAAAGCCTTTTTATTTGTTAACATTCCTGCCTTCTTATTTTATATTCTTTGTATTTTGGTGGTACCAGGGTTTGAACTCAAGACTTTGCATTTGAACTCACTCAGCTTGCATTTGCCCAACTGGTGAGATACAACTTGAGGCCTGTTCCCAGTCTAGCATTTTGCTGGTTAAATGGATAGATACAGTTTTGAAAAGTATTCTGTTCCAGCTGACTTCAAACTCAGTTCCTCTACATCTCAGCTTTCTGAAACCTAGTATTGTAAGCATGAGCCTCTGGCAACTAATAACAATCAACATTTGTTTCTCATAAAACAATGTGCACTTGTTTTTAAACTAGATAATGTAGAGTTCTTTAAATACCTAATGATGCTGACTTCTAGCAAGCAAATTTATGACCTTTATGACAGCTGTTAGACTGAGTTCATGGAAAATCATCATGTTAAAAAAAGTACATTTCTAAGTAACAGGGACAGAATTATCACTAGTGGTTGAAAGAGTATGAAGTTGATGAATATTCAAAATCCAACGAAACGAAAAAGTATATTGGGTTTCTATTGCCATGTAAATATTTAACACAAACAACACATATTTATCAGTTCATATTTATCAGAAATGCAAGAGAATAGGACTAAATATTCTGAAACCAGTCAGGTTAAATTCTTGTCCAAAAGTTCTGGAGAATATACTAAATCAAAATGCATGCTTGTAGTTGGAATTCAATTTCTTGAATAATTATATGACCGGCATTTCCTTGCTGGATGTCAGGTAATGGCAATCTCCATTCTCCAAGCTGCCTGCATTTCTTCCCTTGTCACACTTAGTCTTTAAGCTACCATTAGCACTGAAATTCACTGTTGTACTTGAGTCTTCTCACAGACCTCCCCCTTTTAGTTCTAGTCCCAGATTAAAGCAATTGCATGATTAGGTCAGACTTCCTCAATGTTTCTATTGTAGGATCAATCCTTTGGGCTATTGATGTTTAAAAATTCTGTATGACAGTAAAAGTAATTGTTTTAATTTGTTGAGGATTATTTCAACTATTCACTGAAATAAAATGACAGACTGGGTGGCTTAAGCTAATTTAGTTTTATTGTTTATTTTTCGTTCTCCTTATTATAAAGCTAGGAAGCCCAAAATCCAGGTGACATCAGATAAGATGTCAGCAGAGGTACTGCTTCTTGGTTCATCACTGGCCCTCATGACCTAAATGTCTCTCATAGTGATGCTAATACCAGCTTATTTGGGGTAAGATTTCAGTCTAGGTACCCTGAGATGAGAAAAACAAATTTCACAGAAGTAAATTTATCTAAGTGATTATACAATATTTCATTGTTTCCACTCACAAGAAAAGAAGTGATCATGAAAGTATGTGTTTGTTTGTTTGTTTGTTTGTTTTGCCAGTCCTGGACTTGAGCTCAGGGCCTGAGCACTGTCCTTGGACTTTCTTTTCTTTTTAAATACATTTTTTATTGTAATTAATAGAAGGGTTTTATTATATTCACCAGATAGAAGGTGTATTACTTCACATACATTGATACCCTTTCTCATGTCTAGGTCCCCATTTCCCTCCCCCTAACCTCACCCCTCATCTTGTTTTCCTCCCTTCCCTATCCAACTTCAAATAACCGAATAAGCATATATAAAATTTATCAGATAATCAGGTGAAATACTGTAACAATATGAGATAATCAAGGGACAGCAAAAGAGATGAGAGATAACATAGTACATTATGTCCTTGGACTTTAAGGCTAGAGCTCTACCACTTGAGCCTCAGGAAACCTTCCCACTTTTTTCTAGGTATGTGGTACCGAGGAATTTGAACCCAGGTCTTCGTGAATGCTGGGCAAGCACTCCATCACTAGGCCAAACTCCTGGCCCCTATATGTTTCATTTTTGAGACATCTTCTTTATTTCACACCAGTCTTATATTACTAAATAAATCAGGCATTCATATGCCCATAATCGCAACTTTCAAGAAGCTGAGACCAGCCTTGAACTATACCAGCAACTGAATGAGTAACAAGACTAAGTAAAATCAAATCACTATGACGTTGTCCTAATATCCTAAATGAAATGAATATAGAATGTATATGAAATGACATTTGAGATTTTGGTACTTGACTTTTATTTAATAGGTTCTTGTCCCTGAGTATAAAATTGGACATAATTACTCCTAAGTTTTAAGAAAAATATTAGCTATTATGAAGAAAAATGCACAAAGCAAGACTTCTGAAATAAAGAGTAACCACAGACTGGCATATTTATCAGAAAAGACATTCAAATCAAAGCTAAAAGTCTGTGCATTGTCAAAATGAATAAGAAAGATTAGAGTCCATTGGCTTATTAATTAATCAAAGTCAATTGTGTCTGAAAAAAAAAGATGAAAATTGAATTGTGCTCTAGGAGGAATCCTAAGAGCCCTTTTCTATGAGTAGATTTTGAGACAAAGCCAGTTCTAAAGAAAAAAAGTCTGGAATGCTGATTGGATCAAGAGGGGGCCTCAGGGTAAATTGAATGTTCCCGTCTGCATTTCTCTTCCTGTGACTAGTTGATGCTTGACAGTGACAGGGTGAGTCTAGGACAGAACAAAAGGAAATTAAAGATATCAGTGTCACCATTTTGTGGTTTCAAGAGGCCAATCTAAGCCTTTAACAAATCATTAGTGTGAGATTGAATTGCTGTTCTGGGAAATATCATAGGTCAAACTTGCATAGTGTAGATCCTATAAATACTCTCTGATTGCTTATCTCTCTATTGTTTGTGAACTCATTTTTACCCTCATTAGAGGAACTAGTATGCCCTTAAATCAGAAGCCTTCCTGAGTGGCCGGAAGCTTCATCCTTATATACACTAACCACAAAAAGCAAACATACCCATTAACTACTCTATCTGATTTTTAACCTCTAAAAATAAACACAGGTTGGAAAGTTGATTTCCTCCTAAGAAAAGAAAAAGAAATCAATAATTACTTAAATTCTATGTGAAGTAAAATGTTCAAGCTGCTGAATAAAATGTGTCACAAACAATATAACGGTGTAAAAATAAAACCTGTTAGAATGAGTTGCAAAAAGAACAGAAATTGCTTTGAATGCAGTCTGGAATTCTTGAGAGGACAATAAATGCTATCACCAAGAACAAAAAACTAAAATAAACTAAAATAAATACACAAATAGCAGAATAAGGAAGAAATATTGGTTGAATACCTACTGAGTACAATCATCAACTCAGAAATTTTAACATGTTTATTCATACAGTAGAATTCAGACTTGATGTTTAGTGAAGTAGACCATGGAGAAGAAGTAGGCATTAGTTCCTATTCTTCCAGTACTTATTTGAACAAAGAAAACATACTATAATATATATAATTATATTTAAGTATATAAATATATCTAAAAATTAAAAAGTCAATGTCTGCTTTACAGTATTATCATTATGCTAAAAAGACAATGCACACAATATACATAGAAAAGAACTCACCTTGAATATTTGTGTATTTATCATTAAAGCTTTTATCATTGATTTTGTTCTTATCAATTATTTTCCTTCAAAACCCATTCTATTTCACTGTCTTCTGAGGATAAAGGCATAAGAAGAAGTCTGACAACCACATATAACAGGAGTGGCATCAATATAATATTGTTTACTTTATTTGAGAGCAATCATCATGGGGATGTCTTTACATTCTCAAAACTTTAGATACTGGATGTGTCTGTGTTTTTGAGATTCTTTCTCCTTCAACTCAGAGGAGCACTTATCAAAAAAAAAAAAAAAAAAAAACTAAAAAAAAACAACAACAAACTCCTGAGAAATTTCTCCTTCTGTACAGATCTGAAGGAAGAATTAAGGCTAGTCTCTAAAACCATCTCCACTTCTGCAAAATATCCTTAACGTATGGGGTATTACAGAGGACCATTATCACTGCCACCTGAAATTTAAAATGTATTGAAAGATATGTGTGTGTGTGTATGTATGTATGTGTGTGTGTATGTGTGTGTTGGTGGCTTATGTGTATAATCTAAACTATTAATAAGTTTGACAATTCAGGTGATTCTTGGCAAATGAATGAGTCTGTCTAAAAATAAGAAGTGGAGGAATTGCTTAAGTTGTAGAGAGGGGATAAAAATGGTGTTTTTAAAGTGCAAGAATTAGAGTGTAATTCCCAGTACCAGAACAAAAACATTCAACATGCATAATAGGATCTAGATTTAGCAAAGATATAGAACCAATCCAGATGTCCCTAAGAAAATGATTGGAACAAGAAGATGTGGTACTTATGCAAAATAGAATTCTATGCTGTCATCAGAAAGAATGACATTGCCCCATTTATAAGAAAATACAAAGACTTGGAAAAAATAATATTAAGTGAAGTAAATCAGACTCAATGGAACATAGACTCAATGGTTTCTCTCATTTGTAATAATTAGTAAACATCTAGGACTCTCCCAGCAGAGGATTACAATATTGCAAAACCTAGGTATATAAGGTCATATAGGATGAGACTGAATGAAATGTCTCTAGGATATGGAAACAAGAGCTTTATTTTGTGTGATTGTTGTTCATAATGTACCATGTTAATTCTCTTCTCTTTTGTTGCCCTTTGGTTAATTTCATATTGTTACTGTATCTGATTTTGTTACCTGGTATATTGTGTATACATTTTTTTGTTTATTTGAAATAGGAAAGGGAAAGGAACGATTGGGAGGGGGTGGGGGAATGGGAACAGGGACAAAAATATGAGAAGGGATATAAATGTGTGAGAAGTAATACATCTACTATCTTGTGAATGTAACTGTAAACCCTCTATATATTACTCCGACAATAAAAAATTAAGATTAAAACAATCAATGTTAATAAATCTTTGAAATCTGTAGCTGACAACTTGTTAGTAATAGCATAAAACGAAAGGCAACAGAATGACATATTTTAAGTGTTAAAGAAAGGTAAGCAAAACTGTCACGTCACAATTCTTCATCTTGAAAGAAGAGTTAAATCTTGAATTCTGCAAGTAAATACATCCTAGGAAATAAAGTGTAACTTGGAGTTTAAAATATATTTATGAAGCTCTAACAGATATCCCTCAAACACAAATAGAAAACTTAGTAATATGCTTTTGTATTTTTAGTAATATTCTTTTTTAAACATGTAAAACATAATGAACAAAAGAAAACTTTTCTAATTTGAGTTTATACAAAACCAATTGATATATTATCTGACTATATTGTAATCATAGATGACAGGAATTCAAAAAGTGTATTACTATTGATGTACGTAAAGATTTCTAAGCATTAATTCTATGATATATATAACTGCTGTTTGATTATTATGTAAATACCAAAAACAAATATAATGTCATCGAATAAGTGGCTAAAGTACACTGATGCAGTGAAACACAGGAATAATATTTAGTGCTAAAAATTTCCACTTAATACACTAGTATTTGCTTTCTGTATTGAAATAATTTCTTCTCAAAAAGATTCATATGATAGAGATCTTCCATCTGTCTTTTCTTATTCTAATACCAATTATTAACTTTGATAACGTGAAGAAACCCAGAAAATAAAGACAATGAAATGATAATTGTGATAGAAGAGGAAATTTTAAGATACTGAAATCCCTTAAAATCTTCACAAAGCCTTATGAAAACCTAAAATGATCAAACACAATTACTTTATTAAGGCACAGGGATGTGACCTTATCTGTATGATTTCAGTGGATCACCAGAATCCAGACCTTTGATCTGAAAGCTGTTGAATATTATTTGTGTTCTCTTTGAAGGTGTAACATACATAGAGCTAGTTCATAGTTCATTCACCGACACCAGGCTCTGAACTAAAAATTCTGAACTTCCCTAGAGCCAAATCAGCAAATTTCTTATAAATGATAATAAATGATTTCTTTCATGTTAAATTTTTTTTTTTGCTTGTCCTGGGGCTTGGACTCAGGGCTGAACACTGTTCTTGGGCTTTCTTAAGTCTAACACTCTACCACTTGAGCCACAGCACCTCTTCTGGCTTGTTTTTTTTTTTTTTTGAACCTGGGTCTCCCTGCATGCTAGGCAATCACTCTACCATGAGGGCAAACTGCTGTGCCGCTGTAGTTTTTAATGCCTCAGTTTTCCATTATGTATCTAAATTTCCCCTATGGTTGAAGTGGAATTGCATAACTCTTCTAAAAACTGTATGAATAAAATCATCTAACAGTTAAGCATATCTATATTTCATTTGAAAATTAGGATTGTGTTACCTAATATGTATAACCTTTGACATTGATACTGACTAGACACTAGGACTTTCTTCTTAAAAGCTGCTTGGAGGTAGTTTTCAGTAGTTAGACTTTCTGCGGAAGACTCTTGGAAGACTTCATATGTATTAATTGCAGCAATCCAAACTCATAAAATCTAGTATTTTACAACTTTTCAGGGAGCCTCTGGGGATGAAATAACTTCCAATTTAGTGGAGAAGTTAAATCCAATTATCCATCCTTTACTTTTGGCAGCCTCTCCTCTAATACTCTGATAGCCTACACATCTAAAAAAACAAATGCAAAAGAAAAAAGGTTCAAAGCGTTCTTATATCAGGAGAAAAAAATACAACATCATTACCCATTTTATGCTGCTTTTTTGGTGAAAAGTTCCACGTTTATGAATGAAAATGCAACTATTTCTAGATTGAAAAGAAACTAATAGATAATATTACCAAAACATATTAAAGATTAAGCCCCCCCCACACACACACAGAGGATAAAGCATACTTTCCGTTTCTAAAAGTGCTATCTCAAATCTTTTATTGCGCACTTCCAATTGGCAACATAAAACAAAATGGAACAACAAAATCAGGAACAACCGGGCGCGGTGGCTCATGCCTATAATCCTAGCTACTCAGGAGGCTAAGATCTGTGGATCAAAGTTCAAAGCCAGCCAGGGCACAAAAGGACCTGTGACTCAATTCCAATTAACCTCTAGAAAATGGGAAATGGGGCTTGGCTCAAGGATAGGGCAGTAGCCTTGAGCTGAAGAACTCAGGGATAGTGCCCAGGCCGAATTCAAGCCCCATGACCTTCCAAAAAAAAAAACATCGGTTACAAAAATAATGTAAAAACAGCCCATTTCTCATCTCTTTTGTTGCCCTTGGTTAATCTCATATTATTACAGTATCTGACCTGGTTATTTGTTATATTATATATACGTTTATTGGTTTATTTGAAATAGGAAAGGGAAGGGGGAAAAACAAGTGTGGAGGGGAATGAGGACAAAAACATGAGAAGGGATACCAATGTACATGAAGTAATGTCCCTTCTATCTGGCAAATATAACTGTAATCCTATTAATTACAATTAAAAAAGAAATTTGCATTAAATAAAGAGTTGGTGGACAAATATGAAAGGAATGTATAAAAATTTAAAAATTATTTTTAAATTAAAGCAACTAGTCCATAAAAATCTTATCTTCATCCATAACAAACATTCCCCCCAAATTAATCTAGTATGTCATTCCTGCTCTTGTAACACTACACTGCTAAAGTATAACTTTTGTTAAAATTAGACCCACAAAACAAGACCTTGATTAATAAATAATGACATCTTAATCATTTTGTCTCTGCTTTGAACTTAGGACTCATATGCATGTTTATGTACATCTATTTATTATCTTCATAAATATATACATCTGTGCATAGTTTATTGAAATTTATAAGTATGCATACTTATTTACTGACATATATTTCAAGAGGTACTTGTTCATGATTAGAAACTTGAATTCTATCTTCTTCATACTATTATTTTAAAAGTTATAAACACTACTTAATAATAAATAATCATTAAATGTATATTTAATTTTTAAGTTCCATCAAGAATTTACAAATGGCTATGAATTGCTTTATGCAGTATGAATACATTTTTAACACTCTCAAATACAGTATATAGAGGTTCAACTTTTCACTATGTAACTCTTTAATGGATAATATTTTTGTTCTGTTCTTATCAGACAATTATTTTGAAAGTTTATTTATTTATTTTATAAGGGAGATTTGCTAGAGACATATTGAGTGACAATTTAAGATTGCTTTTCCAAAATTGGAAAACATGAAGTTAGGATCATGGAAGTAGAAATACACAAATACAATTACATGGAAATATTACACAAATTTCAATACCATTTCATAGACATTCATTGCTCTGTACCTATTTCCACTGTGATTTTGTTTGCAATTTTAATCAATAAGTATATAACCAATGAAAAATGAGGCTTCCTATGGTTTGTGTTCCACTACACAATGTCTAAGTCTTATAGGTGGTCAAATATTTAAAAAGAAATAAGTAGAAAAATCTATTTTTTTTAAATTTCCCTCTTAAAAGTAGAAGAGTAAACAAGAAGCAGTTAAATATGGTAGCAAAATTGTTAAAAATTAGAGAAATATAGCTGTTGATATATTTTAGATATGAGGCCTTTGTCCGCTGTATGGTTAGTGAAGATTTTCTCCCATTCTGTAGGCTTCCTAATTAATTTACTAGCTATGTCCTTTGCCATACAGAAGGTCTGCAGTTCAATGCAGTCCCACTTATCCAGCCTTTCTCTGATTTGTTGTGTTTCTTGCTCCTTATTAAGAAAGTTTCGACCTGTACCAAGGAGGCCTAGTGTGTCTCCTGTTCCTTCTTGTAAAGTTTTCAGTGTGTCGGCTTTTACCTCCAGGTCTTTGATCCATTTGGAGTTAATTCTAGTGCAGGGTGACAAAGAAGGATCCAACTTTAGTTTTCTGTAGGTGCTTAACCAGTTCTGCCAGCACAACTTGTTGAAGAGGGTGTCTTTCTTCCATTCTATTTTTTTGCTCCCATATCAAATATTAGGTGGCCACAGGTCTGTGGGTTAGTATCTCGGTCCTCAGTTCTATTCCATTGGTCTTCAGGCTTGTTCTTGTGCCAGTACCATGCTGTTTTGATAATTATAGCTCTGTAATAGAGTCTAAAGTTTGGTATTGAAATTCCTCCTGCACTGTTCTTTCTGCTAAGAAGTGTTTTTGCTATACGGGGTCTTTTATTATTCCATATGAAATTTTGGATTGCCTCTTCTATTTCTTTAAAGAATGATATTGGGAGATTGATGGGTATTGCATTGAATTTGTAGATAGCTTTTGGAAAGATTGCCATTTTCATGATTTTAATTCTTCCAATGCAGGAGCATGGGAGGTCTTTCCATTTGCTCAGTTGCTTTAATTTTCTTTTTCAGGGTTTTAAAGTTTTCATTAAAAAGGTCCTTTACATTCTTAGTTAATTCCTAGGTACTTTATTTTCTTTGAGGCTATTGCGAAAGGAGTTGCTTTCCTCATTGTTGCCTCATTCCTCTCACTGTTGGCATAGAGGAAGGCAGTTGATTTTTGAGGGTTAATTTTATACCCTGCTACATTTCCAAAGTTTTGAATCAGCTCAAGGAGCTTGGTAGTGGAGTCTATAGGGTTTTTTAAATACAGAATCATGTCATCTACAAAGAGGGAAAGTTTCACTTACTCTTTTCCTATTTGGATCCCCTTTATGCTTGCTTCTTCCAAAACTAATCTCCAAAGAAACAACCATCCCATAGGTCAAAGACTTAAAGAGAGTCTTCTCTGACAAAGAAATAAAAATGGCCTATAGACACATGAAGAAATGCTAACATCGCTGGTCATAAAAGAAATGCAAATAAAAACAAGTCTAAGATTCCACCTCACTCCAGTTAGAATGGCCAGGATCAGGAAAACTAATAACAACAGATGCTGGAGGGGATGTGGCCAGGAGGGATCACTACTACACTGTTGGTGGGAGTGCAAACTCCTTCAGCCACTGTGGAAAGCAGTATGACAGTGCCTCAAAAGACTAAACATAGAACTCCCCTATGACCCAGCAATTACACTACTTGGCATTTACCCAATCATCCAGAAAGAAGGACATACTGAATCCACTAGCACAATGATGTTCATTGCAACACTGTTTACCATAGCAAAGATATGGAACCAACCCAGATGTCCCTCAGTTGATGAGTGGATCAACAAGATGTGATATTTATACACAATGGAATTCTGTGCTGCTATCAGAAAGAATGAAATCACTCCATTTGTAAGGAAATGGAAAGACTTAGAAAAAATCATATTAAGTGAAGTAAGCCAGACTCAAAGGAACATAGGGCCAATAGTCTCCCTCATTTGTCATAATCAGTAGAAACCTTGGGCTCTCCTAGCAGAGATTTACAATAGAACAAAATCTAGAGACATAAGGCTAAATAGTGTGACACTAAATGATAGGACCTCCAGGATAAGGAAACAAAAGCCATTAGTGATTGTTGTCCTTAAGGTACTATGTTATCTCTCATCTCTTTTGCTATCCCTTGGTTATCTCATATTGTTACAATATTGCACCTTGTTATCTGATATATTTTATATGTGCTTAATTGGTTATTTGAAATTGGATAAGGAGGGGGGAAATCAAGATGAGTGGGGGTGGGGGGTGGGAAATGGGTACCATGTTATGAGAAAGGATATCAATGTTTGTGAAATAATGCACCTTCTATCTGCTGAATATAGTGTAACCCTTCTATCATTTACAATAGAAAAAATCTAAAAAAAGAAGGAAAAAAAATAATCCATGGACCCCCCCAGAAAAATTAAAGAAACATATAAATATTTTTTAGAACAGAAAATTTTCTTCTCATTCATAAACACAAAATTATTGTAGCAGCTTTCAGCAAGCATATAATTCTTATGTAGACATATGATAAATGATACAAATAGCCCTAGAAAATCCATGTGTTAACATCTTTTAACATTTAACATCTTGTATGAAGAGCTTGGCCCTGAAAGACAAACACAAAATCAGAGAATGGCACATGACAACACAGGCATTGAATGGATATACACCTAGAAGTCAAGGGATGCCAAAGATGTACAGACCTGGAATAGAAGCTGGAATAGATGAGAAAGTGTCCCTGGAGGTTTTACAGGAAGAGAATTTCTTCTAGCACTTTGTTTTTGGACTCAGCTTTCAAAACTGGGAGCCAATACATTTCTGCTGTTTTAATTGACTCTGATTGGTCTCCTACAGACGCGATTCACTTTATCTGATTATTGTTATTTTTCCATACTAATATCTGAATTCAAGGCTTTTGACTCAGTATGCATATTCATAGCTGATATGATAACTCATAAGCCATGCTTTCAGGATGACTTTTTTGCTTTCAGTAGAAACAGTCTCAGAGTCTTTTCTACGGTTTTTTTTTTTTTTTTTTTTTTTTGCCAGTCCTGGGCTTGAGCTCAGGACCTGAGCACTGTCCTTGGACTTTCTCAAGGCTAGAGCTCTACCACTTGAGCCTCAGCACCACTTCCTGCTTTTTTTTTTTTTCTATATATGTGGTACCAAGGAATCGAACCGGAGTCTTCATGCATGCTAGGCAAGCACTTTAACCACTAGGCCAAACTCCTGGCCCCATTTTCTACAGGTTTTAACTTCCTGAATAGTTAGAATTTGGGTGTGTTGTGTGCCACTGATACATTCTGGCCATTTGTGATCCTCAATTGGTTGAAAGCATAATGTCAGACCCACAAATGGAATAGACCTCTTATTACAGAAATAATACAAGTATATATATATGTACTTATACATGTATGTGCATTATTTATACATGATGCATATATGCATGATATATGCATATGTGTATTACCCTATGCATACATGCATACTATATGCAGTTTTGTACATATGCATACATTATACATTTATGTAATGTTATACATTAAGTATACTTGTATTTTATACCTATGAATAAACATAATGTATATGCATTATGTTATACATACAAGACTTCAAATATTCATATGTGAAGACAGGATTTGGAACCAAATCTTGTGTGAACCAAAATCCCTACACCTCAGAATTTTATAACTGCTATTAAAAAATCTGTAACTTGGGAATATTCAAATTTTATAAAGAAAAGTTTCGTTGCAAGCTTCCATGAAATAAATGTGGTTAAATAATTATAAGAGCGCTGCTTCTTGCTTTGTCAGTGCTTTCTATGTGCTAAGTTAATGCTCTCACAACCAGTTCTCAATGCAAGACTTTGGTGTGCCTGAGAAGCTAGAGGAAACTCCTTCCCATGGTGTTTCTTTAAACTTGGTTGCCTAGGTGCTTCTGCAATTGGACCATTTCGGTTTGTCTTTACTCTGCACATGGTGGAGATGAGGCTGAGTTAGATTCCTAGAGAATATGAGTTTGTCTCTACTATCCCTTTTGCAGAAGCACTGGAGTTTTGTGAATGTCTACACAGCTCTCAAGCCCTCCAATGAGGTAGCTTCACCATGCAATCTGATCTTTGACTAGCACTTCACCCTCTGCTTCCTGTTATGTCTCCAAACAAATCTCCTTTGATAAGCTGGCCTCCCCTCTGAAGGAAAGAAATGGCACAAAATAACACTGTCACTCTTCTGAAAGCTGTGTGACATTCCACAAGCTGTGTTGGCTAAGACAAATGAGGGAAGAACCAAAAGAGAGGGCAGAGAAAAGGACCTTACTTCCCAGGCACAATAAGTTATGGCTTCAAAAATCAAAAAAAAAAGGAGAGGAGTTGAAAAGTATGAGGAAAACAATGATAGCTGTAGGACTCACCTTGCCCAAGGCATTCTGAAAGATGGAGTATTTTTGATCAAAGGCAGCCCGGATGAAGCAAGCCTGTGAGAGTGAGACACCAAACTGCACTAGTCTGAGCAAAGAGTTGCTATCTCTGAAAACTAAATCTTTGTGTGAACACTATTCAGAAAGGATTGTACTAAAAAGAAAGGTCCAATAGTCCACAGATAAACCCTCCAATTACTGTCACCACAGGGAATATATCCTGAAGCAAATGTTACTGAAAATCTTTGCCCATGGCTTGCATGAAATTATTTAGGTTATTCCAATTCCATTTATATAGGAAATAATGTATTATGGATATTTACTGAGATCAAGTTTTAATAAATTATAATTTGGTAGCAATGAACCTATCCCCTCCCCAAGAAAGGTGAAAGAGGAATAAAAAACACAACTTCATCGGTGGTTTTTATTAGAAACAAAGAGTAAAGTAATAAAGTACACATACCTAGTTAGAAAACTACATAAATACAAAAGTAGGAATCTGTCATAGATGTATTTTTGTTTGTTTTGTTTTTCTGCCAGTCCGGGAGTTTGAACTCAGGTCCTGTGAATTAGCCTTGGGCTTTCTCAAGGCTAGAGATCTACCACTTAAGCCTCAGCACCATTTCTGGCTTTTTGCAGGTATGTGGTATCCAGGAATTGAACTCCAGTCTCCGTGCCTGCTAGGCAGGCACTCTACCACTAGGCCAAACTCCTGGCCCATAGAAGCACTTCTAGTAATGTAGCATTTGCTTTATTCCTTATTTTGAATTTTCCAAAAAGTTATTTTGTTATGGTTTCTGTGGCTATTGTCTTTAGCGATAAGCATTTTTGACATTTCATCACTGTCAGTCCATTTTCAATATTTAGAAAATACAGAGATATTGCGAGAATATTGAGTACCATAGCAATGGTAGAGTGGATTGGGTAATTTATTTATTTACAATTATCTTTTTATTATCATAAACACACATTAAAAAAACCTATACCTTATGATACATGATCACTTCTTGAATAAAACCAACTACTACCCTTTAGACTGAAAAACAGAATTGAAGCATTGCTGATTTCACTTCCAAGTATTTCAGCCCAGATAACCATACTACAGCCAAAGCTATTGATAGATTCCCCATTTTTCATTCTTTACGTAAGTGTGTATTTTTCAGTATAATAGAACATTTGTGAAATTAATACATTATTGAGTACACTAATTTCTGATTTTCTCCACTTTATCATAGTGCAACACAAATCTTTCTGAACATTTTTCTTTCCACGTTTGATTTTAGTAATTATGAAGTCATAACAGATATTCAATATTTTTTATAAAGTAGGATTTTGGTAGATAATTTTGCCTGACTATAGGTTATGTGTGTTTATCATCTTTTATGTAGCCTAGAATAAGTAATAAGTAATGATGTTGATGGGGTATGTGAATTAAATTAATTTCCACTTATGACATTTTCAACTCATACTGAGTTTAGAAATTTTCACTTCATGATTAATCAAGGAGCATTACTATTGGATAATTAATTCCCAATATTACAGTTTTAACATAGAATCTATCAAGGCTAGGAATTACCATGACATAAATGTATATGTGTATTTAGGTTTTGTAATAAAATTACCTGAGACCCTTATCTACATATACATCTATCTACTGATCTAACTGACTGTATGAAGATGAGCAATGTATTGTACATATTTGAGAACTTTTTCTACTTTGTTTTAGTGCTTAGGATGATATATCATTTAAGTATACATCTATCACATACCTGTGATGTCAGTATCTCCTAGAAAATATTAACAATTTATTTAATATGCACCTAAGTGTCCATTTCAAGTGTCATGTTAATTTAACCATTGGCATATCAATAAATGACATGTGTGCTTTATATGAAGTGCCTGTCATGAACAACATAGCGTTAATATGGCCTGTATGCCAAGACCCATTTCATACATGCTGTGCACAACTCATATCTCATATTCATCTACCATGTTACATGTCACAAGTGCCATGTTAGTTATATATGTCAATCACAACACACATCTTACATTTGACACATGCATGACACATGTCTCACAGGCCAGGTATGACATTCATGACACAAGCAAGACACACAACCCATAAGGTACTCATGTCAAAAACGTCCAAATGCCAGATGAAAAGAGGAGCTATGAATGAGTCAGACTTCTCAGGCTACTCTTACAGACATGTCATGTTAGTTATATGTGTTAAGCATGACTCATACCTCACAAGTGACACATGCCTGACACATGTCACACAGACCATGCATGACATTCATAACACAGGCAAGGCACACACCCCATGTGCTATGGATGTCAAAAATGTCTGAATACCAGATCAAACGAGGATCTAGGAATGAGTCAAACTTCTCAGGCTACTCTTTTCACCAATACTAAGGAACTGTAATGCATATTTTTATTTTCATGTTCTACTTAACATGACAAAACTTGGAAAAATGTATTGCCCACTTACCTTTGGAAAGAGTCCAAGGACAGTTTTTGCTTCCTGTCCTGGAGAAAAGAGCATAACTGTAATTTTCTTAATTACATGAGGTGTCACAGTAAAAGGTAACAGCATCAGCTCAGCTCCCAGTGGGAATATCTGCATCTGTGAAAGTTTGCACAGCTCTGGAATTAGTAAGCTTCTCCACAGGAGGTGGGAGGGAGCTGTGCTTGTTATTCTATTTTGGAACAGAGAGAATGGTTCAGATTTACTAGAGCCATTCTGAAAATGCCTTACCAATCACCTTAGCATTGTTGTATAATTTCAAGATGCCTGAAAGCATGTCTACATCTCTTGAAGAAAACAGATTTGACAATGGAATTCAAATTAGAAGGATTCAGATTTTCTTGTTTTTCTTCTTGGAGCTTCACAGTTTTAACAGATGTTTATAAAAGGAGGTATGTGATTAACTCTACAGATGACATTTGGAAACATATTGCAGAGGTTGCACATTTAAAAAAAAAGATGTAGTAACTAACAAGAAAGAAAAAAAACCTTACTTTTTTGTTCTTATGAACTGATTAGTATATTATTATGTTGAGTGTAAAACTGGAAGGTGAAGGTATAGAAATTTGAATAAACCCACATTCATTTCAAAAGAAAAAAATCTATAATATTGAAAAAAATCAGGTACTTCTGTTTCCACTTATTGTCATTCTATAGCAAATGAAGAATTCAGATTTCAACTTTAATAGTCAAGGAAAAATGCATGCATAAGTTCAATAAACAGCTCTAAGCATGCATACTTTGGTTTGATACTTGTAATTGTTGAGGATAGAAAAAGAGTCAGATTATGAGTTGAGGAAAGTGACTCTAAAGCTGAAAATTGTATAATTAGTTAATACCTGGATCATGTACTTTGAGAGAGAGAGAAAAGACACATCAGTTAATTTTTCTTTAAACAAAAAAATACAAAGCATGTGTCTTGTGGGTAAACAAAACAGACATTTCTTTCTTTTTCATTTCTTTTTCAGGTAGTTGTACAAAGTGGTTGCCATCCCACAGGGCAGTTTATGAGCACAGTGACTTTTGAGCAGTGTCACCTTTGAACATTCTTACCCATGTGCCCACCCCAATCCTTCCCTCACTGTTCTTTATTTTAGGTTCAGTATTGAAGTTTTTTCACTTTACAAAACAATTGATGTATGCATTGCATCATGATCTGTGTTATTCTTTCACCATCTCTCTCCCCATCTCTTCCATTATTTTATTTAGTTCTGTGCCATATAAAATGCATTATTGTATGCATCCTAAAAGAAATTTGTTATTCTTGAATGAGCAGAATTCATTAAGTAAATTTCATCTGCGTTTGAATGCTTCCTTGATGAAAAGTTCAAAGTCCTTCCCCTAAGGCAGAAAGATGTATGCTAATCTATTGGCAGTGTGTTGATACTGAAAGTAGAAATAGGTGGCAGCCATATCTACATGCTTGTTCTTTTATTCAAGAAATGCAATAAACTTTCCTAGACAGTTTTCTATCAGTGATACTGATCAGCGCTGGTCAAATATTCACATTTATCTTGAACAGAAGGACTAATAAAAGTGGCAAAATTGGTAGTGAAGATTCACTTTGATATTAGAAAGAATTATATATGAATGCATAAGTGTACTTATGTATAATAAATTTATTGTGAGTATACAGCAAAGTATTCTGGATCCCAGCACTATTACTTATATAAATGAAAGTCTCCTGTTTGATTTACTGAGTCAGAATATTAATTTCAACAAGAACTCTAAGTGAATTCATCCGCAGAGAATTGTTGAAAAGTCTACAATGTTCCATAATACCTTTATTACAGCTTCTCCCAATCAATATCTGAGAGTTCTAGCATACTCAACAGACAACAGAAAGATTAATTCTCTAATAACTCCTCAGTGATCACAGCATAAATTGAAGCTGTTACATGCCACTGATTTTGAGGCTTTCCACAATCATCATTGCCAATATTTCTTTTTCTTTTGTATTTTATGGTCAGGAAAATATATCAAGGGTTTACCGATACATTCGTCAGATAATGGGTACATTACTTCTCAAACCTTGATACCTCTTCTCATGTTTTTGTCCCTCTTTCCCTCCCCTCACACCCTCCCAATATTTTTTGTAAAGTAATTTCTTAAGTACCTCACTCAAAATCTCACCAAATCTAGTGATTAGTAAAGCCTTGTTGTTGCTATGGTTTCCTATTGAAATGGCACCGTCATTTGAAAGCCATTCACTGATATAAATCCTTCCTGTGCCACTAAGCTTTCCACTTGTATGCTCCATTTTCCAACTTCTTCCATTTCACTTTATTTATGCATGCTTATAAAAGACAATAAAGCATAGCATTTAATAAAGAAAGGTAAAATGTCATTCTGCCACTAGATGAGATGTTTTTCAAGGTAATTCGTTTCCCTAATCCTACACTGCCTTTAGAAAACGCGGTTTACTACAAGTTCATTCTTCAAGACTTGTTCTGATAATTACATGACAAAAGAATGAGCATGTATATACAGGACTAAAATAGTGGTCATTGGCCAGTATTCATGAAAACAAACATAAAAGTAATTATTTATATACTTGCCTAGAAAGTGAAACAAACATGTGAAATAAAAAAGTAACATGTTCTATATCACCTAGCCATAGCACTCAGAGGCAGAACCTGCTGTTAAATATTATGCAGCATTCCAATATTTATTTAGAAGTATCTAACTTATTTTGGTATCCAAATGTGTGTTTTTTTCTTTTATAGGATTGTTATTTTTGTGTTTCTTTGAAAGATTTTATTAACACTGATTTTTACATCATATTCCAAATGTCGTGTTTAACAAACAAGTACTCAAGACAGGAATCTCTATAGGCAATCACTGGCACCTAGATAGTGCCATTTCTGGCAAACTAAACAATTGGTACATATTTGATATTGAATTTAGTACATATCATAGTTTTACATATCATATAACTAGAAGTTAAAAGGAAGAATTCATGTCCAATTATTTCTTGACATAAACATAAGAAAATCAATGTGTCAACCCAATAGAAGCTCAAGAAATATCTGTAGTATATATGTGGAGTTGATTAATCCAATACCTAGATAGAAAAATTTAAATTAATATGTAAATGTTCAATACCCCAAATCAAAATTTTATCCAGGAAAAAAGAAAAGAAAACAGACTATTTATGTTTATGTCTCACTCTCTATTCATTTCCAAGAGAAAAAGGCGTATTTTCCACCACTAGGTAAATTATGTTCCAAACTTGACAAAATATTTTTTGTTAGCCATCTGCTTTCCCATTCACTGCAAATGGAAACTTAATATTTCAGTGTAAAACAGTCATCTTAGAAAGAGAGCTATTTGTATCCCCAAATGCTCTCCTCTTACATATCCCAAGTAAATCACCTTCCTCAAAAGATATACACATTATAGATAATGTGTCATAATTATTTTCATCATCCAGAATCATTTGCTGTTTGCCAGTTGATAGGCTACTATTTAACTTTTTCCAGTCAGATAGATCTCTCAGCAATTGCTCTGGCATTTTATGAAGCTACATAATGACATTCTATTAAAGACAGACAATTTTAAGGTCAGCCCCAAAGTGTAACCTTATTTTCATTTTTAAAAAGCTAACTACAATGTTATTTTCAAGACACAATGATGGAACCTCCGTTTTTAGATTCTAAAAAGTCCATAATTATTGTACTCATTTCAGGAAATAAGCTATTCCTTTCAGTTGTGTTTATCACCTGTATTCAAAGCATTTCATTCTTTCCTGGCATTTAAATAAATTACATTCAAAGAGATAAAGAGTTTTAGCTTCATCTGAACAGACAGGTGATTTCTAAGAGAAACGCACAGATTGCATCTTAAAGCTGTGGCTGTGGTCTTCTCAGGAGGTAACACCTAAGATCTATCCTGTAGGAAAGAAGATAAAAAAGGGGGTTTTCTTCCTTGGCTTTACCTGTATTAACTCCTAACCCAATCCTGCCAGTGAGAACTTTTTGTTATTGTTGTTGTTTATAGCTTTTCTGCAACCTTTGAATATATCTGCCTATTTTAATTACAGTCTCTGCTTTGGGGCATTTTTTCCCCTTTTCATTTCCAGAAAGTCATCTGCTTCCATCAGTGGTTGTCCCTTATTTTCTGTTTGCAATACACACATCTTAGCTCCTTACCTTCTTACAACCCAAGGGCTGAGGGTTTCGATTATGTCTTTTATATGTCACTAGACAAATGGACACAATTATGGCTCTCACTTTTATATACCGAATGGAGATTTCTATCCTGAACTCCAGATCATCAGACCCTATATCCCAGATGTGGTTGAAATAAGTCTCTCAGGGTGAACATAACAAAACTGAGATCCTGATCTTCTGCACTAAACCTCACAACTTTTTCCAGTTCAGTTCATGTCATGTCTAACTTCCCAAGAGATGTGACCAAGACTTTAGGAATCAAGTATGACTTTGATTTCTTTCTCACATTAAAGCCAAAGAGTTCTTTATTTAGAGGCTTTACTTTCAAAATATATTTAGTGTCTCTCCTCCATCTTATTTTTCACTCATACTCAGTAATTCCAGTGTGACTACCTTGCATCATTCTTGCTAACACTACCATTACAAATAGATTTCTGACTGCTCCGTCTCTGCTTCTTCACTAATGTATTCTCTCAATGAAGCAGCTAGAGGTACTCTGTTTAAAGAGAATGCATGTGCAAGTTCAGGCAATATTACTCTCGTGAGATTTCCCAGACACTATCCACATATATATACGGAGACCATTGCTCTAGGCTTCTCAAAGGAACTCTGCTTGATCATGCCTCTGAATACTACAAAATTCTCTAAGCCTTATGACTCTTTGTCTCTGTGGCAAATTTTTTTTATTAAAATGATTGTCCATTGTCTTCAACTATCATGGCAAGACAGGCAAGAGAATCCTTATGAGATAATTAGTTAGAAATGAAAAGAATCCATCTACAGATCCCAAGTAAGAAATGGAAGAATTTCAGGATCGCCACCTGTTCTTAATATGACACAATTCTGAGGCATGTTTAAATGTAAGAACTACAGTCCTGTTATTTCTGTATGTTATATTGTTTGAATGTATTATACTAAGTTCTGCTATGGATTTTTAACTTATGCATAATACATTTATACATCTACAGTTATATGTCCTTAAAAGTGTAAATATTATGCCGAATAATTTTCTATTATTTTATTGAATGGTTTTCTCAAAACGTCTGCCAAAGTACTGACCTGTTGTTCATGCTTTTCAAATCTGTTAAATAATGTGATTGGTGACAGTGTTTCATGTATTTAGTCGAAGATACTCAAGAAGATGAAATCTGAGGGTCATGGATCAAAGTCAGCTCAGGCAGAAAAGACTGTGATATTATTTTCTTCAATTAAGTAGCAGCAACACAAAAAGTCATTAATGGAGCTGTGGCTCAGTCACTAGAGTCTATCCTTTGGCTAAAGGCCTCAGGAGCATCAGTCATGCTCTAAGTTCCCTATAATCAGTACGAAGATAAAATAAGTAAGTAGATAGTTACATAAACAAAGAGACAAATCATGTCTGAATGCATGAATTCATTTTTTAATATATTTACTCGACATTTCTGTTGTTTGTATTTTCCATCCTTCATTCTTTGGCTGATAAAAACTAGGCTACTATTCCAAATTGAAATCACATACTTAGCATCTATATTTTTGAAGTTCACTACTTTGAATTTAAAAATCATCCTTTGACTATAGTCTTGCTATTTGTTCATTGCAGATGTAACATCTTTTACGATAACATCACATGAATGAAATTTTAAAAATATGTAGTATTTTTTCACTGAAAATTAAGTTATTTGAAGGTATTCATTGAATAGAGTCCATTTCTAGTAATCATTTCAGAAACCATTGACTTTATTTCTGAACATTGTTATCCATGAAGTACAACAGCTGAACATAACTTGAGTTAACTTAAGAATGATATCTTGATTGTGATGGGATGGAAACCAAGTCCCACGAAGCTTCCAGAAACCAGAAAGCTTGTCTGATGCAAGGTAGTCACTTCTTTAGTGCCACTCAATATAAGTCTTCAGGCCTGCTTACTCTTTACAGAGAGGTGCTCAGTTTTTCCATCTCAGTAAGGACAAATAGAAAACAGATCTATGAGTTCTCCAATTCAAGAGGAAAATGAAAGTTACTGTATCTACTTTTCTCTTTTCACGGTGGCAGTATCTGATATAATTCAGGGAAGAACTTACCTTGATGAAATAAACAGTATGTTTAAAATTGATGAGGAGCCATCCAATACCAAGTACACACCAGCTTCAATGTGAATACATTCCTATAGATGTATATATACTATATATTATTTAATAAAATTATATCTGAGGTAAGATTCTATACCACTGTTATTAGATTCATTATATAACCACTGGTAACATAATAATGATAAAAATCTGTTAAATCTTCAGAGTAAAGGGGAAAAATCCTGCCAGCAACTGAATACTTTGTAATAATTCAGACAAAGGAAAAATGGATTTCTAACCTTGTATTTTGCTTATGTGGTCATGTCTTTTGAGACAGAATATTGTTCCCTGTCTTGCAGGCAATATCAGCTAACTCAAAATTCTCTATCTGCATGAGTACTGAGGTTGCAGTCATGTATCAACATGCTCAGCCTGTTATGTCGTCTTGTAGCTCAACAGAAAGAGCTGGAGGCTACAGATAAATTCTCCAGAGGATTTGTAAAAAAAATGGGACAGACATATCACTTTTCTAATGTTGATTTTGATCCTGGACAATAAAACTACATAAGTACCAGCACTATATAGTAAAGGCCCTTCTAGATAAGTCTTTATACTATTAGCACATGCCAGAGTACTAGATGTGATGACAAGTAAATTATCTTTATTTTTTCCATATATTTTTATTGTAATTAATAGAAGGGTTACATTATATTCACCAGACAGAAGGTGCATTACTTTACATACATTGCTACCCTTTCTCATGTCTTGGTCCCCATTTCCCTCCCCCGACCCCTGCCACTCATCTTGTTTTCTATTATATCATCTCTCTACTTGTACCATATATTGTTCTTTTGGGGGAAAAGTTGCCTTTGGGTTTAGGAGAATATTTAGGACCACACTTTCTATATTATTTGTGGAAATACCGTGCCAACAGCCTGATATTTTCCAAAAGAAAGACAGAATAATGTATTCCAAAATACATTTCAACCTGTAAATTGCTTTCCAGATCCAGTGTTCAGTTAAATCAATGAATACCTTTTTGCAGAACTAAATATTTGCTAACATTCCAGCTGATTAGTTTAGCCCTGCATGATATAGTCTAAATAAAAGATATTATCTATACAGAGCTGAAGCACATAGTCTTGCTTAATTAATCATTTTTTGTCTTTATTATTTAGACTTAGTTTCTCTGAACTCCACCTGACTGAAGCTTGTGTTATGGTTTCACAGAGCCCTTCTTGCAGTGCAAGAAAAGCAATAGACCATGTTGAATATCATTTTATGGAGTCAAGTATTTGTTATTGATTTTTTTACTTGCATACAAAGCCCTCTTTCCACATAACTAAAAATTTTGGGATAAGATTATTATTTTGTGGTTCTTAGGGAATGAGCTTAAATTTCGCTCTTTTCCTGCTTTTGTTTTCCAGGACAAAAATAGTAAAATGAAAATTATGATGGAATTTTCATTTATCTGTCACTTCTGACACTATTCTGAGATCCTTTAGGTCTAATGTAGTTGCTTTGTTTCCTTTAAAGATGCCCATGTATTTTAATAGAAAATAAAAGGCTCTCTTGAAGTCTATTTAGAGTCCTCTGCATTCTCTCGGACTCTTTGATGTATTTCAAGAAATGCAGCACTTAAAAAGTGCATTGTGTCCTCAACTACAATTCTATCTCCCACCTTATCCACCTTGTCAGAAGTAAAGGGGGAAAAAAACAGACAAGTGTGGAGCTGATATATTTAGTTCTTCTTTCTCCCTTTTACACACCTTTTCACAGCATCTCCCATGCAGTCACTCATGCATCTCACACATACTGGGACTCTGAAAATTGTTCTCACTTCTGCAAAACCACTGACGAAATACACTTCACAGCTTGATGAGCTCTGTGCTTGTGAATGCACCTTGCTCGCTCACAAATTTCTAGCAGAAAACAGTGAAATAGGTGATATAGAAAGTCCCAGGACAAAAGCTACTCCATCTATACTGCTGTACTTACATAAAAATAAATGCACTCAGGCTTGGATCAACACGTGGTGGACAGAAAGTACATCTTTCTGAGTGGATAAAAAAATACATATCTACTATAGATTTCAGCATTCTGACCAATTAAACAAGATCAATTTTATTCTCAACCTAGTCTTATACACAGCTTCTAAAAGTGTCAAATTAAAAAGAAACTCACGTCGCATATTGTATTTGGGAACAAGGACAAAGGATTCTGAAATCCCCTGAAGCATGTATCCCTGCAAATAACATGTTATTGACATGTCTTGTCTTACATTTACTAGTATTTCTAAGCTTTACTCACTAAGCACTGAGTGCTATTGGCTACTTTCTCTTGGCAAACAACTTCAACTTCAGTGATTTTCAGTTATTTTGTCTTCAGAGTTTTTCTTTTCATGTCTAACCTCCCTACCCATACTGTGTATTACTTTCAAATTTCTGCCTCGTCTTCATTTCCTTCATGTAAGACATCCAAGATCTTGGTACATTGTATTTGGCTTACTGGATGCTGTAAGAAAAAGTGCTGTAAGAGAAAGAAATGAAAGAATGTAAAAGAGAAACATCATTTTCAAAGCTGTGTCTAGTGGTGAGAAACTAATATTTTCTTGGTTGTTTGATATAAAATCCACTAAATATGGATTTTTTTCAATATATCATGATGTGGAATTACAGTCAGCACAAAAGCAAGTGTGTTGGCTCACATAATGGGAAATCTATGATATGCTGGCTTTACTATTAGTGAACTCGGGGCTGAGCTAATACATTCTGAGCTTCTTTATCTTTCCATCTATTTACATTTTTTTCTAGTTATGGTCATGATGACAGGCAGTGACTTTTCACCCAATCTGTAATAGCCTTGTAGGAAGACAACCCTTGACATTTTTTTTGACTTGATTTGGTAGCCTTTCTATCCATAAAGAAATTACTCTGTCAGGAAAACATAGGTAATATGATTGGGTCAGGCGTAGGAAATGAGATGGCAATGGTCACTCTCAGTTGTGTTTGTGTATTCTCTGGAAGAGAAATAGATTTAGGACTAAGGAAAGTATAAAGGAATCTTTCTTAGGCAACAATAACTGATTCCTCAAATAAAGATATAAGATGATATCACCAATTTTAATGATGAGGAAACAAGCATTGAAATTTTCATAGGTAAGCTCACATGGATCACTGAGTAGCTAGTAAACATGACAAGGGATAAGAGAAAGCCTCAGAGGGCTGCCATTTTGCTATATATTGAAAATTTTAGCATGCTTATATTTGGTGACTTGACCAGTTTCCTTCTAATGCTTTGTCCAAACAAAAATGCATGTTTATCTTTCATTGTGATTTAGATAATGAATGAAAAATAGTGTGCTGTATAGCTATGGTAACCAAGATGATGAAGGGAAAAGAAATAACTTAAGAGACCCAATGTATGCAAATGATTTAGCACTACACTATAGACAGCATGCTAATACAATTATTTTCTTTGAAAAGTTTATTTAGTGCTTTTTTATATAGACTCTACAGTTTAAAGTTTTTCATAAACAGGACAGTATTAAAGGAAGTTGTATCTTTTTCCTTTGACTACAAACTGAAACACAAATTGTATCACAATTCATATTTTTACACATTAAATTTCAAGGATCTGATGAGCTGTTTTCATTTTTTTAAACTATGGATTATAGGTATAAACATGAGTTATTTTTAAACTTTCTGTCCTGGACTGTTTTGTGGTATGACATTTCCATTCACTACTTATGAAGACTGTAAAGGTACTTTCCATAAAGTACATAGCTCCACTTTCACTATGTGTTCTGTCTTCTTCACATGTGGCAAATTCTTATCATCTGTACCTTTTTGCATCCACCATGCAGGGTGTCAGTGTGCAAGAATGCTGCTGGTCCTTTGGGGTTTCACCAGATGTTAAGTTACTCTGGTGAAATCAGCCAAATCATGCTCAAGTTTGCTGTCAACCTGATGATACCGCATTCCTATTTTTCTTGGATCTCTCTCAAGGTCACAGAGTATTTGATTTGTAATGTATTTCCCTGACTTGTGGAATCATCTATTTTATATTAGCTCTCAAGCTCCCAAGGAGATATTACTGGGTGAAATAAGTCTTTCAAATGTTCCTCAGGACATTCTTCACCCCAAATACCATTTATTTCATCACGATTCAAACAATCCTGAGGATGGAAACAAATATGTGCTAAATTCTCATCCTCTTATCTATATTTAGCACCAGTTAGCTTTCCAAATCAATCTAGGTGTTTTTCAATTAGTTCTCATAATGAGATAAAAATCCTTTATACTGCGGCTAAAGCCAGGCATCCCTAACATTAGAATGTGTGGAATTTTGGGGTGGGAAATGAACAATGACTCTTACTTGGGTTTAAAGTTTGATGTGTACAATTTCAATTAATCAGCAAAATAATTATGCGAGGAAAGGGTTTTTTTTAATGGTGTTTCTATATGCTTTAGCTTATGTTTTTTTATTTTTTATATTTTTTATTTTATTTTTTTTTTGCAAGGCCTGGGCTTGGGCTCAGAGTCTGAGCACTGTCCTTGGACTTTCTCAAGGCTGCACTCTACCACTTGAGCCTCAGCACCATTTTCGGCTTTTTGCTATCTATATGGTACTGAGGAATCCAACCCGGGTCTTCGTGCATGCTAGGCAAGCACTCTACCACTAGGCCAAACTCCCGGCCCTCTTGTGGTTTTTTAAACCAAGAAAAATTAAAACATTATTCCTATTCAGTATACAACATATAGACAATGGTGTAAAAAGCTTACATTAGGATGATTCTTGAAGCTAGTAATCAAGAAGGAAAGCCGTCTTCCTCATGAGTTCTTTGAAGGAATCTGATTATTGATGAAAATTAGAGGAAAAATTACATTTATCCCCTAATGCTACATGCCCTGACTCAAGGCTAATCTAAGAGAGTGGCATTCAGGATGATTATTAGATAGGTAGGTTTGTGGGTTATGTATGCATCCTGTATGTAGCCAGGTGGAGTTTAAATTCATTGTAGCTATAGAAAGGTTAGGAAATCAAAAGTTAAAGACACTGATTATAGAGAAAGTAACAAACTATTTATAGGTTGATATTGTCTAATATTATGAGGACATTCATACTTTGTACTACATATATTACATGATATGGTTTTTAATATATTAATTAAAGGAAGGTTTATAGTAAGTGCACCATCTTTTTTTTAAATATTATTTATTGTAATTAATAAAAGGGTTACATGATATTTGCCAGATAGAAGGTGCATTAATTCACATAAATTGATACCCTTTCTCATGTCTTGGTCCCCATTACCCTCCCCATCATGCCCCCATCTTGGTTTTTCCCCCCTTCCCTATCCAATTTCAAATAACCAAATATATATATATATATCAGATAAAAAAGTGAGATACTGTAACAATATGATATGAACAAGGGACACCAAAAGAGATGAGAGATAACATAGTACATTAAGGACAACAATCATTCATTATATAGCTTTTGTTTCAATATTCTGGAGGTCCTTTCAATTAGCTTCATACTATATGGCCTTATGTATCAAGGTTTTGCTCTATTGCAGATCTCTGCTAGGAGAGCCCAAGGTTTCTACTGATTGTGACAAATGAGGGAAACGATTGAGCCTAAGTTCCTTTGAGTCTGGCTTACTTCACTTAATATGATTTTTTCTAAGTCTTTCCATTTCCTAACAAATGGGGCAATGTCATTTTTTTCTGAGAGCAGCACAGAATTCCATTGTGTACAAATACCACAACTTGTTGATCCACTCATAAACAGAGGGACATCTAGGTTGGTTCCATATTTTTGCTATGGTGAATAATGCTGCAGTGAACATTGTTGTGGTAGTGGATTTAGTATGCCCTAGTTTCTGGATGATTTGGTAAATGCCAAGTAATGTAATTGCTGGGTCATAGGGGAGCTCTATGTTTAGTCTTTTGAGGCACTGCCATACTGCTTTCCATAATGGTTGAATGAGTTTGCACTCCCACCAACAGTGTAGTAGTGATCCCTGCTGGCCACATCCCCTCCAGCATCTGTTGTTATTCGTTTTCCTGATCCTGGCCATCCTAACTGGAGTGAGGTGGAACCTTAGAGTTGTTTTGATTTCCATTTCTTTTATGAACAGAGATGTTGAGCAGTTCTTCATGTGTCTATAGGCCATTTTTGTTTCTTCTTCAGAGAAGACTCTCTTTAAGTCTTTGGCACATTTTTAATGGGTAGGTAACAACCTACTTTGGAGATTAGTTTTGGAGTGATTCAATTTTTTGAGCTGTTGATATATTTTAGATATGAGACCCTTGTCTGTTGTATGGTTGGTGAAGATCTTCTCCCACTCTGTAGGCTTCCTAATTAATTTACTACCTATGTCCTTTGCCATGCAAAAGCTCTGCAGTTTAATGCAGTCCCACTTATCCAGCCTTTCTCTGATTTGTTGTGATTCTTGGTCCTTATTAAGAAAGTTTCGACCTGTGCCAAGGAGGCCTAGTGTATCTCCTATTCCTTCTTGTGAAATTTTCAGTGTGTCGGTTTTTACCTTGAGGTCTTTGACCCATTTGGTGTTAATTCTAGTGCAGGGAGACAAAGAAGAACCCAACTTTAGTTTTCTGCAGGTGCTTAAACAGTTCTGCCAGCACAACTTGTTGAAGAGGCTTTCTTCCATTCTATATTTTTGGCTCCCTTGTCATAGATTAGGTGGCCGTAGGTCTGTGGTTTAATATCTGGGTCCTCAGTTCTATTCCATTGGCCTTCAGGCTTGTTCTTGTGCCAGTACCAAGGTGTTTTGATAATTGTAGCTCTGTAATAGAGTCTAAAGTTTGGAATTGAAATTCCTCCTGCACTGTTCTTTCTGCTAAGAAGTGTTTTTTCTATGCGGGGTCTTTCATTATTCCATATGAAATTTTGGATTGCCTCTTCTATTTCTTTAAAGAATGATGTTGGGATATTGATGGGTATTGCGTTGAATTTGTAGATAGCCCTTGACAAGATTGTCATTTTCCCGATATTCATTCTTCCAATTCAGGAGCATGGAAGGTTTTTCCATTTCCTCAGTTCTGGTTTAATTTCCTTTTTCAGGGTTTTAAAGTTTTCATCCAAAAGGTCCTTTACATTCTTAGTTAAGATAATTCCTAGCTACTTTATTTTCTTTGAGGCTATTGTGAAAGGAGTTTCTTTCCTGATTGTTGCCTCCTTCATCTCACTGTTGACGTAATTTTTGAGGGTTAATTTTATAGCCTGCTACCCTTCCAAAGTTTTGAATCAGCTCAAGGAGCTTGGGAGTAGAGTCTATAAGATTCTTTAAATACAGAATCATGTCATCTGCAAAGAGGGAAAGATTCACTTACTCTTTTCCTACTTGGATCCCCTTTATGCTTACTTCTTACCTTATTGCACTGGCTAGGAATTCTAATACTATGTTAAAGAGGAGTGGAGAGAGTGGGCATCCTTGTCTCGTTCCTGATTTTAGAGGGAATGGCTTTAGCTTTTCACCATTAAGTATAATACTAGCTGTGGGTTTCTCATACACAGCCTTTATTATATTGAGGAATGTTCCATGGATTCCTAGTTTCTCTAGAGCTTTTAACATAAAGGTGTGTTGGATCTTGTCAAATGCCTTTTCCTCATTTATTGAGACAATCATGAGAATTTTGTCCTTGCTCCTGTTGATGTGTTGAATTATATTAATTGATTTGCGTATGTTGAACCAGCTTTGCCTCCCTGTGATGAATCCTGTTTGATCATAGTGTATAATTTTTTTGATAAGTTTTTTATACTGTGGCCAGTATTTTGTTGAGAAGTTTTGCATCGATGTTCATCAAAGAAACAGGTCTATAGTTTTCTATCTTTGATGAATCTCTGGTTTGGGGATGAGGATTATACTGGTTTCTTTTTCAATTTCATTGAAGAGCTTGAGGAGTATTGGTGTGAGCTCTGCTTTGAAGACCTTATAGAATTCAGCTGTGAATCCATCTGGCGCTGGGCTTTTCTTAGGTGGAAGGTCTCTTATTGCCATTTCTATTTCACTGCTTGAAATAAGCCTGTTTAGTTGGAATACTTCTTCTTGGTTCAGTGTGGGTATGTTAATATTGGCTAGGAATTCATCTATTTCTTCTAGATTCTTGAATTTGTTGGCATAAAGGTTTGAGAAGTATTTCCTCATGATACTCTGGGTCTTGGTAATTTCTGTCGTGACATTACCATTTTCGTCTGCGATTTTGTTTATTTCGGTATGCTCTCTTCTTTTTTTGGTAAGATTTCCTATGGTTTTGTCAATTTTCTTAATTCTTTCAAAGAACCAACTCCTTGTTTTGTTGATTCTTTCTATAGTTTTGTTGGATTCCAAATCATTTAATTCTGCTTTGATTTTAATAATATGCTTCCTTCTACTGGGGTTAGGGTTGGTTTGTTGCTCTTTTTCCAGGAGCTTAAGGTGAGACATTAACTTGTTGGTTTGCGATTTTTCCAACCTGTTGTTATATACACTCAGAGCTATAAATTTTCCTCTGAGTTCTGCCTTTGCCGTGTCCCAAAGGAGCTGGTATTTTGTGTGCTCCTTATTGTTAAATTTAATAAACTGTTGGATTTCTGTTCTGATCTCTTCAGTGACCCATTGATGATTCAACAATGTGTTGTTCAATCTCCATGAGTTACAGGGTTTTTGCTGGTGGAGATGTGTGTTCAGTTCCAATTTGATGCCTTTGTGATCTGAGAGCATGCAGGGAATAATTTCAGTGTTTCTGAATCTGTCCAGGATTGTTTTATGGCCTAAGATGTGGTCTATTTTGGAAAATGTTCCATGTGCTGCTGAAAAAAATATATATTGTGTTCTTGCTGGGTGGAATATTCTGCAGATGTCTGTTAGATCTAGTTGGTCTATATAGTTGTTCAATTCTAAGGATTCTCTGTTGAGTTTTTGCCTTGTTGATCTGTCCATAGGTGAGAGTGGTGTGTTAAAGTCACCAACAATCACTGTGTTTCTATCTATGTATGGTTTCAGTGAAAGTAAAGTTTGCTTGATGAAGTTTGGAGTTCCGGGATTGGGTGTGTAAATATTTAGGATCGTTATGTCTTCCTGGAGGAAAGATCCCTTTAGTAGTATGTAGTAACCTTCTTTGTCTTTTCTCACTAATTTTAGTTTGGAGTCTATTTTATCTGATAGGAGGATGGCAACTCCAGCCTGTTTATGGGGGCCGTTAGCTTGGTAAAGTTTATTCCAACCTCTGACTTTCAAAAAATGTTTGGTTTTTTTTGGGTAAGATGTGTCTCTTGAAGACAGCAGAACGATGAATTTTGCTTTTTGATCCAACTAGACAGACTATGCTGTCTAATTGGAGAGTTAAGTCCATTGTTATTGAGATTGGGTTGAGAGATATTAGTTCCTACCATTTTTAAAAGCTTTCATTAGGGCCTGTGTCTTGACAGTTCTTGTGGTACTTAGATGCTATTATGTTTAGGTGCCATTTCTTTCTCTGTATTGCATTTATGTTGGTTTTTTACGTGTAGAAAATCTTTGAGAATTTTTTGTAATGTTGGTTTGTTTGCTACATAATGTTGCAGCTTTTCCCTGGAATGGAATGTTTTTATTGTTCCCTCAGTTATGAATGAGAGCCTAGCTGGGTACAGTATTCTTGGTTGGTAGTTATTTGACTTAAGGGCATGACATATATGCTTCCAGTCACTTCTTGCTTGCATGGTCTCTGCTGAAAAATCTGGGGTTATTCTGATTGGTTTGCCTTTATAGGTGATTGATCCCTTTACCCTGGCTGCCTTTAGGATCCTTTCTTTGGTCTCTATTGATCCAGTTCGGAATATAATGTGGCGGTGGGATGTTCTTTTCTGGTCAGGTCTGTTTGGGGTTCTAAAAGCTTCTTGTATCTGGATGGGCCTGCCCTTCTGTATATTTGGGATGTTCTCTGAGATGATTCCCTGAAGTATATTTCCAATACCATTGACCTTTTTCTCCAGACCCTCCTCAATACCAATTAGCCTTAATTTAGGTTTCCTAATTGTATCTTGGACCTCCTGAAGCGCTCTCTCATATTTCCTAGATTTGGATTGACTTATTTTCTGTTCTTTCTCTATAACAACTAAATTATCTTCAGTCCCGGAAATTCTCTCTTCTGCGTTGGCTAACCTGCTATCAAATCTATCTACTTTATTCTTCATCTCCCTTGCTTCTAATTGCTCATTTTTGATGCCTTGCATCTCTTCTTTTAGAATATGTATGAATTTCTTCAGCACCTTTATTTCCATTTGAGTGGTTAGCTCAGTAGCTTTGTTTTCTTTGGACATTTGCTGGAGTTCGGTCACTTTTTTTGTTTGTGGATTCTATGAATTCATCCATTTTTCTTTTAAAAACCTTTATTATGACCTCCTTTATGGCTTCTCCTTTTTCACTTATCACCTTGTTTATGGTTTCCTCTTGTTTAGCTATGGCTTCCTCCCTTATCTCTTTCTTTATATTTTCACATTTTTCATTAATGATGTTTATCAATTTTATTTGTATAGCATTTGGAAGACTCTCCTCTAGGTTTGCCAGTGAATGTTCCATTGTCTGTTTATATTGGGTGGGGGATGTTATTCCTTGATTTGACATTTTTCTTGAGTTTCTTGTTCTGCCCATTTGAAAATGGAAGATTAATACTAAATATGATTATAGTTTTTCAGATACAACCAACCTAGACCTCTTTAGCAGGCAGACACTAAATGTTCACAGTTTTTGATTGGTATTATTACTCTTTCTTTTTGTGTACTTAAAGACCAGTCTAATACAATCACTGATAACCAATTTATGACCAAAACATTAAGCCTCTCAATCCAATCTCTATTGTATTTAAGTCCCTGTGGACCTAGAGTATAATTGAACACCTAGATATACAGTATTGCTCAACAGCCATCAAGTGTAGATCTGTGCATTATAAGGGTTTAAAGAGGAACAGAGGACCAAAGATAGAAAAAATAGAATGAGGAGATAAGTGGCGGTACAAGAGGATTAACGTAGGAGTGTAAGATTATTATAGTAATGAAGAAAGGGTGTAGTGTAAGAATAACTGTCCTAAGTTGGTAAGTAAGTAGAGTATTTGAGTACAAAATTTGGAGAGTATTAGATAAGACTTATGCGTTGCTGCACGACTAGCTCTCAGCCCAACCAGTGGCCTCACAGTGGGCCGTGGGATGGATCTGCGAGCTTCAGTCTGAGCGTTCTGGGCAGATGGTTGGTTTTCCTTTGCTGCTTCCAGGGTGGGCCCCTGGCCAAGGGTCTGGGGTTTGTGAGTTTCCAGGGGCTCTCAGCAGGACAAGCAGGAGGCTGCTCTGTTCCCAGGGGCAGGGCCCAGTCAAAGACGTGTGCTCCAAGGACAGAGCCGTGTCTTTCTGATTCTCAGAAGGTGAGCCTGGCTGCTGGTCGGCCCTTCAGTTCCCTGCTGTGTTTCTGCCACTTTGGCCAGGAGTCTGTGACTGTGGGGTGCCCCTTGGTGTTGTCTTGCTCAGGATTCCCAGCTGGAGGATGCCCAGCTCAAGATTTGAGGGGGACAGATGCTGGCTCCTATTTTCCTGCACACCCCACCTGCTGTTGTAAGGCAGGGTCTCAGCGCCCCCCACTCTCCAGACCCAGTGGCCTGAGAGAGTAACCTGTTTGGTGGGTGGTAGCAGGAACACCTCCACCTCCCCTGGTGGAGTGCTGGGTCCTAGGGTCTGCCTGCCTGTCAGTCTCCAGTCAATGGCCTGGGGGAGGGGGCTGTTGAGGGAAGGGACAGGATTCTAAATTCCTTGTCCCCCTGCTCCTGCCAGTCTTTCTCGGGCGGGGTGGAGGGGTTTGAGTTAAGTTCTATTGCTTGGCACCAGCTCTGCTTTCCCCAATGGGTTTGGGGACTTGTTGCGCTACTCACGCCTCTGCGTTTGGCTGTGGGTGCTCCACAGTGTTGGGGAGTCTTTCACTCCCCTCGGGATGTCCGCTGCCGCCTGTGTTCCGCGACTGGGTTCCGCTGCTTCTGCGGCTTGCTGGCCCGGTCCAATGCTGGTTTCTGGGGGTTCGGGGCTGCCCGGCCCGGCACCCTCCACCACTGTTTTTCCCAGCTTGCAGCTGGTGGCGAGGGATGGGGGAGGGGTCCTTGCATTCCGAATTCTTTGAGAAAGTTGGATGTGAGCTTTATCTGGATTTATTTTCTGGTTTGAGTCCTCTGTTGCTTTTGAGTTTGTTGTTATGGATTTCTTAAGGTAATTGGCTCATGGGACTCCCTAGTTCTCTCTTTTTGTGAGAGAGAGCTAGGCAGTATCCGTATTGTCTGGGTGCCATCTTCTGCCTCACGAAGTGCACCATCTTTTATTTCAAGTAGTCTTTGAATAAAACACCATTGTTTTCAGAGATGTTTTAAAACAAACAATCCTATTTCTTACTATTATTCTCTTAGAAAAAAGTTTACTTCCTTTGTTCATTGATTATTTTAAATTAATTTTGGCTGTTTATATTCCAAATCTTGATTAGCAATAAATCTTATTGGAGCTGAGGTGCTTAACTACAACACTAAAAATAAAATGAATCAGATAATAATGAAAAAAGAATATGAGCACCACACCAATAGTTGATGGAAATCAACACTTTGTGAAATCACTAGTTCAATGGGATTGATGTCAACAATCCTCGAGGTCAATTTGTTGGTGCCAAAGAGTTTGCTTTGCCAGTCAGCCTGCAGTTATCTCCACTGCAATAGTTTTCTGATAAGCCAGATTGTCTATACTCTCAGACAATGCAGTAGTATTTTACTTCTTCATTGGCAACAGGAGAGAAGGGAATTAGGACATCCTCTCACAGCTGATTATCCAATTGTTTGAGCATCCCATTACCCCAGTTTGCATGAAAGGAAATTCTGTAACTATCAGCAATTATAGAGCAAAAAGGAGATTTATGCTATTTCTTATTCTTCCCTGCATAACACAGATAATGTATACCACTTGACCCCACTTTCAGTTTTGATGTTACTGGGGTTTGAACTTAGGGCTTCACCCTTTCTAGACAATCTACCAGTGAAGGTCTGCCACAACTCTTTCTGTGTTAGTTACTTTTCAGATAAGGTCTCATGCATTTTTACCTGTGTTGGCCTATGATCTGAGTCTAAACTTACTTATGCCTTATACATAACTTACAAGATATTCCCCAGCAAGCCTAGTGCATTTGTTGAAAAAGATATGTGGGTAATTTGTATATATATATATATATATATATATAGGTATATAAATAGAGATATATTTATCTATATCTATATATATAGTTAGGTGCAGAAGTGATGTACAGAGTAGTTACAGTTACATAAGTCAGGTATGTGTTTATTTTTTTTGAACCATGCTATCACTTCCCCCCTACCAGTTTTTCCTTCCCATCCTCATAGACAAGCTGTGTAGTTCAATTTCCGCATACTGTCTAGCGAGTATCAGTGCTATATTTCTGAATGAACTGACCTTGAACAAAAATTCTCCCCGTCTTCTCCTCAGTATCTGAAATTATAGGAATGCATCACCCATCTCATTTTACACCCACTTTCAAATGATAATGTCTGTGTCCAGGAAAGAGGAATTCATTGTTAACAATGCAATGCTCTTTGTTTAATCTGTAGAAAGATCTTTTACAATTCTCCCAATGAAATCCAACAAAAGGAATTGTTCTGGTGAGAGAAATATATTTCTAAGCTTTTTGGTATGCTAAAAGAAATAAATCAAAAAGTAACTATGTTTTAAAAAAGTTACTCTTAAAGTAGGTATAGCTATTTGTTAGTACGTTAGCAGAGTAAGAAGGAAGATACTGAATAAGTGTGGAAAATAATTTGAAAGCTTTCGCATCCCAAATTTGTATTTTTTGTTAAATATACCCAGAGGTAGTTTACATGAAATTACAATGAACTTTACATTGCATTTTTAAATACTAGGTGTGATATAATTTAAATATGACATTTTATATTCTCATGAAACTTTGGTCCAATTAACCACTAAAAAGCCAAAAGTAGACTTCTGGTTCATGTGAGAAATTTCTATCCTTGGGCAACAAAAGCTTAAGACCCTGGGTTCAAGCCCTTGGACCAGTAGTAGGCATATCAGTTGGTTTGGTGATTCATAGCTCTAACACAAAGCATTTGGGACTTATAAGGATCATGAATTTGAGGATATCCCAGGGTACAAAGGAAAATAATAAAAGATACATTTTCATAAACTGAGCCTTTATGAATAGATAAATATATGTACATTCAAAGATTTTCATTGGGAATCATATATACATATTTACATGTATGAATTGTATGAATGTACCTATATACTTGTAAGTGTGTGTGTGTGTGAAAACATATTTAGCCACAAAGTCATTGAATCTTTAACAGCATTAGTATAGGCCGGTACTCACACATTTTGCTTTATTTAGGCATGAAATATCAATGTGAAATTTGAGAGGACAACTACAGAAGTGCTAGTTTGGGGGAATCCCTGCTGTTTTCATACTGCAGTGAATTGTTTCCTCTTGCTTGAATAACCAGTTATCACTCTGAATTTAACTGTTAAATTAAATGTGGCCTCAGAGCTTCTTCTGTACACACCAAACTTAAATGTAACTCAGCAGTAAGAAAACTGCAACCTAACTCAAATAGATATTTTTGTAAATAGCTGATCCTTTACAGCCAAACACAGTCTGCAAACTGTTCAGCAATTTCCCAATAAGACACACTCTAAGATATAACCAGTAAGATTATTTCTGCAGGTAGCTTCCTTTTTCTGCTTTCAAATGTTGTGTAAAAGGATGTGACTTTCCATCTTCAGTGGCTCAAGGGGCACTGAATTAATGAATTGCTTCTTTCTTTCAACACATTCTACAATAATATGCCATGAAATACAGGAAGAGAAGGAAATAAAGAAATAGAACTGTTATACACATATGCACACTCTCCCTACAAATAGATGACATATGCTTTAAAATATTTGAAACCTAAAACACAGAGATGACAAAATGGCTCTGTTAATTAGAAAGCCCAAGCTGGAAGCCCATGTATATTTATCAAAATAGTACTTTGGCCAAGAATGTAATAGAGACTCAAGTGTCTTTACTGATCTGGCTCTGAATCCTGTGCCTTGGGAAAGACATTTCCATTAATAAGAAGCACAAGGCCTCTGGAGAAACAAAAGAGATCTCTGGAAACATCTAACAACCCTGCCCCAGGGAAAATGAGCAGAGGCACCACAAAATTCCTCCAAAATAATCTCAATACAACCCCTACCAATATCTTCTTGACCAGAATTAAAACATGGACAAAAAACTAGAATTTACATTGAGAAAATACTGAAATGAGAATCCTTTCCTTAAATATATTACACCTTTATACCTATGTCCATATACTTATACTTGCATACACTTATCTATGTATATATGTATTTGATCACCCATCACTCAATCATCTACTTATATATCTGTGTATCTGTTTCTATATAACCCAGAAATTTATCAATTTTAACCAAATGGTACTGGGATTGGATTTTAATCCCTGGGCACTATCCCTGAGTTTATTTTGCTCAAGATCATCACTCTATCACAAGAGCCACAGCTCTACTTTTGGATTTTTTGTTTTGCATAATTTATGATAGCTAAGAGTCTCATGGAATTTCCTGCTCAGGCTGGCTTCAAACTGCCATCCTCAGATCTAAGCTTTTTTTTTTTTTGCCAATCCTGAGGGTGGGGCTTGAAGTCAGGGCCTGAGCACTCTCCTTGGACATTTTTGCTCAATGTTAGCACTCTGCCACTTGAGCCACAGTGTGGTACTGAGGAACTGAACCCAGGGCTTTGTGCATGCTAGTCAAGCACTCTACCACTAGGTCACACTCTCAGGCCCTGTTTTTCTTTTTGTTTGTTGTTGTTTGATTAATTTATTGTGCTTGATTCTCTGATAAGTGAGAATGGACCACAGTTTTTCATTCAACTCATACTTCGGATTTTCCTTAATGTTTTTAGAATTTTAGAAGTTAGAGACCAATGTCAAATGTATCTATTTTCCAGTATTTTTAAGAGGGGGATGAGCCAATGGTTATTTCTACACTAAGAAATAAAGATTCTTTCCACATGATCTAACCCCCAGTCTTTTTTGGTTTCATTCTTTGCTAGTTTCCTTTTTGGCGTGAGTCTAGTCTCATTCTTCTACCTTTACTGCCTATCTATACGTAACCAGATCACTGGCATTCATACCCAATTTATTTGTTGATTTGATTTCTTATTTTTCTCTTGGGCTAGGCTTCAACTACAATATTTTCAAACTCTGTGTTCATGAATAGCGGAGGTTATAGATATGCATCTCCTTGCCAACTCCTCTATGCTTGAGCAGGTTTATTTCTTTTTTTCATATATTTTTATTGTAAGTAATAGAAGGGTTACATGATATTTGCCAGATAGATGGTGCATTAATTCCCATACATTGATACCCTTTTCCCATTTCCCTCCCCCCCACCCCCACCCCTTGTCTGTAAGCCCTAACCACTGCTGTTTGCTAATAGTCAGAGCTCATTATTGTAAATTTGGAACTTCCATCTGACTCAGGGCTCCAATTTCTTCCACCTATTCTAAAACTTTAGCAAATGAGATCCGTGGTCTTCCTGGATACACTTTCCCAAACTCAATGCTACTGTAGAGAGTATGTAGACAGAAGTAGTACGTAATTCACTGTCAGAGTGATTGTATTGTTTGTTACTCATACATTTGATTTCTACTCTCTTCTATTTCATCATATCCCAGAAACATTCTTCCCATCAGTGGGTATAGATGGATTTCTTGACTGGTGTTTACATTAATCTTTCAGCAAGGCTGCTCTCAGAGTTCTGCTAATCAGCAGAACGTAGAGTGAGAGTCTGCTGCATATTTTGTATCCGATATCATTGTCTTTTCTTTTTTCTTAGCCATATTAAACCAGTTCCCTGGTGACAGCTCTAGTGAGCCTTCCTGCATTTACAGATGAACATAGATGTCAAACCCTTGGCTGATATCTCAAATATAAAAGACCCAATAATCTCCTCAGTTCTTTATCATCATACCAACTGTTTCAGGATACAAGCAGGGCTGACTATATTTTGCTCTTCAACAGCATATACCTGGTAAGCAAATAGGGATTTTTATCTTCCTTTGATACTTCTAGTCTCTTCAAAAGTTTATGTTGGTACCTTTGAACTCTTTCATCATCATTATTATTGCTATAATAATTATTATTATTTTGTATGGCTCAAGTTGGATAGTGAGTGTTGCCTCATGGAGGTCAGCACACCAAAATTCTGACAGTTGTCTTTCTCTTCAGTAAATAGAATTGTTCATACAATGGAACACTAACATACGTGATGATATAGGATAGAAAATCTAGATATAGTGCTTCTCAATACTCCTGATGAAGAAGTCTTGACTATTCTGGTTGACAGCTCTCTTCCAATAGCAATAATCCTGCATTGGAATTACAACCTAGTTAGCCTGTCCTAAATTGTGAATATGTTAAGTTACATCAAAAATTAACTAACCTAAGTTAATAATGTATCTTAACCACATAGCATCCAGGGTAGTAGACTATTGTTTGAAGTATGGATTGTACATTGATACAACATGTAGTGATGTATTTTTTTTAAATTGTAACCCTGCATACAGTTTTAAAATGTATAGTAACTATTTTCTTCACTAATTCTAGTTATAAATAAACAGAGAAAACTTTGTCTTCCATGTATCTCACTTTATGCATATTTATCCACAATATACTTATTTTAAGGTTCATGTAATTTTTAATTTAAGAGTCAACAGCTCTCTGTTGTTGTCCAGCACCAGAAGAGATTGCATCTCCACACACCACTAGCCCAGGAAATTCTAGGGTACCAAGAAAAGTCCTACTAAGTTCACATTTTTTGGTATCTTACACACGAGATCACCTATTTCAGGCAATATGCTCTATTTACCTTATAAGTGTCTTTCTGTGCAGTCAAATGCCTGACAACTTCTGATGATATTCAAGAAATCCTGATGAACTTAATATAAATATAAAAGGTACTTTGCTGCTTTGTGATAAACAGAAAGAATAATTACTCTAGTCCACATGAGTAGAGTACAAAGTCAATGCCACAAGGTTTGGATCTCAAAGAAAATGGAGAAGCCATGACTAAGCTGACAAATATCAGATTCTAATTTAAGAGTCAACAAAGTTGCCACTGGGGTCACATTCAGCTATAAGATATTCTAATATGAAGTATTTGCTAAAAATGTCTCTTATGTTTTAAAAGGGCTGTGAACCAAACAAAAGATCAATGGAAAAAAATTAAATATGCAACAATGATTATATATAGCTATAAAATTTATAATAATTAAACTCTCTTCCCAGAGGAAAAAAAAACACCTACCTTAATCAGAATAAATCTACCAGAACAAAAACAGTACAATAAAGACACATTTGAATAAATTAATTACTAAATGGTTAAGTGGGTTGCAAAATATGTCATCAAAACTCATTTTGAAATTAATGTTGATTTGTGGGAGGTAAACTACCAATTTTCTCAGTCCTAGTTTACTCCAAGTGACAAAAATTTAACAACTAATCTTCCATTTTCTTTTTCCCCTCATTTTAGCCACCCTAACAGCAGACTTAATTTATTTAAAAAAAAAAAACCTATGTCTAGTTTGATATTTGTATATTGAGAAAGCAAGAACAAATGTAATTCAGAGAAAGCCCAGGGTAAATAACAACTTTTGATATTTGGAGTATAGAAAGGAAAGACTAAATTCGCACATTGATTCCTGCAGTTTCTGCGGCTCTTTGACACACATCAGTAGGTGAACTCTTCCAAAATGAAGAGAGGGCTGTTGCCAGTGGGCTTTTGAGAGCAAGCTACAAGGAAATCTTGCATTTTATCCATGGGAAGGAGAAAGAAGGAAGAAAAGTTAATGGTTTTATTGATCGTTTAATATTTACTGAGTAGTTAGAATCAAAAGAGGCCTGGGATACTTTTGAACAAGCACTGAACTTCATGAAAAGACTTTAAAATCCTGCACCAAGCTCAGTTTTATGCTTTTGGCTTTAGCTCGGAAGTTAAGCATATATCAGTTCCGCTTTTGGTGGTTTCCTTTGTTTTCATCTGTCATATCTAAAGACAGAAGCCCTCGAACTTAAATAGAAGAGCTTTTTCCTTGTTTGTAAATTAATCAGGACCAATAAAAGTCCAAAGATTTAAAAAATTATAACTGAAGAATGAGGTCTGGTTGTATAATTACTTATAGATTTTTTTAAGCATACAACTCTTAGTTGGTATAGGTTTTGTCCCAGGAATACAGCTCTTAAAAACACTATGCAGTACTATTACCCAGAGTATGATACATGACTTGCATTAGAACCAATTTCTATTGCTATGATATTCAAAACCTTATTTTAGCAGCTTCTTTTCTCTTATTGATGGTATTTTTGTTTCCATACATAGTTTTCTTTCCTTGTAGTGATGTCGGGCTTCCTGCTTAAATACAGATCCTCCTTGATTAATGAGGTAGTTGCTGCGTCTCTGTCCCCCTTTTATAAGCGGAAAGTGTGCTAAGTTGCAAACTGCAGGGAACACATCTAAACACCAGACATTGGGTTCCGTAGTGCACTGTGAAGTCTGTTGCTTCTCCGCTGATCTGGAGCTGTCTGGGAGCTGTGGCTGGATACAGTTTTCAGGTATGAGAGTAAATGGTGAATTGAATAACTATGGTTCTCTTGTTCCGGAGATATTGGAGCCTTCACACAAGGCTTTACATTAGCTAGGTAGAAGTTGTATCATTGGAGCCCAATCTCCAGCCATTATTTTTCAATATTTATAGAATAATACACTAAACTCTAGATAACAAGGATGATAATTTTTCATTTGTTGAGATGTCGAGTTGTAGTCTTCTGTTCCCACTACTGTCTCAAACTATACTCCTCCCATTATTCTTCTCAGTGTAGCTAAGATTACAGGTGTGAAACACTGCAAGAGGACATGAGACAGGATTTCATTGCCTGTCACCAAACCTGAAAAGATATCATAGTTACAAATCTGGAGCTGGAAGCAGTGCTACTTACCTACAAACCCACTACTTATGTGGCTGAGGCAAGAGGATTGTAAGGTTGAGTACAATCTGGATTCATAGCATGAGTATTTCAAAGCAAATGAAAAAGGAGAAGATTTTCTTATTTTTCACATATAAAAACAAATTATGTGAATATCTTCCTTAGCTCTTAGAAAATAGTACCAATGTCTGCATAAACTTCATACTGCTAGATTATACTTGTAATTTGTTTGTTTTTTGCTATTAGTTTTTAAAAGAATCATTTTAACATCTATTTTGTCTCTTATAAGTATTTGTTTAATTGCACTACTAACCCATTGATATATTCATCGAAAAAACTTCAACCCATTTCAATGATTAAATGGATAGTAGAGATAGATGTAAAAAATCTTTTCTAAATATAATTCTGTGTCAAAGAAAATAATAACTGTATGCCATTTTATTTTATAGTTTATACTCATTTTTACTACACATTAATTCAAATAGCTTTATTTGTTACCAGTTACTGAATAATGAAGTGAATTGTAATGCACTTGTCATTAGATTGGATCTAGTTTTTGGCCAAATACATGGCAAGGTCCATCAATGTTCAAGAAATAATGTACCCACTATCTGATGGATGTAACTATAACCTCTCTATACATCACTTTGATAATAAAATACAATAAAATTTTTTAAAAAGAAAAGAGAAAAATACACAAGAAAATGAAAGCTCAGAAAAGTATTTTTCAATCAGTGACCTTCCTAAACCTAAAGATCTGGAGGAGAAATTCTGTCTCCTGAGTCCATTGAACTTTCCCCTGAATTGAATTTTCCTGCAATGTTTATTTAGTTGAGAGTTTCAATTTATTAATAAAGTCAATTTCCTTGTGCTGTGATGAAGTAAATGATTCTGTGTTTTTGTTTTATTATTTTCCCAGTTATATGGAAAAGGCTGTATCTTCACGAGAGAAAAAAATTCAGCCTTCCTCAAAGACTTTCAGGTTTCTTTGGGACCCATTAGATTCTTCACAGTTTTCCTAATCGTGCTTTCCTTGAGGGGAGGCTGAAAGCTGTTTGGTGTTAAAAATGAAGCCTCATTGCGGCTCGAAGGCAGCCAGGGTGAACCAGAATTTGACTATCCTCAACAATTTCTCTCATCTTTACTTAGCAATGACATTTCTTAGAGAAAAGAGAAAAAAATGTTGCCTGGAATACTTTAGAACTGAAATCATTTCTATAGCATGATTTTGTATGGTGCTTACCTTTCATATTTTATGATACTATAAAGTGACCAATATGTTCATATTGAAAGAATAAAGGTACCTGAGCAGCAAACGGCTTTCCATAAACAAACAAATGATCTTCTATCCCATTGCAGAACTGAATAATGTCTTTTTTCAGGTATACAAAACAGCTAAATATATAATCTCATGATCCATAATGGTATCTCTATAAAAATAACACACTGAATCAGCCATCAAGATTCATCAAGTTAAAAAGTGCACACTAGTGACTAGACTTACAAAATAAATTAAACATAAATATTGTGAAATCTGTGTTGAAAGTGTGATAAGAGTAAGATAATGGATCAACAGGGTTTTATCTGCATTGTTTGTCAAGTTTAAATGCAATGTTAAATATCCAGTGCAAAAAATAAGGAAAAAGAGCTCAGAGAGAACATAACTACTAATACTCATCAAAGATTTCTTTCTTTTGCTTTTTTTCCCTCAGTCAGATCAATTTTCATTTAAACCTAGTCAGAATTATGTGAATTGTTTTGTTAAGTAAATGTGGTCAATAGGAGTTGATATAACAATTTACTAATGGACTGGTGGCCGATATATCATGTTGTGCATTCTCTCTTCTGTTCTTTACTTTACTCTCCATCCCTACCTTTCTCCTCCCCTCCCTTATTTTGTCCTTTCCTTCTTTTTTTTTTCCCTTCTTTTCCTCTGCCTCTGTCTTATGTTTTGTCTAGTTCTGTCTGGCTCTGGGTCTGGTATCCCTCACACCTTCCCTTATGGAAATTCTGGGGCTTGGGCTTGAATTTGGGCTGCCCACTGTCCCTGAGCTTCTTTAGTTCAAGGCTATAGCCCTACCAATTGAGCCACAGCTCCACATCTTGATTCTTGCTGTTTAATTGGAGATAAATGCCTCTTGTCTCATTCTTGCAACAGTGAAAACCTTTATGATAATAGACTCCATTTCTCAGTCTCTGTAAATACAAAGAGAACTCTCACACCATGTGCTGAGCATCAAGCATACAAAACAGTGGCTATGGTCTAGTTACATTGGCTTATATCTGTCATCAGCTCAAGAGATAGCGATCAGGAGGATCACAGCTTGAGGGAAGACAGGAGAAAACAGCGAGAAAATGTCACAATTCAAGACTGGATCCATCAAAAATGTGATCCTATTGCAATAATAACCAAAAGTAATTAAGGCTAAGATGTGTTTCCCAAAGTGGAGTGTCTGCCTACCATTGTGATTATCTAAGTTCAAATCCAACTATGGCTAAAAAAACCCCAAACAAAATATTTGTACTTTTAAGCTACTGATATTTTATACCTGTTTGTCAAACTGGCTCAATCTATTTTGTCTTGATGAAAACATTTATAGATGCAAATTGTGATTACTTCAGAAACAGGAAATATAATGACAAGATATAACTCTATATATGCTTATTTGAAATAGGATAGGAAAGGGAGAAAAAGAAAATGAGGGGCAGGGGTTGGGGGAGGGAAATGGGGACCAAGACATAAAAAAGGGTATCAGTGTTTGTGAAGTAATGCACTTTCTATCTGGTTAATATAATGTAACCCCTCTAATAATTACAATAAAAATATGTGAAAAAATAATGACAAGATATAATGATGAGTTGACAATAGAAATTAGATTAGAAAAAATTTTACATGCCAATTTTTTTTGGGTGGGTCATGGGCCTTGAACATGGCCTGGGTGCTGTTGCTAAGCTCTTCAGCTCAAGTTTATCACCCTATCCCTGAACCTGAGCGTTATCCTTGAGCTCTTCAGCTCAAGGCTACCACCCTAACCCTGGACATAAGGACAAAGCTAGTAAATTAATTAGGAAGCCTACAGAATGGGAGAAGATCTTCACTAACAATAAAATGGACAAAGGCCTCATATGTAAAATATATCAACAGCTCAAAAACTTGAATCACTCCAAAATTAATCTCCAAAAAAACAACCATGCCATTCAAAATTGGGCCAGAGACTTAAAGAGAGTCTTTTCTAAAGAAGAAATAAAAATGCTTGACATCTCTGGTCATAAAAGAATGCAAAACAAAACAACTCTGAGATTCCACCTCACTCCAGTTAGAATGGCCAGGATCAGAAAAACTAATAACAACAGATGCTGGAGGGGATGTGGCCAGGAGGGATCACTACTCCACTGTTGGTGGGAGTGCAAACTCATTCAACCACTAGAAAGCAGTATGGAAGTTCTTCAAAAGACTAAACATAGAACTCCCCTATGACCCAGCAATTCCACTACTCGGCATTTACTCAATTATCCAGAAACAAGGACATACTAAATCCATAAGCACAACGATGTTCATTGCAGCACTGTTTACCATAGCAAAGATATGGAACCTACCCAGATGTCCCTCAGTTGATGAGTGGATCAACAAGTTGTGGTATTTGTACACAATGCAATTCTATGCTGCTGTCAGAAAAAATGGCATCACCCCATTTGTTAGGAAATGGAAAGACTTAGAAAAAATCATATTAAGTGAAGTAAGCCAGACTCAAAGAAACTTAGGCTCAATGGTTTCCCTCATTTGTCATAACCAGGAGAAACCTTGGGCTCTACTAGCAGAGATTTGCAATAGAGCAAAACCTTGATACATAAGGCCATATAGTATGAAGCTAATTGAAAGGACCTTCAGACTATTGAAACAAAAGCTATATAATGAATGATTGTTGTCCTTAAGGTACTATGTTTTCTCTCATTTCTTTTGCTGTCCCTTGGTTATCTCATATTGTTACCTGATATATTAGATATATTTGTATTTGGTTATTTGAAATTGGATAGGGAAGGGGGGAAAACCAGATGAGGGGTGGGGATAGGGGGAGGGAAATGGGGACCAAGACATGTGAAAGGGTATCAATGTATGTGAATTAATGCACCTTCTGTCTGGCAAATATCATGTAACCCTTCTATTAATTACAATAAAAAAACAGAAACCATCCTGGGTAAACAGCCATGTAGAAAAGGTTATACTTCATTGTCAACAACAAACCCTGAGAAAGGAAGACAAAATGTGAATTCCTAAACTCTAATAATACAATGGTGTAGTCATGAATTAATTCCTATACTTCCAGTAAAATGCCTGTCTTCTCCTTAGAAATGATAAAGTAACTATAAATGGCTTTAGAAATTTTATTTTCTCATTGTATTTTTATTTCATTTCAAACTTAAAATGTTCTAGTATTTTGAATAAGGAGATATGATTAACAGTCTGGCTTTTAAGGGGCTAGGAAAATTCGCTATACCCTATACTTGCTATTTGTTTCTCGTTCTAAATGATTTTATGGGTCTTAAAGGATCCCCATTTGGAAAGGATATAAAATGTTGTCATAACATTATTCTTCCTGATGGGCACTCTTTAGAACAATACTGCTCCCATTTCTTCATCCTGTACATCTGAATGGGATAATAGTTGCTGAAACAGAGGGTGGTATATCCTTTAGTGTTAATGTTTGGTTTTTTTTCACCCTAGCTTGACAATTTGAGTACAAAGAGTAGGCAATATCCTCACAAATGTTGTGAGATAGGAAAGGTAGCAAAATGTTATAAATGTAGATGAAAAGCCGGCTAATGATGTTTATACTGTTACTTTGCTGTTGTTAGATAGATTGGATCATTGAAAAATAGAATTTCTGTCCTGCTTTAATAACAGTCTTTGTGTTCCTTAGTTTATTGTGGGCATGGGATAAGAGTGGCAATTTCACAGTAAGCAGCTGGACTGATGCTATTCATTAGCAATGGAACAATGTATCATAGTGAAACATAACATTCCATTTCAACATTCTTTGCAAAATCTTGAAACTCCTTTCTTACTCTTTATGTATAATGATATTACATTTTTCTTAATAAGATTAGGCTGAAGACATTTCAATACATTTAAGAATTTTTGTATAAACTTTTGGAAGACAACAGTCTGAAGTCCTATATATTATGTATCACAGTTATCAAGGAAAAAAAAAACAATCAGAACACAAAACAATTCCTCTCATTAGCTAGATTTCAGCGCAGCTGGACCATTCCAGGGATCTAGGGAGTCGAGGTGCTTATCAGCCAATGATGATTCATTTGTACGAGCTGCCAGCATAACCTGCCAGTAATAGTTACCACATTCAGCATCTGTGCATAGAACCTGATAGGGGATAATTGTGTCAGAAGCCAAAATGGAAAAATCCCAGCATGCCTTGTGTTTTAACACAGCTATTTGAATGAGAGAGCATTTTCCAATTTCCTGAACTGGGGCAATTCCCAAGTGAATTTGACCTATGTCATCAAGGGCAGATTAAGGTTTCAAAGACTGGCTCAAATCTTTTCTAAATGAACTAAAAGTCTTCTTTATAAAAGTTGGATACAAAAATCTACAATTTGGGCCTATAAGCAGCAGAGAAAATGACTGTCATCCTATCAGCACATTGAAATCATGAACACTGCTGATTTCCTTGGTTAGACACTAGAAAAGTTTAGGCTGTCAAATTTTATAGATGTGTGCCTGTATATATAAAACAACATATAAGTGTATGTTATGTATTAATTATTTAATTAAAGCTTTATTAATGGCTAGATTTCTGTTTATATATATGTGTATATACATATACACATATAGTGTGTGTGTGTGTGTGTGTGTGTGTGTGTGTGTGTGTGTGAGAGCACATTGGTATGTCTGGGTAGGAGATATTTTTTCTACTAACCTGATCACTTTAACCAATCCATTCTCTGAGAAGTAATGTCACAACACAGTCATGAATCCATTCATTCTCTTAACAAATATTTGATGAATAATTATGACAGTTTACCTACAGTCAAAACATGTCAAATACATCTCATTAAGATACTGTGTCAATCACATTCCTGTGAATGCCTTCATGTGCAATATGGCTGTCATTCTTCACACGATATCTTATTAAAAAACACCATGTTCAAAGGGTCTCACCATAGGCACTATGATAACGGGTTCGAACTCAATAATTCTGAAGTCCAGCTCAGAGTCATTTCTTAGAATACATATATTACTAGGTCCAAATGGCAGAATTATGTTGGAGATTAACTGTAGAGAAGCATGGAATTCCCCCAATTATTATGAATTGAAAAAAAAATACCAATTTTCAAGTTCATGCTGAAATTTGATCCTTATTGTGGTAACTTGAAGAAGATTTTTGGGAAGCAATTATGTTATGGTTATTTTTTTTTTTGCCAGTTCTGGGCTTGAATTTAGAGTTTGAGCACTGTCCTTGGACTTCCTCAAGGCTAGAGCTCTACCACTTGAACCTCAGCAGCCACTTCCGGCTTTTTTCTATGTATATGATAACTGGGAATCGAACCTGGGTCTTTGTGTATGCTAGGCAAGCACTCTATCTTTGAGCCAAACTCCTGTTCCTGTCATGGTTATTTTTTTTACCCTCATTAAGTATCTTATAAAACGCCTTCTAGAAAATGTTGGAGTCCTGTCTCTGAGCCACAGCACTGCTGTTGGGTTTTTCTATTTATGTCTGACTGAACAATCAAACCCAGAGCTTCAATCATTCTAGGCAACACTAAGCCACATTTCTAGTCTGAGATTTTTTTTTTAGGGGGGGTCTGTCATGGGGCTTAAACTCTGGCCTGGGCATTGTCTCTGAACTCCAGCTCAATGCTAGCACTTCCCTACTTGAACCATAGCACCATTTCCAGTTTTCTGGTGGTTCATTGGAGATAAGAGTCTTGCAAACTTTCTTGTCTTGGCTGGTTTTGAACTGTGATCCTCAGATATCAGTCTCCTGACTAACTGAGATTCTTATTTACAATTAGCCAATAAAAACGGTTAACTGAAACTGTGACCCAAATGGTAAAGTGTTAGCCTTGAGCACAAAAGCTCAGGTGACAGTGTCAAAGACCTGTGTTAAACTCCAAGATTAGAAACAAAACAAAACAAATCCCCCTCCCCAAAATGAATAAAACAATAAATAAATTAGGAAACAAAAAACACTGAATGGTTTATAAATTTAGCATATCCCCAGATTAGAAGAAAATAGTGTTTATTTTCATTACATTCCAAAAGTTATGTTAGTATATGCCAAGCATGAAAATTTATTAGGACCTTTACTGTTTTTTTGTTTGTTTTTTTTTGGTGGAGAGGTTTATAAAATCCCCATCTTTACCACAAATACTATTTTTAAAATATTTTCTGAAGGGATAATACGAACAACTTATAGATAGTTGGCAGTTTGCTTTTGAACATGACCTGTTCTGTTTACTGTCATATTAGGAAGTCTGCATGCATTTTTTCTTCATAAGTAATGTTGTTTAGAGGTATCAAAATTAAAATTGAGTTTGTGATGATTCTCACTGTCTGTACTTGTTTATTTCGTACTGGAGATGTTAGTCATGGAGAGACAATAAAGAGAGCACAATATACTACAATAGAATGAAATAAAGCAATGAGTTAAACTTGCTAAGTTAACTTATGTTGAAAAGTTTATATGAACATTTTTGGCACATAAAATATTGTTATGGACACAAAAGTCTGCGTATTTCAGTATCCTCCAAACTGTACCTCTGACAGAATCTTGGTAAACTTATTTCTGTTGGTAACAAAGTCCCTTAATTTCCCTTCCAGTTATGTTAATTTGTCATTCTATCAGCTCAATTAAATCTATGCCTTGGGCTTTTTCTCTCTTAGTAGAGGAACTGTTCATTAGTTTTGTAATCATCAATGGATAATACTGTACATTTTTAATAAATAAAAATTAAAAGAAGTAAGGAAATTGCTAGTTCAGGTATTCAAATGATGATTTATAGTCTGTCTATGGAAGAGAAAAGCATTTCAATCCTCCTTTCTCCCAAAAAAATTTTCATTCTACATTATTATTCTATAACTTTGTCCAAAACTACTGTGATTCTTTTCTTTTTCTTTTAGTTGTATGATACATTATTTTATCTTGCTCTATGTTTAATGCACCTATGTAATTCTCCTAAATAATTTAGGATTAATTCTTGGTTAATTTATTACCTAGGAAGGTGCTCATAGTTTAAATGGTGGTTCAGTTTTACCAATGACTCTTTGATCTAATTTCCTCCATGTATTTTTTCCCCACAAATGTTAACTGTATGGTCATATGCTGAATCCCTTGGAGGATTACATATGCATAAACATACATATAAACATATATGCACATACTTATATATATATGCATCTATCTATCTACCTATCTATCTCAAAGGCAGAAGTTTTCTGAGACCTTAAATATTAAAATTGGAAAAGTGTTGATCTTAATATTAATAATTTCACTGAATTAATGTTATAAGACTTCATGAACTTTTTTCCCACTTAATATTACATTCTATTCTCTCTTTCTTACCTAAGAATATGACTTGACTATGAGATAATATATTCAGTAAAAGTTTAGAGTATATACCTAGAATCCTATAAATTTAAATTTTCACAAATTGGTAGGCTTTCTCAACATTTGACAAAATTGAACATGGATTTATTTAATCATGTTATGAAAGAACTTCTTTATCTGTGTAGGAAATATGAAAAAGTAGGAAAATTATAAATAATACATATAAATCTATAATTGCATATGAAATCTACATGCATAATTTACAATTATAACAATTACATAAATATATTTAATTGTAAATGCTCTGTCATTTATATTTAAGGATTTGGTTTATTAAATACTTAATCTGATATGTTGCATCAGACAGAATCTTGAAACACAAAGAAGCAAAAGTATTTTTATGCCATTGCAAATCCTTCTAATATGTGATATTGGTTCTATCATAGTCCACTCTAGGAAACATTATTGTATTTGTAACCATATTCATATTTTTGATATATATGTAGATCAGCTTAGCATTAGTGACTCAAGCCTATCCTAGTTCCTCAAGAATCTTAGATCTGAGTACTTTTGTTTGATTTCATATTGGGCAGGAAACCTATGAGACATCTTTAATTATAAAATTACTGGAAGTAGAAATGTAGTTCAAGTGGTAGAGCACTAACCTTGAGTATAAAAACTCAGGGAAAGCATCCCTGCCCTGAATTCAAAATCCAAAGCCAAACACACACACACACACACACACACACACACACACACACACACAAACACACACACACACACACAAACACACACACACACACACACACACACACACACACCTTTCTGTAGCAAAGATCATTTTAAGAATCAAATTCTACAGTTTTATTTTTTGTGAAAAAGAAATAATTATTCTAAATTGCTTTGGTTTATTTTTGACAGTTTTTCAGCTTGCAAATAATTTAACATTTTACCACCCAATTTGTCATGTATATGCAATTTGTTTGGGTTTTTGGTATAGAGTAGGATTTAGAAGAACAACGGCTGAGAAGGTTAGCCTCATGGTAATACATAAAACAGAATACAACTTGTATATTGTCCATAGGTTTGAGCTTTGATCACCAGTACTCACATAAAAGAGGAAGGATATTGAGAGAGAGAGAGAGAGAGAGAGAGAGAGAGAGAGAGAGAAAAGAATAAAAGCAAGCAAGCAAGCAAGCAAGCAAGAAAGAAAGAAAGAAAGAAAAAGAAGAAAGGGAGAGAAAGGAAGGGAGGAAAGAGGGAGAGACACATGAGAAAGAGAGGTAATTTTGCATCATGATTGATATCAAATATTATTTCTCATGGCAATAAATAATAAAATTAATATCTTTTATCTTTTTCTGAATAAAATAAGCATTTTATAAATGGAACAACTCCAGGGTTTTGCAAGATTAATAATTTTTCTTTCATTTTAAACTAGAATTTGGTGATAAAGTATTTAGATCAATTTCTCCTGGTAACTCTATGATTTCCTCTTTTATTTGCAGAGTATCATTTACTTCTTGTTTCAAAACATGTATCTGATAAAGAATATGAATTTATTTGATGTAATGCAATCCTTTTTCATATATAATGAATTTAATTTCTTTCTCTTTTTACTCTTTTTAATTGTAATTAATAGAAGGGTTACAATATATTCGCCAGATAGAAGGTGCATTACTTCACATACTTTCTCATATCTTGGTCCCCATTTCCCTCCCTTTCACCCCCATCTTGTTTTCCCCCCTTCCCTATCCAATTTCAAATAACCACATACAAATATATCCAATATATCAGATAACAAAGTGAGATATTGTAACAATCATTTCTAATTTCATATGATTTCCTAATGAGAATTGTTAGCATTTTGTATTTTTGTTATAGTGAATATCCATGCCTTACAATTACATACATTAATTGTACGCATTATTAAAATGTACATTTTTAAAGCTGCTGATCTTTTATAAATTGGTTAACCCTTTATACATTCCCATTTTATTTGATTCCTCCAATTATCTCTGACATAGTTCTTCAATTTGTTGGAGTTAGAGAAATCTCTTTACTTTATGGGTTTTAAATATTTAATGAAAGCTTTAAAATTTAATACTCTATATTAAGAAGGATGTTTTTACCTTTGAAAAATAGTTTACAAATTGATATTTGTTCTTTCAGTGTGGGCTTTATATTTAAATCATTAATGTGCCCATTGGAGGATAATTTAGTGAGGGAGGTTTTTACATTTTAGCATCAGTTCATTTAGCTATAAATATTTTGGATAAGTGAAGATATAAGTAATCTGTTGCAAGTTCTCCCCCCCAATCCATATAATGTGTTTGTGAAGACACAGAATATACTTAAGGAAAATACATTTGAGATTTGCCATTTCCAAATTATTTGATATTAGTTAAGTGATTTTTGCTATCTAAGCTTTATGTAATTTACAAAATAAATGTGACAAAACAACAGAGCTATACAAGGATTTTACAATACCGTTCTACAAATAACTCAGCCAGGAGAGTACCAATTATGTTTGAAATGCTATTTTTTTCCTCATCTAGTATGTTTGTTTCCCACAGTGTGTGTTCAAAAGGCTGATTCTGCAAGTAAAAATATCAAAGAGAATCAGTCTTTTGAACATTCGAATTAGACAATCTTAATACAGATTTAGCAATCCAAATATTCTAACTTCTCTTTCAAACTAATGTACACATGGGCACATGCACAACCCCTCCCCCATTACGTAATGCCAAAAGTCAAATGTCATCCCCCCGCTGAAATTTGCAAATGACCTGCTTTCTTAAACTTGGTGTAAAATGAAATTAAAAGATGTTTATTCATTATTTGACCCACAGTCACCCTTTTCATGACACTACTGATTGCCCATTTCTTCTTGTTTCACATCACATTTTAGTTTGACACCATAGAGAAAAGCATAGCTAATTTGACATGAATGTCAAATAAGAATTTTTTTATTAGGTACCTGCTATGTTCTAAGCACCTATTCAGGTCATTTCTCCATGATTTGAAATAGGAATTGTTATTTTTCTTCAATGTAGTGTCAGCCTGGAAGAAAACAAGAGAATTATCCAGATTAGAAGATAATATTAGGATGAAATGCAAAACAAATAAACAAACAAAAAAAGAGAGAGCAAGCTAATATACAACCAAGATCTTTCAACTTTAAGAAAATTAAATTTCATTTTTTCCACATTGAATGTCAACATCTGTATGTGACAGTGGATGCATTTTAAGAATGAGTGGATGATAAGAGCTAATTTAAATTGTGTGTTGATGTGGTTACATATCACAAATAATGCAATCTGATGAATGAAGAGAATATTACTTAATGTGTTTAGTGAGGTAAACTGTAATGGATTATGTATGTATGATGTTGTAAGCCAATGAAAGAAATTGGAATTTCATTCTATGAATGATACCTGAGACATCTCATGCCTTTTATATAGAGAAAAATCACTAATTTACATTTTCTATGAGGCCTCTGCGTATAGGTGCAAAACTGCTTTTGGTGTGGGTCTTGGGACTAGAGAATCAATATGAATTGAATAATCAGAGATCAAGAAAATGTAAAGATTGGGGTAGGAAGGTTTTGGAATCAAAACCATCTTGTTTTTGTCAGGATTGTAAGGAATGAAAATGTGTAAGAATGGAAGAAAGTTAAGTTACTTTTTTTACATGCCTTGCTGATCAAGGAGTGACAATAGTAGACATCAGGCTACCAGTTTTGGCATCTTGACCCTTTTCCCACTGGAGGGCATCACCCAGGGAAGGATTGTGGCTTCTGCTGTGTTTCAGGACTAGCCCACCTTTCTCCCACCACCCACCCACGAGAGGGTCTGGCCTATTTCAGACAACCAATCATGAGCCCAGCCCAGCCTACCAAACTGTGGCCTCTACCCTGCAGGGGATCTGGCTGATTCAGATATAACAGTCCTAATCTGACAGATTGCATGAAGGGAGGACCAAAAAAACTCTTTAAAACTGGGCTCATTGTTCCTGGTAGTATTTCCATACTACCAAAGAACAAGACCCAGGTGCCAACCATGCTCCTGCATCCTGTATCCACATCATACACTGGGAAGAAACAGTAAAACAGAAACCTTTCACTGTGGCAGCATTTGAGACCATAGCTTTGTTAAGGTAGAAATATTGAGTATGCCATTTGTTCCCGGAAAGATGTTTAAGAGGAAAATCTGTCGTTCCAGTGACAAAATGTCATTCAACTCCATGATCAGAGATTTTATCACATAAGAATACAAGGAGTAAAGAACAGAAGTTTAACTGAGATACCTTTTCCAGACTTTTAGAAGCCAAGAAAGAAGGAGCCAAAGAAGAATGCAAGAAAAGGAATAATATTTTAGGGAAAAGAAAAACAAAGTGAGTCAAGGTAGTAAAGTAGCCAAGGTAAAGGAAACTTTCAAGGAAATGAGATAAATAATGTAAGATATTGTGCAGAGGTCACTGATACCCTGGAAGGAATATCAGGAGGAGAAGGGGAAATATATATATATATATATACATATATATATATACATGTTTTACGTTACAGGGCAAACTTTTAGATTCTTAGAGATGAGTTACTCAAAAGAGAAGATGAAAGTTGATGTAAAAACAGACAGTGGAAAAGAGAAACCTTCTAATAAATGAAACCAGATGGACTTTCAAAAATGGGGACTACGTTGAATTAATGTGGGATGCATGTATCTCAAAATCATGTTTAACTATAGAAAACATGGACAGTCATATTTGACACCAAGCTAATTAGTTCATGATGGCTAGGCCATAACAAAAATTCCTCCTAAGCATATCAAGAAATATATTGATAGTCATCTACTTTTCTACTTGTTGTTGGAGTTTAAATGAAACTTTCAATTCAAATATGACAAAATTTAGGACATGTACCTAATAATTTCACATGAATTTTAGGAAAAGTAAAAATAAATAAGAAAAAAGGATTTCCTTTCATCTAAAGTTATTAAAATTGCATGAGATCCATTTTGACTGATTTTATATCATGTAGAGTTGAAAACTTTTCAAGCAAACATTATCTACACAATATAAGTAACATCTGTTCCCTCTGTTAGAGTTTTCTAATTTAACTGCTCAGAAGTAATGACACCTTAAGGGATCTCTGATTTAAATTTCCAAATGTGCCTACACATCACAATATTATTAGAAAAACACTTATTTGGTGCTCTTTTGCTTTGCTCCTTTTCAAATGGGATATCTGTATTGCATTTAAGTGGTACTTTGTGAGTTCTTTTTTCTTTCATCTATAAAGTTAGGCATTACAAAATAATTTTAAACTTGCAAAATGAACAATGGGCATAAAATGAAAATTTTATAGTTATGTTTTAGTTGTGTGTAGTGGTATGTACTTACAATCTTAGCAGGAGGCTGGGCCACATGTCAAAAGTGTGTCTCTTGAAACCAAAACAAGGCATAACAAAAAGCATTTTGTTATCATTTTTTGCATATATATCTCAGATATTTCATGCGAACAATTAATATTTATCTTGTCATGCTAATAGACATCCTGTAACTCAATGCCTCTACTTACTTTGATAAGAACAACTTAGATCTTTCCCTTTCCTTGCCTACTCATTTTAGACCTAGACATAGATCTTCAATGTTTGGAGTTAAGGGAATCAACATATGAATGAAGGCAATAAATTCTACTTATTAGAGCTAGACAGTAAGTGGGTACTTGTATATTGTTGGACTCCAGATTCATTTGAAGAATCCACCCTTATGTGGTACTTTCTGGAAAATTATTAGAAAGAAATTAAAAGTCCATGTATCTCAAGCAATTAGATAATGCAACTAGATAATGGAGAATTCATATCTCATTCTATATTTACTTTTTGCTCTCTGATGGGACTGCTTGTTGATATCAGACTTCATATGACATGGCAATCACCCAAAGGCTGTGTATCAAATGTATTGAAGAATCGCTTACATAGCAATAATAAAATTATCTCATTTCCAAAGTAGGGCTTAGGTGCCAGGGGAAGAGTAGGAAAATAATGTAATAGACCATCCCATTGTTTTGGCCCTGAGTCTTACGACAGTTGGTTTTCCTATGACGTTACTTTGATTCATTTTCTATGATCAATTCGTGCAAACATCTCCTATAGGTTTAGCACTTACTTCTATTTTAACTTGTACTTCATGACTTGCTGCTGTAATTTGCAGAACTGACTGGTTCTCATGAGAATATTCTTTTGTTTACAAGATGCCAACTTGTTATATCTGTCCAACAGGGTTCTTGATATTCCTTAGGGATAGTTTCAGAACCTTGTAATAAACATGTCATTGATCAATTCTGTCTTTCTAGAATGTGTGCTGATTGCAAAGTGACTCTGGATAGAATGACAAAGAACAGAGACAAATGGAAAAATAGATAACAAAGCTTTACTCCTCCTTTCAGTTAATTCATTGCAAGAAAAAAGCTTAAGGTCCTGTTACAAACATGGCATTATATTTTTTCATAGAAAATATGTTTGATTCTAGGTTGAGAACAATACCTTTGACCTTTGGTGTTTGACTTCCAGGATTAGTTGTAAGGAATTCCTATCCAAAGTCCAGTGTGTACAAATGAGGACTTCTCTGAGTTTGGAAGTCTAACCCTTATGATCTCATTTTACATTGTAAGTTTCCTTTTTATTTCTCAATCTCCCATGGCTAACTGCTACTTATCATATTTACTTATAGCATTTATTTTGGAAAATTTTCAAATGTGAATCACATATCTGGCTTTAAGATGCAAATCTTCTGACAGACTCCTGCTGTTATAAAAGCTCCTAATATCTTTCTCAAGAATTAAGAGCTGTTTCTTTAAAATATGCCAACTGAGATAGGTAGTAGCTCTGTTGCCCCTGTTAGACACTGTGGAGAGATGAGATGTAGCTCATGGAGGCATCCATTAGTAAGTACAGATGTTCTAAATACATGGACTCTTCTTTCCCCGAATGCCTTTCAGTATGTTAGATGTTGTTTCACCTCAGCACTTCAAAACTCCTGCACTCTCTTGTTTCAATGGGGTTGAGTCCTTCTTCAAACTCTTCTCAATCCAAGACTTCTTTGTCAGTTTGAATTTGTTCAGTGAAAATTTTCTTTGACAGGAAACAAAATCCATTCTAGGTATGTGTGCTACAAAAGTACTATGAAGAAGGGATCAAAAGGTTTTAATATTTTAATTGTAAGAAACTCACATAGCATTTTTCTCATGGAGAATGGCTTGAAGTGCTGGCAGGAAAACAGGAGATAGGGGAAGATGGATGAGAGTCAGGGTCATGAAAATGAAGGGAAGTATAGTATCTTTGTGATCTGCCACTCTTCTTGCAGACTCTGCGTTCACTGTTAAACTCACAAGGTTCCAAGTGACTTGTGTGTTTTCCTTCTTCATTCATAAGGATAAGAAATGAGAGAGAGAGAAAGAGAGAGAGAGAGAGAGAGAGAGAGAGAGAGAGAGTGAGAGAGAGACAGAGAGAGACAGAGAGACAGAGAGAGACAGAGAGAGAGAGAGACAGTGAGAGAGAGACAGAGAGAGACAGAGGGAGAGAGAGAGAGAGAGAGAGAGAGAGAGAGAGAGAGAGAGAGAGAGAGAGAGAGAGAGAGAGAGAGAAAGAGAGAGAGAGAGAGAAAGAGGAGGGAGGGAGAGAGAGAGATTAGAGACTTGTGCTGAGTAGAATGTATTATGGTTTCTTCCTTCTCCCTCAGTTTGTAAGCTTCAACTGTCACTCTGAAAGAGAGGTAGAAATTTCAAAAATGTGAACAAAGAATCCTTTTTGAAATAATTGTCTTGGTGTCACACAAAGGGAAGATATCATATTTCTATTTTTATAAACCAAACTGAATTATTTAAAGGAAATAAAAAATTGACCTACAAATACTAAAACAAAAGAACGTTGGAAAGTTATTCTGTATGTATTTTATGCAAAGCATTTATTCATCTTTACAGAACAGTAAGAATTTCTAGGTGCTTAACAATGCATGTTTAACCACACTATATAAAATAAGAAATTTTTGTTTCAACAAGTATTATATAAAGTGGAACATTTCAATGTCTTTTGAGACTTTTTACTACCATTCACTACCCAAAACATCTGTTACTACATTTGTTATCTAGATTTTCTTTATTTTTGTAAAGAATCAATTGTATTACTCCCTATTTGCTCCCTGAGAGAGTTCTCAATTAAAAGAATATGATGAAAGATATTTAAAAAGGCAGTAAGAAGTTTCACATATAATATATTGTTGTGACAAATTTAAGGTACACTCCTTTATATTTCATTATAGAAGTAATTATTAAATAGAAGTTAAAATCTTAAGAGTATCAGTTAAGTGACAAGGTATGGACAATGTGAATAATGAACACTACAATATAAATAGTATAATCTTCCTTCATGTCAATGGTTTCCTTGAGAAAGAAGAGTTGTCAAAATCTCCATATTCACCTTGTGCTAAAGGTTTTACTTGAGTAAGTTCTAATCATGATGATATAATAATAACTTGGGCAACTTTCAATTTATGATAGATTTTTCAATTTTCTAATGTAAGATTTCTGTGCTGTTGTTTCTTTTCTTATCTTGATAAATTGTCTTATGTTTTATATTCTGTGTAAGTAGAATGAATAAAATGAAAGATGACCTCATTATCAATAATTCATACGCAGTCATGTTGTTTTGCATTTGATGACAGTATTGTACAGTTCATTCTTTAGACTTATACCCTGTAAGCAGCCATTTGAATATGAGACTGAAGATTATTAGAAAGGAATCAACAGATCATATACAGATGTACAGTGATTTATTTCAATAGTACTATAAGGATTGCAAAGCTTTCAAAGACAATCAGTGAAATTTTCCATCACTGATGAAAAAAAAATCTAGCATGCTTTGAAAAGGAAAGCATTTTCAGAGGAACAAAACCATTTCATGTATTTTCTAGGTAATTATTCTTTGTTGAACTACAATTGCAATGCTGATGATTCTTTTCACAAGCAAGCTGTTGATAGAAGGTGCACAGAGGTACAGAGAAAGGCATAATTTGACTAATTCCTTTCTTGTCACTTTGCTGATTTGATCATAACAGATTTTTATTTATATCTTAAGGCTCCTACTGAATCTAATTGTACAGTACAGGCAACAGATATATTTTGAAATTTTGTTCTGTGATATTTCCTATAGCTCATTGATTACTTATTCATGTAGCTTTACAGAATGAAAATCTAACCTTTGAGACAGATTTAGGAGATAATGCTAGTTAAATTAGTCAATGGAAATACTTACCTGGTACTTATATTTCACTTGATATTCAGGTTTTCTTTAACTGAGCCTAGTTTCAGATTTGGAATCTACAAAAACATACATGATCACCTCTGGTAATGGCACCTCCATTAAGCTTTTTGAATTTTATTTTTTATCTTCTTTCATCCAAATGAGACCACTTCACAATTAGTTGTCTTGATCTACTTTCCTGCTTCTTTTGCAGCCACATGTTAATATAGAACATGAATTTAATTAATATATCTTCTTTTATTTTCCCTCAAAACTTTCTGATTGATAGTTTCTCTTATCACAGGAATTATCCTTTGCACAATGTTTTAGAAAGTTTTACACATGTTATCTCAATGAACAATTGCATTGATGATGATAGAGATAGAATTGTTTTATAGATGAAAGTAATCACATAAAGTAAAACCTTACAAATTAATGAATTACATAAAGGTTTTGCTGATGTAAAAGGAAGCTCAGTGTGTGTGTGTGTGTGTGTGTGTGTGTGTGTGTGTGTGTGTGTGTGTTTCAAGACTATCTTACCTTAATTTTGTTTTTTTAACCAGGAAAATTTAGTTGGGATGGTGGCTCAGCAAAGGTGGCTCAACTGATCAAGAGCTTAAATTCAAGCCCAGGACTGTAAAGGGTAAATTTGCATTACATGAATGGTAATGATGGGGTCAGTTAAAGAAATATCATTTAACAACACCTACCTTTTCTGCTGGTCCTATTGGTGGTCCCCCAAGAAAACATGAAGTTTGGCCGTTGGTATGCTGAAAATGTGTAGTTAAGCTTTGTACTTCTTAAGCCTTGTTTCCTTCAGGAAACACATGCTGTGGTATGTTTTTAGGCATTCTTCCATGTTGGAAGCTTGTTTATTCTTATCTCCCTTTTGACAAGATCAATAATTCTCCCTGATTCTGAGGTTAGAATTAGTGACCTTTAAGTGTAGAAGTTACAAGTAATAAAAACGATACATTTATCTTCATCTGTCTCCTTCTACTTTATCTCTTCATTGATTCAGAAATCATCTAGGGTAGAGTGTGACTTTATGTCGTAAATCTTTCATGTCTCAATAATATTTTCCAGAGAGCCAAAAATCAGTGAATGTACTGACTAGGGTTCCTTCAAAAAAAATTCACAGGCATAAAATAGAGTCCTAGGGCTGGGTGCTAGGAATATTAGAGGCAGACTGGAATATCAAAGAATCTTCATGTATTGATGATAAGAAAAATCTGAACATTTTACGATCCACAATACAGATTATATTGTAAAGAGAGTTCAAAATTTTTCGTTTGAAATGACTCTGATCAGCTTGTCATAGAAATGGTATCAACAGAGGAAAAAAAATATGTGGCCAAACAAGAAAAAGTACATAATTTTGAAAGAGCTATATGAAGTAACAGAACATTCTGTATATTCTTTAACGAAAAAAGGAATTTATCCTGTCTTTCTGATATTTGTAAGGTCCACTCAGACTAATTGTTCTTTTTGTTGAGTAGGAACATTTAATTATATTTAGAGAGGGATATTTATATTTTCGTTCTTCCTTCTTATTCACTCACTTTTGCACTGTTTTTAAAATATCTATCACGTCCCGTAATGATAAGATACTTACAGTTCAAAGAGGCTGTTCTTTATTAAGGTGATATGGCATATTTATACTTTATAGAATGTGAAAGAAAATGTTCAGAGGAGCTGTTATTGAGTAAATGTTACAAATAGGAGAAGAAATACATGTAATACACTAAATTGGAGTGGATAAAATAATATAAGTGAGAATGTATTTTAAATACATAAATGCTATGATATATTATTCTCAAAAACAATTTGGTAGTAACAGAGATTCAGCTTGATAAACAGTAAATATTTCTCTCTAGTTTATTTGATTTTTTTCTCGCTGACTTTACGTACAATTAACCACTTCACCTAGTGCTATGAGAGTGTCTTGACCAATTTGTAATTGCTTTCACATTTTACCTCTGTGTTTATCTCATTGTCTAATTATATATATCTTTCTTTTTCCCACTCATGTAACCTTTCTTTAACATTCATACAAGTACAGTTTCACAGAGACAGTAATTTTGATGTAGGCTCTTTAAAGAAGCTTAGCTCTGAAATAACAATGATCTTAAAGAATACTTAGATAAACACAACTTTGTCACCCAATTATACATAAAAACAAAAACAATCACTCACTACTTAATAATAGCTAAATTATAAAGACCATATTATGAAAGGAAAACATGTATGCAGCATATACCTGAAATATATAATCTTGAGTCTGATCATTTTTTTAAACATAGTTTATACTGTGTATACAAAGATCAATTATCCAGACAATCTCATTCTTAGGGGGTCAATGCTCAGATTCAAAATCTATATCTTACATATGCTTTCCGTTGCGATTTATTGTTTTTCCAAATATTATTTATAGATTTATAGTTATATTGCCTCAATCATTACTTCAAATAAAAAACACAATTACTTGATGCTTTTATGCAGTGAAGTAAGTGAATAAAAGTGAAATGTGAATACAAGTGAAATGCAGATGACAGTAGCTGATGTAATGGTGAATCATCAAATGCCTGATTTTCTTGACTTCAACCTGCTGCTGCTATGGAAGCAGCTATTAGCTACTGACAGATGGTAACAAGTCCCATTGTCTCTTCAAATCTCTTCTCTCTTCCTTTCTCCTTGTCACACCTCCCAATTTATGACAAGATCATTGTGCTTGGAAGCGTTAATTCTCTTCGAGCACTATGTTAATAACATCAAAATTTACCACAGCTGGATATTTTATTAGATCGGAAACCACAAAAGAGTAGATGGGGGTTTTGAATACTGACTGCTTCTCTTTGGTCACAATATGAAGTAAGTCCTCTTTCCTTAGCAGTAACTGGTATTGTGCATCTATTACAGAGACTATGAATAAATTCCTATTTATGTTTTTCTCAGAATAGCCACAGGCTTAAAAATATTTAGAGCCTTAAGGGTAAAGAAAACTAGATGTATATTGGTCAATTAAAGATTAACTATCTTACCCACATAGATATTTCTTCTTCCACCAAAGAGCACAACAAAATATCACAACCTTATTTAACAGATTGATAAATTCCATACATTACTGGCTCATTCATTCATTCAACTTTTAGTTTAAAGTTCCCATTGGTTCTGTAACTGTTATCCTCCTTATTTTTATTTCTTTAGGCTACAGAAATAGTTGCAAAATATTTCATACGGCTTTATATGGTAACATAGTAAAGGTTTTATTTCCAGAAAGGTCAAATATTCCATGCAATGTAACATCACAATCATGTGCATTTGGCTATTTCCCTTTTTATGTATACTATATTGAATAAGACAAAGCACTGCTAATTTGTTATCCGAGTACTTTGGTACTCATATATTCATGATGAATGTTCCTTGTTAACAAGGTCATACTCCTTCTCAGTCTCTGAGATCATTTTTTTCAGTGTTGTTAATTTTATTCACTGCCTGTTATTTGTATCCCATGACCCCATTTTCTCTGTAAAGCCAGCAATGATCACTTTAAAATTTCTCCCATTGAATCACTGTCCTTTCATGTAGCATAATGATTTTTTAGGCTGTGGGTTAGATCACAGAAATCATAGTGAGAGCTTTATGCCCACTTTCACAGCAAAGGAAATGTGTGATTCACAGATCTGTGAACACACCTCCACACATACACATGTGCAAATGTTCAAATACACTCAAAACAATTGAAATAGGGATTTTATAACCATGCAAAGAATCTCAAATCCATTTTTATAAATCCAGATACCTTATTGTGCCTTGAGAGTTTTGCAGTCCTTTGCATTATTTTTGTCTTCTATTTTAAAAATAATACTCTGAATTGGCAGGACAAATATTACCATATTGCACTGATTATTTAACTCCTCAAAAAGCATTCCTCTTTCCAGAATAATCCAGTTACTATGAAACTAAGACTTTCTTAGTTTTATTTTTTTGGTTGTGGCCTTGGAATTCTGAAGCTGGATGCTGTCTCTGAGTTCTTCAACTCAAGACTAGCACTCCACCACTTGAGCCACAGAACCATTTCTTGTTTTTTATTGATTAGTTGGAGATAAAATTCTCACAGACTTTTGTGCCCTCGCTGGCTTTGTATCTCAATCTTCAGATCTCAAATTCCTGAGAAATTAGGACTAAAGGTGGGAGCCACTGGCACTTTTTTTTTAATTCAAAGGTAGCAAAAGAAAATCTCCAACATAAGAACCTTCTGATCTTTGACAGGAATATTAGCTAGGAATATTACTATCATTGTGTTAATTACAGGAAGATGACAGAGATGACTTGATTCAACTTGGCACTGAAAAATGTGTGTCCATAAGCAAGCAAAATTTTCTTCCTTTCTAGGCAAAATCGTCCTGTGCCTGAGGGTTAGTCTAACATGTCAATTTACACACAGTTCATGCATTTATCATTGAAACTTTAGCCTAATAATGACTTATATTAGAGCACTCTAGAAGGTAAATTAATATACTTAATTTATGTTGCCTGTGATATTTGAAAGCCAATTACACAATGTGTTTCTTTTCTTTTCTTTTCTTTTCTTTTCTTTTCTGTTTCTTTCCTTTAATCATTTTTTAATTAAGTCACTATGAACATAGGGAATTGACCAAAACCTGTTACTGGTCTATATAACATGTTTTGTCCGTCTGGTTTTTCAGTAATGTGGTAGTTCATAAGAACAGAAAAGCAGACCTAGACTGCAAGACTTGCTTTGCAACCTTGAGGACAATGACACAATCCCATTTTGACACTTAGACAGCTCTTTGAAAAAATGTAAAAAAAATTATCTATTTTTTTATACTGGTGTCAAGTCAGTTCAAGAAGACAATCTGTATAGAAATCTGTTGACTCATCTGTTGCCACTTGTTAGTAGATGATTAATTTTATTTCCCTACTATTCTTCCAATGCAAAATCATTGCCAATCTTCCAATTAGCAAAATCATCAGTGTTAGCTCCTCTACTCCCATATATATAATGTATTTTAAACAAATAATTGTTTAAAGGAAGAAAAGTTTTAAAATGTACATTTTAATGATGATAAAATTCTAATTTATTTACTCAACAACCATGAGGACCAGTTAACCTTTGGTGCGGCAGTATGTTTTCAGTCCCTTTGTATAAATGGATACACTACTGGCTTCCTTCTGTAATTCCATCTCCACAGGACTCTGAGATTTGATGACGGGTGTTGGAAGCCAGAAGACACAGACAAATATGCAAGACTCTTATCTTCAATTAATCAATAAAAGACCTGAAGAGGAAATCTTGTCCCAGTTGCAAGGCATCAGAATTGAGCAGAAAAGCTAAGCAAGAAAGTAAGTACTTAAATTTAATCCCCACTATTGACATAAAATATGTATGTATGTATGCATGCATGCCTGCATTCTATGTATGTAAGTATATATGTGTATACATAAATAAATGCAACTAGAGGTTCAAACCAGTACCTCTGTAGGAATAGAGCATCAAGCACAAATCATATCTTTATTATTTTTATTCTGTTTCCCACTTTTACTTTTAGCAGGTTTATCCTTTCAGAAGAGGATTTTAGGAAATACACCTCCTAGGAGGCAGTTTAAGCCAATGATGGACATATGGTATGTAACTATTCAGCTTCATTCTCTCAGAGGTTGACAGCTTTCTGGTTTGACTTTCATCATCCAGGGTTCCTTTGTGAGACAGGACCACATTTTACCTCAATGTGACTTGACACTCTATCCATAATTACTTCCTTTGCCTTCTTTTCCTGCTTGTTTACTGTTTTACAGTTTCCCATGTATGCTATTTTCAGGGAGAACCTAGTGAAATTTCACAGATAGTCTATCCTCTACTTCAAATTTCCTTCTGCTTTCACATCATCTGCCACTGGATAAGATCCATGACTTTGTCTGACTTGACATTTTATGTTCAAATTAGTACATCTCCTTAATGAAGTCCAGTCACTATTCTGAGCTTTATCTCTTTCTTCCATCCTGCCTTTCCTGGACAACTAGTTTATCTACTTTGTCAAAATATCATTTCATCCTTCAAGACAAAAACCCTTCATCTCTTCAAACACCAAAGGCTTACATTTTAAGCTGATGCCTGTCTTCTGTAGTTGTTTTCCCTTAAATAGCTTCATGGAAACTGCTCAGAGCACTGATGTTGCCGTAGTAAGCTTCATGTGGCCTTCTAGCAGCAGTTGGGTAAATTGTTCAAGAGAATTTGGATCTGAAATGAGACTCATTAAACTCCAGCTTTTCCATCTATTGCCAATGTAAATTAATACGATGTTTGGGCTTTTGACTATCACAATATTTCCATTTTATTTGATGGGATTATGATAGTTTTTATCTAGCATTCATTGTATGAATTAACAGTCCCTGCAACTTGCTTAGAGCAGTTACATGCAATTTGCATGTTAGCCATAAATTTAATAGTGAAGTATACAACTAAGCAGAATGCTTGCAGAGATAGAAAAAAAAATTTTAATTAACTGGGAAATGGAGTTTTTAAAATAATTTGAGTAGCTGAGATTGAGGATGGGGAAATATTTAGAAATATGAATAAACAAAAAATGCAATTTTGGCTGTATTGGGGCTGAGTGTGGAAGTATCCAGGTGAAGTGCAGAGGTAAGTTATGTGCTAGAGATAAAATTAGGAAGTAGAAGCCATAAATTGTACAAATTTTATGTTCTAAAATTGGAGGTGGTTCAGAAGAGAAGGATTCAGCAAAAGAGACAATGACCAGCTTGAGTAGCCAGCCCACAAAATGTCTAAGACCAAGTATTCCATTATATTCCACTACCAGGAATGGTTTAGCTATACTTAATATTGAGTGCCATATTAGCAATGAAAGTAGAGTAAGACCAATGTCCTGTTTTTCTTATTTTGATCCTTAGTACTCAACATAATGCCCAATATACCCCAGACATTTAAATAAGACATTATTATATTAAAAATATGTCAGCTGTCCACATGGCGTGGCGATGCTAGGTGTGCTCTTAGTGTTAAGAGCCCTGTTTGCCTTAAGAAATGAATAAATAAGTCTTCTTTATGTCCAACTTCTGCTTTTGGCTAGTGCTCAAATTTACTTTATCTGCTAATCTTTCTAAAGTATCTTTACTACCTATCAGCAAGGAAAGACTGCTCCAAAATGGCCCAGCTGAAGAACACCCCTTCCTCTCCAATCTCGGAATCTCAAGTTTATTAGTGGATACATACGATATGCAATCAAATCCAAAACTAAGTCAAATTTGCACCTATTTGTACTTATTTTGTACTTATTTGCACTTATTTTTTATTGTAATTAATAAAAGGGTTACATGATATTTGCCAGATAGAAGGTGCATTAATTCACATACATTGATACCCTTTCACACGTCTTGGTACCCATTACCCGCCCCCCCCACCCCCCCACTTTGTTTTCCCCTTTCCCTATCCAATTTCAAATAACCAAATACAAATAAATTCAATATATCAGATAACAAAGTGAGATACTATAACAATATGAGATACCCAAGGTACAGCAAAGCAGATGAGAGATAACATAGTACATTAAGGGCAACAATCATTCATTATATGGCTTTTGTTTCAATATCCTGGAGGTCCTTTCAATTAGCTTCATACTATATGGCCTTATGTATCAAGGTTTTGCTCTATGGCAGATCTCTGCTAGTAGAGCCCAAGGTTTCTACTGATTATGACAAATGAGGGAAACCATTGAGCCTAAGTTCCTTTGAGTCTGGCTTACTTCACTTAATATGGTTTTTTCTAAGTCTTTCCATTTCCTAACAAATGGGGCGATGTCATTTTTACTGACAACAGCATAGAATTCCATTGTGTACAAATACCACAACTTGTTGATCCACTCATCAACTGAGGGACATCTAGGTTGGTTCCATATTTTTGCTATGGTGAATAGTGCTGCAATGAACATTGTTGTGCTAGTGGATTTAGTATGCCCTAGATTCTGGATGGTTGGGTAAATGCCAAGTAGTGGAATTGCTGGGTCATAGGGGAATTCTATGTTTAGCCTTTTGAGGCACTGCCATACTGCTTTCCATAGTGGTTGAATGAGTTTGCACTCCCACCAACAGTGTAGTAGTGATCCCTGCTGGCCACATCCCCTCCAGCATCTGTTATTATTCGTTTTCCTGATCCTGGCCATTCTAACTGGAGTGAAGTGGAATCTTAGCGTTGTTTTGATTTGCATTTCTTTTATAAACAGAGATGTTGAGCATTTCTTCATGTGTCTATAGGCCATTTTTGTTTCTTCTTCAGAGAAGACTCTCTTTATGTCTTTGGCCCATTTTTTATTGGGATGGTTGTTACTTTGGAGATTAGTTTTGGAGTGATTCAATTTTTTGAGTTGTTGATATATTTTAGATATGAGGCCTTTGTCCATTGTTTGGTTGGTGAAGATCTTCTCCCACTCTGTAGGCTTCCTAATTAATTTACTAGCTATGTCCTTTGCCATACAAAAGCTCCACAGTTTAATGCAGTCCCACTTATCCAGCCTTTCTCTGATTTGTTGTGATTCTTGGTCCTTATTAAGAAAGTTTCGACCTGTAGCAAGGAGGCCTATTCCTTCTTGTAAAGTTTTCAGTGTGTCAGCTTTTACCTCCAGGTCTTTGATCCATTTGGAGTTAATTCTAGTGCAGGGTGACAAAGAAGGATCCAACTTTAGTTTTCTGCAGGTGCTTAACCAGTTCTGCCAGCACATAAGAAACATAACCCGTGATTATTGCTAACCCATAATTATCAATAATAAAAATATTGTACTTTAATGTTGAAGAAGGTATAACCACAGATTGAACTTGGGAAACCAGTTTGTTACCCAGTTTTCAGAAGTGGGAGAACTCTGGGACACAGGCATTTCATTCACACAAGCACATATACATCACTACAATTCTCTTTCTGATGTCATTTTTCTTTTTAGGTCAAATATGGACAACAGCAACTACATTAAAGGGTTATTGAAGATTTAAATATCCTGCAATTAAAAATACTCCAACCCAATGCTTAGCAATTATCAGCACACATAGAAATATCTTATCAACTTGAGCTCTTAGGCTTGTGGAATGATACTTTCCAGAAGACACTAACACTCTGTTACCCAGGGTGGAGAGTGAGATGTCAGAACAAGATCACCTTGATGCAATGGGACAGAGAAAGGCCATGACTATGGTGGTCTTAAAGGATGGAGGCCCAGGTAGGTGATGTCTGCCTCATGAAGACTTTCTTGAAGATGCTCTACTCTGGTGATTAGGGTTCACTTTCTTCACTTCTGCTCTGTCCTGGAACTCTCTTAAAATCCAAGGAATCACCTTTCTTTGCCTTTCCACATTGATTTTAGTGGCCATGGAGATACATATGGCCATTCTAGCCCTCATTTCTGAATCATAAGCCTCTTGGGTTACACATCTATCCACACTTCTCAGTGACAGTTCCTGGCAAAGGGAAACTTCAGCATCCACCGAGTTAAGGAATTCAATGAGAAAGGTTTTGAGCACCACATCCTGGCAAATCTGAGGAAGAGAAACTGAGGAGGCCAAGGTTGAGAGAACCCTAAGTACAAGCTAAAAGGTTACACTGCTCTGAAGACACTGCACATCGATGTTGGATGGAATGCTGATGGGGCGGTTCTGTACTTAGGTACTGAGAAGTCTTCCAAAACCACTAGAAAAGACTTTATTGAAGCAAGTGGCCCCATAGTGAATGGAACTAACTTTTCCTCATGTGGCTTGTCACAATCTGGAAATCATTTCCTTGGTGGTGACTTCTGCACCACCTTCATGGTGCCTGACCACCCAAAATATTCCAGCTGGATATGTACATGTCTAGGAAAAAATCCCTTGGACAATCACCAGGGTCTGCTGCCTGGCATAGGGAATATCACGTTACAAAGCACCATACCACTTCAGGAATAACTAGAGGATAAAGATCTGGAGACGTGAATGATGAGACCTTGGTCTAGAGGAGTGGGGAAGGAAATTAGAGAGCACTTGGGTCAGACTTTGGGCTGCGTGTACTTAGACTACAGATGGATTTTTGTACTTATATCTCCCAATTTAACGCAGGGATGCCAAATACTCAGATGTAAAATTAAATACTAAGTAGTAATGGCAAGATTGTGACTAGAGGTCTGAGTCTACTCTGTATAAACAGGGAACCCAAATAATAAACATAAATTCCATTTAATACAAACAGAAACCTGGAAGTAGGAAACAATGGTGGAGGAAACACATTAAAAACTGCCTGAAATGAATTTTAACTTGCTACATTTAAAAACGTTTTTCTTTAATTGCACAAAATATACTCTGTTGGTAGCTATAAAGTTATATATGCAAATATAAAAACACTTAAATGAAAGGTAACACTTAAATGAAACTACTGAAGCAGAAATGCATTTAGTGCATCAAATAACGAAAAGGAACTGTTTTTTGAGAGCCTCTAAAAGCCATTAGACTATTTAAAGACAACTCATTTCTTTAAGTGTATGGAAACTGATGCAGTGTGGGAAGTCCAGGCAAAGCCTCTTCATCTGCTTTCCTAATGTCACTTTTTATTCCTAAATAGATTACATTCTTGGTAATAGATTGTGTTCAGGGCCTTAAAAGCCATCTCTTACATCCTCTTAGCTGATAAGATTAAGGTTTTTTCCTTCAGATATAAAGAAGATTATTCCAGAATTTAGGATATATATACATATATATTTGAAAGTGGAAGTTATTGCTGTCATAAGTCTTACATGGATCTCATCTGAGTATGACATACTTACTGGATAGTTCCTGAGATTGAGTTCTTTCTTTTATGCCCAGGTGGATGTTAAAAGAAACTACTTACAGTAAGAAAGAATCATAAGAAATGGTTTCTTAATATTTTTGAAGAATGCAACTAGACAGAATGTTGAAATTAAAGTGATTGATGGCTACAGGAAAAGAATTCAGGACTGGTATTAAGGGAATGACCATCCATTATAGATGGTAAACAATAGACTAGTCATAAAAGGGACATATTGCTCAATTTGTTGCTTTATATCATAGTATATAGTATAGGTCAGGTAGGGTTTAAGTTATGAATATTTTAGATTAGCTTGGAGAGAGTCATAGTATGATAACCTAAGCTACAATTATGTCAGTAAAAATGAATTTGGTATCTGAAAACTAATGTTCCAACTCTTAAAAGGCATCAAATGCCACTGTATTTAGGCAAAAGCCAAACATAAAAAAGAAAAACTCACAAATTCTATGGAAATTCTAACAGATGCCCCACATGAGTGGCTGAATAAAGTGCAACTCACTCAAAATACTGCTTCCAGTTTTACGAAGGAATCTTTGTGGTAGTTGGAGGAGCATGATGTATCAGTATTAGAAGAGAAAGCCAAGCACAATACAGATTCACATGTGGTTTGATTTAGTGTTAGTGGCAGGCTATCTATGTCTTCTTAATTAAACTATATTTGGAATACTACTTTTGATTTTTTGCAACACATAATAAACAGGCCACAGCACTAGATACTAAAGACAGTATTGTATGGTATATTTAGAATAACTCACTCCTAGATTCCTCATTTTTATCTACAATAGAGCACATAATGATTTTCTTACATTGTTTCCCTAGAGGATAGTGGCCCTTTTAAAAGCCCTTTTAAAATGTTATCATTCCCCAACAGTCTAGATACATGACTCTCGCTCCTTCATTTGTCCTGCGCAAGGTATGCCTTCTTGACTTCAGAAGGCAATCATATGGGAGGTCACAGCTAAGACCTCCCCAGAGATTCTGGACATCCTGGAAACAGCTTCCCTCCCAACTACTGCCCTCCTCCCAAAAGTTGGGAGAGGCTGAACTAGTTCTGCTTGGCTCATTTTATTTTCCATATTATTCTATTGTGTTGTTACTGGCTCAGGAGCTTCATGACTCAGAAGGCGTGGGATGAATCCCTATAGACAGCTTTGGGAGGAAATTGTTCATTCACTGGAAAGAAATGCTGACTGTGCTTGCCCTCTGTATTGGAATTACAGCTGGAGGAGTATAGCTAAACTCAAGCAAGGCTTGTGTGGTCACTAAGGAAGGCATTTCAAATTTCCAAAGTCATACAAACAAAGAGTTTCTCACTAACCAAAAGTAGAATCTGCACTTTGTCTCCTGAATAAAAATCTGAACTTCATCTGATGTAGATTCTTAATGTCTAAAAAGCAAACCCTAGGACCTCTGAAGCTTAATTTCTTTTAACTGCTGCCTTTTGAAGATATCTGGATAAAACTGAGATTTATACATAATTGCTAATAAATATTCAATTTGTGATATTTTATTATTGGATTCAGCCACCTACCCTGTAAAATTGAATACTGTAAATAATTTGATTGCAGTAGTATATCCCCAAAGGATTCTTACATTGATGTTGATCTGTGCACCTAAGCTCCCAACTCCTTGATTCAGTGAATATAGTTAGAAATATGCTGTCTTCCTGTATAATATAAGGTTCTTAGAAATTTAGAGACATTCATGTGCATTTATACTTAGCATAGTAGGAGATGGATTAATTATAGGGTTTTAACACATGATAAGTATACATCCTGTCTCTAAGGATATGTATTGGGTGATACAAATATACAGCCCTTTCCAATGTCGTTGAATGTAAGTTTCCAAAATAATTGGTAATAATGTAACGTAATATTTGGATAAGTAATATAAATGATAGAAACTGCTAAGTGAAAAAACAATCATCATTGTGTGTCTTATGATCTTCAAACAAAAATATTTCTATGTGAGTAAAACAAATTTTAAAATAAATAAAGCACTTAATAAACACAACATAATAGATAAATGCTAGGAAATTGCAAAATTTACAAGAGAATGTTTTGAGCAGTCTATTCTCTATTGACAATACATATCATTACACATTATAAGTTAATGGTGCTTTCATTGAACACCCTGCTTCTCTGAAAAATGATAAAACTACAAGGTTAAATTCCCAGTGTAGAGTAGATCTGGTGATGTGTGCTAATTAAGTATGTTTTTTAAATCAGTGCACTGAAAAAGAAGGAAATGGAAAAATGTCCTGCCTAGTTTTCAATTAGTATATGTAGCTTCCTGCCATTTGTTTGCAATTGTCTATTTTAAATAAACCCTGCTTTGCCTTTTGTTGATTTTTTTTCCTTAATGGTATTTTGAATCAACCTTCTTTTTGTTGTGAGCTGTACACCAAGTAGCTTAATACTGAGAAACTAACTTCATTAATGAAAACTACAGTTATTCATAGCTAAGGCAAGTGAAAGCATAAACAACTGTGCACTAGAAATGTCCTTTATTTGCTGTACCATTTTCATTAAATTGAATACTGAATCAAATTGAAAATCAGACCAAATGTGCCTCATATAAGAATAGATCATTTTTATTGCAGTAAATATTATTCCTATTAATCCTTTTCCTATCATCTTTGTTGGCTAATATAAAATCAGGTACTCTTTTATATACACAAATGAATATTTGTGAAACTGAAAGCTTGTTAACCGTCACTTCCTTAGTGTGGGATCAACCAACATTTCCTTCCTTTTCCCTGACTATTTTTGACACATTTCCTGTCATTTGCTAGGAGAACATTTAGACTGGAAATTCTCAAAACTGGCATCATATTTTGTGTTTTCACATTCTATTTGACATAATGAACAGTCTCCCTTCTTTTGCTGAAATCAGCAGAGGAAAAGATCAAATATAGCAAAGTCTTCTAACAGTTTAAATTGCCCTTGTCATTATCTTGTCAGTTACATGAGACCTTAAACATACAAGGCTACCAAAATTTTTCAGGAGAAATTTACTGGAAATCATGATAGGAAAGATTGTTTATAAACCCTAAAAACTTTAATCATTAGGGAAAAGATGGATAGTTACAGTGTTTCTTAATGACAGCCAGAAAACACTGTGACATAGCCTGCTTTCCATAAAAGAACAGTTTGAGAAGCATAGTAATATTAATATATTAAAAAATCATTCTTAACATTTTTCTGATTATATCTAACCATACATTGACTGGTTTATAGTTTTTTTTCTTATTTGCTTCAGACTATTTAATGTTACCTTCACTGTATTTTAGGGAAAAGTAAAATTTAACATAGAGTAAGGATTTGTCCTTGATGTTCTGATTAGTAGTTACCAGCTATGTTAACTTAGACAACGTCATTGTCCTTTTTGAAATCTTAGTTTCTTTTCTTGTCTGGAACATTTTACAAGCTAAATTAATTGTAATATTTCTGGTCCTTGAATCTGATAAATATCAGAACTCTATATTTTTGAAAACTGATATTAATTTGAGCTAATATTGTGACCCATGGGCTATCATTTCTTTTCTGATGACTCAGCAAGGTGATAGTTTCTAAAGCAAAAAATACTTATGTTTTTTCAGTGGGAGACTGAGGAGAACCTTTCCAATAGACATTCAGAGTCATAGGTGGCAATTTCAATGTACACATTCAGCATAGGTGGAACACTGAAATTTAGGAACTAAAAAGGAAGTCAAATGTGAGAATACTTAGTGAAGGAAATGATTTTCACATTGACTATTTGTATTTTTGTATGAAAATCTCAAAAATCTATTGTTTGGTACATTTAAATATGCACTAAAAGTTGGTATTTGGCACAAATCTCACAAAATAAATACATAAATGAAACAGGCATACACATAATATACTCACATGCATACACATACATACATACATACATACATACATACATACATACATACATACAAACATACATACACACACATACACACACATACACAAGCACGAGACCTAACATTAAAAAAAAAAACTATTATGTATAATAGAATTCTTCATAGACTACTGTAGACCTTTACTTTTTTTTTTTTCCTGTTTGGTCATGGAACTTAAACTCTGGGCCTGGGCACTGTCCCAGAGCTTGTTCTGGTCAAGAATAGCTCTGTATCACTTTGAGCCACAACATCACTTCCAGATTTCTGGTTGTGACTTAGAGATAAGAATCTCATGGCCTTTCCTGCTTGGGCTTGCTTTGAACCATGGTGGTGAGCCCACCAACACCCAGAGGCCTTTACTCTTTTCTTCACTTCTCCACACCTCCAAAATAAACAGATATCCCTTTTGCAAGAAAGAGGAAAGACTTAGGAACAGAGTTGAAAGGAATATGAGGAAGACAGAATCAGAAAGAACATGCTTTTTCCCAGCCAACCAATTTTATGTTTGAGGCCAGGGTGAGCTAAGAAGGAGATGTGTATAACAAAACAGAAGCAAACTCAGATGGTCTGGAAAATTTAATACCTAAATAACATTCTTGATCTGAACATGAGAGAAATCAGGAGACTGTTTTCAAAACCAATATGCAATGATATCAATTATGCAATTGGAAATTTTGATAGAGATAAATTTTGAGAAAAAGAGGAGTTTCCTTTTAATAGGAAGACTCTGAGAAGCATAAATTTGAATGACAAGCTGATTATATTCTTCCTTGACAATATCAAAAAAAGTTTAAAGACAGAATAAAGCAGGAGACATCTGGGATGTGAATAGTGACAATTATATAAGGCTACTAGATTCTTAATTTAATACTTAGGATCAGATCCACATTATACTACAATTGCTTCTTACTAGTCATGGTATTTTACGGAAAATGACTCATGGAAAACAATAGACTTAAGCATTTAGATTGGCATTGGATTTATGGGAGGAATCACAATAAAACGAAGCTAATTAAAGGATAAAGACTTAATTGACAAGCAGTAATATACTTCCACAAAAATTCTCAGAAACATAGTATCTCAAGATACTATCCAGCTTACTGTGAGCTGCCCAATGTCACCCATTAAGGTTCTTTACTAAAGAGCTCAAACTAGATGTCAGATCTGCGTAATTATATTCTGTGGCTGCCTTCAGAAGCAGCAGGTCAATACCTTAATAGTATTTAGCAAGAACTAACGACAATGTGCATATATAATTTTGCACACTAAAATTTCACATACATCCTTGAATATAAAAAGGCACATTTACATCTATCTCCTCTCTTGTTTCTGACAGTATCTATATCTAATTAGTATCCACATTTAGCACGAGATCTTGAGGCTAAGTGTAGTATGAGACATCCAATGTCAACAAAATATAAGCAGTAGAAATAGGAACTAGTTGCTTCACTCAAAAGCACAACTTCTTATAACTTCTTGCTGGGCTAAAATAGAATACATTAATTAATTAATTAATTTGACATACTAGCTTATTTGTCACAAATGTTGTAACTCAGCTTGAAAAACTGGTAACTGAATAATAAATAATAAATACAACACTCTATGAAATCCAGATAGAAGATTTGCCAAACTACATTTTTTAGACCCACACAAATCTGTTTTCTCCTAAAAAGGTGCATATATGCACAGATATTGTAATCAGAATACCCTGTGGAATTCAACACTCATTAAATCCTTCAAGCAGAGAGCAATATAAACTAACACAGTGGAAATAAGGTCAGTGAACATAATGAGTGAAACACCTTACAAAGGGAAATTGGTGTGCAGCCTGGAAACGCATTTTCTACACAGCAAGAAAAATGTGTCCAAGCTGCTAGTTTATATTACTGTTAGGTAGCTGTGTGCATGCCAATCAACAGTAAAGACCAACACAACTGTATAGATAGGTCACAGTAGGCTCAAGTGTGTTCAGAGAGAAAGTTAAGTGTTCCCCATTAGGTTTCTTCACTTCAGGATTATTTCAGAATTATCCATTCCTAATTCCTTTGCCTCTCTTGACACACCTAGGATAAGAAAAAAAAAACCTCTGTTTTTAAGAATTCAAAATAGATTTTCATTCTATGGTGAGAAGTTGGTAGAATACAATAAGAAAAAGTGCTCTATGATTTGTAAACTATTGGGTTAATGCAACCAAATCTAATTCATTTATGTTTTCAATTCACACCATGTGTCAGCATTTGGTAAGTGCCACATACTCTGATGTCATTGGGAAGAAAGATGCAAATATGGTACCTAACAAATCACAGTAGCAGTTGGTAAAACATAAACAATGATAGGCTCAATATACTCCACAATTACAGATTTCCCTCTAGGAAGACAATCAATATTTTACTGATGGATAATAGAAGACTTGAGAGTATTGAGAAACAGAGCACACCAAATAGCAAATGTAACCACATGAAATTGTGGAATACCACAACATGTCTTCAGAGATGGATAAATGCTATGTGATGGTGACATGAGAGTACAGGTTGTTGAATAATCTACAGAAGCAACGGGAAGGATTTCTGCAGTCCACACTAAGAATCTGGGCTTTCTCTAATAAAGAGGAGTTTCCTAAGTTCACATTTGTGAGAAAAATGAGATCTGTTCTTCCTATTGGAACAGTAGAAACATAGAACATATATAAATAGAATAGTAGAAATAAACTTACATTTGACAAATGAACTTTCTTAGTCCTAATATGTGAGATATTTAAATCTAATCTGGTATCATGTAAAGGAATATAGGACTAGGATTCAGATTCAATACTAGATTTTATGAAAACAAGTGGGTGGTAAGTTTCTGATTTTACCTAATTATTGTGACTTGAATCAATTTTTCAGTTGTGATCAGGAATGACACTTGTCACATCTAACTCAAAGTGTGGAATTACTTTTTTTGCTGATGATATATTGAGAAAATTGATTTGTATGTATTCAAAATGCTGATCCCTAATTTTGATAAAACATCATAGTTCTCATGTCAAAAGAATGTAATGGACAATGAATTCTCACAAGTAGAACTTCTTACCTGCCTTTCACAAGCATGTTGAATAATGACAGTGTCACTGGCTAAGACCAGAGAAGAATGAGAAGTAATGAATGTATGAATGAATTTCAATAGGCATATGATGATGATAATTACTATTATTATTATTTTAGAAAACAAGGTTCAGAAACTGTTGAAATATATTTGAATTATTTCTTACAGAACAAAAAAATGCTTTTGTAGGGCATAATGTCTCAGGACTATAATCTATGCCAAAAGAATTATAGTCTGAGGCTGATGCTGAACACAATATTTGAAATTCTGGATGAAAAGTTATACAGAAATGGCCAGGATATAGGACTCAAGAAAGAACTTTCCAGTACACATGAAGTTGTGAATTCAAACCTTTTGATAGACAAATAAAAGCAAAAATGTGTTTCTGTTAATTGTGACTATTGTCAAGTATAATGCACTACTAATAGCGAGAGATTAATTTTCCCAGTATGTTTGGCTTTATTAGAATGGTTGAAACTAACTTGACAAATGTACATTCAAATGTGGGTGGTGCATATATACAAAAAGTGTGTGGACCTTAAGTCAAAGTTGGGGAAATACTCCATTAGATTAACCTAAGTAAATGTTATTAATTTTCTTATTCAAAGATCTCTGTGGAGAGTAAATATTTATAAATCTTTTAACATGACAACACTAAGAATTTCAGGTCAAGTAGCAAAACCTTAATAAATAACTTAACTTTCTTCCCTCTGTCACAGTCCATTGATCTCTCCCCTTTTCTGTGTCATATTGATATACATACATTTACATTCTTTAATCTTTTTTCATATATTTGTATTGTAATTAATAGAAGGGTTACATTATATTTGCCAGATAGAAGGTGCATTAATTCACATACATTCTTTAAACTTTTATATATTTAATTTTCCTTAAGGTTTTTGAATTTCCCATTACTTGTAAATTAATGTTCAATACTTTCTGTAGGGGTCTTCATTTTAATATTCAATAGTTTCTCTAGTATCCTTCAGTTTTTAACTAATGTTTGAAAAGGTGATAAATAAGAGGGTTATACTATCATCACTAAGGTAAAGAGTACATTTGTTTTCAAACACTGTTACTCCACCCATCATTTTCTCCCACTTATCCCTCGGTGCTCCCCTTCATCTCCCCAAGTTGTAAGGTTCATATCCAATATAGCGTCAAGTGAGTATCCATGTTGCATTAGTTCATTCTTTGTTCTGCTGTTTCTGTGATTCTTTTTCCCTTCGACAGACTGAATAAGCTTATATATAAGACAGATGGTACAGAAACTAAGAAAAATGGGGAAAAAAACCCTACATAGAGGACATAATAAGAAACTTTTGTTTCCATATCTTAGAGTTTATGTAGATACACATCATTATATATGGTCCTATGCACTAAGCAATTGGGTTATTTTGATAAACTCTTTCATTTTGACCTCAGAATTCTTGGAAAATTGTGACTTATATAATCATTCTCAGAAGTGAAGCTATCCAAGACCCCTTAGGCTAAAGCACATGGGATGTTGCAGGTTGCACATGGTTTTACATTATTTTATTTTTTCAGAAAACCAATATGTGAACAGTATCCTTGTGGGACCTATTTAAGTCTAAAATCCTAGTCAAGTAGAATTCTCTGATGAACCATCATTGAGATTCCTGGTATGAATTTTTTCACAGAATACATTAAGGTCAAGTAGTTATTAAAGTTGTAACTTTCTTTAACATGACATAAAAATGCCAGAGGTAAATTTTCTGCTGCAAAATATCATTGTGAAGCAGAGGTAATGTCCTCTTAAGCGATTATAGTCTCCCTGTGGATCTATAAACAATGATACCTTGTTCACTTGGTTTTCTGATAATGAAGATACACTATGGCATTCCACAAAGAAAACATAAAAACGGGCATTGGTATGACTTTATAGAAGTGAAGAAGTCTTGAATGTAAACAGGTTAAGGTGAGAAGTATTTGCATTCTGCTCTTGGTATAATGACTGATAGAACATGGAGAGTTTGAAGGGCTTTGAAAATAGGAAAGCTATTAAGCTTTCACTGCATAACCCGGTGTGAAGTTTCATAGAGACAATTCTCTGTTGACAAAAAATAAAATAAAATTTAGAACTTAGAGTCCATTTCCTGTGTGTTCAGTCTCCAACACTCAACACTGTCATTGCTTTAGAGATGTTGATAGGACTTACAAACTTTACCTTGGGGCATACTTCTTAGTATTCACAGTAACTGTTATAATTTAAACAATGGTGTAAATCATTAGGACAGACTTGTTTCCCTCTGTCCATAGTGGGAGTAATCCTTTTGGCAATACAGACTGAAATCAATATTTATCAGTAAAATAAAACTTAATGGGCTCTGATTTGTCCATGAGTATATAGAACTGAAGGCAGTTTATTTAAAGCCAGTGTTCTAAGTATAGAAATCTAAAACGAAGTTGATAGCTTTTCATGAGAGATAAATGTAAAAGAATCTGTGAGAAAACACTGTGTAAATTTTCATTATTAGTATGCTATTTTTGATAATTTTCCAACATATATAATAAAAGTAATTAACACTTCTGTGTTTTGCATTGAATGAAGCCTTACAAAAGAATTATGTCAGTCTGTCACTTAATGGGTGTCACATAAACCTCCAGAGATATTTTACAACTATGAAAATGTTGAATTGAATATTAACTAAGTCTGGGATATTTCAAGAGTATTTCTTTTTCAAGTTTTACATCTATTTATTTCAAATTTATTTACTGAGTGTACAATTTTTTTTTGCCAGTCTTGGGGTTGAGCTCAGGGCCTGAGCACTGTCCTTGGACTTTCTCAAGGCTAGAGCTCTACCACTTGAGCCTCAGCACCATTTCCAGATTTTTTTTATATGTATATGGTACCGAGGAATTGAATCCAGGTCTTTGTGCATGCTAGGCAAGCACTCTACCACTAGGCCAAACTCCCGGCCCTGAGTGTACATTTCTTAATATTAAAAACATCCCGTGTTCAGGTTTGGTAGCACACACCTATAATCAGGAAGGGAACATTAGGAAGGTTGTGGTTCAAGATTAGTTAAGTAAAAAAAAAAAAAATATATATATATATATATGTACAGAATCCATCTTCTCACCCAACAAGCTCAACATGGTGGCATGTGCCTTAATAACAGCTACACAAAAAGCATGGTCCTCTGCAAAAATGCAAAGCCCTACCTGGAAATAGAAATACATTTACAATGGAATGACAATTATCCAAATGTTAGGAAATCAGCCTAGCAAATGGAACACCTGAGTACAAACTTCAGCACAGCAATAAAACCAAACAACCAAATAATACAACCAAACAGATTCAGTGAACATCCTCTGAATCTATGGGACAATGCACACTTGCAACTTGACAGAATTTTATTAGCTTTGGCTAGTGAATAGTCAATAATACTGTATATTAGTGTTTTAAGATAATAATCATAAATGTTGATATACTTAGCTAGTCTAGTGTCTGAATTGAACCATTGTTCAACCATTTAATGTATAACGAGCACTTTTTCATGACAAGTAGGCTGTGAATAGGACTTGCTTCTAGTTAATCTGCCAACCTTAACTTTCTGACTCACTGCTAGACTACTAGTTTTTAAATTTCTTCTCCTTAAATAGGAGCATTGTGCCAGTGAAAGTATAGATTGGGGCCAGGAGTTTGGCCTAGTGGTAGAGTGCTTGCCTAGCACCCACGAAGACTTGGGTTCATTTCCTTGGTACCACATACATACAAAAAACTGGAAGTTATGCTATAGCTCAAGTGGTAGAGATCTAGTCTTGAGAAAGCCCAAGGATAATGCTCAGGACAGCCACCACCCCTCCCCGAAAAAAAAATACAAAAGAAAAGAAAGAATGAAAAAAGAAACTGTGTAGATCCTTTCTGCTTCATTATTAATGCATCCTTGTAATGTTTATGTTTTTCAATTAAGTATCATTTACAAATAATTTTCAATGACTCATGGAATGCAGTTTAAAACAGATTTTTCACTAGAATCAGAAAAATATTATTTGTAGCTTATTTCAATATAAAATTATTTAGAAAAAGAGGAATATAATGGATTAAAATTGTATTCCCATATGGAATTAGGTCACTAGTTTTAGTAAGGTACTTCAATATTTTGGAACATTTCATCACCTTGGAATTAAGAAATAAATTATAATTCTCTAGGAAGAATTTTTTAATATGGTAGGGTATCAAAACCATATGAAATCCAGTGAATATAAAAATAGCTTTAAAGTAGTTTCACTTTAAAGTTGGATACTCAGGTAGGTAGAATGCAGCATAAATAGAACGAAGAAATTTGGCAGTAGAATTACAATAGAAAATAGCCAGGATAAAGACAAATAAGAAATTTTACTTCCTTGTTATCATCACATATTTTCAAAAGAAGTGTAGCAAACTCTGCTACCTATATTTATCATGTAAGAAAGTATTTGCTAATGTTTGCTTATGTTATAAAACATAGAATTGAAGCTTCCATTCACGTAGCATTCAATCTAAACTTCATTTGAAGTAATTAAAGCACCTTGAACAAGTAATTTTAGTGTACCTATCTTTTTAATTTTTTTTACAATTCAAAGCATATGGGTTCTCATACATTTAAATGGTAATGATGCATTTAAAATTAAAATGAATTGTTCAAGAGGTAGAGCACTATCCTTGAGTAAATAAGCTAAGGGACAACACCCACACCTTGAGTTCAAGCCTCAGGATTGTCACACACACACACACATACACACACACACACACACACACACAGCACTCATACACACACACACAATAATTTAAATGAGCCTGTGATTAGTGATAATTCATTATCATGCATTTATAGATGTATTTAATAAATGTGTGGAGATGATCAGAATATGAATCAAACATGGAAACAAGTTGGTAATGTATGAATGTATAATATAACTTTTATTAGTAGTTCTTTTTAATTCTAATACACATGCACATCACATGTATGATGGGACAATCACTATTTTTTTTCCTTTTTTGTTTTTTATTGTAATTAGTAAAAGGGTTACATGATATTTGCCAGATAGAAGGTGCATTAATTCACATACATTGATACCCTTTCACATGTCTTGGTACACAATCACTATTCTAGTTAATTCATTCTAAGTTTCTCCAGAGCAACCCTTGGCAAAAACTATTGTTTTCCATGTCATTAAATTCACACAGATGATAAGCCCAGAAAGTTTGGGCATTTCATAATGACTCAAAATTAATGGCATGGTTAGATTTGAACCAGGGCCTTCAGATTGTTCAGCTCACGCTTTTAACCTATGTCAAAGAGCTCTTCAACAGAAAGGGAAGCCAAAGATCAGAGAAAATGTGCAATTCACTCAAACATTCCCAAATCACCTTCAAAATGATTAAAAACGACATTCCCCAATGAAAATTTTTCTCCTACAGTCTTTCAGGGTTAGAAAACAAATATGTTTAGAAAACATATCCCTTATCTAACTTAAACATTTTAAAAAATGTAATAACATACCGTGTTAAACTGAACTGATTAAAAAAAGTAAGAAAAGCTACACGAATTAGAGCAGTCAACAACACTTGGTAATATACTTGTGATTTCCATTTTGTCAACACTGAGATAGGTGAATGAGAAACAGAAAATCCTTCATTTAGTATATTTGCAATACAGCATCTCCTTATCTGTGCACTGCTACTGCCCTAAATATTCTTTATTTGCATCTTTCTAAAATATTAATATTATGGTAAAACCAGGACATAGTATCTCCTGACAATACAGAATATATTACAGTCTATCTTTCCAGAAAAATTAATATTATTGTAGTTTTACAAGTATTTTACTAGGAGAGGTAATGGTATATATCTAATTCTGACTCATACATTGCAGTAATGGACTGATATTTGACATGAATTTGCCTAATGTTTTCCTTGCAGGAGTGTAGACCAGCTGGTTGAAGATATCTTCCTTTGAGTTCCATAATATTGCCTAATAAAAAGATATCTGTCCTTCTTCTATGTGATTGACAAAGAATACACAGATATCATCTCCAGGCTGTTTGCCAAGAATTTTCAGTCTCTGTTCTAAATAATCATAGAGGCTCAAATGTATATTTGTTTGTTAAAGAGTAATAAACAGTTGCATGAAAATTATTTTAGGCTGTGACAATCTCGTTCTGGTTAAATCTATTTGGAGTTGCACAAAAAGTAGAAAATTGAATGTATGACAATATTTTATAGCTTGAAGTAGACATGTATTACTTCTATAGCTTTAAAATAGATTAAAGTTTGCTTGCTTGAAGTAATTGCACCATTGGGCACTCAAATTTAACTAAATTATTATTTCAAGATTTAAACAATTGAAAGTGAAATTGAATTAAATCCAGGTATTATTCTGTATTTTACTGTCTGCTGATTCTTTGTGATTGTCAAGCTATGCAAATGTAAACCTATAAATACAATAAACTGTGCATATAAAGCTGATCCAATATAAAATGGCTAGGACAAAAATATGACATGTAAAATGATAAAAAATGAACAAGTGAGCTCAATTACTAAATAAATAATTCAACTTAAGATAGTAGCTTTTAGAGGGTATTGGCAAAATAAAATTGGTAATTCCAAAGGAAGCTATTCATATGAGAATGCTTTAAAATTCTGAACACTGAAAAGCTGTGCAACTCAGAAAGTTAATATCTTCCATAAGAGAATTAATGTCATGGGCTGTGTTACCTAACAGTTTTGTGCATTGTCTTTTGCAGACTTTGTGCTGTTTTAGTAATTTTTTTTTGCCACTTCTGTGCTTTAGCTCAGGACCTGAGCACTGTCCTTGGACTTTCTCAAGGTTAGAGTTCTACCACTTGAGCCACAGCACCACTTCCAGCTTTTTTCTAAGCATGTGGTACCAAGGAATTGAACCCCGGTCTTCGCGCATGCTAGGCAAGCACTCTACCACTAGGCCAAACTCCCAGCCCCCGTTTTAGTATTTCTGCAGTGAATTTTGATTTGAGCTCTCTCTGCACTTATTAAATGCACTCTTTGGGGTGTACAAACTCCTCAAGTGCTCCTGGAATTGGTATCACTTACTTTTGGATGTTGAGGTTTTGAATTCCCACCCCAGGTTTGATCTTCTTCCTCGCCACAGGAAAGAGAGCTACCTGAGGAAGATATGTGACCTGTGGGGAAAATGTGCTTTTTGCAGGATTGTGACTAAAATCTAACTGAATATACCTCACTTGACAGCATGTGGGCAAGAGTCCCAATCTGGAACTTCTGTACCAAGTTCTGAACTACAAGACATCATGTCGAATAAGCAATAAAAAGTGTGATTTCTCAGACAAGATAAAATAACGGCATTCGCAGGGAAGTGGATGAATCTAGAGTGAATCATGTTGAGTGAGACAAGTCAAGACCTAAGAAACAAAAGGCGAATGGTATCCTTAATATGTGGCTATTAAATCCAAAGAGTACAAGAGCGAGGACTCAATATTTGCAAACCCAATGCTATGGACATGGTAATGGAAATATAAACATAACTATATAGACATAAAAACCTATGACTCTATAGACATAATGTTTTATTTCATAAATTAATGTTTCTATGACATACAAATCCTTAGCCTAATTTGTATTAAGATCTAAAAACTAAGTCCCAGTGATTGTAAGTAGAGATTCCATTCTTTTTTTTTTTTTTTTTTTTTGCCAGTCCTGGGCTTGAGCTCAGGGCCTGAGCACTGTCCTTGGATCTTCTCAAGGCTAGAGCTCTACCACTTGAGCCTCAGCACCACTTCCGGCTTTTTTTTCTATGTATGTGGTACCGAGGAATCGAACCCGGGTCTTCATGCATGCTAGGCAAGCACTTTAACCACTAGGCCAAACTCCCGGCCCCAGAGATTCCGTTCTTGAACACTTGTTAAACTTGTCATTTAAAATATGATGTAAAAATCAACGTTAATAAATTCTTTAATAAAAAAGTGTGATTTCTGACAAAATTAGAACTACAATTCCATACAGATCCTGACTGAGGTCAGTAACTCAGACATAACAAAACTATCGTTCTCTTTACTCATTCTAAGAATTCCATAAATACAGCATCTCCACATGGTGTATGAATATAGTACAGGTCCCATATAATTTAACTACTGATATCAATAGATAAAAGAATAACAGGAGGTAGAGACATGGTTAAAAAGAATTATATGACAATCTTAGGAAATAAGGTGTGAAATGAGGTGAAATTAAATTTGTTTTATATTCAGATGGTAGTCAAATACAAAATCAGATTTAATTCAGAGACGGGCTTTATGAGACTGTGGAATAAGTGAAGCTTGTTGCTTATTTGACAAGATAACTTGTCTCTCTTTCCCATTTTTGAATAGACAAGCTCATGCCTACCCTTGGTAGGTGTAAACAGCTCCTCTTTGAGTAGATGAAAGAAAAAAAGAAAACAATAATTAATTTCCTATTTCTTATGTTATTTTTAAAATGTATTATCAAAGTAGTTAAAAGTACTCCATCATTTGTATTATTTTCTCTATAAGGAACGTGGGGTATTATAAATTACTCAGTGTCTCAAATCTGATCCAACACTTCTTTGACCTCTAAATCTCATTCTCTTTATCACTGTTTTCTTCTATCTTTTTTTAAAGGGCAATGAATCATTAAGGAGACTTAGCAGTTAGTACTGACCTTCTGGTATAAGTTCTACATGAATTACCTGTGGACAGATGAGAACATCTTCACTCTGGAAACATTTTCCACTGTTGGAGTTTCTAGTCTGATTAAAAAAAAAAAAATTCTAGGGCCCGGAGTTTGGCCTAGTGGTAGAGTGCTTGCCTAGCATGCAGGAAAACAGGGTTGGATTCCTCGGTACCACATACATAGAAGAAATGCCAGAAGTGCTGTAGCTCAAGTGGTAGAGCTCTAGCCTTGAGAAAGTCCAAGGACAGTGCTCAGGACTGGCGCCCAAGCCTAGGACTGGAAAAAAATCCTAGGGCACCTGGAGCATTGCCCAGTGGTAGAGTGCTTGCCTAGCATGCCTGGCTTCAGTTCCTTGGTACATACACAGAAAAAGCCGGAAGTGATACTGTGGCTCAAGTGGTAGAGCGTTAGCCTTGAGCAGTGACCAGACCCTGAGTTAGGACTGCAAAAAAAAAAAAAAAAATCCACCCTAGGCACCTCTTTTCCCCAACGATTTTGGCTGATGTTTGGGCTTGTACCCAAACATTAGCAAAGTCATATATTCAGGAAATTTTGAATACTTTTGTCTAGTAAATATCAACAATTTTTCCCAAAAATGTGGTCTGTCTTTCCTAGTTTCTTTGAAATTGTGTAGCTATGCCTAAAGCTTAGTGTACTACTTAATATTTGAATAAATGGATGTGTATTTTAGAAATCACAAATAAGGAATTCTTTGGTAATTTGGAGAGGAGAAGGAAAATAATGCATAAGAGTGAGAGCACTCTGACTGTTTGGAGAAAAATGTTTGACATGCTCTATGCTAAGTAATTCCAGTCTGTGAGAACTCCATGACCACTACTGGAGGTGGAGTCACATAGACAGAATGGGGGCTTAGAGGCTTGATGGAAAGCATCCTGACTTTTATTTTTCTCTTGGAAGAAAAGGAAAAATTGCAGAAGTAACAGGACCATGCAGAGTGGGCTTCAGCTACGAGACAGCAAACTCAGACTGTTTTATTGCACTCAGGATGGGATTGGAATAGTGTGTCAAAAAAAAGGAGCAGAAGGTCAGTGGCTACCATGTTCTTGGGAAAACTTTATGTGACAATTAAGCTAGAATTAGCTCTATTCTTGCCAAAAGCCACAAACCCTTGAGGTGTGATTAAAGAAAGCTACCTGACTAATCAACCCAGCTAACATTGTGGCCAAGATGCTGGGATTTCCAGTGGTCTGAACCAAGTAATCAGTGAGATGCAATAATGGCGTCTGCATGAGGCCTCATTTGGCCGGTATGGCTGCAATTTTTCCAAGTAAGCGCAAGGTAGAATTCAATTGAGTTGCTTTCTTCTGTAGCAGCTTGCAGTTAGTTTCACCCATGTGTTTTTATTTGTTATGTTTTTTTCCCTTTCATTTTAATCTTTGTACAAGAGTTAGAATAAACAGTATTATTTTTCTGTGTGACATCTATTCTCAATTGCTCCTCAGTCTACTATATTTTCCCAAATTCTTCTGTAGACTTCCCTGATGTTCTTAAAATGCTGCAAAAGAATGAAACTAAGAGCTAGAGTTAAGTACAAACACTGAACTTTAAACACGTAGATGAAAGTTATGTGAAGGATAAAATTGTAAAATAGCAGAGCAAAGCCTGGATGCCTTCCTGGACTTCTCTGCATGACTAGGGAGTGAATGCTAATTGTTAAGTTAGCTAATTGTTTCCAAAGTTGACCTAGTGTCAGAAAGTGTTTATGTTCTACATATGGATAAATAATAGATGGTCAGTCCTCTCAAGTGGCTGGTGGTGTGTTCCTTGCCAGACACACTAACTAAAGCAAGAGATGTTAAGTGAGTGTACTGATGGAATAGTGTTTAGTGCCATTCTAGAGCCTCCAATAAAGGTGCATAGAAAGGGATGATGGCTCTCAGTACATCTCTAACAAAAGCGGGGGTGGGGGCTAAAATGATTATCCATCAAGATTTACCTCAGTTTAGGTTAATGGTATCAAGGAAGAATTCATTTCATAATGCATAGCTGTGCATAAACATTTGTACTATAGTTTTATACATAAAATGTTATATGTATACTAAATGCACTTGTACATATATGCATTTGTAAATGCATGGATTTGTAATAGTACCAAAACTAAGCACACTCTTATCTTACTTTTAGTCTAATTATGACATGGGAGTATGTTATTATTTACCATGTAATTATTTATTGAAGTTTATAATAGGCTATTGTAACTCAGATCCTCTTTTGTGTAATTACTCTTGTGCACCGCAGTGGCATGGCAAGGGATTAAACTGATGTATTATGGGATCTAAATCTTTTAAGTGTTATATTACACTTAATGTTGTAGTCCAATGAGGACTGATGGTTTTAGGGCTATTGAATTATAGTCTAGTCATACTCAAGTTTTATGAAAGGATTGTATTAACCTGTGGCTACCACCAGAGGGCTCAACAAGAATTATTGTTTGAACAACAGTTATAAAAACTGCAAACTTAAATTTTTCCCTTCCTTCCCCCACCCCTGGGGGAAAGATAAAAAACTTAGAGGCTTTTAAAAGACGCTTCCAGGAACTGTAAATAGAGAGTTGGCAATGAATAATATGAAAGCTTGAAATCAGGGGAATTTTCAGGGGGAGGGAGAAGGCATGGAAGGCTTTATGGTGGACAGAAAAATTAGAACTGAAGCCTGCAAATTTTTCCATAAATGTACCCACATTTTCATATGAAGAATGGGAAAATAAGTTATACCTCATTATGTTGTTTTAATTATGAAATAAGAAGCTACCTTTTAAGGATTGTGAGGTAGATAAAAGAACAATCTTCCTTAAATGCTCACATCCTAATGTCCAGAGTCTGTGAACTCTAATACTTTGCAGATGTGACTCAGGATCTTGAGATGGGAGAAATTATTTTGATTGTAAATGGATCCCATTTTATCCCTAGTGTTGTCCTAGAATGGAAATGCAGTCATCCATGTGAAAAGAAAGCAAATGTGCAGACAAAAACAAAGGTTGGAAGGATGCGTGTAGAAGATGACACACTGGAATGTGGATGGAGGAATGCTAGAACGGACAACCAAAAGCTGGACTAGACATGAAAAGAGGTGTTCTCTCATTGTCTCCAGAAGGACTACTTTATAATTTGTTGTTTCCTAAAACCATAAAACTCATGTTGAATTTCTGAGATGAATCATTTTTAAATAGACAAATATATATATATTTAAAGATAATATACAAAATTATAATAAAATATGTAAGTATAGTTAAATACATATATACATATAATGAATTATATATATGTATATGTTCACACATACCATGTCAAATTGAGATGAATCATTTTTAAATAAAGCTATGATTATTTCTAAAAGTGGCATTAGGAAACTCACATGGACTCAGGTCATGTTCATGCAGGAATGTTCACCGATGGATATTATCTTTTTTTTTTTTGCCAGTCCTGGGCTTGAGCTCAGGGCTTGAGCACTGTCCTTGGACTTTCTCAAGGCTAGAGCTCTACCACTTGAGCCTCAGCACCACTTCTGGCTTTTTTCTATGTATGTGGTACCAAGGAATCGAACCCGGGTCTTTGGGCATGCTAGGCAAGCACTTTAACCACTAGGCCAAACTCCTGGCCCCTGGATATTATCCTAATACACATTATGTATGCTGAGCATGATGCTATGCAGGGGGGAATTTCAGCTCTCAGGAGGCTGAGGTAGAGAATCACATATTCAAGCTGGTGATATTTAGAAACATTTTGCCTCCAACAAATTGCCTTGTACTTTCTCTATAGTACAGATTCTTTTTTCATATATTTTTATTGTAATTAATAGAAGGCTTACATTATATTCACCAGATAGAAAGTGTATTACTTCACAAACATTGCTACCCTTTCTCATGTCTTGGTCCCATTTTCCTCCCCCCATCCCTACCCCTCATCTTGTTTTTCCCCCTTCCCTATCTGATTTCAAATAACCAAATAAGCATATATCCAATACATCAGATAACAAGGTGAAATACTGTAACAATATCCAATTCTTTAAAAGAATAGTTTCTTACTTATTCTTAGGTTTCAAGAAAATATGAATTTTTAACTAAGCATCTATCATTTATGAGGTAAAGATACCCTGAGCAATGCTCCAGATATGCAATTAGTGTGTCTCACCATTATAATCATTATTGCCAAGGTTTTGCTCATTTGCATTTAACAAAATAATAGTCACTCTGGTTGGGATGAAATTCATTCATAAATTATCAACAAGTATGTACTAAATAAATTATTATATTCACATTTAATGAACATCAATTGTCTAATTAATCTTAAATAAAGTAGTTCCTTCAAATTACAATTTTCTAAGTTCCACTATATATACATACATATATATCAAATACTATATTTATTTGATATATGATGCTCCAATACCCTCTATATTTAAATAAATAATAGAAAATATCAATTTTCTCTTAACATTTTTATTTTTTACAGCACTATGGTCATAAATATCTGTTCACAAATATGTGGGATTGTCGCACAGAGTGCAAAGAGTTGCAATTTCTTAAGTATCACTCTGCCTTTCAATTTCTGTATTTATTTATTTTTTTCTCCTTCAGTATGGATAATTTCCATATGATAATTTGATGCTATCTTGAATGGAAAGAATGCTGTTTTAATTAAATATTTTAACTTTATGTAAAGAATGACAGAGTTATATGAGCCAAAATGAAACAGAGTTATTTCTATAGAATGTATAGACATCATGCACAAGGTCTTGGCCATCTGGAGATTAACACATGCTGTGCAGAATAAGTAGAATTCCTATCACTCACAAACCAGTGTAAGGGGCCTGATTTCACAATACTTTTTGGTCAGGATGATTGTATTTACTTAACCAGAAGTTAAGGTATGTTACCTGACACATTTCTGATGCATTCATGTCTATTTTTTCTATAGAATTAACATAGAAACTAAACAAAAGAACTTGCATATTTTTATTTTACATTTTACCTACAGTGTTGACCTAATTTCTCTCCACAATTCAGCTGTTAACTTCCTGAAGCAAAGAAACTTGTTGATCTTTTTACTGACTGTATTCTACCCCATATCATTATGTAGAAAATATACATATCATGATGAAAAAACTTTAAGAGCAATTATAGCAAAGAACAAGAGGGATCATTTTTTTTCTGCTAGTCCTGGGACTTGAACTCAGGAAACACTGTCCTTGAGCTTTCTCAAGGCTAGAGCTCTACTACTTGAGCCACAGCACCACTTCTGGCTTTTTTCTACATATGTGGCACCAAGGAATTAAACCCTGGTCTTTCTGAATGCTAGGCAAGCACTCTACCACTAGGCCAAACTTCTGGGAATCATCTTTTAAAGCAGTACCTTATTTGCTACTTATTAGCTTTAATTTTTGAATTTGTTTTAAAAATATAAAGAAGTTCAACAATCATTCATTATATGGCTTATGTTTCTATATCCTAGAGATCCTTTCATTTAGCGTCCTACTTTATGGCCTTTTGTATCAAGGTTTTGCTCTATTGCAAATCTCTGCTAGTAGAGCCCAAGGTTTCTACTGATTATGACAAATGAGGGAAACTATTCAGCCTATGTTCCTTTGAGTCTGGCTTACTTCACTTAATATGATCTTCTCTAAGTCTTTCCATTTCTTAACAAATGGGGCAATGTCATTCTTTCTGACAGCAGCATAGAATTCCATTGTGTACAAATACCACATCTTGTTGATCCACTCATCAACTGAGGGACATCTAGGTTGGTTCCATATCTTTGCTATGGTAAATAGACTGCAATGAACATTGTTGTGCTGGTGGATTTAGTATGTCTTTGTTTCTATATGATTGGGTAAATGCCAAGTAATGGAATTGCTGGGTCATAGGGGAGCTCTATGTTTAGTCTTCTGAGGAACTGCCATACTGCTTTCCATAGTGGTTGTGTTATCTCTCATCTCTTTTGCTGTCCCTTGGTTATCTCATATTGTTACAGTATCACTCTTTGTTACCTGATATATCGGATATATTTGTATTTGGTTATTTGAAATTGGATAGGGAAGGGGGAAAACAAGATAAGAGGTGGGGGTGGGGGGGAGGGAAATCAAGACCAAGACATGTGAAAGGGTATCAATGTATGGGAATTAATGCACCATCTATCTAGCAAATATCATGTAACCCTTCTATTAATTAAAATAAAAAATATATGAAAATAATAAAGAAGTTCATACTTTCCTGATATAGTTTTCATCAAAAATTTATACATAAAAATAAATTTTTATAATATTAATGTTTTCTTGAGATGTAAGAACTGCTATTTAGTTGTCCAAATTTTCCAATATTTTGTTCAGATTCTTCCTAGCATGATACATTTCATTTTTTCTTAATGTAGATCCAAATATATAATAAAATATTTCTCATTCTATCCTTTCCTTGTATGATTTGTTACAATGCTCTTGATAACAAAAATCTTGTTATTTGATTGAATATCACTCAGTAATTTTTCTCCAAATTATTTCCTTTTGTAAATCATTAGTCTATTTTAGTATGTTACATTATTCAGAATAAGAAAACACTTTATTCTCATTTGTATGTGACTGTAAATGTTTAGTAGTTATATGCTTCCTCACAACTGACTTTGATCTATTCACTTCTGAATTATCACATATATCTCCCAGCAGATGCTCTGAAAGTATTTCTGAAATTAGCAAATGTGGATTATCCTACTAATCAGGGTTTTGTCACTGTATTGTGAAAGGCTTAAACTCCTGCCATGACTATGGGATTCTTTATAATTATATACTTATTTTCCATAAAATGAAAAATATATCTAGCAACAAGTCTATTTTTTTGGTGATCTACTGTCTGATTTGGCCCAATACAAAAATAAAATGTGCTAGAAAACAAGCCTGCCTGGTGCTGGCGGGAGTGGAATATTTAGAAGACTCTAGAATCTAACAGCTTGGGGAATGGAGTGAAAATATATAACTCTCTTTAACATTCATATAAACAAATTGCTATATTTTAACACCTATAATTGTTATATCACAACCTAAAAGTAGAGGAAATGCTGTGTTTACTACAGAACATTCAGAGAATCCAAATGCAGTTTTCTTGAACAGAAGGTAAACTAACCATTTAATTATTTTAACATATAAACTGAGAACCCAGCTATCTTATGTATAATCTGTATCCCAATATCATAGAGATGTGAATATGCATAAATCCGCTTTGTGATAAAAATTTAACTCTTGGAAATGTGTAAAGTATTGTGTCCTTGCCAATTAGTATTTAATGATCATCATCAAAGTGTGGACTTACCTGGATCTTACATATGTTTCCGAGTGTAGTATCTGCATTTGAGATTCAGCAAAGGGTCCAAAATTTTAATGAACTTTAGAATACTGTGAAAATCCAAGACACATTTCAAAATGATTCTCAGTAGAAGCATTTTAACTGGAGATTAAACAGCATCAAGAAATCTGGCACATACATAATCAAATTAAGATGGTTTCTAGAATATCCAGAGAACAAAGGAAAGGGTAGGAGGTTATGTTAGGGAGGAGGAATCAATTCAAATTATAATTATAAACTAAATTCATTGTCACTTTGGTTGCATGGGGGGAGCTGAAGAGTTGATTGGCAAATGGCTGTAGTACAGATGATTTTTTTTTTTTTATCATTTGATTAGCAGTTCTGTTGAAATCCTATCTGTTCAGGAGACTGGGATCTGAGGGTTGCAGTTCATAGCCAGTGATTGGAGGAAAGTCTAATTAACCAACAGAAAACCGGAAATGGTGCTGTGGCTCAAAACTAGCCTTGGGTGAGGAAAAAGTGATCAAGGACAGTGCCTATGCCTAATTCAATCCCCAAGACCTACAACAACAAAACAAAAGTATGGGCCCTTCAAGTGAATTAGTTATGTTAGATAATGCTAGGTTTAAGGGGCAAGACTGTGGAACTGAGTATTCCTTGCTATTTCAATGGTACTGGTCTCCATTTGAAGGGAGAGTGATATATTGGAATGCTCTTATATATCAACACAATGCGATAGGTTAAGTTTGTTTAAAGTCAGGAGAATAAAGGCTTTTCTTCCCTCTAAATAAAGATACTACACATACAAAAAATAACCCAGAATCTTGCTTTTTGTTCAGTTGTCCGTTCAATTTAATAAGATCAATTTGAAAGTTCTTCCTGTTCATTGTAATTTTTCTATAATTTGCAGTAAGGAAAGGACCCAGGGGAATACTAAATATGACAATAGTCTCTGATTTGTCCTCTAACTATGCTTCTTTCCTAAATATTTTATTGGAATCAAATATTTCTCATCTGAATCCGTGCTATTATTTCTAAATAGATTTAAATTATGAGTTTTATTAATTTGAATATGAACACAGTCTTGCAGATTGCTGAGAGACTATGAAAAGCAGGAAATACAAGCTATTTTCTCCATCCCTTTGGCGACGTACATGAATTATAACAGACAAATCTTGACATTCTTGTCAGCTCCCCTGGGAAGGTAGAGCTCATCCTTAGGATTATCTTGTTATGTTTGATTCTCCTTGATAGGGCTCCTATTATTGGCTAACTTCATGTTGGTTTCCTTAATGTCAAGATGGAAATACTGAAAGTAAATCAACTGTCCTTGTCAGGTAGGTAATGAAGCAATGCCAAATATTTTATGTAAACTATTTTTGTGGTGATTATTTTTCCCAGTTTCTATACACAAAACATTAAAAAACACAAACCCTCTGCTTATTCTAGTTAGAAAATCAGAAACCTTTGTCTTTGAAGACATTAGGGGTTTGATACCTAACAAATCTTGTATTTCAGTGATGGTAATAGGAACATAAAAATGGTAATAGACATCATTAAGTATTTTATTCCCTCCCTAAAACTTTAGCCGAAAACCTTGGCTCACCCCTATAATACTAGCTATTCAGGAGGCTGAGGATCAAGGTTCAAAGCCAGCACAGGCACAAAAGGACCTGGACCTCTTATCTCCAATTAACCTCTAGAAAACGGGAAGTGGGGTTTGACTTAAGTGTAGGGCCTTGAGCTGAAGAGCTCAGGGGCAGCTCCTAAGCCAGTTCAAGCCCCATGGCCCACAATTTGAAATAGGAAAGTGAAGGGAGGAAAACAAGATGATTGGGAGGAGTTGGGGGAAGGGAAATGGGGATAAAAACATGAGAAGGGGTATCAATGTGTGAGAAGTAATGCACCTACTATCTGACAAATATAACTGTAACCCCTCTATACATGACAATAAAAAATAACAAAAACAAAAAAGAAACTTTCTTTGAAATGGCTAGTATAGTAAGCACTTAAGAGAAATTATGCTACGTCGTCTATATTCTCTGTGTCATAAGAATGCAATAGTTTTCACAGCAACTGATTAATAAACTTTAAAATGACAAATGAAAGGAAAAAGTTTTGAAATAATTTGGTGTTTTATATAAGCATATGAACATACATGCACTTAAATATATAAAAACAAAAACAAGCACTTAGGCTGGCATTTTCTTTATTTAACATGTACAAAACTTGTGTCTAATTCATTCCCAGTTTTTTATTAGACACAATAGGTATGTTATTTCTGAAAAGAAAACCAAGTTTAACTGAACAAAAGCAAAAAATTCTTTATAAAATAATTAGAGGAAAATTTAGTTTTCCATATCCTATAATGTGACAATTAATTGTACCCAAAAGGGCTTCCTTTTGTTTTATTACTTAGGCTTGTGAATAATTCCTACAAAATAGATTTTTAAAATAATGAATATGTTCTAATTCTTTAAAATTAATTTCTCTGCAATGGTGGGTTGAATGAAGAATTAAGGATTAGGTAAATTAACTGTGGCAGGAAAGAACTGTTTGACAACATGAATTAAAAAAAATGTGCTAAGAATTAAATGTACTTAATATTGTTCACATTTTCTGTTCTTGAAGGTGATGGAGGTAGATGATATGCAAGTCTGAAGAGCAGCTGTTCAAAGGTAGTTCAAGGTCTTCAGTTTTTAGTGATATTACTTTATCCAGTTAAGTCTTTCTTTGGTATATTTACTCTTTGAATTTGTGTTCCTTTCCCATCACCCGTTCTCCCCAAGATGTGACAATACATGTAGGAATACTTCCTCAGTACTTAGGGAGGTACAATTTCTGATTAGCTAAAACTAGGAAACATATACAATATATGTATCAATAATTAGTAACATACATATTCTCTCTATTTTATTTTAGAAAAAATATAGTTGAACATAATCAAGGGTTAATTACAAAAGAAAAGCAATGTGGTATTTTTTTCTTTTTTTCATATATTTTTTATTGTAATTAATAGAAGTGTTACATGATATTTGCCAGATAGATGGTGCATTAATTGTATGGGAATACATTGATACCCTTTCACATGTCTTGGTCCCCATTTCTCTCCCCCCCAACCCTACCCTTCATCTTGTTTTCCCCCGGGTCCTATCCAATTTCAAATAACCAAATAAAAATATATCCGATATATGAGTTAACAAAGTGAGATACTGTAACAATATGAGATAACCAAGGGACAGCAAAAGAGATGAGAGATAACATAGTACCTTAAGAAAAACAGTCATTCATTATATGGCTTATGTTTCTATATCCTAGAGATCCTTTCATTTAGCGTCCTACTATATGGCCTTTTGTATCAAGGTTTTGCTTTATTGCAAATCTCTGCTAGGAGAGCCCAAAGTTTCTACTGATTATGACAAATGAGGGAAACTATTCAGCCTATGTTCCTTTGAGTCTGGCTTACTTCACTTAATATGATCTTTTCTAAGTCTTTCCATTTCCTAACAAATGGGGCAATGTCATTCTTTCTGACAGCAGCGTAGAATTCCATTGTGTACAAATACCACATCTTCTTGATCCACTCATCAACTGAGGGGCATCTGGGTTGGTTCCATATCTTTGCTATGGTAAATAGACTGCAATGAACATTGTTGTGCTGGTGGATTTAGTATGTCTTTGTTTCTGGATGATTGGGTAAATGCCAAGTAATGAAATTGCTGGGTCATAGGGGAGCTCTATGTTTAGACTTTTGAGGAACTGCCATATTGCTTTCCATAGTGGTTGAACGAGTTTGCACTCCCACCAACAGTGGAGTAGTGATCCCTCCTGGCCACATCCCCTCCAGCATCTGTTGTTATTAGTTTTCTTGATCCTGGCCATTCTAACTGGAGTGAGGTGGAATCTTAGAGTTGTTTTGATTTGCATTTCTTTTATGAACAGAGATGTTGAGCATTTCTTCATGTGTCTAAGGCCAGTTTTGTTTCTTCTTCAGAAAAGACTCTCTTTAAGTCTTTGGCCCATTTTTTAATGGGATGGTTGTTACTTTAGAGATTAGTTTTGGATTGATTCAATTTTTTGAGTTGTTGATATATTTTAGATATGAGGCCTTTGTCCGTTGTTTGGTTGGTGAAGATCTTCTCCCACTCTGTAGGCTTCCTAATTAATTTACTAGTTATGTCCTTTGCCATACAAAAGCTCTGCAGTTTAATGCAGTCCCACTTATCCAGCCTTTCTCTGATTTGTGGTGATTCTTGGTCCTTATTAAGAAAGTTTCGACCTGTGCAAAGGAGGTCTAGTGTATCTCCTGTTCCTTCTTGTAAAGTTTTCAGAGTGTCGGCTTTTACCTCCAGGTCTTTGATTCATTTGGAGTTAATTCTAGTGCAGGGTGACAAAGAAGGATCCAACTTTAGTTTTCTGCAGGTGCTTAGCCAGTTCTGCCAGCACAACTTGTTGAAGAGGCTATCTTCCTTCCAGTCTATTTTTTTGGCTCCCTTGTCAAAGATTAGGTGGCCATAGGTCTGTGGTTCAATATCTGGGTCTTCCGTTCTAGTCCATTGGTCTTCAGGCTTGTTCTTGTGCCAGTACCAAGCTGTTTTGATTATTATAGCTCTGTAATAGAGTCTAAAATTTGGTATTGAAATTCCTCCTGTGCTGTTCTTTCTGCTAAGAAGTGTTTTTGCTATACTGGGTCTTTTATTTTTCCATATGAAATTTTGGGTTGCCTCTTCTATTTCTTTAAAAAATGACATTAGGATATTGATGGGTATTGCGTTGAATTTGTAGATAGCCCTTGGCAAGATTGTCATTTTCACAATGTTAATTCTTCCAATCCAGGAGAATGGGAGGCTTTACCATTTCCTCAGTTCTGCTTTAATTTCCTTTTTCAGGGTTTTAAAGTTGTCATCAAAAAGATCCTTTACATTCTTAGTTACGGTAACCCCTAGGTACTTTATTTTCTTTGAGGCTATTGCAAAAGGAGTTGCTTCCTGATTGTTGCCTCATTCCTCTTACTGTTGGCGTAAAGTAAGGCAGTGGATTTTTGAGGGTTAATTTTATATCCTGTTACACTTCCAAAGATTTGAATCAGCTCAAGGAGCTTGGGAGTAGAGTCTATAGGATTCTTTAAATACACAATCATGTCATCTGCAAAGAGGGAAAGTTTTACTTCCTCTTTCCCTATTTGGATCCCCTTTATGCTTGCTTCTTGCCTTATTGCATTGGCTAGGAATGCTAATACTATCTTAAAGAGGAGTGGATAGAGTGGGCATCCTTGTCTCGTTCCTGATTTTAGAGGGAATGGCTTCAGATTTTCACCATTAAGTATAATACTAGCTGTGGGTTTCTCATACACAGCCTTTATTACATTGAGGAATGTTCCATGGATTCCTAGTTTCTCCAGCGATTTTAACATAAAGGGGTTTTGGATCTTGTCAAATGCCTTTTCCGCGTCTATTGAGACAATCATGTGATTTTTGTCCTTGCTCTTGTTGATGTGTTGAATTATATTAATTGATTTGAATATGTTGATCCAGCTTTGCCTCCCTGTGATGAATCCAGTTTGATCATAGTGTATAATTTTTTTGATAAATAATTGTAGCCGGTTGGCCAGTATTTTGTTGAGAAATTTTGCATCGATATTCATCAAAGAAATAGGTCTATAGTTCTTTTTCTTTGATGAATCTCTGTCTGGTTTGGGGATGAGGGTTATATTGGCTTCATAGAATGAGTTTGGTAAAGAACCTTCATTTTCAATTTCGTTGAAGAGCTTGAGGAATATTGGTGTGAGCTCTGCTTTAAGACCTTATAGAATTCAGCTGTGAATCCATCTGGCTCTGGGCTTTTCTTAGGTGGAAGGTCTCTTATTGCTATTTCTATTTTACTGCTTGAAATAGGCCTGTTTAGTTGGGTTAGTTCTTCTTGGTTCAGTGTGGGTATGTTAATATTGGCTAGGAATCGTCCATTTCTTCTAGATTCTCAAATTTGTTGGCGTAAAGGTTTGTGAAGTATTCTCTCATGATACTCTGGATCTTGGTAATTTCTGTCATGATATTACCATTTTCGTCTGTGATTTTGTTTATTTTGGTATGCTCCATTTTTTTTGGTAAGATTTGCTAAGGGTTTGTCAATTTTGTTAATTCTTTCAAAGAACCAACTCCTTGTTTTGTTGATTCTTTCTATAATTTTTTTGGACTCCAATTCATTCAATTCAGCTTTGATTTTAATAATTTCCTTCCTTTTACTGGGGTTAGGGTTGGTTTGTTGCTCTTCTTCCAGGAGCTTAAGGTGACACATTAAATTGTTGGTTTGTGATTTTTTCCAATTTGTTATTGTAGGCACTCATAGCTATAAATTTTCCTCTGAGTACTGCCTTTGCTGTGTCCCAAAGGAGCTGGTATTTTGTGTGCTCCTTTTTGTTAAATTTCATAAACTGTTGGATTTCTTTTCTGATCTCTTTGATGACCCATTGGTGATTCATCAATGAGTTGTTCAATCTCCATGAGTTACAGGGTTTTTGCTGGTGGATATGTGTGTTCAGTTCCAATTTGATGCCTTTGTGGTCTGAGAGCATGCAGGGAATAATTTCAGTGTTTCTGAATCTGTCCAGGTTTGTTTTATGGCCTAAGATGTCATCTGTTTTGGAAAATGTTTCATGTGCTGCGGAGAAAACCTTATATTGTGTTGTTGCTGGGTGGAATAATCTGCAGATGTCTGTTAGATCTAGTTGGTCTATATAATTGTTCAGTTCTAAGGTTTCTCTGTTGAGTTTTTGCCTTGTTGATCTGTCCAAAGGTGAGAATGGTGTGTTAAAGTGACCAACAATCACTTTGTTTTGATCTTTATATGGTTTCAGTGAAAGTAAAGTTTGCTTGATGAAGTTCGGAGCTGTAGGATTGGGTGTGTAGATATTTAGGATGGTTATGTCCTCCTGAGGAAAGATCCCTATAGTAGTATGTAGTAACCGTTGTCTTTTCTCACTAATTTTAGTTTGAAATCTATTTTATCTGATATGAGGATGGCATCTCCAGCTGGTTTATGGGTGCCGTTAGCTTGATAGAGTTTATTCCAACCTCTCCTTTTCAAAAGGTGTTTGTTTTTTGGGGTAAGATGTGTCTCTTGAAGACAGCAGAAAGATGGATCCTGTTTTTTGATCCAACTAGATAATCTATGCCATTTAATTGGAGAGTTAAGTCCGTTGATATTGAGAGTCAGGATTGAGAACTATTTATTAGGTCCTGCCATTTTTACAAGCTTTCATTTGGGCCTGTGTCTTGATAGTTTTTGTGGTACTTAGATGTTATGAGTTTTAGGTGCCATGTCTTTCTCTGTATTACATTTGTGTTGATTTTCCATGTGTAGAACATCTTTGAAAAATTTTCTGTAGTGTTGGGTTTTTTGCTACATAATGTTGAAGCTTTTCCTTGGAATGGAATGTTTTTATTGTTCCCTCAGTTATGAATGAGAGTTAGCCGGGTACAGTATTCTTGGCTGATAGTTATTTGACTTAAGGGCATGACATATATGCTTTCAGTCACTTCTTGCTTGCATGGTCTCTGCTGAGAAATCTGGTGTTATTCTGATTGGTTTGCTTTTATAGGTGATTGATCCCTTCTTCCTGATTGCTTTTAGGATCCTATCTTTGGCCTCAATTGATCCAGTTCGGAATATAATGTAGCGGTGGCATGTCCTTTTCTGGTCAGGTCTGTTTGGGGTTCTAAAAGTTTCTTGTATCTGGATGGGCCTGCCCTTCTGGATATTTGGGAAGTTCTCTGAGATGATTCCCTGAAGTATATTTCCAATACCATTGACCTCTTTCTCTAGACCCTCCTCAATACCAATTAGCCTTAAATTAGGCTTCCTAATTGTATCTTGGACTTCCTGTAGCGTTTTCTCATATTTCCTAGATTTGAATTGGCTCATTTTCTGTTCTTTTTCTATAACAACCAGATTATCTAAACCCCAGAAATTCTCTCTTCTGCATTGTCTAACTTGCTATCAAAGCTATCTACTTTATTCTTCATCTCCCTTGCTTCTAATTGCTCATTTTTGATGCCTTGCATCTCTTGTTTTAGATCATGTATGGATTTCTTTAGCTCCTAGAGTTCCATTTGAGTGGTTAGTTCAGCAGCTTTATTCTCTTTGGACATTTGTTGGAGTTCAATCACCTTTTTGTTTGTGGATTCTATGAATTTGTCCATTTTTCTTTGCAAAAACTTTATTATGGCCTCCTTTATACTTCCCCCTTTTCACCTATCACCTTGTTTATGGTTTCCTTTTGTTAGGTGTAGCTTCCTCCCTTATCTCTTCCTTTATGTTTTCACATTTTTTATTAATGATGTTTATCAATTGCATTTGTATAGCACTTGGAAGGCCCTCCTCTAGATTTGCCACTGACTGCTCCATTGCCTGTTTATGTTGGGTGATAGATGCTATTCCTTGATTTGACATTTTTCTTGAATTTCTTGTTCTGCCCATTTGAGGATGGGAGCAAGATTAATACTAAACAAGATTATAATTTTTCAGATTTAACCAACCTAGACCTTTTTAGTTGGCTGATATTAGCTGTTTTTGATTGGTAATAACACTCTCTCTTTCTTTTTGTACAGTTACATACAAATCTAATACAATCACAGATGACCAATTTATGACCAAAACAATAAGCCCCTCAATCCATTCTCTCTTGTATTTAAGTCCCTCTGGACCTAGAGTATAATTGAACACCTAGATACACAGCATTGCTCAACAACCATCAAATGTAGATCCATGCATTGTAAGAGTTGAAGGATGAACAGAGGACCAGAGATAGAAAAATAATATGAAAGATGACAAGGGAGGTAGGAAAAGAATAATACAGGAATGTAAGAATATTACAGTAATGAAGAAAAGGTATCATGTAAGGATAACTGACCTAAGGTGATAGATAGGTAGAGTATTTGTGTAGAAAGTTTAGATGAACTTAGATAAAACTTATCAAAATAAGAAGAGTAATAAGAATATATAGAGAAAAGAGAGAGGTTGATATAGATTTCAATGATACTAATTTAAGAAAGAAAAGAAAGAAAAGAAAAAAAGAAACAAAACAGCAACAAAATAAAAGAAAACAGAACACACACATGCACACAATGAAAACAAAAACAAAAACAAGAAAAAACAAAAAGAAAAAAGAAAAAGAAAAAAGTGTGGGGAGATTCCTCATTGTTCTGAGTTCCTACCGAAAGATACTAGGGTTGAGAACCCGGACTTTAAAAACAGGTGACTGTATCAATATGGATATCGTTTTTATTCAAACTGTACCCAGAACCATCACTGTGTTTCTAGGAATGACCACAGTGACAGCAGGATTGCGGGAAAAGAGAGGAGAAAAAAAGAAAAAAAAAAGGAATGAATTATAACATTAGAAAAAAAGTTGTAGGTTAAATGGCAAAGTGAAAAAAAGAACATTTAAAATTGCAAATGAAATGGGGTAAAAAAAGATAAAAGAGGGTTTTCTTCAGCTTTTTTTGTTGTTTTTGTTTTTGTTTTTTAGTAGGGGGAGAGGTTAGGCAACTTGTGTCTTCACTAAATTCGGGATCTAAACACTTCACAAAGTCTTTTTCTCTTGTGATTTGGCTTTGCGGTTTTTCAGATCAGGTTGCTTGTTTGGTAGAACAAAGCTGAAAGATCCGCGGGCGGCTTTCTTTACCAGGTCTGGGGGCAGCGCAGGGGGAAGGACTTCAGCAGAGCTGGGACCGGATTTCTGGCTAAGGAATCTCTGGGAAATCCTTTGCCAGTTAGGTGGCGCTGTCAGCAACACCTCTCAGGCTCCAATTGCTTTGGCCTGGGTAGTTGCCAGCAGTCAAGATGGCCCTGCTCTCAGATGGTGGGGGAGGGGCTCCCTCCCAATGCTGTTCTCAGAGCAGAAGTGGAAACTCCTCAGAGCTTCTCACAAATTGCTGGATTCTCCGGCTCCGGGAAGCTGGCAGGTCCTTGCACGGCCGGGTGTCGGCTCTGGGCTCGTGCAGGCTCTGTGTGGCTCTGTCTGCGCTGCTGTGGAGCGCTTTCTCTGCTCTGATTCAGAAGAGGCTTTGTCTTCCTTTTTTTTCCTTTTTTTCCTCTCTGCCTGAGTTCTCTGTTCCTAAAGCTTACTTAGGATCAATTTCTGTTAGAGGACTGTCTCCTGCACTGCCAGTACATGAATCTTGGCAGGAGCTCAGTATGTCTCACCCTGAACCACCGCCATCTTCCCCCGAATTCCCCGCAATGTGGTATTTTTAAATAATCAAAATGAAAACAATCTTTGGTCAAATTATTATCTATACTAATGAGTATATAGTTATATTAGCTATATAAAACTATATATAATTGTTTATGTTTCAAGTCATATAGAAGAGAAAAAACAAAATATTAGATACATTCTAAGGGGAAAGGAATGCACTGTTATTTATTGACGTGAAAATGAGTGAAGTCAAAATAGGACTATTTATGTGTAAAATAATCATCTATGAAGAAAGAAGGCATCCTTAGCTTATTTTTCAAGGCCCCAGATTCTTTAGTGAACCATGAAATAATTAGTCTACAGAATAATGATGGCAAATTGTGATTTCACAGTAATCATACCTTAGCTATTTTTAGTTTATTCTGTTGATTAATATGATCAATATATATAATCTCTTATTAAAAATCTCTTTTTATTCTTTTCCTCATCATGAAACATTTAGCAATCTTTTCAGTTTTAGATTTTTGTCTTTGAAATATTTAATTTTCTCTGGTTTTATTATGATAATGTTGGTGGCCCTCATCCTATCAGTCCTTGCAATGGTGAAGAGTCTGCCTCACAACTGTAATTTGACTGTGAAGAAATGCTTTCTGAAACTCATGCTGGCCTGTCTGAATTTAACAACTCCCTCCAAAATAAATTAGTCTCCCTACCTCTCCTTCCTCCCTTTCCATCTCTCTCTCAGTGTACATGTACATACACAAACACAAGCATACACTCTCTCAATACACATACATCCCACATACACACCAATCTAGCAGTGACATATATTTTTGGGAAAAACTTACATTTTGTGATTTAAAAAATAAAAATAAATGTATTACATAATTCTAATTGACTCATGAGAATGAAAAAATATTGATGAAAGATGAATTTCAATTTTGCAAATGAGATGAATTGGCATAAGCAATGAGACAGAACTAGGAAGATATGTATATATGTTAGATTATTGGTCCTTCTTGATTCCTTACATTACGTTTTAGTCACTTCCATCTTTGTTCTTAACGAATGAGATCCTGAGATAAAACAGATTGATTAATGTTATTAAAGCTGTCATCATTTTATAGGACATGCATTCAGCATTATACATGTGTTTCTAACCATCTTCCTCATTATTTTTTTACCCTGGCATGTAATCATCCCACATATCTTGGTTTGAAGGGATAGGGAGAATGATAAAAAGATTGATATCAATCAAGATTCACCAATCGATTGTACCTATACTGATTTGTTGATAGGTGTCCCCTTGTACAAATACTTCATAATAACATGGTTTGTCCTAAAAAGTAAAACCCTTAATCTCTCACAGAAACTTATAAAAAGAAAAGAGAATAGGACATATAATTGAAAAACCGACTTGCCTGTATTCTTTCCAATTTCTATCTGATTCCTTATGTTGATGCTAATACCTTCCACTACTTTCCTATACACTAGTGCTTCAGAATAGGCCTTTCCAATTTTTCAATCTTTTAGTAACCAGTAATGATACTGATGGACTATTGCTCTTAAATGTTGAGCTTGGAGACAAATATATTATGCAGAACAATATTAATTTCTATTTGGGGACCAATCTGATAGGAGCATGATAAGGGCAGATTCTTTATGGACAGTACCGTGCATTTTCTCTACCTGAGAAGGAGGTTATTTCCTCTAAGCTTATTTGTTCTCTGAATCTGTATCCTGAATTTTAAAAAAAATTGTCAGTATCTTTTGCTGTAAGAAAATATTTGAGGGCCGGGAGTTTGGCCTAGTGGTAGAGTGCTTGCCCAGCATGCATGAAGACCCGGGTTCGATTCCTCGGTAACACATACATTGAAAAAAGCTGGAAGTGGTGCTGAGGCTCAAGTGGTAGAGTGCTAAGCCTTGAGAAAGTCCAAGGACAGTGCTCAGGCCCTGAGTCCAAGCCCAGGTTTGGCAAAAAAAAAAAAAAGAAAATATTTGATATTATTCACATATCATCAATTGATCATCTGACAAAACAGGTAAAGATACACACTATATTGAAAAAGAATAAATGTAGTAATGAATTTGAAATATGTTTATCAAAGTTTCCATAAGCATAATTTTTCTCAAATCTCTCTGAAGGCCTATTTTTAAATACTTTTAAAATTTCTGTAATTTAAGGTAAACAATAAAAAGAAGGATATATGGTCCCTAGCAAACATCAGACAATAATATATTTATATACTATCTATTATTTTAATTAATTCTGAATCACATAAATGTATCAATTATACAGTGTTTATGTTTTAATTTATTTATTTTCCCTCTCAAAGGGTAGAAGCTGACTAAATTTCTTGTCTTCTAAAATGATAAAAAATAATCTCAACAGTTGTTATTTCCCATAAAGTCAGCCTAGCTTGAATACAAATACTGTGAAAATAATGAGTTTTGTCTTCTAAGCTTTACATAATCCTAAATTCAGGAAGCAACTCTGAAAGCATTCAAGCAGGTTGTAGCAAAAAGCATAATTCATACAAGCCATCAATGATAAAAATAGAATCACTTTGAACAGACATATATTTTCTTTCTTTTGTTTTTCTTTTGCCAGTCCTGGATCTTGAATTCAGGGCCTGGGTTCTGACCTTGGGCTTTCTCAAGGCTAGTGCTCTACCACTATTAAGTGGTAGAGCTTTTGGCTTTGTCTGTGTAAGCAGTGCCAAGAAATCGAACAAAGGGCTTTGTGCATGCTAGGCAAGGACTCTACCACTAGGCCATGCTTTCAGCCCAATTTTTCTTAAAGATGCCTATCATATAATCTATATTATATGTTTTATGAATGGAAACAATTACATGAGGTATACCATAGCTGTAACAATTCAAAACTACAAAGAGCAAGTGTAGCATATTGCAGGGAAATGTTAAATACTTACCAAATTAGGAGAGAAATTATCTGATGCTGTACAGGAACAGCATTTTTATTATGAAAAGTTAGTTCCCAACATTGTAGATTACTTGTATTGCAGTCCAATCGACATGAATGTAATTTAGGAATTTCATTTGGATAATTAGGGCTGATGTTAGCATTTTCATTGAATTAGAAAATCATGTTTTTGTTTTTTTAAAAACCTTTTGAGATGATCTGGAACCGATGAGATTTAAATTCAATTTTAATATTTAGAATAAGCACATGAGTCAGAATTCTCTAAGGAATTGGACCAATAAGATATATCTATGTATAAAAGAAGAAATGAGCTTTGGTAACTGGTTCCCATGACAAGGGCCCAGGTCTCCCATGATACTCCATCTTCAGGAGGAGAATTAAGGAATCTGGAGATGGAACATAGGAAATCTGAAGGCTGAGAACTGAGGGCTGCTAGCATAAATGCCAAATTCTAAATATTCAACTATCAGGTCTTCTGGAATTCCAGGGCAAGAAAAATCTCCCAGGAAGAGAATTACTTTATCCTTCCTTTCCTATTTTCTTATACTGAGGTCTTAACATTTGTTAAGGTATATCTTCCTCCTGCAATCACCTTCCGATTCAAATATTAATAACATTTTCACAGACACACATAGAAATAATATTTTACTAGCTATCCTGTCTTCCCAAAGCCCAGCCAAGTTAGCCACATAAAATTCACTGTCATTTTAAGATATTCAAACTAATGGAAAACTAGTAAATAAAGAACATTGTTCACAAAATCCATATGTCTTTCTACACGTTAAGCTATACATTTGTTTTAATGTTGTAGATATGTAAACATTATCTGTACATGAAGATTTTTCTGCATTGCTGAACACTGAGTTATAAACATGGCAGAAGTCTTTTTATCTCTCTATATGTTAGTGTTTACCCCCAAATATGATAATTTTGGTTTTGACAGTAAACTTGCCAAAAGAAGCTTAACTTGGATTCTGCATTATTATTTAAAAGAAAATACACAGATTTGTATAAACTACCAATGTAATGTGTTTTACAGAACAAAAGTCACAACTAGTATAAGGCATATTTTATTTGTCATAAGTATTCAGTTTTATTTCAGCTGAATCATAGCAACTTATGTAATTTACTTAGTATTCATGGCATTTCCATTTTCAATGTGAGGTTAGTTATTCTGTAGATTGTCTTTATTATATCATTTTGAGACCATAGAAAAAATAAAGCCAAAACAGAAATAACCCAATGGGATGATAACAATGAAATGGAATCTAGATTGTTTTCTCCTTGGTTTTACCAAAAATTCAGTATGGCAATTGCTAAATTCACATGTGCTTTTAACCATGGTCTATAACCTTCATGAATATATATCAAGTACACTTACACGTAAAACTTTATATATACTCATAAAATTACTGCATGTGGTTTTTTAAAAAAATAAAAACCATTTTATGAAAAGTGATGCTATACTACAAAAGTATGCATTATTCAAAATAAAAATATTGAAATTAAAATTCTGTAAGTCAAAAGTTTCTGGATTCTCAACTGGGTATCTCTAGGTCTCTTCACATATAAAAATTACTTATAATTACAAATCTGGAGTAATCATCTTGGTTTGAGTATTTGCCATAGATAAGTTAATATTGAATGTAAATCTTACTTTGTTTCAGTAGACAATAGTTCATTCCTTCTTTCTTAAAATATATTCCATTTTTACGTTTTGAAGTATCCCTGGTGATTAGAACATTTTGGCTTATGAAGGACACTAGTTTGATGTTTTTGCAAGACCATTTCTTTCTCATCAGAAGTTGGAGATTGAACAGGGAACAGGGAACAGGGAACTGAAGCTTTTCAAAATCAAGTTGAGAACCTGAAATTGTAGCCACTAATGGCAATTTTTTCACCAGTGTGAGTCTATTTGCTTTTTCTTGTTTTCTTTTTACAGAGTACAAGCAAATATTCATACTCATAAGAAGTTTTTAGCTAGAAGGAAAAATACATTTAATAAATGCTCATCACGAAAGGTCATTTTTAAATTTCCCATTTCCAATGAATAATATAAGCAAGTAATGATTTTGCAGAATTGAAAAGCTTTCTGAAACCCATAGTTAGAGAAAACTAAATGCTCTTGCCCTGGGGCACGTCTTTATGAAAACAATTAACAAGATTTTTTCCCTCTAGAATTAGATTTTGCCATTTAATGAAAAATAATTCATGCAGATTCAATCAACCAAACTATAACAGTGTTTACTTAGCTGTTATACTTAGAAGTGGTTTTAGACCTTGAATAGAAATATCTTGAGTCAGGGAAATTTGAATCCTGAGGGAACATTTATTCAAAGAGTTACTCTGAAAGCTGAGCTTAAATCATTTTGGTTCATGAAATGTACTTTGATCATTAATGTGAAATCCTTGTCACAAGAAAATCCAATATTCAAGGAAGTATTAAGGGAGAAATATAACAGGGGATATAATGTAATAACACTACTTTATTTGAAGCTGATTATCAGTTAGCACTTGGCACATACTGAAAACAGTCTTCATTCTGAATATTTTCTTTCTTTTACTCTCACAGGATTAATGCATTAGCAATTGCACTGGGCATAAAAGTTTTATAAAATGACCATCCAATGCCAGCTCCTTATATTCCTTGGTGTGATTCAGACTGAAGGAAAACAAGCTACTTCTTTCAGGATCCTGCAGAACTCTCAAGGCACATGATTATTAGGTGTTCCAATTTGTTCTATCATCAGCTGGATGTCACTCATATCTCCTTCTTTATTTTCCTCATCTTTCCTCTCTTTATTCCCTATGCCTTTTCTCTCATCTATAATAGATCAAAATGTAACATGTGAGAGAAGTCTTATAATGGCAAGACCATTGACAATGTAGATTTCAATCCTAGATGTATTTCCTACAAGCACTGTAATTTCAATAGTACTCTACCTTGATACCTTTTTATGCTAAATGGAGATTTATATACTTTCCAATGTATTTATGGTGCATGGTTAATGTGAATGGATGATATTTTAGATCAGGCTTAAAGAAAAATTAGTTCAATTACTTTTTAATGTAAGAGAATTCTTGCAAATATATAACACTAACATTGCCAACATTCATAGAAGTTTAAACATTGTTATTTTCATCTGCAATTGCCATCATGTCCCACATAACCATATTTGGTCAATAAGAGATTACATATAAGTAGGATGGTCCGGTAAGATTATTATGGTGTTGAAAAACTCCTGGCCTAGCAACATTGTGACTATAACAGGGTTATAGCACAACACATTTAACACAAGATTGCACATGTGCCCACACAAGTGAGACTGCAAACTGCAGGGTGCCAGCAATGGCATCTAGTGAGGGCTTACTGATAAATAGTGAAGCATGGTGAGTGACTCAGAATTTGCAACTTAACAAAATACCTATATTAAAAAAAAACAAAAACTTAAATGTGGAAGGATTTGTTTTGCTTAGGTTCAGAGATTTCAGTCCATGGTCCTTCATGGCTTTGATGAGGTAGAATATGACAGAACGGTATGCCATAGTAGGGGTGTTTATCTTAAGGGAACTAGGAAACAGACTGAGTTCTGGAAGGGCCAGAATCACAGAAAATCCCACAATAAGGTCCCAGCTTCCATAGATGGTCTCATGTCCTATTGGCCTGTTTTCAATCCATCATTGGAACAATTTGATGATAAAGGCAGAGCCCTCATAATCTGCTCATTTGCTCAGAACCTCTCCTCTGAACATTACTTATGTTAGGGATGGAGTTTCTTGGTATCTGCTCAGATTCTGTAGAGAGTCTTCTGCTGCCTAGACAAAGGAAGGGAAGTGACTGCATCAGGAAGAAATGGAACACGATTAACTTTCTAATACAATTTTATTTCTAACAACCCACGCTTTTTCAAATATTCCAGGCTGTCAGAACAAGAAAATTATAAATTTATTAATGATGGTTCAGTGTCCTTGACTCAAAGCACCCTCCACAAGGCTTCCCAGCACTGATATGTAGTAGAATTAAAGTTTAACACAAAAAACCTGTTGAAAACATTTTGACCCGATGAATGCATGAATAGTAAATTTAAAATATATAAATTTCTCTTCATAATATATACGTCAAGGAAATTGTAGTTACCTGCTGCTGTGATTAGGATCCATTTTGAAAGTCATATTTAGGCATTCTTACTTTTCACTGTGCTTTCAATTTCCTGCTTTGTTCTGGCAAATATTAAAGCTTAGCCAAATTAATGTTTCACCTAATCATCTCTGTGCAGGTACACAAATACACAAACTATCAGATGTCACAGCAGATAATTACAGAAGTGAAAGATATATCTTTAAATTTACATTGAAACATGTATAGCAAATACTATCCTGTCACCACCTGAGCATCCTACTCTTTGTACTCAGAATTTTGTTTCTTTGGTTTTAACACTGCAAGTCAACAATTGTCTCCTCTCTTTGAAGCTTTAGAGTTTATTTTTCCTAACTCATTTGGTAGTAATGGTACTGAATTAATATTTACTGGGAAGAGTGGGAGTGGTTTAAAATTTCTAATCGTCTGAACCCTGAATCTACAAAAATAATCTAGAAAGAATAATTATATTTCTCTCTATTTCTCCTGCTACATTAAAAGAAACATTCTTGTTCTTCTCAAAGGCCAATGCTTTGTATTTCTAGACCATTGTCTTTCTCAAGGACTCAGCTTCTACTAAGCTTTTCTCACTGTCATCAATCTCTCCAACTCTACTTGGTTATTCTCATGGTTTGACACATTTCTTTCTTTTTGTCCTCATTATAAAAGTAACTTTTTAACCATAATCCATATACCTACCAATCCATCACACCAAGCCTCTTCTGAAAAAATAAAAGAAGGTAAGATAGAATGTTTTGAAAGAAGGATCTTATTCCCGGTATAAAAATCTTGAGTCCTATGCAATCTTTTTTTTACTCCTGTTTGTTTTCTGGTCACTCAATTGAAGCTTCCCTTGAGCCATCTTTCGGGTTCACTGCTTGTGTCAAGCCCTTGTTGTCTAGAAACATTTGCCTCCTGATCTCCTGGACCATTCTTGTATCAATGAACAAGACTCATGCTCTTTTCCTCCTTCCTTCTCCAGTATTGGCATTTTATGTGTTGGAAAGTTTCATTGCTTAATCTTGACCATTTTATGCAGGTTAAGTCAGGAGTTCTGTCTCCAAACCTATGCTTTTCTGTAGACTTAAATAAAAGTCAGAGTTTATGTTATTGGTAAAACTTTGTGTTTCTCATTTTGCTTATGGTTCAACATCATCCAAAGTAATAGCTTCTATTAATACAAATGATAATGGAAAAGAGATTTTATACCTGCAATTACAATGTTGAGACTGGACAAAGAATTTTGTTTGTTTGTCTTTGTTTTCATTTTGGTGCTAGTCCTAGGGGCTTAAAATCAGGGCCTAGGTGCTGGCAATGACCTTTTGTGCTCAAGGCTAGAGTTTTACCTCTTGAGATCAACTTCCAAATTTTGTTGATAAACAATTGCACTTAAGAGTCCCATGAACTTTCCCTCCCAAGTTGGCTATCAAAAACTCATCTGAAGATCTCAGTCTCTTCTTTACAGGTATGGGTTAGATCTTAATAGAAATGAGAATTCAATAGTTAAAACAACATGTCTCAAATTATTCTTTGAAGCCACTAATTCTTTTAATAATTTTTTTATTAAATGCATGTGTAAATAAATAAATTTAATAGAATTTGAAGAGTATATCATCAAAATAGAATAAATTTAGTGTATAATCTTAAGCAAATATATTGAATACACATTTTTGAAGACTTGATACTAAGCTATAAATATATCTGCCAATTTTTCAGTTTCTGTTATTTATTCAATGCTATATTCAATTTTTATAGGAAGAAAGAATGCACATTAAATTCCAAGCATAAAATTAATTACAGGATCGTATTTTCCCACAGCAAAACATACTAACAGAAGACAACACACTGTGAGTGAAAATTAAAAAGATTGTGTCAATTGTCACCTGACAAACAGGTTTGAGGATTCTGTTGTTTCTTCTCATTCCCCATCTTTTCCAATTATGGTTGTGCTGTTACCATCCAGGTAAGAGTTCAACCATCCTTTGTATAAAGGATTGTGAATCACATGGCTAAATGTATAGTTTTCCTTGAGGGTTTTCTGAGAGGTTTAAACACATCAAGTTAACTTGCCCAAGAGAGTTTAACGGAGATCATTATAGAAAGAAACACTACATTTCCCCTAACACATTATGGTTTAAGCCACTTGAATACACATTATGAATTGATGTGAACGAATGTCCCTTTTTCATCATCAAAATCATGCCCATTCTGACAGTGCAGAGGGAAATGATGTACAAGATCATAAATGAGGAAATGCAGCACAACCATGAGGCACTTGCTTATAATGACATTTATTTAATTCAGTTTATAATAGATGTATTATGCTGTAGCATGCTGTCTGCTGGAAGTAACCATGAGATTTTCCATCGTTCTATATCTATATCTATAGTTGTCCATATACACATAGATATACATACACATATCTGTCTCTCTACATACTTATTTACTTTCTATAGTCTTACCAGATATGCTGAGGACTTTATAAACATCAGATTCATTATGTTCTTACACATTGGAGGAAATAATGAGAATAAATAATATATTTAAGATGCTTCCATCTTTGCCTTGACTAATATATCATTTTATGTGAAAAAATAAAAGAGTATTTTTCAAACAATGATTCCTACTAGTACTTTTTTTTTCTAGATTGATTAAAATGTTACTCCAACAAAGGCTTTAATGTACTTGGCAGAACAGCTCTAGTACCATTTTACTGGTAATTCACATGAACTCCTTGCTCTTGAGTGACAGGAACACTGCTTCCCATTTTTTCACAGGGAACCATGTAGCTAGTGATCTCCATTTATACACAGTTTGTACAGTAGTTATGGTTTTAATCACATTCATTTTTAAATGGTGTATCTCACAGCATTATTGGGGCAATAGGTTGCCGCATAATTCTGTCTTCTTGAAGCCCCTTTTAATATTTGATTCTTTAGCTACTCCTCAACAAAGCTTTTGTAAGTGAAGCCCACTGTACCCACTTGTGTGAGTTACCTTTGTAAAGACTTCTGTAAAGTTTTAAAATTGTATCTTTAAGTAGTTATACAAAGGAATTGCCATTTAAACAAGCAGTCAGTGAATAAAATATATCATGATCAATATCACCCCTTAAACATTCTTAATTTTGTAGCATTGGATCACATGGTCACGTATAAGAAATGAGAAATCTCTGCAACTGGGTTGACTGAGTTGTACTGCAGACCATCACTTTTATGGAGATTCTGCATCCAAATGGAAGTGTACTGTTGGAATCAGAACTCAGAAAAAGTGGCACAAACTGCAGATTCAGGAAGAGGAATAGGATTCTGAGGAGACTGAATCACTAACACCCTGTGCATATTTGTTTGTACAGCAATATGATAGGAGACTTACACAGTTTACATAAGAAAATATGAATTGACCAAACATATCTATTCTTTTAATATGTCAAGTTATAAGACATAATATATTCAACTGATTTGTCTGCATAAAGAATAAGTGTTCCTTGAGCTTTATATTGTGTGACTGTTGTTCTTAATGTTATTTTTCTTTTCTCTTTTGTTGCCCTTTGGTTTAATCTCATATCTTATTATATTTGGTTTAGCAATATTATTATATTTCCAAAGCAGTTTTAAGTTTACACATTCTGACTAAAAAGTACAGTTATAAAGTATTCAGGCATAATTTAAATATATAATTAAATATTAACTAAATAAAGATTTATTTCTTAAGTATTTATAAAATATATATTCAATATATGTTTAATATCTGTATTTAATGAGTATAGCAAACATACAATATTTATTAAATAAATATATTAAAGCAATGAAAAAAAAAAGAATGAAACTAATTTTGCCTTTCCTTTACTCTTCAAATGGCTGTAATAGCCCTCAGCTGCCTTGGCAGGTAGGAAGAATGTTATGACAAGGTCATCTCTTCTTTTATTTTTGAGGGATACATTATTAGCTTCCACTAGCAGCATTGCATCTGCCATTGTAAATGATAATAATCATGAAATACATCTTTCAACAATTTTAACTCATTAAAGAAATCTTATTTAATTTTGATCACTATATTGTTTTATTGAGGAATAGCATTTCATGTACTTTGTAATTTCTGAAATAATTTAAACAAACACCATTATGTACTCAAGAAAACTGATATATAGGAATGTATGGTCCTGGGCCAGAAGGCCTTGTATACTTTAAAAACCTTTAGAATTATGAACAGAATACTTAGAGGATGAATTTCTTTGTCGGGGAACCATTAAGTAAATTTCACATCATTAGGTTATTCTTGCACATTTTCCAAACCACAACAAAGTCAACTTAAATTGTATTTTACTTAAAATTTGTACATGCCAGGAATGTGACTATTCAAAATGCTGTGTAAACCTTTCAATGACATCTGTATTCCTTTTCCTCAATGTCTTTCTTTTTTCTTTTTTTTTTTTTTTGCCAGTCCTGGGCTTGAGCTCAGGGCCTGAGCACTGTCCTTGGACTTTCTCAAGGCTAGAGCTCTACCACTTGAGCCTCAGCACCACTTCTGGCCTTTTTCTATGTATGTGGTACCAAGGAATCAAACCTGGGTCTTCATGCATGTTAGGCAAGCACTTTAACCACTAGGCCAAACTCCTGGCCCTCCTCAATGTCTTTCTCTTTGACCTCTTCATTACTGCAATTTCTGTGCCACAAAATGCAAAATGGAGTGGGACTTTTTGACAGAAATACGATTTACCTATATTTTCTTCTAGGTAAGTCTGCTAGGCAAATTTAGGGGTTGAATGGGTGGGGAGAGATGGCTGTTGTGAGAATGATTAGAGGGTGACTTTGGTCAAGATGATTTGAACTTACAAAAAGACAAACGGATGTGTTGAATTGAAATTAGTACAGTACTTTAATACATATATTTTAAAGATAAAGGGATATTTTAATTAATACCATCCCTTACCTGATACCTAATTAACTATATGGTATCTTATAACTGGTATCTTAAAACATAGCAGTTGGTATATATGTAAAGTGGCCCCCAAATTTATTTTCTACAATTTCTTTAGATTAAAATCATTTGAATTCAAGTGACATGAAAAATAGTCACTTTATTTATTATGAACTAGAACTATTGAGTAAAAATATCTATAAGCATATAGGCAAAATGATTACAAAACAAATGAGGAAGGATACAAATTTTAAAAATAATTTATTAAAATTTGAAGGCATATATAAGCCCACATTTATTACTATACCTCAATTATTTCATATTCTAAAGAGCTATTTTAGGACTTGTTTCAAATCTTTTAGTTTAACTGAAATATACTTAGAGAAATAGGTAGAAATCCTCAGCATCAAACTTAATGCTGCTGAGATGTGCAGAAACCATAGAAATTCTACCCAGATCATGCCATAGCATAATGGCACTGACCTGTCTTTATTATTTCCCTAATTAATATTGCTCCGATCCTCCAGTTCCAGAGAATTCTTTTGACTATTAAATATATAACATTGGTAAAATTCTACGTGTTCTAATCTTTTGTGTTGGTTGTTCTACTCAGTATTACATTTGAGGACACAAAAACTGTGTCAGTAGCTCTTTTTTCTTAAGTATTGTATGGCATTTAATTTGTTCTTAATTTGAAACAATTATGAATATTTTGTAGTCCAGTAGCAGGGCTTAGGTGGTAGAGTGCTTGCCTAGCATGCACGAAGCACTTGGTTTGATTCCTCAGTACTACATATACAGAAAAGGCTGAATGAAGTGTTGTGGTTCAAGTGGTAGAGCACTAGCCTTAAAGAAAGCCTTAAGCTTTGATTTCAAGCCCTAGGACTCACAAAAATAAATTAATTAATAAATACTTTGCATATGATTTCAGTGCAGCAGAAAAAAATACAGGGTATTATGTATCATTAATGTATGTAATTTATTTAATAATGCTATATGTCTCCAGAAATGATAGTATCCATTTTTGCTGGTACAATTTAAGATTTTTAGTTGCTAAATATTTTTGCCTTGGGGCCGGGAGTTTGCCCTAGTGGTAGAGTGCTTGCCTAGCATGCACGAAGACCCGGGTTCGATTCCTTGGTACCACATACTTAGAAAAAGCCGGACATGGTGCTGAGGCTCAAGTGGTAGAGCTCTAGCCTTGAGAAAAATCCAAGGACAGTGCTCAGCTCCTGAGCTTAAGTGCAGGACTGGCAAAAAAAAAATATTTTTGCCTAAAATTAAGGTTATCATTAGCTCATTTTTGCTATTGTTAAATGTATAATAGTACCTTATTATTTTATAAAAATAACAGCATCTTCTATTTATTACCGACAGCAACAACCACCACAAAATAAGTTTGGAGCTGGGCCTCAGTTGCTCACACCTGTAATCTTAGATACTCAGGAGGCTGAGATCTGAGAATCATGGATAGAATCCAGCCTGGGCAGTGAAGCCTAAAAGAATCTTATCTACAATTTACCATATCCGCACTTACACTCACCATGGTCCAACAAAAACATACGCACAAGCCCAAACCCAAACCCATACCAAACCAAACCAACAACAAGAACAAAAAACACCAGATATGGAACTATGTATGGCTCAAGTGGTGGAGGGCTAGCCCCCAGTAAAATAGCTCAAAGAAAATGTTCAAGCCCCAAGATTGGCACCAAAAACAAAAACAAAAACAAAAAACAACAGCATTTCTGAGATCAATAATAACGCTAAGTATATATCTTAGAAGAGACCTTTTGGTCTGCGAAGCTGCAATGCTTACTTAGAACTTAGTTTAAGTTTGACCTACTTGTAAAATCGAGAGTCTTATATGCACTTTAATGAGAAATCTCTCAAAAAAGAGAGGTATTGCATTATAGAATACCGATAGTTCATTCAAATTGAGTAATTTTGTGAGTTCATTGTTATTAATTTTGAGTTAATTGTTATTATCAATGAATCCTTTATCAAATGAACAGTGTCCATCTAACCTCAAAGGTTGTGAAATTTTGGAAAAAAAAAAAAAAGTGGCTCTGGGCCAGGCGCGGTAGTTAATGCCTGTAATCCTAGCTACTGAGGAGGCTGAGATCAGAAGATCAATGTTCAAAGCCAGCTCGGGAACAAAAGACCGAGAAACATTTATCTCTAATTAATCCCTAGCAAACAGGACGTGGTGCTGTGGCTCCAGGGGTAGGACAGTAGCCTTGAGCTGAAGAGCTCAGGAACAGCGCCCTGGACCAGAGTTCAAATCACATGACCCACAAAAATAGAATAAAATAAAATAAAAAGTGGTTCTGTATTTGTCTTTATTTTTTTCAAATTCTCTGTAATCTAGAGATAATTCCTTTGTAGAGTTGATATATGACAACTTCACATCTCACCAGATAATTTGATTATTTTGCTAAGATATTAGTCTTTTGATTAATAAATGTTACATATTTTAGTAAATCCAAGTTTATTAACGTTTACTTGTAATATATCTTTTTTACTCATAGACATTATATTTTAACAGAATTATGCAGAATTCATAAGAAAAAGTTTAACTTTTTTAATGCATTTAGAATTTTAATTAACCAACATTAGAAAATACAGAAAAAATTACCTTGTTATATATTTAATATTTTTATATGCATGACTATTATATAGAGATGTGGCATAGTTTTATACAAACATACATGCACATATATATATATAACACAAATGTATAGATAACATGCTTATATGACTGTATATATGCATACTATACTATTTTAATGTGGCTTAATATATCATATGCATATACTCATACTATCAGGATAAATATCAACTACATTTTATATACAGAGGACAAAGAAAAACAGAAGAAAAGATACTTCATAAATAACTTGTTTTCATATACATATAAATTTTGTTAGTTTCTCTTACTACTATATATGTTATACATAGGATTAATTTGTTAGATTAGCTAAGACAATCCTCAGTCTCGTATCAAATTTATTTTTGCTTTTTTCATTAGCATAAAAGCATTTGTAAAATATTTTCATATAATTAATCATGAGACAAAAGGGAAAACCAGAAATAATGTCACGATATAAAAAGAAAGGGGAAAATATATTGATAAGATGTCACTGTCACTCAGCCTTAATACCTTCAGGTTGTTATACACTTTTATCTTGTTTCAATACTGGGAAGTAAGATTAAATAAGACATTGCACTCAGAAGGAAAACTAAGTAGATTAATTTCATCACTTGATTTCTTACTAATGCCATTCACTTTGGAAATTCCATTAAGCTGTGTTTCTTAACCTAGAATAGAATATTTGACTTAGGATAAATTATTCTTCAGTACAGGGATACAAATAAATTTTACTTTTGTTTTATCTATGATATTGTCTTTAATGAGTAAATGAATATCATTATAAAGGCAGTATCAATCTCATGATATATAATAATATATCCAAATTTTACTTCTAATTTAGTAAATTGATGCTCTATGGAGAGCAAAAATAAATAGAAATTGACAGTAGTTCCTAATATAATAAAGTGAGCATGTCTTATATCTCACAGTTTTATGGCAGCTACTTGACAATTTATTTTTTATTTATTAACATATCTATTAGTTTTTCAGGGTGTTTCTAACAATGCAATTATACTGGCAGGAAGAACAACTAGAAAATGTAATATAATCTTGAAAGTTTCAACAAGGGAGAATTACAAGTCTCATAAAGTGAAGCAGAGAATGAATGCTGTAAACCCTCATGTAAATTATTATTTACTGATATATTCTGGACTTTAGCTCAATACATTCACATGAAAATGACTGAAGTGATTTCAAACATATGTAACTCTAAACAGTGAATCATTGCATAATTTGGGATTCAAAAATCATTTATAGATGCTACAGTAAGTGATTATTCTTGAAAGTTGTAATTTTTCTGGCAGGAGAGTTGGGAAAGCATTTGTGAAAGGGAGTTCTAAAAGTTCATTGTTCTCCTCCACCATTGCCCTCTCCCACCTCCCAAAATTATGTGGAAGTCCTAAACTACAATGTTGTCAATTGCCACTAGGGAAGAAATTTGGATTAAAAACATAGAAAAGCTTTTAAATCTATAGGAACATTTGTGAAAAAAAAGGAAAGGATAGTGGGAAAGGATAGTTTTTGCACTATAGTTTTGGAACTATCAGGAGTAAGGAAGTCAGTTTTATTAGTAACTAGAAATACTGGCAAAATAAATCTAGAAAATCCAGAATTTTGTGAAAATACATTTCACTTATTAAAGCCACACAGTGTGTCGGAATTTAGTATAGGTTCCAAACTAAAGAAATAAGGGACTGCCCTCAGTAATTTCAGAATATGTACGATTATTTAAACACTATAAAAGAGTCACAGCATATGGTCAAATTCAGGAAGGTAGGAATGAGGTTAATTGAAATAAATCTTTTATGATCATACTTAAAATAGGGGTAGATTATTATTAATTTTTGACATTTCTTTTTTCTGTTTATTTGTAAGTAGTTATAAAAAGGTTACAATTCCATAAATCAGGTTATGAGTACGTTTCTTGGGTAACGTTAATTCTTCTATCATTTCATTTTTCCCTGCCTGTCCTTACTGTCAAGTTTTCTAGTTCAAGCTTTTTGTGTTTTGTTGTTGTTGTTGTTTGTGGGTGTTTTGTTTTTCTTTGTTTTGGTCAGTCTTGGGGCTTCAACTCAGGACCTGGGTGCTGTCCCTGAACTTTTGCTGTCAAGGCTATAACTCTACCACTTTGAGCCTCAACACTACTTCCAGCTTTCTGGTGGTTAATTGGAGATAACTATCTCAAGAATTTTCCTAGATAAAATGTAGTATTACATATTTTCATATTTTATTTAGAATAAACAGGAGTTAATACAATGAAATGTTTATAAATGTGCCTTGGCACAGAATAAGAAGACAAAGTATATTAACTATTAATACAGCATTTGCATTACTATAATTTTTTCTGATGATCATATTAATTTAGAATGTACTTGCTGAATAATTTAACTGAAGAATTTACCAAGGAAAAGTACTTTTTTTAAATAAATATAAGTGAGTGTATAGATTCATCTGAGAGGTTTATAAGAGGATGATAGATGGGGTGACACTAATCAGTTTGTACTCATAATTTGACTTGTCTAACTAATACCCTAATGTACAATTACTTAAAAATTTTAAAAACAAATTAAGAATGTATGATTTATGTATAAAAATGGAAAGCTAGGGACAGGATCATGGCCTACTGGTAGAGTGCTTGCCAAGTATTGATGAAGCCCTGGGTTCAATTTCCCTGTAGCACATAAAGAGAAAAAAAACAGAAGTGGTGCTGTGGCTCAAGTGGTAGAGCACTCGCCTTGAGAAAGCCCACAGGCAGTGTCCAGGCTCTGAGTTCAAGCCCCAAGATGGGAAAAAATAGCTCAACAGAAGTAAAAATCATTAACAAAACCTCAAGAGATTTTTTTCATTGAGGTGGGGATGTGGCCACTACTACACTGTTGGTGGGAGTGTAAATTCATTCAACCACTATGGAAAGCATTATGGCAGGTCCTCAAAAGACTAAACATAGAACTCCCCTAAGACCCAGCAATTCCACAACTGGACATTTACCAATCGTTCAGAAGCAAGGACATACTAAACCCACTAGCACAATGATGTTCATTGCAGCACTATTTCCCATAGCAATGACATGGAATCAATTCAGATGCCTCTCAGTAGAGGATTGGATTAAGAAGATGTGGTATTTATACACAATGGAATTATATGCTGTCATCAGAAAGAATATTGCCAGATTCATAAGGAAATGGAAAGATGGGAAAAATAATACTAAGTGAAGTAGGCCAGACCCAAAGGAACATTGGCTTAATGGTTTCCCTCCCTCATTTATAATAATTAGTATACATCTAGGACTCTCCTAGTAGAGGATTAGAATAGCTGAAAACCTAGGTACATAGGTCATATAGGATGAGACTAAATGAAAGGATCTCTAGGATATGGAAACAAGAGCTTTATCTTGTGTGATTGTTGTTCTTAATGATGTATTGTTATTTCTTTTGTCTTTTTTTGTCCTTATGATTAATCTCATATTGTTACTGTATCTGGGTTTGTTACCTGGCATATTGTATATAGATTTATTTGCTTATTTGAAATAGGAAAGGGAAGGAGGGAAAACAAGACGATTGGGATGGTGTGAGGGAGGGAAATGGGGACAAAAACATGAGAAGGGGTATCAATGTGTGGGAAGTAATGCATCTACTACCTGACAAATGTAACTGTCACTCCTCTATACATTGTCCTGATAGTTAAAAAAATATTTTTCAGTTGAGCAATAAAACTCTTGAATATTTAGGTTGTTTAAGACTGAATGTGCTGAATTTCTATGTCATACACAGTTTTGTAGTTCAAATGGGAGAAAAAGTCCATTTAAGAAAATATCAGCGGGCTGGGAGATTGGCTTAGTGGTGGGCTGCTTTCCTAGCATTTATGAAGACCTGGGTTTCAGTTCCACATATACATAGGAAAAATCAAGAAATGGTGCTGAGGCTCAATTGATAGAGCTCTAGCCTTGAGAAAGCCCAAGGACAGTGCTCAGGCCCTGAGTTCACGGCCCAGGACTGGCAAAAAAAAAAAAAAGAAAATATCAGCATACAGATTCTATTTGTGCAAGAGCTGGTAGGCTTTTTTTTTTAGCAGTGGCAATATTTTGTATTTTATTAAGAGAAAATGAAGTTTCAACTTTCTTTAACCTGCAGGTACACATTTTTTAAAAAAAAATTATTGTCAGGGTAAAGCATACAGGGGTTACAGTTACATTTGTCAGGTGCATTACTTCTTGCACATTGATACCCCTTCTTGTGTTTTGTGCCCATTTCCCTCCCCCCATCATATACCATGATGATATTTTTAATAAAAGTTCATGCTATGCTTAAATATTGGGTTGGGATTTGGTGGTCTCATTAGTTTCTTTCAGGACAAGCAAGACTGAATGGGTGGTGACCTGCTTCCAGGTAGCTGGGTGACAAAATGTGTTAATGACATTCAGTTAAATCACAAATGTAAAGTTGTCATCTGTGAAAGACAAGATGTTCATTCTTAAACACATTACTGTGGCAAAGGCTAAAATTAACCAAATGAGTTTTTTTTTAAAAAGTAATTCTGAGGGGTGACATTGGAAATGGTGATTTTTATGTTCAGAATCATATGGAATGGGGACTTTGCAGACTTTGTATTGTGAGAATTGTCTGTGTGCATGCAAAGCTGTGCAAAAATGAAGGGAATAGTCAGATCAGAGGGAAAGATTGGGCAGAGACTGGGTCAACCCTAGCTAATGTCCAACACTGAGCTTGCCAACCAGTCACCGGGAAAATTGACCTTCTGCACTGTTTTCTAGGAATAGATGTGAACACGAATCTATAATGAATTTTCTGAGATAGGCTCACATTTTGTCCAGAAACATAAAGCTACTTTTATAAGTAGTATATCCCCTTACCACTTAAATATTGGAGATCCATTTGAAAATGGGTTTCCTCAAGAAGAGATCGGGCTAACTGATTATTTCATTAAAAATTAAGAGCTTAATGTGCGGACTTGACACTATTTATGAAGTTCTAACAAAAGTGAAAAACTGTTTAAACACCTTTCCAAAAATGATATTTTGTCTTAATCTATGAAATGTGAAGAAGTTCACTTTTAGGACAGTGTGAAGGCATTTGAGTAGTTTAAGTTTTTGTAAGATAAGTTTTAATAACTCATAAAGATATAAATAACACAGGGATGAGGTTTCAGCCAGCCAATACTCACTATGACTATCCCTGATATGTTTTAACTTTATTTTAAAATATTTTAATGCAAGATATTTCTGTGAGAAGAAATATAATAATTCATTATCTTGATATTTATACATTTGCAAAGGATAATTAAGTGCAGTCCAAGGAATTTAAATAACTTTCTAAATGCACTGGCCTTTATTCTTTGCTAACAGATAAACAACAACACAAACTATAAATAAAGCTTTCTTTATAGCTAAATAATTTCTTCTAAACTATAATATTAAATTAAGTTTCATTTTTACTTAAGAAATAAAGCACAATAGGACAGCAGCTTGCCTGTTCAAAAGTTTAATATGGAAATCATGTTAGGAATATCAGTATTCTCATAGGGTTGCTTTTTTCCAGGAAGCATTCGGCAAAGAAGAAAGCAGACTAGTCAAATTTAATAAGGCCCACTGATTCTGACTTATTATCTGCCTCACTCAGGATTGGCAATCTCTTTCAAGTGACATAAACATGTAATTCAAGAATGATGGCTTGTAATAAAGTATTATATTCCATAACAGTTGTTCTGTTTGGATTTGTGGAAAAAAAATCCAGAACAGTGTTACTCCTTATGCTTAACTTACTAAGCAAATTTTAAATCCTTTGAGGAAATAATAATTCAACATAGACCAAACAGAAATTTTTGGCTTGTCAACATTTTTAAATATTTAAATAAATTGCTCTTTTACTTCCATTGAGCACTAAAATCTGCATATTACAGAACTTGACTTGTAAGAAAAGAATTATTTATAATTTTTACTTGCATAGAAATGTAAAGAAATTTTCTTATGTGATAAAAATAATCCCTTTTATTAAAAGTAATGTGAATCTGGACTCTGGTGGCTCATGCCTGTAATCCTAGATACTCAGGATACTGAGACCTGAGCATTGGAGTTCTAAGACAGCCCCAAAAGGAAGGTCCCTGAGAGTCATATATCCAGTTAACCACCAAAAACCAGAAGTGGAAGTGTGGTTCAAAGTGAGATAAAAAGTTTAGGGACAGTGCTCAGGTCCTGAGTTCAAAAAGTAAAATCTATCTATCTATTAATCTATCTATCTATGTGTATATATCTGTAGATATATGTATAGACAGATGTATATAAATATATATGTATATCTATATTTATATCTATATATTTCTATTTATAATATGAAAATATTTTGCTTTGTAGTCAAGTCAAAGCTGCTTCAAAATCTCTAGAACCATAGTCAGATAGGAGAAAAACAATCATTCCCCTATATTATTTCTTTCTTCTATAATTCCTCTTTGAGAAGAAACTGACAAATGTTTCCATTAAAACAATAAGTGTATAGAGGATAAGAAAGTGAGGAGACTCATGGAATCATTGTGGAAGCTCGTGCCTTTCAGCTAGCACACTGAATGATTGTCTATTTGTGTTTATAATCAGATTCACTAACTTTCCAGGTAGTTCAATTAAATGGTACCTCATTAATGCATTAGAAAATAGAAAGCCAACTTGCAATATTTTAAATGACCTCAATTGAATCATCTGAGAAACTAAACTGAAATTGAGCTCTCTAAAGAATTGACCTGGAAAAGCCTGAGTCTGCCATTGTAATCCCTTTAAATGAAATTATCCCTTCTAATTATTTACTTGCTTTTTAATTCACTTAAATTTTCTCTTTATTTCCTATAATTCATCTCACCTTTGTCCTGGGCTTGCTTTCATCATCATGCTGTGCTGTTGACTTTGTATCTCAAGTCGTTGTCATTCTGGAAGTTGTCCTTAGTTTCAATGAATGTTGGCCAGAATTTTAGTCTGTGAGAACTAAGTGCTTCTTGTGATGTGGCATGAACACAGCCTGAATGGAAATAAGTATCCTCCATTCTCCAACCAAGAGCTCAAATCTGGAAGGAAAAGCCGTAGCACCAAGCAAGCATGCCAATGAGACTCTATCTAGTTCCCTTTTCTGCAGGTGTGAATAGCAAGATATATGCGCAGAGCCCTGGGTAAATACTTCTTGAGTGAACTGAATGAGTAAATACACATGCCTGAAATAATGAGAATGATTTCCTTAAGCCACCATCACAAAGCAGGCTCATTACTTTATAGTATGCTATGCTCTGTAAGTAAACATTACCTCTCAGCTCCATCCTTCCTTTTCTTAGACTGACTTTGGATTTTTCTAGAAAGGTACAATAGTATAGTAATTGCAAAATTCTAAGTTCATTTCCAAGATCTAGAATACATAAGCCTAAATGTATTTTTTTTTCTTGTGGGTTATGGGGCTTGAACTTGGCCTGGGCCCTGTCCCTTAGCTTTTCAGGTCAAGGCTAGTTCTCTGCCTTTGAGCCAAGCCCCACTTCCTGTTCTCTAGAGGTTAATTGGAGATAAGAGTCTCAAGTCCTCTTGTGCCCGGGCTGGCTTTGAACCTTGATCCTCAGATCTCAGCCTCCTGAGTAGCTAGGATTACAGGCGTGAGCCACTGCACCTGGCTCCACACTTTCTGCCACCTCAGAATAATGAGGAAGAGTTTTTAAAGCAATTTGTTTTTCTGATGTCCTATGGAATATTACTACTAAAAGAAAATAACCCATTAAACAATTATAACTCAAGAACTGCAGCACACATACCCATTTGCAAGATTAATCTTTATTTAAAGCCACACATGAAGTGAATGCTCTGTATTGATAGAAAACACTCTGCCCAGGTCCTCAGCAATGGATTCTTTAAGTGCAAGTTCCTCCTTTGATTCTTGCTGCAGTGTGATCTCTTTATGCTTCCTGTTATTCTGCATTGCCCGAGGCCATACTTCTGTGAATCCTTAGCATGTTACTGCTGCCCTCTCTGCTTGCCTTTACCCTCATTTCAGCTCACTTTACAGCAACAGTCCACTGTCCTGTTGACTTCTAGCTTCCGTACATGTACTGCTCAGTGAAATTCTGCTACCATGAATATTGCTTCAATGTTGCTCTGCCGGTTATGTGAAAGGAATCTTTCTTGTTGCTGTGTTCCATTTCTGCCCTTCAGTCGTGCTCAGAGGTAGGTTGATGAAAGAAACTCTGAAGACATGTAACTTAGGAATTATGAGGTGTTTCTGGACTGCACCTACCCTACTTAGGGTGCAGTGGCTGTTCCAGCATTCTTGCCTAAAGCTGAGTACTCAGATTCCTTTGTAAAGGCCTCCTAAGCCCGTCCTTATCTGTACACATCCACTGCAATAAATAAGACTCAACCATTGAATTCCTTATTTTTCTCCACGTTTTTTTTTAACCATGAATACCAAGTAGAGAATATTGATGGTTTACTCAGGAATGTATGCCTTGTTGTGTTACACATCTATGCCTAAAAATACGGATGCAATGTGAAATATTTATACCATGCTGTCACTGTAGCTGATGTTGTTATCTGATGTACTGTATATACATTTATTTGAATTAGGGAAGAAAAGGGAAGCAACAAAACAAAGGACAAAGAGTGAGCCAATGTAACAGTGAAAATCACAATTTGTTGCAAATGAACTTTACAACCTGGAGGTGGTAAGGGGAGGGAAAGTGAGAGAAAAATATGGGAGGGGTAACGATGGTTGAGAAGAAACGTACTCACTACCTTACTTATGTAACTGTAACCCCTCTGAACATCACCCTGCCAATAAAATTAAATTAAAAAAATAAGTTGAGAAATGAGATAAAATATGACAATATTCAAGTTGTTTTACTATTAGTTTTCATACTTTCCATTCTTTATTGAATCCATTTGTCATGAAACTATTGTCATGTAGGTTAAATATTTTATTTTCTCTAGAAACAGAACCTCTTCCATACACACTCAAACCTTAGAGTAAAAGTAAGTATCTCAGTAACTTTAGTAAACTTCAAACCTCTGGGAAATACAATAGTTGCCTTTATATTTTCAAGTGTTAAGAACTTTTAAATGAACATGGAAATATTTATTCCAATAGATTATCACCGGTACCTAAGCTATGTATTTCCCTTAATATTTTTAAGTACTGAAAAACAATGGTACTGAATTGAAATAAATGTAAACAGAATGCAAATTGCTCTATTGATTTTATGTTGTTTTCTAAACAATTCATTTTATTTTGAGACAGTTTCCAAATTTGGATAGGTTGCAAGAATAAAATCCCCCTTTATATATTTCTTTTCTTTTGTAGACACATTATTTTATGTGCATTTGTGTGTGTGTGTGTGTGTGTGTGTGTGTGTGTGTGTGTGTGTAGGTGTGGTACGTACATTTTTTTCAGAACATAAGAATTTGTCTCAGGTATCACAATACTTTATCTCTGCAAGTACTCAATTTTCATTTACAAAGAGAGAGAGATTTTTTCATGTAACTAGTACAAGAATAAATTTTGGAATTTTAGAACAATGTAACATTTTATTCTAACCTACAGTATTTTGTTTGATTTACTCAGTGGTTCCATTAATGACCTTAGGTAGGAGACAGTCCAGTTCACAGAATAAAGGAAGTTTGGATGCCTCTTTAGTGCTTTTCAATATAGGAGAGTTTGTCAACCTTGTTTTGACTTTCCTGACATTGACATTTCTGGAAGAATGCAAGCCAGTTATTTTATAGACTAGCCCTCAGTTCAGATTTGTCTGATGTTTCCTCTTGATTAGATTCAGGGGCTATGCATTTTTGGCTGAAACATGCATTAAGTGCTTCTTTGTCTTCAGAGCATCAGAATGGAAGTAACAATATTTGAGGGAAATATTTGATGATAATTTTGATTAGCCATTTAAAATGTTGCTCATTATCCACTAAATAATTACTGCTCTTCTTTTTTTTCTAATTAGTATCTAATTTGAGGTGTTCTATTTTGAGAATATAGAAATATATTTTGCTTCCTCAATTATTCTTCATCATTTTTCATTTGAGTATTCAGACATGGATGTTTCTTAACACAATCAATCTTTATGATTTTATAAAGGTAATTATCTAAGATTATTATTTTCTATACATATAAACAGATATTTTACAGAAATTGAGGATTCTCTTCTTGATTTATTTATTCTTTTATTTTTTGTTGATCTGCATAGTTGCACTTACTTTAAAGAAGCAGACTTGTGCATTTGGTTTCATTTGATATTTTCATTATATATTTTGATGTTGCTCAAATTTGGTTAACAGAAATCTTCATGTTCATTTCTCTCTGCTAAGGCTAAGTAATAGTTGAAACTACTCTCTGAGTTTTGGCATTTATGTAGCTTCAATAGCAATTTTAATAATTTTGTAATCTATAAACTTATCTTTATTTACTTCTGTTTGTTGAACATTTTTGTAGAGTAAATCTTTACTTGTAATGTCTCAGTATTTCTGGAACTAATGGTAAACAGACACATAATTGTTTAATATATTACTAGATTCAACTCCAGTGAGGTTATCTCAACTAAGAGACAAGAAAGCACAAGAGGATAGGGTGAGAGAAATTGGGAGAAAAACATAGGAATGGGTATCAACATTCAAGAAATAATGTACCCACTACCTGATGAATGTAACTGTAACCCCTCTATATGTCACCCTGACAATAACATACAATAAAAAAGAGACAAAAATCCTATCACCTATTACATTTTTAACTTTTGTTAATTTTTTAAATGTAAGAAATGACATTTCATTCTGATTTAATCAGAATTTTGCTAGTGATAAGTAAAGTTCAAAGTCATTGTGGTATTATTAAAATCAAAGCAGAATTAAATGAATTGGAGTCCAAAAAACTATAGAAAGAATAAAAAAAAACAAGGAGTTGGTCTTTCAAAAAAATAACAAAATTGACAGACCCTTAGGAAATCTTACCAAAAAAAAGGAGCACACGAAACATAAGCCATATAATGAATGATTGTTGTTCTTAAGGTACTATGTTATCTCTCATCTCTTTTGCTGTCCCTTGGTTATCTCATATTGTTACAGTATCTCACTTTGTTACCTGATATATCAGATATATTTGTATTTGGTTATTTGAAATTGGATAGGGAATGGGGGAAAACAAGATGAGAGGTGGGGGTGTGGGGGAGGGAAATGGGGACCAAGACGTGTGAAAGGGTATCAATGTATGGGAATTAATGCACCATCTATCTGGCAAATGTCATGTAACCCTTCTATTAATTACAATAAAAATATATGAAAAAAATAAACAAAATCACAGATGAGAATGGTAATATCACAACAGAAATTACCAAGATCAAGAGCATCATAAGCGAATACTTTTCAAATCTTTATGCCAACAAATTTGAAAATTTAGAAGAAATGGATGAATTTCTAGCCAATATTAACATACCCACACTGAACCAAGAGACCTAATCCAACTAACCAACCTATTTCAAGCACTGAAATGGAAATGACAATAAGAGAACTCCCATCCAAAAAAAGCCCAGGGACAGATGGATTCACAGCTGAATTCTACAATGTCTTCAAAGCAGACCTCACACAAACACTCCTCAAGCTCTTTAACAAAATTGAAAACAAAGGCTCTTTGCCAAACTCACTCTACAAAGCCACTATAACTCTCATCCCAAAACCAGACAGAGATTTACCAAAGAAAGAGAATTATAGACCCATTTCTTTGATGAATATTGACACAAAATTTCTCAACAAAATACTGGCCAACCATCCTCAGCAAGTCATCAAAAAATTATACACTATGAACAAACAGGATTCATCACAGGGATTCAAAGCTGGTTCAACATACACAAGTCAATTCATATAATTCAACACATCAACAGGAGCAAGGACAAGAATCACATGATTGTCTCAGTAGATGCAGAAAAGGCATTTGACAAGATCAAACACTCCTTTATGCTAAAAGCTCTGGAGAAACTAGGAATCCATGGAACATTCCTCAATGTAATAAAGGCTGTGTATGACAAACAAACAGCTAGTATTATACTTAATGGTGAAAAGCTAAAGCCATTCCCTCTAAAATCAGGAACAAGACAAGGATGCCTAATCTCTCCACTCCTCTTTAATATAGTATTAGAATTCCTAGCCAGACCAATAAGACAAAAATCAAACATAAAGGGGATCCATATAGGAAAAGAGGAAGTGAAACTCCCTCTTTGCAGTTGACATGATTCTGTATTTAAAGAACCCTTTAGACTCTATTCCCAAGCTGCTTGAGTTGATTCAAAGCTTTGGAAGGGTAGCAGGGTATAAAATTAACCCTCAAATATCACGCGCTATCCCTGTCCCTCAAGGAAGACAGCTAGCTTAAGCAGGATCCTTTATTCTTCTTCTCCTCCTCTCCTTCTTCTCTCCAGGCCGCTATATACAGGCAGTGGGCCAATCAACTCATGCCAGCTCGCTCAGGCCCTCCAATCACGGCTTCACACGCTCCAGTCATGCACCCTTCATGCATCCGGCCATGCAGAGACCAGGCTTCCGCTAACAATGGCAGCACTCCCCCAAATGGATGCCAGCCGTCATCCGGTCATGTGGTGGATATCCCTGAGTCACACAGCCACCAACACCGCAGGCGGCCCCACAGTGAAAGGGGGATGCGCGCCTCCAGGTCCCGACACTGCACAGGAGGGGCCGGGCTCCCCACACTCAAAAATCAACTGCCTTCCCTTATGCCAACAATGAGAGGAACGAGGCAACAATCAGGAAAGCAACTTCTTTTGCAATAGCCTCAAAGAAAATAAAGTACCTAGGGATTACCTTAACTAAGAATGTAAAGTACCTTTTGATGAAAAATTTCAAACCCTGAAAAAGGAAAATAAAGTAGAACTGAGGAAATGGAAAAACTCCCATGCTTCTGGATTTGAAGAATTAAAATCATGAAACTGGCAATCTTTCCAAGGGATGTCTACAAATTCAATGCAATACCCATCAATATCCCTATTTCATTTTTTAAAGAAATAGAAGAGGCCATCCAAAACTTCATATGGAATAATAAAGACCAAACATAGCAAAAACACTTCTTAGCAGAAAGAACAGTACAGGAGGAATTTCAATACCAAACTTTAGACTCTATTACATAGCTATAGTGACCAAAACAAGAACAGGCCTGAAGACCAATGGCATAGACTGAGGACCCAGATATTAACCCACAGACCTATGGCCACCTAATCTTTGATAAGGGAGCCAAAAAATAGAATGGAAGAAAGACAGCCACTTCAACAAGTGTGCTAGCAGAACTGGTTAAGCACCTGCAGAAAATTAAGTTGGATCCTTCTTTGTCACCCTGCACCAGGATTAACTCCAAATGTATCAAAGATCTGGAGGTAAGAGCAGATACACTGAAAACTCTACAAGAAGGAATAGGGGATACACGAGGTCTCCTTGGCAGAGGTCGAAATTTTCTTAATAAGGACCAAGAATCACAACAAATCAGAGAAAGTCTGGATAAGCTCTGCATTAAACTGCAGAGCTTTTGTTTGGCAAAGGACATAGCTAGCAAATTAACTAGAAAGCCTACAGAGTGGGAGAAGATCTTTACTAACCATAAAACAGACAAAGGCCTCATATCTAAAATATATCAACAGATAAAAAATTGAATCACTCCAAAACTAATCTCCAAAGAAACAACCATCCCATTAATAGATGGGCCAAAGACTTAAAGAGAGTCTTCTCTGAAGAAGAAATAAGATTGGCCTATGAACACCTGAAGAAATGCTCCACATCTCTGGCCATAAAGGAAATGCAAATCAAAACAACTCTAAGATTCTACCTCACTCCAGTTATAATGGCCAGGATCAAAAAATCTAATAACAACATATACTGGCAGGGATGTGGCCAGGAGGGATCACTACTACACTGTTAGTGGGAGTGCAAACTTCTTCAACCACTGTGGTAAGCAGTATGACAGTTCCTCAAAAGACTGAACATAGAGCTCCCCTATGACCCAGCAATTCCACTACTTGGCATTTACCCAATTGTCCAGAAACAAGGACATTCTAAATCCACTAGCACAACGATGTTCATTGCAGCACTGTTTACCATAGCAAAGATATGGAACCAGCCCATATGCCCCTCAGTTGATGAATGGATCAACAAGATGTGGTATTTGTACACAATGGAATTCTATGCTGCTGTCAGAAAGAATGATATAGTTTCATTTGTAAGGAAATGGAAAGACTTTGAAAAAATCATATTAACTGAAGTAAGCCAGACTCAAAGGAACATAGGCTCAATGGTTTCCTTCATTTGTCATAATCAGTAGAAACCTTGGGCTCTCCTAGCAGAGATTTGCAATAGAGCAAAACCTAGATTCATATGGCCATATAGTATGATGCTAAATGAAAGGACCTCCAGGATATAGAAACAAAAGACAGGTAATAAGTGATTGTTGTCCTTATTGTACTATGTTATCTCTCATCTCATCTCTTTTATTGTCCCTTGTTTATCTCCTATTGTTACAATATTTCACCTTGTTATCTGATATATTGTATATATGCATATTTTGATATTTGAAATCTGATAGGGAAGGGCAGAAAACATGATGAGATGAGGAGGTGGGCTGAAGGAATTGAGGACCAAGACATGAGAAATGTTATCGATGTTTGTGAAGTAATGCACCTTCTATCTGGTGAATATCATGTAACTTTTCTATTAATTACAAGAAAAATATTTGGAAAAAACAATGTCATTGTGAATCCATTCCTCTCCTTTCCTTCCTTCCTTCCTTCCTTCCTTCCTTCCTTCCTTCCTTCCTTCCTTCCTTCCCTCCTTCCTTCCTGCTTGCTTTCTTTCTTTCTTTCTTTCTTTCTTTCTTTCTTTCTTTCTTTCTTTCTGTCTGTCTTTCTATCTTTCTTCCTTTCTTTCTTTCCTTTGCTCAAGCCTAGAGCTGTGTTACTTGAGCTATACCTCCACTTATGGCTTTTTCTGTATATGTGGAACTGAGGAATCAAATTTAGGGCTTTGCGCATGCTTGCTGAGCACTCTACTACTATTAGGCCCTCATGTCTTTTTGCCTCCCCTCGCTCTTTCTCTGTTTTGTAATACTTTGGGTGTCTGTTCTTCTCCATTTGTAAGAAGGTTTAATGAGCTTTATATCATGTTAGCTAATTCTAACATCCCTTTGTGGTAATCATTTGCTCTTTTTTCAGTTGCTTAGCTGTATAGAACAGGTGTTGCATTCAGCTTTATTTTGTGATTTATAAATAAGTTTCACCCTTGGTATACCAAATTTTGACCCAGGTTTTCATGTATTATCATTTAGTTATACTATATGTACATATTTGTTTACCTAAAATGCATACTTATGTACGATTATTTTCACATTATTATATCTTTATAAGTTAAGTTTATTCCTAGAAAATTCATTTAGCTACTTCTGTATCATTTATATGAATTTAAACTTACTTCCTGTTTTGTCAATTATATAGCACACTTTTTTAGTTTTTCCTTTTGCATTTCCATGAATTAGAACTTTTCATTCTTCTTTCTTTCTCTTCTGTCTCTCCTTTCAGGAGTTTTATACATCATTTCAATTTTACCATGACACGTCACAATTACACTTCTCTCTGTTTTCTAGTATTTTTTTTCCTTCATTTGAAATAAAAAAATATTTTGGTTATTTTTGCAATCTTGAAATCAGGAAAACTATACCAATTGGTGGCTATATGAGCCAAGTAATGCTCCTTGAGCTCTTCCAGCACTATAGTAGTTGTTTAATTGATTTATAACTGAATGATATTGTGACTAAACACAGAATCTTTGGTTCATCTATTCTGCTCTTAACTTTGTGCTTCAAACTATGATGCCTGCCCAGCTTATTTCGACTACTGATCATTTGACTGTTTTTCTTTGTCCTTTAAACCTGAAAAATTCTTGTTCATCATAGAAGTTACAAATTTTTGCCACTATATATGTGGAATGCATTATTTCATATCAATTTTACTATACATGTAGTAGGTCTAGACTTAGGTTTCCTACCATTTATATAAAGTTTCTCAAGTATAAATTTCATTATTAGTTTAGAATGCATTAATTTCTTATCTTTTACTATGAATAATATTGCATTTCAAAGTAATGTTGCATCTGTTATAATTTCCATTTATATTTTTTAACTTTATTAATTTATGTGATAATTATCACCTTCATTTCTGTAATTGTTTCCCCAAATTTCTTCAATTCCTCAATCATTTTTACTTGAATTTGGTGTGTGTGTGTGTGTGTGTGTGTGTGTGTGTGTGTGTGTGTGTATTTGTGTGTATATACACAAATTAGGGAAGAAGTCTGGTTATTGAACTGAATTCAGGTCCTTAAGTTATACCACTTAATCATTAATTCAGCCTGATGTTTTTGGTTTGTTTTTTGGATGTTAAATTTGCTTTTAGCCTCAAATTCAGTCCTTCTATATCTGCTTCCTAAGTAGGTAAAATTAGAGCTATGTACCACTATGTTCAACCATAACCTTTTTCTAGCATCTTAATTTATTCTTTCTTACAGTTTTTCTTTCAATTCCCCACTACAGTTTATCAAATATTTCTCTAATTTCATACTATGGTTGTCTTCCTAGTTTTCTTTTATTTGGTTCTCAATACATGCAATTACATTTTAAAGTTCTCTAATGTTTGGAAGGGATATGAAAATTGTTAACTAAAATATTTTATTCTTACTGTGTAATTCTTTCTTGAGAGAGATGTAATGAAATTGGTCTTTTCCCCAGATTTCCATTTCTTATGCTAGATTTTTTGGTAAAGAGCTTTTGTGATTAGTTCAGTAGAACACAGTTTTCCTACTGACATTGTTCTTAGTGGGGAAGAGAAACCTTTTGGTGCAATCTTTCTTATTATTTTTCATGCTTTCTTATTTTTTTCTTCTACTTCTTCCTAGCCATTCACTATCATTTCTTCAAGTACTATGACCTCTTTAGTTCTATGACACAGAAATGAACATTTCTTCAAAGATGGATAACATCTGGAGACAATTATCTTATTAATCCAGCATCTACTCAAGGACTTAGAAATGATCTTATGAATGATGTAATGAAATCATATATAGGAAATTACTAAATGTATCTGTCAACTCATGTTCATTTTTACTACTAAAGTATGAAAAGGGAAAGAGCAAATATGATTGATCAAAGAAAATCCTCAGCCAATGGAGTAATTTTATTCTAGTTACAGTTTAAACCTCCATGTAACTAGTTCATAGCATGAGTAGATAAAATTTTACTGCTTCTTTTTAGTCATAAAAAACTTTCATTGAAAAACTTCTCAACAAAATACTGGCCAATCCGATTCAACAACTCATCAGAAAATTATTGATGATGATAAAAGAGTCCAATGAAAACTTAAGATAAATATATTAAAAACATCAATAGATTGTAGTGAAGGATATTTACTTAATCACATGGTAAGATGTTAATTTTTATTAGTCTAAGGTTAATATAGATTTTATTAAATACTATGCAAAAATTTAAAGTACAGTGGCTGGGAGTTTAGCCTAGTGGTAGAGTTCTTGCCTTGCATGTACAAAGACTAGAGTTTGATTCCTCAGAATCACATACATAGAAAAAGCCAGAAATGTTGCTGTGGCTCAGGTGGTAGAGCTCTAACCTTGAGAAAGACCAAGGACAGTGATCACGCCCTGAGTTTAAGAACTGGCAAAAATTTTTAAAAAGTTTAAAGTACACACAAAGTCATTCTTTGGCCAGTAAAGAAAAATAAATTCTTAGAAAAAGCCTGAGAAGGAGCCAGTAGTGTGGCCTAATGGCAGAGTACTTGCATAGCATGCATGAAATCCTGGCTTCAATTCCTCAGTACCATGTACACAGAAAATGAAAGAAGGATAGGCAAAAAAAAAAGTTTGAGAAGTACTTTAAAATATGGAATGACCAAATTGTTTTATAAAGACAGGTGATATTTCCCAATTTAAGTATCTATGGAGACTTAAGTTGATGGGGTAGAATGAAGATTTGTCCATCCAAAAGAACCTTTACCATGTGCTAAGAAATACATAATTAGAACTAGAATTATAGCGGTGTTGATAAAGATGCAAAAGAATACATAAAAGAAAACTCAGGAAATGCTCTAAGTAAAAATTACCGATTAAGTCTGCTTAATGGTAGAATCTGGGAGAAAAGTGTAACTTTTCACATAGAATGATGAGTCAGATAACAATGTTGAGTGTTGCTGTGTGATTTTTTTCCAGAAGTTATTAGATTTAAGTGATAATTTGTAGTTGAAATTGAGATTTTTTTCATATATTTTTATTGTAATTAATAGAACGGTTACATGATATTTGCCAGATAGATGGTGCATTAATTCCCATACATTGATACCCTTTCACACGTCTTGGTCCCCATTTCCCTCCCCCACACCCCCACCTCTCATCTTGTTTTCCCCCATTCCCTATCCAATTTCAAATAACCAAATACAAATATATCTGATATATCAGGTAACAAAGTGAGATGTTGTAACAATATGAGATTACCAAGGGACAGCAAAAGAGATGAGAGATAACATAGTACCTTAAGAACAACAATCATTCATTATATGGCTTATGTTTCTATATCCTAGAGATCTTTTCATTTAGTGTCATACTATATGGCCTTTTGTATCTTTTTGAAGGCAATGCATTGGTATGTGCATCTTTCCTAGAGATGAGAAGCATAAATCTCTCTTATAATTAGAAAAACTAGAAAGAATGATTGAAAGATGCATATGAGAAAGTGTAAGAGATAAGATAATGAATGATGGGGCAAGTCCTAGAGATATCAGAGAAACAGGAGTGCAGGTGGAGTGGAATTCTATGAATACCAGGATGAAGACATAATTCATTCTCAAGACCTAGATAAAGACCAAAATCTGACTTCACTCCTTGTAAAAATGCCCCATATGGTACCATAACCATGTTTTATAGATGAGGAACCCAGAGGGAAACATATAAAAATAAAGCTAATAATATTCAGCTAACCCAAGAACTAAACCTTGTTTTACAACCATTTTTATCCCCATTTCCTCTCCACTGTCACATTGCTGGCTCTCTAAATAAACTTATTTGGTGAAATAAACCTACTTTTTACACTTTTAGAATTCATGTTAAAATATTTCAAGAGAAGAAGTTAATGATTGCATACATCTCCGGCACTGACTACTCTCTATGCACATTTTGATTTGTTAATTAATTAATCAGTTTAATTTTGTGAGACTGATGATTGGACAGACCCAGAACTTCGTGTAACCTAAGCAAGCACTCAAGCTCAAGGTAGAATCCCAGTCCAAGACATATCATTTCATACTTATTTTAGGTAAAAAGTATTTGCGCATGATTCTAAAGTTGGGTTGTATTTACATTTATGGTAATATGATAGCATGTGAGAGTTTTCAAAAGAAAAATGGTGACCACCTTTTTGAAAACAGCCCTGAACTGAACAGTGGATATCTGAGCATTCAGATATCTTCCAAACTTAAACAAGAGCAAAGACTGTCAATATTATTTATGGAGGTCAAGGTCATTGTTAGTACACCAAAAAAAATGGTATGGAATACTGGATACATAAATGATTGCTGTGAGATTTTGCAAAGAGGCAGAATAAAGGTTTCATAAACAAAACCAAAAGTACCATTGATTTGGAGATCCATCACCACACTTAGAATATGTCAGAAAAAATCAGTTTATTTTCTTTTTCTGCAGAAGAAATTGAGAAGACACTGGGGGTTGTGCTTGCACATCAATATTTCAGAATTGTGTTATATTATCATAATAGTAACTTGTCCTTTTTCTCACTCTCGATCTTGCTATATTTTAAGCCCAAACTTACTTGAAAGTTATGTTGTTTTGCCCAATTACAAATGTTTTCATCCAGAGATACACTACATTTTCACTTTGAGTTGCTTAAAATTGTTTTTATATATTTACCCTGTCACTTCATATGTATTCCAAAGTATACAATAGCCATTTGAGTAATCATCTAAATACTTATTCATAAAGTATAAATAATGTTAATTTGTTATTTTCTAAGCATTTAAGATAATATATATGTTACAATGTTATGATTCTGTTTAAAGTATTTTATAAAACATCCAACAAGTAGTGAATCCACAGCGAAAAGTACAAAGTTATTATTTTGTTAATTTTTTTTGCCAGTTTGTGCTTGAGCTCAGGGTCTGAGCACTGTCCTTGGATTTTCTCAATGCTAGAGCTCTACCACTTGAGCCTCAGCACCACTTCCGGCTTTTTTTCTATGTATGTGGTAATGAGGAACCAAACTCAGGTCTTCATGCATGCTAGGTAAGCACTCTACCACTACAAACTCCCAGCAGTCTTTTGTTAATTTGATAGAATAAAATTCTTGACTACATGTACTGGATAAGAAACATGGCTGTTTGACCAGGCACAAGTGGCTCATACTTTTAATACTAGTCAATCAGGAGACTAAGATCATAGGATCTTGGTTCAAAGCCAGCCTAGGCAGGAAAGTTCATGAGGCTTTTATATCCAGTTAATCACAAAATAGCAGAAGAATACTGCTGGCTGAAGTCATAGAACACTGGTCTTCAATAAAAACACTGAGAGTGCCTAGGTTCTGAGTTCAAGCCCTAGTACTGACAAAACCAAAGACAAAAATGAAAACAGCATGGCTGTTGGAAAGCTAACTTTAATTTTATGAAATAGCAAATGAAATTTTAAATTCTCAAATAGGTATTTGTAAATAGCATAGATACTTTATCTATGAAAATCCCAATAAAAGATATCCTCTTTACCAACTAACTTTACCTTATGTCAGAATTCAATGTTAAATAAACAAAATAGGGCTGGGAATGTGGCTTAGTGGTAAAATGCTTGCCTAGCATTCACAAAGGCCTGGATTTGATTTCATATACACAGAAAAATCCAGAAGTGGTGCTGTGGCTCAAAGGGGAGAGTGTTAGCTTTGAGAAAACTCAAGGGCAGTGCCCAGGACCGAGTTCAAGCCCTAGGTCTAGCATAAATAAATGAATAAATAAATAAATAACCTGCAAAATTTTAATCCAACATAAAAATATACTTCCTCTATATAAACTATGAGTCATGTAAAGTACGTAAATGTTAAAGAAAGTTAAAATCTGTTCTGACAGTGTCTGACCTTTATGCTTATCTATTCCTAAAATACACCTTGCCTATCAACCAAACCTTTAATCACTTTCTCATTTCAGATATTGAAAGAGAGATTCCATTAAATCAAGTAAAGGTCATCTTTCTTTGAAATATAGATTATTCACCTGTACTCTTTAAAGAAGCACGGATCAGAAAGAAAACCCAATAGAGGCACATTTCTTTCTGCTCTTCAAAGTAATAAGCAAGCAGCCAAATGGATTAAGGATGATTATGTTTGGCTCTCAAGAACTGAGTTCCAAACCAGATATGTAATGTAATTCCAGTGCTGAAGATAGGTTCATATGTTTCTGTTTCTTTTGAACTACTTATGAAATATCTTCAGGTTAAAGCAGCAACAGAAGCAACACAAGATAAGTGAAGCTGGGTAATTCATCAGAATATTTTTTTTTTCTTTTTCTTTCCCAAGGAATAGAATTGTTGTTGAAAAGAAGCCTCAAGCTCTAAAGTAAGTGTGTGGTATTTTTTGCTCTAAGTTCAGCATTTATTTTCTAAGTATCATAACAACTCCTCAGGGGAATCTCTTCCTAAATGGAAATGAGGTGATGCGCATATTTTAATGTACATGTTTCTTTTTAAAACAAGTTATTCTTCAAGGCCTCAAAGGAGATTTTTTTTTAAATTTCCTTTCCTTTGGGTGACAGTATTGTGGTTAGGATGGATTGTTAGGCAAGTGTTCTATCACTTCAATCAAAATTCCACCCATTTTCCTTAGCTCATTTTTCTGATGAGATCTTGTGTTTTGTCCTTTGGTTCAGTTAACCATGATTCTCCCATGCTTCCTAGATAGTTGGGATTAGTGGAAGGTGTCATCTTGCTTGTTGCTGTGCTCATCTTGTTTGTTAAGGAGTCTCACTAGCAGTTTGCCTGGGCTAGTCTGAAACTAATCTGCCTCTTGAATGTCAGCAGGCATAGATCACCTCATCCACTTGGTGGTTTTCTTCCCACCCTCCTTCCTGTGCATGGATAGCTTCAGATATTTCACAAATATATGCATTAAATAGTCCATGAAATAGCAACATATTAATGCTGGAAAAATATATGTCCATTTGTCAAGCATCAAACAGGGGAAATGATATCAGTATTTAAATGCCTCCCTTACATCAACACAACTTGTTCAAATCTTAATTGTCTGGGACAAAATTGTTCTTCCTCATGGTACTTTCTTACCATAGCAGTTCTTTAATGTATACTCACTTGTTTTTTCACTGCTTAAAAAGGCATACTCAAATTTACATTTCCAGAAAGACTAGCTTTGTTCTGCATTACTTAATGAAGAGGAAGGACTTCTGCTTGCCAATTATAATCATTTATTGCTGAGTAGAAAATGGCATGATAGCCTTTCTTCCCTGAGTTTTCATCTGAGGTTACTAGACACATTCCATGAGGTCATGTGCTGTGGTAACATCAGGGGTTGTCTGCTCATTATTATGGAATCTGTGGGCTGCTGAATTACTGCTGGATTCACACATTACAGAGTTCAGGAACTTAGAAGACATCTAATGGGATGTTTCTAGAAGCTGGGGAAGTGGAAGTTTAAACAAATGAATAAAACAGAGTCATCGGGGGCTGGGAATGTGGCCTAGTGGTAGAGTGCTTGCCTAGTCTGCATGAAGCCCTGGGTTCCATTCTTCAGAACCCCCACATACACACAAAAAAACCCCAAAGTAATATTGTGGCTCAAGTTGTAGAGTGCTATACTTGAACAAAAGAGGCTCAGGAAACCAGGACAGCACTCAGACCCTGAGTTCAAGTCCCAGGACTGGCACACACAAAAAAGTGTCATTAATTTTGAGCTGATTTTGGTGATCAGAGGAAGAAAAATGACTAAAAAAATAGCAAGATGTTTAAACAGTATTTGAGCATAATTTCATTGTTGTTTACACATACACCAAAATAACTGTATAATATGTTAAATATTCAATTTGGTAAAGCAATTCCATACCTGCTAATAAAAAAACAAATACTATCTAACAGCAAAGTCTACTAGTTTAATATACAATGATACTAGACGGATAGCAATTTTTTAAATTTTATTTTATTATATAGAGGCCTTACAGTTAGACTCAGAAGGTAGTGAGCACATTACTGCTTGAACAGGTTAATATTCAAGCATCATTATCATTGTGTTATGTGAGTTTTGCTTTAGGTTGATTTTCCATAATTTTCAAGAAATAAACAAGAATGGGGTAGGTGTATATGAAACTCTTGTCCTATAAAATGATTGCATGTAACTAGATGTGTGCTGGAATGATGAAGAGTTATATCTCCTATTTTATGGGGCTCAGCAATTTTTTTCTCCTGGGTACTGAACACTATCCTTGGGCTTTTTCAAAGCTAGAGCCCTATCACTTGAGCCACAGCACCATTTCCAGCTTTTTTCTATGTATATGGTACCAAGGAATCGAACCAGGATCTTCCTGCATGCTAGTCAAGCACTTTTACCACTAGGCCAAATTCCTGGCCGCAGGGCTCAGCAATTTTAACAGCCCCTGAAGGGAGGGGGGAAGGGGGGAGTATTGTGGATAAAAACTGTAAGTCATACCTTATAGAATTCAGCTGTGAATCCATCTGGCCCTGGGCTTTTCTTAGGTGGAAGGACTCTTATTGCCATTTCTATTTCAGTGCTTGAAATAGGCCTGTTTATTTAGGTTAGTTCTTCTTGGTTCAGTGTGGGTGTTAATATTGGCTAGGAATTCATCCATTTCTTTGAGATTCTCAAATTTATTGGTGTAATGGTTTGAGAAGTATTCCCTCATGATACTCTGGATCTTGGTAATTTCTGTCATGATATTACCATTTTCGTCTGTGATTTTGTTTATTTCGGTATGTTCCCTTCTTTTTTTGGTAAGATTTGCTAAGGGTTTGTCAATTTTGTTAATTCTTTCTAAGAACCAACTCCTTGTTTTGTTGATTCTTTCTATAGATTTTTTGGATTCCAAATCATTTAATTCTGCTTTGATTTTAATCATTTGCTTCCTTCTACTGGGGTTAGGGTTGGTTTGTTGCTCTTTTTCCAGAAGCTTAAGGTGAGGCATTAACTTGTTGGTTTGTGATTTTTCCAACTTGTTGTTGTAGGCACTCAGTGCTATAAATTTTCCTCTGAGTACTGCCTTTGCTGTGTCCCAAAGGAGTTGGTATTTTGTGTGCTCCTTATTGTTAAATTTCATGAACTGTTGGATTTCTGTTCTGATCTCTTCGGTGACCCATTGGTGATTCAACAATGTGTTGTTCAGTCTCCATGAGTTACAGGGTTTTCGTTGGTGGAGATGTGTGTTCAGTTCCAATTTGATGCCTTTGTGGTCTGAGAGCATGCAGGGAATAATTTCAGTGTTTCTGAATCTGTCCAGGTTTGTTGTATGGCCTAAGATGTGGTCTATTTTGGAAAATGTTCCATGTGCTGCTGAGAAAAACATATATTGTGTTGTTGCTGGGTGGAATATTCTGCAGATGTCTGTTAGATCTAGTTGGTCTATATAGTTCAGTTCTAAGGTTTCTCTATTGAGTTTTTGCCTTGTTGATCTATCCATAGGTAAGTGGTGTGTTAAAGTCACCAACAATCACTGTGTTTTGATCTATGTATGGTTTCAGTGAAAGTAAAGTTTGCTTGATGAAGTTCGGAGCTCTAGGATTGGGTGTGTAGATATTTAGGATGGTTATGTCCTCCTGGAGGAAAGATCCCTTTAGTAGTATGTAGTAACCTTCTTTGTCTTTTCTCACTAATTTTAGCTTGAAGTGTATTTTATCTGATATGAGGATGGCAGCTCCAGCCTGTTTGTGGAGGCCGTTAGCTTGATAGAATTTATTCCAACCTCTCGCTTTCAAAAAATGTTTACCCAATCATCCGGAAACAAGGACATACTAAATCCACCAGCACAACAATGCTCATTGCAGCACTATTTACCATAGCAAAGACATGGAACCAACCTAGATGTCCCTCAGTTGATGAATGGATCAACAAGATGTGGTATTTGTACGCAATGGAATTCTATGCTGCTTTCAGAAAGAACTACATCGCCCCATTTGTTACGAAATGGAAAGGCTTTGAAAAAATCATATTAAGTGAAGTAAGCCAGACTCAAAGGAACTTAGGCTCAATGGTTTCCCTCATTTGTCATAATCAGTAGAAACCTTGGGCTCTCCTAGCAGAGATTTGCAATAGGGCAAAACCTTGATACAAAAGGCCATATAGTATGTCTCTAAATGAAAGGATCTCTAGGATATAGAAACATAGCCATATAATGAATGATTGTTGTCCTTAATGTAATATGTTATCTCTTATCTCTTTTGCTGTCCCTTGGTTATCTCATATTGTTACAGCATCTCACTTTGTTACCTGATATATGGGATATATTTGTATTTGGTTATTTGAAATTGGATAGGGAAGGGGGGAAAACAAGATGGGGGGTGGGGGTGTAAAGGAGGGAAATGGGGACCAAGACAGGTGGAAGGGTATCAATGTATGTGAATTAATGCACCTTTTGTCTGGCAAATATCATGTAACCATTATATTAATTAAAATAAAAAAATATATGGAAAAAAACTGTAAGTCAATGGAACATGCAGAATTTGTTGTTCTATTTTTTTCTGTTTATAGAAGATTTTTTGCATAACTCCATTGTTATTATAATGTAAAATAAGTATTTTTTTCTTGATTCTTTTTGTTGAGCTCTACAAATACATCGGGAAAAACATGAAGTTGTTATTAAGAAATAATAATTGTCTAGCATTTTGCTTTAAAAATGATTTTAGTACACAGTAAAGTATCTCCTCATAGAATAAATGAGCAGTTTATGCTTTCAGGATTATAATTAAAATGGAAAAACTCTTACTAATGTTTAAAGTTTTATAAATATTTAATGTAGGAAATGTAATTGGTTGTTGTATATAGTGCTATCTGGATGTAGATTTCCGATATTTCAGTATCCACAATGCATAAGCAATATGCAAATAGTAAACAGACAAATTATATAGAGAGAAATCTCCTATACAATATGGGCCCAAAGGAATTTACAGTGTTTAATAAATCCCCCCAAAACCAACCCAGATGCCCCCTAGTAGATGATTGGATCAACAAGATGTGGTATTTACACACAATGCAATTCTATGCTGCCATCAGACAGAACGACATTGCACCGTTTGTAAGGAAATGGAAAGACTTAGAAAAACTTATATTAAGTGAAGTAAGCCAGACCCAAAGGAATATACGCTCAATGGTTTCCCTCATTTGTCCGAATTACTATAAACCTTGGACTCTACTAGTAGAGGTTTAAAAATCTAGATACATAAGCCCATATAGGATGAGGCTAAATGAAAGGACTGCAGGATATGGAAACAAAAGCCATATAGTGTGTGATTGTTGTTCTTAATGTACATGCTATTTCTCATCTCTTTTGTTGTCCCTTGTTGGCTCATATTGTTACAGTATCTTATCTTGTTATATAGTATACTGTAGATATGTTTATTTGAAATAGGATAGGAAAAGGGGAAAATAAGATGAGAGGAGTGGGTGGGAAATGGGGATAAAAACATGAGAAGGGGTATCATTGTTTGTGAAGTAATGCACCTTCTATCTGGTGAATATAATGTAACCCTTCTATTAATTATAATAAAAAAGAATATTAAACTTGAAAAAACATCCCCCAAAGAAAACTCATATTTAGTCTTAACCAATTTTAGTAGGAAAGCGGCAAATCATATTATAAGCCAAGTGGAAATATACATTTTTATATAAATTGTCTATAGTACTACCATTTTATATCCTCCATCAAAAGCAACATATTACCAGAAGTTACTCCAATATGTAGGCAACAGAATTCAGAGATGGTAAAATGAAGTTGAGAGAACACTCAAGATTCACAATTCAATTACTTATTTTGAAAATGACAACTATGAGCAAGTTATTGTAGTGGAACTGAGAAGAAAGAACTGACTTCTTTCCTTCTACTTCTACTATCAATGTAACTTTTGGACTGATGTTACATTTAATCTCTAACATGACCCCTCCCACATAAAAAAGATAGATGATAGATAGATGATAGATAGATAGATAGATAGATAGATAGATAGATAGATAGATGGAAACTTTTTTCTATATAAGTCCTTAGTTGGCTGGTAAGTTTCAAACATATAAATATTGAAAACTTTTTTATGTTATATTATTAAATAACTATAAATGCAGATGTAGCTAACATGACTTCATATTAGTGTTCTGGGTCTGCATAATAAGGAAAATAAAAGTATTCTGTACAGTATCCCCTTTTCGTGTGAATCGAAGGACAATCCCAAGTACTAAAAGAACATGAAAGCATGACTCCTAAACCTCTAAAATGAAGACTGAATTGAACATACATATCAGGAGAACATCTGATCATGTGCTCAGATGCAAATATGAAACAGAAAGTGAAGGGCCATCATTTAAAGAGTTTACCATCAAATTCTGTTCACATTAGTTGCATGGCTACTCTAGGTCTAAGTGATCTCCACCTAAATTATAGAGACAGTTGATTTAATCTGACAAGTTACTTACATGACCCCATACGCTTAAACACTCACACAGCTGCTTCTCAAAATACATTAACTCTATGAACTGAGTACAATTGAGAGATGAAAAGATTAACATCCATGTAAGTCACAAGGCCATCAAACATTGAATGAAATATTGTACCTGACAAAAGTACATTTCTGTTCCATCTAAACTTAGCTCTGTTTTTTCACTTGCCACCTAGCTCTAAAATCCGTGTGCTCTAAAGAGTGACCATAAGATTGTTGAGCATGTATTGATCCCTGAGCTCCCCACTGGGAGATTTTAAATTAGCACTTCATTTATTTTGTTAAGACTTTTCAATGGTAAGTCATACTTTTATAAATATAGATAATTTGTGTATTAGCAAATGCTGGACATATTAAATACTAGAGATATTAGCAAGTCAGAAAAAATGATGCAGTTTTCTTTTAGATACAAGTATTGAGGAAACAAGTAATACCAGTTAGTTCCCTGCTAAATATGTTAGCCTCAGCTTCTATTCTCCAGCCAGTTGTACACTTGAATCCTGAGCATGCACAAATGCTTGGAGTGTCTGTAGAAAGTACTAAACCATTAAAAATGAACATATAACATCCTACTGTGTTCCTTTTGTCCCCAAGACAGTTATAATTAAATTAATCTTGTTGCCAAGACAAATGTAGCAAAGATGGGTCAAAAATCTTCATAAACCTTTAACAATCTGACAATAAATTAACAAATTGACTGTCTGTGTAGTGGTTGTAACATCTGGGACTGAAGGAGAGAAGATGAGCTGAAAGCAGTAAAACATGTTGTTCTTAATTGCTCTGTGGATTTTTTCTATAGTAGATCGTCCTCCCAATCTAATTTAGGTAAATCATCGAGCATATGGTTTGTACTAAATTTAGAGCATCTGTGGTCCTCACTGCTTTGCATATTTGCCACACAGGTGTCTGATTTTGGACCTGTCATATGGACAGATGGGATTTTTCTGTTTGTCTTTTTATTGGTAATGAAGTAAAGGTATTAACCCTAGATGCTGCTGAAAAATGAGAAAAGCTTCCTTTTCACATCACTTCCTTTCCTTCACTGCAAAGTGAGAGTTCATCTTCATAGCCCTTTAGAGTTAATTCAGTCACTTTTTGCTTATAAAATGTATTATCTACAATAATTGACTTTCCAGGAAAAAAAGACACAATTTTATAAATACCCTTCTATATAACTAGTTAAATTACTTACTTAAATCAGTCATTCATACAAATTGAGAATACATACTACATCGTAGATTTTTTTTCGGACAGAAAGAGGTATTTTAACCTTTTATCCATATGAACATGCCTAATTATCTTGGTATAACTTCTCTCATATGTTCAGAGGCAGCAGTTCCAATACACCGGAAATTTGTTAAATGTAAATATGAACTAGAAATTAGAAACAAACTCAACTGTCAGAGAAAAGAACCTGTACTCTATTGCGTTCCTTGAAAATATGTTTTCTTATTTATTGTTTAGTGACATTTAAAAAAATTATCAATGAATTTGTCATGACAGATGTAGAATCACTTTGTTGCCATTGGTAGTGGCATAATATGCCAGGTTTGATTATATACATGTATATACAAGTTGTATGCAAATATAACCAAAGTATGGCATTTGCAGGGGGGTATTTAATTGATACAATTCTTTTAAAAAATTTCCAATGAGATGAATGTTAGGAAACTGGCACTTGAAAGCAGTGGAAGAACCAAGTCAGTGCTAGAGGAATGAAATGAGGAAGGAATGCAGTCACCATTAATGTGTAATACATTTCCCAGGAAATTCAGAAAATTGTGGAAAAGGTGAGGTTGAAAAGGATGAAGGAGAATAATGAAAAGTGTGGCTTTGAACAATATGCATCACACTCATTAATGTATTTATTGATTGTATTATATAAAGATAATACAAATATATTTTGTTTGTTTTCTTAGTCATGGGCCCTGAACTCTGGGCCTAGGCACTGTCCCTGAGCTCTTCAGCTCAAGGCTAGCACTGTACCACATGAGAAATGGTGCCACTTCTGGTTTTCTGGTGATTAATAGGTGAACTTTGGTGCTTGGCCTGGCTTTGCAGTGAGATCCTCAGATCTCAGCCTCCTGAGTAGAGCACTAACCTGGAGCAAAAGAACTCAAGGATAAGACCCCACACTCTGAATTCAAGTCTCAGGACTGAACCTTCTCTTTCCCCTAAACAAGGCTACAACCTTAGAATAGGTAGTCTATTATAAACTGTAATATTATCTCCTGCCTTAATCAATTTGAATTCCTAAAACAGCATAAAAGATGAATTTTTTCTCAAAATTGTGAAGATTGGAAGATGTAAATCAAAGTGTTTTCCAATTCTACCCATGATAGTATGGACATCTTCTTTATTGTCAGATGCTATAATCTTTCTATTTTCAGGGCATGAAAGAACTTTAGTTTCTTTCTGTCATCACAAGAAAAGTGTCCCATAATAAGATTTCAGTCAATCCAATTCAGTTATTTCCTCTAGCCCAAGTCTTCTAGTAAATTCCACTGGTGTTCAGGGGTTGTATGTGTGGGGGGACGGAGGATTTTGTGAGGATCTCTTATATACATTAAATAAGTAGAAAAGAAAGGAAATGGACAAAGGGCATGTAACATGAATAATTCATGGTTTCTCTGCTAAGTATTCTCAACAGAAGGGAACTATACATTGAGGAGACCATATAAACCTAAAGCACTAACACTTCTGTGGTATTATCACTGGAACTAGCATTGGTTCTACCACTAGTTATAGTATATTTTATTTTGCTTTCTTATTAAAATCAATAAATATTAATATAACATCAGTGGTGATTAAAGCTCAATCTTAGATCCAATGTCACATAAAAGTTCAAAACTATAAGGGAAGTTGAAATGAAATAAGCACATAGGTGAAAGTAAACATGTTCTTTCAGATGATTATTCTTCATATGTGAGAAGAATAATCAGTGGGTGTACTGTCCAAGCAATCTGATCCATGGCCATTTCTAACATGGAGTCTTCCATGTTTAATAAGACATTTTTATCTTCTATAGCTTATCACACCAAGGCATAAAAAAGCCCCTGAGTTTTCCTGTCATAAATTTTGGGAATAGAAGATAGGAAGTATCTTCCAAGTTTCTGTGCTTCAATAACCCAGTTCCATGTAAAACAAAAGACAAATTTTCTCTAAGTCTACAGTTTGGTATTGCTCTTTCTCTAAGATTATTCTGAGTGATTCTGGCACATTTCAACCAAACCATGAACAAATGAGCTCTGTTTTCCTATTTTTCCTTTTCCTTCATTTTTTTTCCTACAAATCCTGTAAAAGTTGAGTATGCAAAGTTAAGGGAAAATCACGATTTGTTTAGTAGAGGGCAAAAAGTAAATATTTGAGTCTGTAGATTTAAAATCCAAAAATGAAAATATGCTAGAATACTAGAAAAGTCACATGGAGGAAAGTTATATTACTCCCATTGAAATATATATTTTAGGGAGTATTTCATGCTGTATTTAGAACTTAGAATCTAAGTATATTTTCTGAACTTTTGCTATAATCTTTAATATATTATGCTAATACTTGGTTTTATGTATGCTGTGGGGACATTAACAAATTGAAGAAAATGGGAGATTCTCTGTCATCTTTGAGCATTTGCAACCTATAATTTTGTGCAGAAGATTATACATGTAATCTACATAATTATATATAATATGTATATAATCATATTATATAATATATACAGTATATACTATATATAATCTATGGAAAACTTTGGGCAGTAGAAAAAAATCTAAAGAGTAAAGTAGCATTTTCAATAACAAACATATAGGGTCTTTGCTAATATTTTAAATGGAAATCATTTTATGAAAAATCAGAAATTGAAAATAAATGTCATATAAGCAGTGAAATAATGTTGCCATGGTGGCTCATAAAATAAGAGACACAAACAATAACAGATCTTGCAGATGCTCCTCATTTAAAAATAAAACAATATTTGTTTGATTTTCTGATTTTATTTTTAGATGTTGTCTTGCTAAGTCCAATTATCATCTCTAGCAGTTTAAACTCCAAACACATTCCAGTCTAATCAGAGAGAGACACACACACAGAAATCCAAAATAACAAACACAAATTTAAGATGAATTGCAGTGAACAAGCCCAGGGCCATTTTGAAAAAGACCTTGCAGCATAATAACCTATTAAGCCCCTGCTTACATTTCACAGAAACAATAAAGTCAACAGAGGATTGAGAGAGATCTTTACAAGGACAAACTATAAATCAAATTCTGCTATGATATATCATCCTGTAATATTCTTATGAAAGAATCATACATAAGATCTTAAAAGTTAAGAAATTTTCACAAATTAAAGAAGACCATTATAAAATGCTTTAGGAGGATCCAAAACTACTCATACTTCAATACTCTATAATTTGGAGAAGGAATCATTTTTCAAGTAATATGTGAATTTGTGTATCTTCATCTTCATGTTGCATCAGCCTGCCAGTATCATAGTATACCAGTTTACGTATGTGTTGGGGAAGGAAGCCTACAAAGAGGAAAATTGGGAGAACAGAGAATTTCATCATAGGTGTCTGGGTTTATTGAAGGAAGTAGTCATTGTCAATGTAATAATAATCATGATGAATAAGTAGGATTCACTCATTTGCAACTTAGCAATTGTTGAAAATAAGGCTAATTTAAGCAAAACTTACAGCTTTAAGGATATTGCAAGTACACAAGAAGGCAGAGGTTTGATTCTCTGGATGCATTGGCCATTTCCTGGGGGAGAGGGAGTCTCAGGGCCTTTCCTATCTGATCTTTCCTCCTGTTTCATCATCAATAGCAATTTCTCTATCCTCAAGCTTGCCTGCTTCTTGGAAAAGATTTCCTCCTGTAATCTATCACTGGCACAGATTCCCATTTTTCTTTTCCTATTTCTTTCCTTCTTTCTTCGACTCCTTCCTTCCTCCCTCCCTCCCTCTCTTTCTTCCTTCTTCTTTCCCTCCCTCCCAGTCCTCCTTCCTCCCTCTCCCTCCTCTTCCCTCCCCCTTTTCCTCCTTCCTTCCTTCCTCCCTCCCGCTTCTTTCCTTCCTTCCTTCCTTCCTTCCTTCCTTCCTTCCTTCCTTCCTTCCTCCCTCCCTCCCTCCCTCCCTCCCTCCCTCCCTCCCTCCCTCCCTCCCTCCCTCCCTTCCTTCCTTCCTCCCTCCCTCCCTCTTTCTTCCTTCCTCTTTCCCTCCCTCCTGGTCCCCCTTCCTCCCTCCTCCTCCCTTCCTTCTCCCCCTCCCTCTCTCCCTCCCTTCCTCCCTCCCTCCCTCCCTCCCTTCCTCCCTCCCTCCCTCCCTCCCTCCCTCCCTCCTTTCCTTCCTTCCTTCCTTCCTTCCTTCCTTCCTTCCTTCCTTCCTTCCTTCCTTCCTTCCTTCCTTCCTTCCTTGTCATGGGGCTTGAACTCAGTGCCTAGGTTCTATCTTTGAACTCTTTTTTTTTTTTGCTCAAGGTTAGGTTAGTGCTCTACCAACTGGAGTCACAGATCTACTTGGAGTTTTCTGCAGGTTAATTGGAGATGAGTCTCATGGACTTTCCTGCCTTGCCTAGCTTTAAACTGTTACCCTTAGATCTCAGTCTCCTGGGTAGCTAGGATTATAGGCATGAGCTATCAGGGACATAAATTCCATTCCTTTGTTGAAAAGGTGATGAGCAGGTAGGTTGCAGTTACATAAGTAAGGTAATGAATACATTTGTTTTTAAACAGTATTACCCCATCCCTCATTTTCTCCCACTTAGCCCCCTACCCATCCCAACCCCCTCCCCACAAATGTGAAAAGTCCAAGATAGTGTCAAGAGAGTATCAATGTTGTCTCCATTCATCCTTCCTGCTGTTTTTGTGATTCTCTTTCCCTTCCACAGATCAAATAAATGTACATACATGACAAAGGGCATAGAAAAATAAAACAGGAAAGAATAAGGACAGGACATGGTAAGATCCTCTTGTTTTCACCTCTTAGAATTCATGTAGTAAGTCCCATTTCTATAACTAATGTTTTTGCATTTTGTTTGAGAGACAAAGAACTAATTTTTTCTACAAGTTCAATAAGAATTGAATAAACAAATAAGCCAACACAATCTTTAATTTAGCCAAAGTATATTTTGATTCGTTTCTTTTTATTGAAGTTTAATTTTGTATTATAAATATTAGGTATGTGAAATTATTACATGGAAAATTTTGAAAGTTGAATTCTACACAGTAACTCACAATTTATTTGCATATTGCCTAAGTCTAAGGGTAATAAAAAAATTTGTAAACTGTTTTATTAAAAGTCAGCTAATTATACAATGACCTAAAGATAATAATAAAAAATTGTAAAAACAGAAATGTCCTCCACAAATCCATAGTAAATATTTCATTATTTTTTAAAAACCAATTATCATGAAGGCAAAATAAATTTTCATATTGTAATAATTTTTAACATAGTTAATGTATAACATCTCTTTAAAAACTTCACCTAAACTTCAAATATTATATGGGGCAATACTGTGAGGATGAGTAAATTAAAATTATTATTTTGTTTTCCCAGTCCTGGGGCTTGAACTTAGGGTCTGGGTACTGTCCTTGAACGCTTTTTGCCCAAGGCTAGCACTCTGCCACTTGAGCCACAGCACCACTTCAGGCCTTTTCTGTGTAGGGGTTCCAGGGAAACAAACCTAGGGCTTTGTGCATGCTAGGTGAGCTCCTATTAGGCCACACTCCCGGCCCAAAAAATAATTCTTTGTATTTACAGAGGTCATATCTTGTGTACTGAAGCAGGAACTGAATGACAGGAAGACAGAACAAAAGAAAATTTGACACAGCTGTTAAGATCCACATATTTTTCTTTTATTAACCTTTTTCAGTTTTAAATTTCATTGACTTAGATAAAATAGAATTAGCTTGCTTAATTTTTTTCACTATGCTCTTTATCTTTTAAATTACTGATTGTGATTTTCTTTCAATTTTCCTCTACCAGAAAATCAATCCAACAATCCTCCAGTCAGTAGGATACCGACCATCATACTTTTCTACTTTTTATTGGCTTGGTTCTAATTTACCGAGTTGGAAATTTTTACCTAGTTATATTTTATCATTTTACTGAATGTATTTGAGTGTGTGTGTGTGTGTGTGTGTGTGTGTGTGTGTGTGTGTGTGTGTGTGTGTTTATGCCAATCCTTGAACTCAGGGCCTGAGTGATATCCATGAACGTTTATGTTTAAGGCTAGCACGCTGTAGCCATAGTTAGACTTTTGGCTTTTTAGTGGCTGGAGATAGGTGTCTCCTGGGCTTGTCTACATGGGAAGGTTTTGAACAGAGATCCTCAAATCTCAGCTCTGAGCTTATTGTATATTGTCTTATAAACTGTTTGATGTTTTCATTATAGAATTGGTATGAAAGTATATCTTCATGTATATTAAGAAAATATTACACTGAAAGACCTGGACAATTCAGGTGCAGAATTTGAACTAAATTTTATTAATTTTATCTAATTAATGTTTTCAGTGTCTTAGATGGATTCAAAAGAAATGAACTTTTATTGTCATAGACTTAAAAAATCATTTAACCTTCCCAATAATTTTAAATCAGAGTAATAAAATTGATATTTAAGTGAGGATGTGTCTAGTACTTAATATCAAAATATGTCGCAGGCAATTTTCTCATACAAAATTGTTGTGTTATATAATGAAGTAAAAGAAAAAAATGATTAAACTCTGAAGTGTAGTCATTGTTTCATAAGAAAATTCAGAGTATGAAGAAATTGTCTTGTTTCATCCCCACTTTCAGATCACTTGAATATTTTATTGCAATCACAGTCTTCAAATTCTAATTTAACTTCTTCCTCAGAGACATGCACAAGCTTATTAAATTCCCCAGCAAGTACAAAGTAAATATGTCTATCAAATATTATTTCTTTCATGTTTAAAGTAATAGATTTATAGTACCTGTTGAAACTATTCCTCACATTTAAATTGTAATGAATACTTGTTGTTGACCATACACGCACACACACACACACACACACACACACACACACACACACACACACACACACACATTGATACAGCCTCTAGGGCCTGTAGTAGTCAACATTATTTAACTCCAAAATATCTTTACTAAAAGCTTGTTCAAAGGACCCCCAAATTTGCCTGAAAAGTCCTGAACAATTCTATTTTATTTTTGAAATTCCCGATGCTTGAACTCAGGGCCTGGGCACTGTCCTTTGGACTTTCTCAGGCTAGAACTCTACCACTTGAACAACAACACCACTTTCAGCTTTTCCTATGTATGTGGTACCAAGGTATCAAACCCCAGTCTTTGTGCATGCTTGGCAAGCATTCTCCCACTAAGCCAAACTCCCAGTCCTCTAAGTATTTTTCCCAAGCATGGTTAAGCAGTACTGTTTTAAAAAAAAATCAAAGAATTAAAAGAATTCTTTGACATAATTGAATTAGTTCATATTTTATATCTTTATAAATTCTTTCAATTTCAGCAGTAATAGAGTTTTGCTTTACCTTTAGAGATTATTGTCTTTTGTCAATATGAACATTTTTGTTAAATTAATGGTTAAGTGCTGAAGTTCCCTTTCAAAAAGTTAAAAAGAAAATGGGTCCAAGGGGTGACCCATTTTCCAAGACACATGTTATTCAAAATTGCTTAGTTGAGTAGCAAGTCCTTTGTTAAACTACTTAAAGGTAATTTTTAAATTTTTCAGTCCATCATGATTGAATCATGACATCTTGTATTTAAAGACATATGATACCATTCCAAGTGATAAATTATTTTAAATCCTTATTGTTCAGAAATCCTCTTTTGTTCCTATTTTTACATATTTTTAGAGTTCAAAGTATTCGATTTCTGAGACACGGTAATTTAGAAACCACTACCTTATTAACAAGGATTTTAATTGCTCTGGCCCATTACCCAAGTATTTTAATGTACATAGACACAAAAATAAAAATGATATAGATCTTGGAGCATCTGCATCACTGAGTATTTATCTGAGACTTTCTGGAGAGATAGAATATACATGTAGTCTTTTGCAAGAATTGCTATTTTTGTGAACATACTCTGTTAAAAATTAAAGCAATCAGTTTAGAGTATGTCTTTTTGCTCAACCTACTTTCCTCCTGAAATGGGTTTTGAAAGTATTATTAATAATGTAATAATTGCTTTATTCTTCACAAGAAGTGATGGGGTGATGGGAATAAAATAAGGACAGTGCATGTCAAATAATTTCCAAGGGAGAAGTTTTGAGTTGATAGTACCATATGCTTAAAAGAATAGACTTTGGAGTCAAAGAACTCAGGTGTTTTTTTTATGCCTTCATTTAACAGTAACCTCTCTCTATATGCAAGACAAATTTTTGAGACCATCAATCTGTATATGTAAGCTTCTATGTCTACATATATAAAATTAATAGAAAATTATAGAGTAACTTTTTAATAAAACTTTTATCTTTTTTTAGTTCAACGTTATCATTTCCCACAGGGAGAATTAAGCTTTACTCTTTATCTCATAGGATACTTTTTGGAAATACTGACTGCAAGTTAAGGTAGAGAACCAGTAACTTATCTTTATCACTCAGGGATTCAGGAAAAAAAGACACTCTTAGTTATGAAAAGTTAGACTGAACCTTTCCAGAACAGTTTTTGTAAAGCCCAGAAAATTGACAGCTAGGAAATTTTCAGTTAAAATTTTAGTCTGTAAGAAAATTTTCTTTTCAACTCGTAAATTTAGAATTAGAAAAATACTAATTTCAAAGGTCGTATTTTCATGGTCTGAGCACATTTTTATACTATAAGCAATTTTCCACTTCACTCTGTGCTCTTTAATTCTTTTTATTAAGATTTACTCGCAATAGAGCAAAACCTTGATACAAAAGGCCATATAGTAGGATGCTAAATGAAAGGATCTCTAGGATATAGAAACATAAGCCATATAATAAATGATTGTTGTTCTCAAGGTACTATGTCGTCTCTCATCTTTTTTGCTGTCCCTTGGTAATCTCATATTGTTACACTATCTCACTTTGTTACCTGATATATCGGATATATTTGTATTTGGTTATTTGAAATTGGATAGGGAAGGGGGAAAACAAGATGAGGGGTGGGGGTGGGGGGGAGGGAAATGGGGACCAAGACATATGAAAGGATATCAATGTATGGGAATTAATGCACCATCTATCTGGCAAATATCATGTAACCCTTCTATTAATTACAATAAAAAATATATATAAAAGATTTACTTTGTATTCAATGTCTTCCATTTCAAATAAGTATCTCTCTCCTCTCTTCCTCTCTCTCTCTCTTTCCCTCTCCCCCTCCCATTCACTCTCCTTTCTCCCTCTCCCTCTCCCTCTCCTTTCTCCCTATCCCTCTTCCTTCCCTCTCTTCCTCTCCCTCTCCCTCTTTCTCTTCCTCTCCCTCTCCCTCTTTCTCCCTCTGTTTCTTTCTTGGAATGTCTTTTTAAGTCTCTTCTACTGCATCGAGTATTTACATTTTTCTAGCACAGTTGTCAAGGCTTCATTTTGTACAATTTTTCCTCTCTGAATTTTAAGTTATTATATGTACCTTCCCAGAACATTTTTTTCAGCTTTAAGATCATTCCCTTCACTTTCCCTTAGACAATTCAACCTGACTTAAATTCAAGAGAATAAACATTGAACTCCTTTCCTTGAGATCTGTAATTTCTTTCCACTTTGAAGAAATGGTGTATATAATACAGCACAACTCTAAAGCCAGAAATCAATATTTTAGAGCCACATGTATTCCATATCCCTTCCCTTTCTTCTTCTGCAGTTAGTAATTATTGACATAATTCATTTTACACTTAGGACTGTACTTATGTCAAGAGGGTACAATATTAAGGTTAATAGTAATTCTCTTCTATGGCTTACAGTATGTAAGCAAAAGGGGAAAAAGGTAAGTAATATACAAAATTTGGCCAATATAAAGTACCAAGAATAAACATGGTTGCGAGATACTATACAATTTATCATTAGATTTGACCATATTAAAAATGAACATGACTGAAACTTGACATCAAGATTAAATTCGCTGTCATATACAAAAGTCATATTTAGGCTTATATATGCTATTAATTTCATTAGAAACTCTTTCCTTACTTTTGTCTATGAGTCTGTTACAGAACTACCAAAGTCCTATCTCAGTTATGAATGTTTCTGTAATTTCTGCAAAATTATCGATGCTTTAGGCAACAGAAAACATAAGACATAGGACAGAAAGAACAATCAGGTGCCAAAGAGACTGACCTCTTAATGGTTCTAGATAAATAACGTATATGCTGAATGCGGTACATATGTCTTTTCTTGGCTTCCTTGCCATTGAAAAATAATAGTATAGTGTTATGAAGGAAGTCAGAGGCCTGGTTTTGGTTACTAGATATCATCACAGAAATTGGCCACTGTTTGGTTGGCCTTATCTGGAAAGGCCTTTCCTGAGGAAGCAAAATCTTAGCATGTATTGTCAATTATTATGCACTATTGATTTCATCCTCTTAATAAACCACTTGAAATATGTTTCCCTGTAGAACCACACTCTATTAGTAAAGGCCCTCTCTACACCTCCCTTCTATATAGAAATACTTTCCTAACCATTGTATCTCTACTCTGCTCACCACAGAATCAATTCTTCAAGATGTTACCCAGAGCTTTTTCATCCTTAAACTTGCTCATTAATATGTTTAATGTTTCTAAGCTGATCCATGTTTCTAAGCAACATCCATGCAAGGCTTTCTTGAATTCATAATATTTTAATCTGTTTCATTTTTCCTCTATTTAGGAGGCATGGATTTCAGTTTTAAAGTCTGACTTGTTCGCATTCTTTTACCTTTAATATTACTACTCTTTAGTTCCGGCATGATTTTTTAAAAAATTGTGTTGTTTAATGGGAAGTTTGGCCTAGTGGTACAGTGCTTGCCTAGCATGCACGAAGACCCAGGTTTGATTCCCCGGTACCATATACATAGAAAAAAAGCTGCAAACGGTCATATGGCTCAAGTGGTATAGCTCTATCCTTGAGAAAGGCCAAGGAAAGCGTTTGGATCCTAAGTTCAAGTACTGGGACTGGCAAAAAATATTGTTGCTTCTGAAATTTTCCTTTCATTTACAATCTTGGTTTAGTCCCACTTCAACTGTCTGATTCTGGTCAGTTGTCACACCTATTAGAATTGCTGCAGTATTCTAACCATAATTTACTTTGTTATTATATTCCCTGTCTGTTGGGGGGGGGGTTGTACTGCCAGTGTTAGCGAACAAGTGTGTCTATATGATACACTGATATCTCACTTTGGAAAACTCATGTAATACAATTGTTTGTGCTCTTATTTGTAACCATGACAGTCACAACTTTTAAAGAAATAGGTTTATCTTCCTTCTCAATACTTATTTTCTTTTTCTTTTTTTAAATTGCATTTTATTGTCTGGTTACTGTATAGAGGGGTTACAGTTACATTCATCAAGTAGTGGGTACATTATTTCTTAAACCTTGATATCCCTTCTCCTGTTTTTGTTCCCATTTCCCTTCCCCTTCCCTCTCCCAGTCATCTTATTTTCCCCCTTCCCTTCCCTATTTAAAATAAACAAATAAGTGTATATACACTATACCAGTATACCAATTTCTGATACAATAACCTCATGAGATTCACCGTAGGTGGAAAAAAAAAGAAAAAAGAAAATTACTTGACATAGTACATTAAAAACAGCAATAACAAAGATAAACTTCTTGTTTCATTAACCTAGAGTTCATTTCATTTAATCCTATCCTGTATAGCCTTATATACATAGCTTTTGAGCTATTGTTATCCTCAGGAGAATCCTAAATGTGTATTAATTATTACAAATGAGGTAAATCATGGAGCCTATGTTCCTTTGGGACTGGTTTACTTCACTTAATATGCTTTTTCTGAGTCTATTTCCTTACAAATACGGTGATGACATTCTTTCTGATGGGAACATAAAATTCCATTGTGTATATAAGTAACACAACTTCTTCATCCATTCATCTACTGAGGGACATCTTGGTTGATTCCATATCTTAGTTGTGGTAAATTAAATAATGCTGCAATGAACATTGTTGTGATAGTGGCCACAGTAAGCCCTTGTGTCTGGACATTTGGATAAATGCCAAAGAGTGGAATTGCTGGGTCATAGGGGAGCTCTATGTTTACTCTACTGAGGAATTGACATATGGATTTCCAAAGTGGTTGGATGAGTTTACATTCCCACCAACTGTACAGTAGTAATCCCTTTTGCTCACATCAAAGCCAACATCTGTTGTTATTACATTTCTTGATAATGGCCATTCTAACTGGAGTAAGGTGGAATCTCAAAGTTGTTTTGATCTGCATTTCTTTTATGGCCAGAGATGTTGAGCATTTCTTCCTGTGTCTAGAGGCCATTTTTATTTTCTCTGCAGAGAAGTCTCTCTTTAAGTATTTAGCCCAGCTTTTAATGGCATGATTGTTTCTTTAAGGATTTGCTTTTTAGAGAATCATTTTTTGAGCTGTACCTTTTAGATATGAGGCCCTTGTCTGTTGTATGGCTAGTGAAGATCTTTTGCCACTCTATGGGCTTTCTAGTTAACTTGCTAGCTATGTACTTTGCCATTCAGAAGTTCTGTAATTTAATGCAGTCCCATTTGTCCAAACTTTCTTTAATTTTTTACGTTTTTGGGTCTTTAGTAAGAAGGTTTCCTGCTGTGCCAATGAGTCCTCATGTACCTTCTATTCCTTCCTGTAAAGTTTTCTTAGTACTGGCTTTTACCTCAAGGTCTTTGATCTATTTGGAATTAATTCTGCTGCCGGGTGACATATAAGGATCCAGCTTTAGTTTTTTTCAGGTGGTTAATTAATTCTGCCAGCACCATTTGATATAGAGGCTTTCTTCCAAGTTGCTTTTTGGCTCCTTTATCAAAGATTAGGTAGCTACAGGTCTGCAGGTTTTCAGCTCTATTTCATTAGTCCTCAGGCCCTTGCCAGTACCTAGCTATTTTGATTGCTATAGCTAAGAAATCTCCCATTCCAGAAAAGTCCAGCACCTGATGGATTCACAGCTGAATTCTATAAGGCCTTCAAAGCAGTACTCACACCAATATTCCTCAAACTCTTTAATGAAATTGAAAATAAAGGGTCTTTGCAAAACTTATTCTATGAAGCCAGTATAAACCTCATCCCAAAACTAGACACGGACTCATGAAAGAAATAGAACTACACTACCATTTCTCTGATAACATTGATTAAAAACTTCTCAAGAAAATATTGGTCAATCATCTTCAACACTCATCAAAAATGTATATATTATGATCAAACAGGTTTCATCACAGGGATGCAAAGCTGGTTCAATACAAGCAAGTCAACCAATATATTTCATTCCATCAACAGGAGCAAGGACAAGAATCACATAATCATTTCAATAGATGCAGAAAAATGCATTTGACAAGATCCAACACCCCTTTATGACAAAAGGTCTGGAGAAACTAGAAATCTATTGAACATTCCTCAGTATAATTAAGGCTGTGTACAACAAACTAACAGCTGGCATTATACTAAATGGTAAAAAACTAAAGACATTTTCTCTAAAGTCAGGAATGAGACAAGGATGCCCACTCTACACTCCTCTTCAACATAGTATTAAAATTTCTAGCCAGAGCAATAAGGCAAGAAGCAAGTATAAAGGGGACCCAAATAGGGAAAGATGAAATGAAACTTTCTCTCTTTGCAGATGACATGATTCTTGATTTAACCCTATAGGCTCCACTCCCAAGTTACTTTAAACAATTAAAAACTTTGGCAAAGTAGCAAGGTATAAAATTAATCCCCCAAAATAAATGGCTTTCGACCAAGACATGTGAAAGGGTATCAATGTATGTGAATTAATGCACCTTCTATCTGGCAAATATAATGTAACCCTTTTATTAATTACAATAAAAATATTTAATAATAAAAAATGGCTTTCCTGTATGCCAACAATGAGAAAAGTGAGGCAGAAATCAATAAATCAACTTCTTTCCCAATACCCTCAAAGAAAATAAACTACTTAAGAATTAACTTAACTAAGAATGTAAATGGCGTTTATGATGAAAACTTTAAAAACGTGAGAAAAGAAATCAAAGCAGAACTGAGGAAATGGAAAAATCTCCCATGTTCCTGGATTAAAGAATCAAGATCATGAAATGGCAATCCTGCCAAGGGCTATCTACAAATTCCTTGCCATACCCATCAATATCCTAGTGTCATTCTTTAATGAAATGAAGGAAGCAATCTAAAAATTCATATGAAATAATAAAGGAATAGCAAAAACAACTCTTAGCAGAAAGAACAGCATTGGAAGAATATTAATACAAAACTTATCTTATTTCTCTATTTACTACCTTCAAGTACCTTTTGGTCTTTTTCTGAAAGGATTTCTCTCTGAAGAGGCATCACTGAGCATGAGGTACTTATGGTCAGAGATGTCAGCCTTGAGGACAACATGGCTCATTTTGAGGACATGAAGGAAACCAGTGGCACATAAGGCAACTGACCTAAAAAGGCCTTAACATTTTATGGGATTCTGAAGTGCTAGTAAGACATTACTGGCTAGTTCAAATGAGATTATGAATTGCTTAACTCAGCTTTGCTTTGAGTAGAAGTGACTGGATATGACCAGCAGGAGTCCAGTTTAAGTGGATTGAGAACATTGAGAGTTTGCATTCCAAGATAAGAAGTCTAATTCTGGTGGCTAGCATCAAAGAAAAATGCATGCAGAAAAAGAAAGAGATCATTTAACAACCTGTCTAGAAAAAAACATGAGGTTATTTTTTACTTCTTTCTTAATTGTATTACAAAAAACTATTTCCTTAGCTTTAAAATAATGTTATTCTAATTTCTTCTAGGACTTCTCTCATAAGAATTCAATGAAGCACATAACTGTACATTGCCAACATTAATTGTATTAATCTCCTGGGCAGTATTGCATTTTATCAAAATCATATATGACTAAAAGTAAGTTCAGTGTGAGTTATAGTTTTAAAGGAGTGCAGGCTATGTGCAACTAAATGCTCTCCTATGTACGTATACCTTATTAAATATTACAAAATGAATTGAAAAGACCATACAACTGATATTTCCTTTTTAAGAGCAGAGCATGCTTTGCTTTATGACTAGGAGAAAAAGAAAATACATTATCCTTTTCCACCAGAGATTTTTGGTTCAATCCACAGTGACAAATATCATTTGACTCTCTCAAAGCACCAGAGTGGTAAAAAAAAATATTAAGAACATTGTATGTCTTCTTCAAGATCAAATATTTTCTCCTCTGGCAAGTTGTCCCGAACATCATCAGCCAAACCAATGTTACCCATTGTGATGGTTCCAGAGCATTTGTCATATTCCTACAATGTAAAAAAATATCAGCCTTGTGCATTCTTCTATTTCTTACTTCAGTGCTGTGTACCTTTAATGAGATGTTTGTATGCAGAAACTCATTGGATGATATTCATGAATCAAATCCTTACTAGTCAATAAATTTAGGCTAAATATTTAGTCATTTTGTCTCCTCCATTTCCTTACCCTTAAAAGGGGCAGAAAATGAATACATATCTAATAAGTTAGTTGTGAATTTAGAGATGAGAAATAATTAAATAAAAATATTCAAGTTTTGATACTTAAGGGGTTCATAGTTATTATCCATCATTAGTCCACACTTGATAAACATAACCATTAGGGAATTGTATATACAATTTGACTCATTTTTTATTTTTAAGTTAAAATTTTAGGCCTAATTGAAGAAAAATTATTTGATGTGACCACAGTGTATTTTCTAATATTAGAAGCTTTTATGATGTTTATAACATAAACCTCAAAAGTAAGATTTAGATTGTTTTGTTCTTCTTACAAATTATGTCTGTTGTTAATTCTACAGCAGATTTACAAGTGATGATTCATCTATATCCTATAGTAGCTGTCAAGTGAGCACTACAGCAAGTAAATTTAATTGCTATTGGCAAAGGAGTAGAAAAGGAAATAGGAAAATGTGATGTTTAGTAATTTTTTATTTAACTTTTTAAATTTTAATTTTATATATTATTAATTTTTTTTTGCCAATCCTGGGCTTGGGCTCAGGGCCAGAGCGCTATCACTTGAGCCACAGCTCCACCTGTTTTTTTTTTTTTCTTTTCTTTTCTTTTTTGTGTATATGTGGTACTGAGGAATTGAACCTGGATCTTCATGAATGCTAGGCAAGCACTCTACCACTAAGCCAAACTCCCAGGTTTTCTCTAGTACTTTTAATTCTTTATCTCTTTTGTACTTTCTACATGCTAATTAATTTTATCTACTATGACATCAAGGTCACTGGTCATTTTCCTGATTAAACAAAATGTGATTAAGCAATATATTTTCCTACTGTTTCTAGAAATGTAACATAACAATATATATATACGTGTGCAACGAAACTGATTGCCTTTTGAATTTTGTTAGAATATTTCTATTTTGATAGCACTTACAAATTGTTATCTCAAATGATGTATATCTTATGTTGTGTATTTCAGAAGCATCCTCAATGCTCCACACCATATACTATTTCAGATACTTGAAGATAAAGTTCAGATTGCCTTTGACTGTATCCCTATGCGGTAGAAAAGTATTCACAATAGCTTGCGTTGTGTTTAATCAAGACTACCTTTTCATTTGCATACATGGTAATCAGTTGATATTACTTTAAATTTGTCAGACTAAAGGAAAATAGCATTCTTTGTATCTAACATAATAATGGAAATGCAACCTTGATTTATCACTCATTTAGAAAATGTGTTTCAATTAAAGCAGCCTAAGAAACTGTCATTTTCTTTATTTTATTTCTTCAGTTTGTGTGGGGAGCCGGATGGCACCTGTTTCCTGCCTCGCTCCTTGTAACTTATTTGGTATGTGAGTGCGAGGCCTTTACTCGTTACTAAGTATCAAGTTGCTCTTCAGTCTGCGCATGACGAAAAAGGGCGTGACCAATCCCGAGTCTCAAAACGGCCTTAGCAACAGAGTAGCCAATGGTAGAGAGCCCCTTGTTCCTTGGGCTTATATAAGCAGCTGCATTTCCCTGCCCAGGGCCCCTCTGCTTCAGCTCTCCCCTCAATCAAGTGGCTCTTCAATAAAGCGTGATACGAGAAGGGTCCTCGGGTGGTGTCCGTTCTTCCCTGCTGGTCAGGGGTGTCGGGCGCCGCAAGTTTGATGCTTATTCATCTATCCAGTTCATATAATGAGTCTACAATCAAAATATTAGAATTGATTTAGCTAGTTATATTGATATATTTATACTATTTCTAAAAGTGAATGTCTAAAATAATATAGAATTATTTTTTTCAGAAATTTGTTTTGCTTAAGTAGTTGTCCTATTCTGAAGCAACATGTTGAGCCTTGATAGTCTTTTTCATGGGTTGTGATAAATCATTGTTAGATGGTGGTTGCAAATGCAGTGCCCACAACACTTACAGCTGGTCAGTTGTTAGACTTTTTGATCATGACAGCACCACACTCTAGGTTTCCTGTTTGCATTAATTTAATTATGGCAGCTATTTAATTTCAAGAGTAACAACAACAGAAGCAGTATACCCTTTTTTGACCTAGGCTAAAGATTCTGCCACAATCAATTGCTTAGAATCAAACACTGCAATACCATTTTTAAAGACAGACTGAATATTTTGATGAAAAGAGATATAGAAAAACATACACCCTTCTTTTATCTTGTATATTTCAACAATCCTTTTCCCTACCAGCAACACGAAATGACATAAATATTTCTTATATGTATTCTGTTATTATTAAAATGTTGTTAGTATTATCATTATTAGTAGTAGTAGTAGTGATTATGGTCCTAATCTAAGAAATCTTATATAGTTTTCCTAATTTTATCCTGTGAAATTTCATGTGACACGTGCACAGTGTGTATACTACAATTCATGTGTATGTTATTTTGTATCTCAGTACTTCCCACATTAAAAATTAACTTTTCCACTCCTACCTCAACTTGATGAAAAGTAGTTTTTTTTTTTCCCTTTAGGGAAACATGCACTAGGCCACCTTGTCATTTTATCCACCTTCCAAACCTCCTTCTCTTTTTGACAAAAATTCTTGAAAGATGAAGTCTTTCTCAAGCCTCTGCAACATAGTTTCTCTCCTTACAATTTTATTGAATTTTGAACAAAGATCATCATTGTCTTCTTCTTGGTTAAACTAACAGACACCTTTTACTCCTTATTCTATTTGAAAGCTTTTCTTTTCTTTCTTCTTTATTTTTAACATTTTACCTTGCTGATCTTTTTCTGTTCTTGAAATTCTCTTTCCTTGTCTTGTAAAAAAGCAACACGTCTATTTCTATTTGGTTTAGTCTTTTTAATTTCTCTCTCTCTCTCTCTCTCTCTCTCTCTCTCTCTCTCTCTCTCTCTCTCTCTCTCTCTCTCTCTTCCTCTTAATCTCACTTTGGTATTGATTTCTTTTTATGCTTCCACAATTTCTGAGACATTTTATCCATAGGCTCCAACTGTCGCCTCTATGTTGGTGAGACAGTAATATGTCCATCTAGATTTACTTTTGCAACTGCAAAGTTATGATTATATGTTATGGTTATATGTGATTTCTACAACCCCCAAATACTTCTTTTCTTTGCTGCTGGAGTCAGTATCTTGTTTTGAACAATGTTTTGTTTTTGAGTCCTCATAAATAGCCATTTATTTTCAATGATATAATATCAAACATCTTGTTCTAATTCCATCTGTACCATCAGAATCAAGCATTATTACCTATTATAGAATGGTGGTGATGGGACATTTCCTCAGACCTTCGCTCTTGCTCAATTAGTTTGCTTTGCTGGTACTCCATTACTTGAAGTAAATCTCAAGTTTTACATTTTGCTTTTGGAAATAAAGCTATGCAAAGTTTCCTGACTAGACTGATTTTGATGCTATAATCTTTTGAATCCCAGCCGAATGTGTATCTACGATTATAGGTGTGGGCCACCAGAGAATACACTCAAGGCTTTTCTTCTTTCTTTCTTTCTTTCTTTCTTTCTTTCTTTCTTTCTTTCTTTCTTTCTTTCTTTCTTTCTTTCTTTCTTTCCGGCAAGTAGGGGGAGTTAAACTCTGGGCCTGAGCTCTTCAACTTCAAAGTTACTGCCCTAACCCTGGACTCACAGATCCACTTCTGGCTTTCTAGTGATTAATTGTAGATAAGGGTCTCACAGACTTTAGTGCCCGAGCTGGCTTTGAACCATGATTCTTAGATCTCAGCCTCTTTATTAGCTAGGATTAGAGGCATGAGTCAATGCTCCCGACTACATTCAAGGTTTTTGAGAACAGTTTAAAATTTCTTAATCAAATTCTGTAAAAACGTGTATCTACTTAGTCTCATATAAATTTATTAATGATGTATTTTAGTACTACTTATCTTTGAAATGAGAACAACTCATAAGAAAGTATTTTCTTCATATTTTCACTCACTTGCTTTTAATACTAACAAGTCGGAATTATTTATGACATGAGCTTATAGCCAATATTTTAGGGCATTTTAGTCCTGAGAATAAGTAAGGACTAGAAAGTGGTCTATTCGGTTCCCTAGCAGTGCACTTGTTAAAAATAGCCCCAAGGGAAAAGAAAAGTCTTTGAGTAAGCTGTTCACATGAAGGGAATAACTTTCTAGATTCACATAAGATTATCTGGTTATTTTTGTAGGACTCAGTTAACCCCTAATCATGGTTTAGTAAAATTACCAATATGGGAATTCTTACTTGTGCCTTGCTTTCCAGTGCTGGATAGCTTCTTTTCCTCATGTTTGGTCCTTACCATAGGCCTAGACAGCCTTCACATTTAAGGCATAGATGGAATAATCTTGAGGAACTCTTTGCTTTTTCTTTTTCACTTTATCCCATAAAGGAATCTATTGTAACACTGGTTTTTATTTAGGGATATAGTATAAATTCAGTTAATAAACTGTCTGTGGACTGCTTAGCAACTTTTGATTCATATATTTTGACTCAATAGTGCCTCATATACTTCTAAGAGATAGCCTTTAAATGTAACTTTAAGTCTAATACCTATTTAATTTTTAGACCAGTAGCAAATGTTCAACGTTAAGGTATCTTTAAAAGAAGAAAAATCAGAAGACAAATGGAAAAACCTGTCTGTATATTCTAAAATCTGATTTGTGTGCTTTATGCTGTCTTTGTGTATGTGAGTATCAGTGTCCTCTTAGAGATTTGCATAGGTGGAAGCATATAGTAAATTATGTGGAATACAGAATACATATAAACTCATAAAAATATTACTCTCACAAGTCCTGATTCCTTGAGGATTCATAGTTCCTATAATACAGGGATAGCAGACCCATGAAGAGTACTGTGTATTGGGTATACAGTTTAAACTGATATAAAGATAGCTTTTTATTGACAGTGATTTAATCAAGAAAAGATGTTTCCTGAATGGAATGAGTCTAATCAGTTATCTCTGATAAAATTATTCCTTTGTTTTGCTCCTGTAAGTTGTCACAAATCATCTGATGGAGAGCTGATATCTAAGAACTGATATTTGGTCAATCGTTAACAAGGAAAAAAGAAATAAAGGCCTCCATCTTCAAGGAAAACAATTTTCCCAATATGTGCATATACTTTGAAGAACAAGCTGAGTCTTAGTGGGGATTTCTTTTTCTAATTTTTAATATGTTCTGGAAAACTCATACCCAAACTCCTGACCCATGAAACGCATGCTATAGATTGCATCTTTGTGTTCCCTTCAAACACATAGTCGTAGCTCAGGTCCTAATGAGATCACATTAGAAGCAAATAATACTTTTGGTTTGTTACTGGATTTAGATGAGATAAGAACAATATGACCTTCTTGATGGAAAGAGTGTCCTCAGAGAGGAATGAGAAAACACAAACTCTCTATTCTCTACCATGTAAAGACTGAGCCAGAAAGCATCTATTTACAAAGAAAGATGAACTTCACCAAGAATCCAACTGGAAGAAATCTGGTCTCCGGTTTTCCAGTATACAGAACTGCAGAAAGCAAAATCTTTATGTTTTAGCTAACCAGTCTAGACTATTTTTATTATATCAGCCAACACTGAATCAGACAGTACATATTTTCAGGTTCTCCATTTGTGGTCGGTTGTCACACAGTAGTTGGAAATAGATATGGGTATTTCTAATAAACTAAAAAGAGAGTTTGTTTCCTTATAAGGATTTGTATGTTAGGGTCATTTTGATACTGGTGATGGGAAGAAAACTATGCCTGTAGCATAAAAATACTTAATAAGAGGTAGAAATAATAATCATTAATACTTTGGTTGGTGTTATAATGTACTAGTACTTGTACTTTGCAAATTACTTTATAAAGTTTTTAATATTTAAAAAAGAAGAAATGGAAAAAATTTGGTGAGGCACTTTGGAGATGGCCAAGTAATGGCCAAGTGTTAGTATTTTGGAGAGAAAGACTGTGACATTCACTTTACTCTAAGCTCTGCAGCACTAGGATTGGTTTTATCTTATTTTATTTTTTAACAGAACTAGCTCATTCTCTTTCTCAATAAGGCTATGTGCTTCTTTTTAATGACTCCATACTGAGAGAAAAAGAATGTAATCATGTGAAGTTGCTCTACTCCAAGAAGAATAAAATGGGGCACCTATATTTATCTCCTTTTTCCCCACAAAATACCTTGAAGTGACACTATGGAGCGCTCATTTTAGGCTAACTGCAGAGTGACAGTTTCCTCCTTCTGCAAGAAAAGGATAATCAGCTTCATTAATCCATTCAACCCTCCAGGGTATCATTTATTAAATTGCTCCCAGTGTGCCTTATTCACTCCCAGGAAATAATTTACATACCAGCAAAATCTGATTCACTATCAAGCATATCCCATTTTAAACAATTTTCATTTTCATTCCTTGGTAGAAGGTAATAACTTATGCAAAATATGTGCAGGCATAGATTATGCCATGCTGGGAAATTATTTAAGTATTACTTTCAGGATCGCAATATCCCATAGAAATATCTTTAATATACAACTCAATGGATTTAATGAGGATTTTTCTTACTCCATATTTTTCTTGTCCTGGCCTAACCCAAACAAAAGAAAATTTATATATATAAATTGTGAGAACCTAGAGGCAAAAGCACATTGACAGGAAGTAGAAATTATGCAAATGACTTTCTAATTTCATTCTTCTCTCTCCACCTTTCAAAGAGTAACTACCTTTACCAAACTGAAGCTAATTTTGTATCATATAATAAGCCAAGTCCAAGAAGTTAATTGCACCTTTAAGATATTTTGCAACCTAACAAATGAAGCTATATTAGCCACTAAGCATGCATTTGGTTTATTTGCTTTATTAATAAACCCATGTTTTAACTGGATACTATTTTAATACTTTCACTACAAAGAAGGTTGTAGTGATAACATAGATTTTCAGTACTTTTCACATGGCTAAACATATTTACACTTTACATATTTTTAGAACCTACACAGACCCGTGATGTGCTTATAGTACTCAAATCCAATTTGAGGAAACTAAGTCAGAGCCACTACATAAAGCCAAAACTAATCGTGAATCTTTTTCTGATGTACAGCTTCAGTTATGCTATTAGATTTTGTAAAACTGCAACTATTTCACTCTTGCAGAGATAGATACTAAACTTCAAACTGTGTAAATGATAACATATCAAAAGAAACAGCACATAAAACTACCTTCTGTGCTCAACTACTACCTACTCGCCTGAGTTGCTAATAAGTGAGTTAAAATGGGAAAGATCAAATCTTAGGTCAGTATTTCCACTAACTAGTTCTACTTCAATGCATCTACATTATTCTATCTGAACGTAAATTGACAATGCTTATAGAACTCCTTGAGTTACTCTTCTGTACAGGCATATCACTTAAGCATAAATGGTACCTGATTCAAGTAAACACTGAAGAATGAAGTTACAACTATCAGTCTGCTAATGTATTAGTTACCTCCACACCCATCCCTTTAAATAAGTTTGCATAATTATCAGGGGGCATATTTAAATAATGTGTGAGTACAATGGATCTGACAGATATCTAAGTAAAACTATTATTTAAACTCTGCTTTGTCTGAATAGCAAACTGCAGCTTATGCACACAATTTAAGGTGAGGTAGATATGAGTGTCATGAGTTCCCATTTCTTTTTATTCATCTTTAATCAAATGAATAGGGCTTGATCCTTCCATTCATCTTTTCAGCTTCAGAGAAAAAGTTCTTAAAGTTCATATAGCACTCGTTTCCTGCTGTAATTGGTTATTTAATCAAAATCTTAAAAGGATGTAACTAGTTAGCTTATAGCAGGGAGATATCTGTGACCATGCATTAAAAATTAAAATTATTTTCTGATAGTGCAAAAAATAGAACCACAGGGATTCAAGTTGATGGGCAGTTGGGAATTTTGAATGTCAATCAGAAAACGGGGTTTTTGTGTAGTAATGGTTTTTAGTGCCATTCTTGTCTTATTCTTTTCTTCCTTGAATGGCAAGGTCTAAATTTTGAGACTTGCAAAATAGTATCAAGCAGAGTTTGCTTCATTGTTTCACATCAATTATTCTTTTAACTTGGATTTATTGTCAAGTGATCTACAGAGGGATTATGAGTACATTTCTTGTCAAATATTGCTACCCTCTGCCTCATTTTTCCCTCCCCTACCCAGTTTTGAAGTGCATTTGCAACACATTGTCTTGTGAATATTGCTGTTACATTGGTTCATCCTTTGTCCTTTGTCTTACCATTTTGTTTTTCTCCTTCTCTTTCTCAAATCAGATAAATGTATATACAAGACACAAGGTACTAGATCAAACACAGTGTGAAGTAACATTTAATAGTTGTGATTAAATGATCTATTCTTCAAAATAGAAAAGCATTTCTTTCGGGGATTTAAATTCAGGGATTTAAATTCATTCACCAAAAGCTGATGTTGGCCCATGAAGTTTCCATGTTTCCAGAGGAAACAGTACTAAAATGTTAGGAAAGATGTAGAAGCTGGTACCAGAAAAGTGCCCAAGTTCATAAGTTGAGAAAATTTAGGGAAGATGTATTAAATTGAATTCTAGTACTGCTATGTAGAAGGACATATGCAACAGACATGTTGATATTGCAAATGATTATACAATGAGAAAGACTAGTTTTGGTAGTTTAAAAGTTATATGCAGACATTTTATTTTCAATAATACTATGGGGTAGAGAGAAGATAGACATTTTTTTTAAGTTTGAATACAGACTTCTCTATTACACAGAACCAGGACTGATTCTTGTTCCCAAGACCCTGTCTTCAATCTGACGACAACAATAGGAGAAGCAAACAATTTCTCACTCAGAAGAAAAGAGACTTTGAGAGGTATGAGACCAGCAGAGAAACTCCCTCCCTCCCTCCCTCCCTCCCTCCCTCCCTCCCTCCCTCCCTCCCTCCCTCCCTCCCTCCCTCCCTCCCTCCCTCCCTCCCTCTCTCTCTCTCTCTCTCTCTCTCTCTCTCTCTCTCTCTCTCTCTCTCTCTCTCTCTCTCTCTCTCTCTCTCCTCCTCTGTCTTCTTTATTGACTGTATCTTGGCATAGTGGCATTAATACTTTCATGAGGAGAGAGAGCTCTTATGCCAAATCACTTCCTAACCATCTCACATTACTATGGATACCAGTAGAACTGAATTGTGACAGATGTGTTTTGATAAATAAATCAAAGCTATAGTAATAATCAACTCCTCACAGATTCAAGGTGTTGAGGCAAACAAATGAGATTTATTCTTCCAAAAGAAAACATGATTCTTCTAATATAAATAATTCCAGAATAAGAGTAAATAATTATATTGAGTTCTACATAAGAGGAGGGTAGTATTTTAACCCACTTAAAAGGCTATTACAATCCACATATCTTTACTCACTTTTGATAAATGTCTTCAATAGGGAGCACTAAAAAATTTATTGTATAAATATTAGTCATCTCACTAATGACTTGGATACCTTTGTTATTTTATTTTTTTAAGCAATGAGTTTTGAAAATAAGCAGGAAGAATTTTGTCTTCCCTGTGAAGAGCATTTTTAGAAGGAATAATTCATGATTCTAACTAGGATACTCTTGTAAATAAGAAAATGTACTCTTCTTTTCGATTCAATTGTTAACAAAACTATCAAGACAATGCATTATTCTTTGCTTCCAAAATTTCTGTTCAAATTAACAATGAGAATTGAGTGAGAGGGTCAATGACTACAAAGCAAAAAAATAAAATTTTAAAATCTAAGGTACTTGGATTTCTGTAGCAAGAAGCTATATTAGTGCACATACAAAGAATTTATGCCAGTATCTCTACAACCATTGTTTTTTTATTTTCTAAAAATTTTTAATTTGCAGTGACATATAAAGAAAGATTGGCTTGATTATTCTGTATATGGTTTGGAGGTTCCACAGAAAATGAAAGTAATTCCTATGTTAGTGCTTAACTTGCTAATGTATTAAAAATGTATGCTACATTTCTCATTAATAACATGTTTAGAAATTATTTATAATAATATAAGGAAACTTCCACTATTAAGGGAAAGGAATTTGAATTTCAGGAAATACAGTATAAATCTATAATCAACATAGAATATATGAATATCCAGAAATGTACTAAGAATCTTATAATATACATAACTTTGCCAGTTTTAACAATAAAGAAAATAGAATGCCAAGTTATATTTGCATTTCAGATCAAAAGTGCATACCTACAAGACTTAAATAAGGTTCACTTATGCTAAACAAATATTCATTATTTATCTGAACATTCAAATGTCTGTGCAAACTTTAAGTTTATATGATAATTCTGCCTTACAATTTTCTCTGCAACTCTATAGAAAATTTTAGTTCTGTGGGAGCTTAACCAATTCTGCCAGCACCATTTGTTGAAGAGTGTCTTTCTTCCATCCTGTCCTTTTGGCTCCCTTATTAAAGGCCATAGGTTTGTGGGTTGATTTCTGGGTCTTCAGTTCTATTCCATTGGTCCTCAGGCCTGTTCTTGTGCCAGTACCAAGCTGTTTTTATTACTGAAGCTCTGTAATAAACTCCAAGGTTTGGTATTGATATTCCTCCAGCACTGTACTTCCTGTTAAGGAATTTTATTGCCATATAGGGTCTTTTATGATTCCATATGAATTTTTGGGTTGCTTCTTCTATTTTATTAAAGAATAACATTGGTATATTGGTGAATATTGCATTGAATTTGTAGATAGCCCTTGGCAAGATTGCCCTTCACAAGACTGCCCTTCTCACACTGTTAATCTGCCCAATCCAGGAGCTTGGGAGGTTTTCCATTTCCTCAGTTCTTCTTTAATTTCCTTAATCAGGTTTTTAAAGTTTTCATCACAGAAGTCTTTTACATCCTCGGTTAAGTGAATTCCTTAATATTGTAGTTTTTGAGGCTATTGCAAAGTGAATTGCTTTCCTGATTTCAGCCTCACTCTTCTCATTGTTGGCATACAGGAAAGATCCTTTCATTCATATATATATATATATATATATATATAGTAATTAATAAAAGGGTTACATGATATTTGCCAGATAGAAGGTGCATTAATTCACATACATTGATACTCTTTCACATGTCTTGGTACCCATAGAAAAAAGATCCTTTCTTATATGATACACTACACCAGAATTGGCTCCAAATGGATAAAAGACCTTGAGGTAAAGGCAGATAACCTGAAAACTTTACAAGAAGGAATAGAAAATACCCTAAAGCTCTTTGGTGCAAATCAAAACTTTCTTAATAAAGTCCCTGAACAACAAAAAATCAAAGAAAGTTTGGACAAATATGACTGCATTAAACTGTGGAGCATTTGAATGGCAAAGGACATAGCTAGCAAGTTAAATAGAAAGCCCACAGAGTGGGAGAAGATCTTCACTACCCATACAATTGACAAGGGCCTCATATATAAAATTTACCAACTCACACAATTGAATATCTCAAAAACAGGGGCCGGGAGTTTGGGGTAGTGTTAGAGTGTTTGCCTAGTATGCACAAAGACCTGGGTTGGATTCCTCGATACCACATACATAGAAAAAAAAACAAAACAGAAATAGTGCTGAGGCTCAAGTGGTAGAGGTCTAGCCTAGAGAAAGACCAAATCAGTTCTCAGGTTATGGAAACAATACCTCTGTGTGTGTGTGTGTGTGTGTGTGTGTGTGTGTGTGTGTGTGCTTGTGTGTGTTTCTCAACCTACCATGTGACATTATTCTTTTTCTCTCTCTGTCTCTCTGTCTTTCATACTCTCTCTCTCTTCTTTTTTGTTTTGTTTTGTCTCTCTCCTTGAGAGAAACATTTTGTCACTGTATCTGACTTTAGTACCTGGTATATTTTATATACCTTTATTTCTTTATTTGAAATAGGGATGAGAAGAGGAAAAACAATATAATTGGAGGGGTTAGGGAGAGGGAACATGGGACAAAAATATCAGAAGAGTTATCGCAGTTGAGGAAGTAATGTACCCACTACCTGACAAATGTAACTGTAAACCCTCGGTATATCACCCCGACAATAAGGTACAATTAAAAAAGAAAGAAAATTTTAGCTCTGATACACATTTTACTTTCTGTTCTAAAGAAATATACACTTTATAAACATCTAGGACTCTCTGAGAAGAAGATTATAATAGCTCAAAACCTAGGTACATAGGTCATACAAGATGAGACTTAATTAAAGAAACTAGGATATGGAAACAAGGGTTTTATCTTGTGTGATTGTTTTTTCTTAATGTACTGTTATTTCTCCCCTTTTTTGCCTTTATGTTTAATCTCATACTGTTACTGTATCTGATTTTGTTACCTGTATGTTTGTATGTACCTTCTTTTAAGTAGGAAAATGGAGGGGAGAAACAAGGTAATTGAGAAGGGTTGGGGGGAGAGAAATGGGGACAAAAACATGAGAAAGTTATCAGTGTGTGAAAAGTAATGCATATATCACCTGACAAATATAATAAGTGTAACCCCTCTATATATTATCCCAACAACAAAACTAGAGAAGGAAATTGAAGACCAGTGGGCTGGTGAAAATTGCTGGCAGAGGGAAGTGAAGCACAGCTGTTTCTTACCTTGGTACTCTTTCTGTATGAACTTCTCAAAAGGCTACAAAGTAAAGCATAAGATACATGAAAAAATAGCTCTACTACTTCATCACTTTTGCAAAAATTATATTTTGCATCACAAAATAAAACTGACACTATATAACCAAATTTGCTTAGTAGAATTATAACAGCAGAAATAAATTAAAACTTTGATAAGAAAAATTTTCTTTTAATAAACTAAACAAAATACTTTATCTAATATCACCTTTTGTACTGGAAAATCGAAAAGAAATGTATCCAGGGCCCGGGAATTTGGTCAAGTGATAGAGAGCTTGCCCTGGTTGGATTCCTAGCAACTACATACAGAGAACAAGCCAGAAGTGGTACAGTGGTTCAAATGTAGAGCTCCAGCTTTGAGAAAATTCACAAACCTCCAGGCCTTCAGTTCAAGCCACAGGACTGGGGAAAAAATGTACCCACTACCTGACTTATGTAACTGTAACCCTTCTGTACATCAGCTTTACAATAAAAATTTAAAAACTATAAATACTTTTTCTTAGGGTTATTTTAATTTTATTATTGTGTTTTTAATGTTATTTTTATTTTAATATTGTGTTCTAAGGTAATTTCTATTGTAAGTCAATATTCTAGTGAAAAGCAAAACAATTCACATTGTTTAGTTCATGTCTAAGAAAAATTACTATTTCAAGTAAATGCATGGATGTAATTGTCTTGAATTATTTCTTTATGATTAAGATATTAAACAACAGATGCTCAAATATTAGCTATTTTTAATCTTCATGCATTTTTAAAATCATTATTTTCATTATCTAATGTTTTATAGTAAGTCAGAATTTGATATTGAAATTTGTAGTTATTTGACTGAAAATGAATTGACCATAATATATTCAGAATAATTTAATACTCACATTAATTTGTTTTATTTATTTTTGTTGTTATTTTTAAATATAGTAGAGCTCATATTTCAGAAATATAGCGAAGCACAGATTGTCAATTATAATAATCATACCTGATATTCCTACACTAAATAGTATGGTCACTCTTTGGTGTCAAGTAAGCATAAACAATTCACTATCCAGGTCAAAACTTTCTTTATAAGGACCAAGAAACACAACAGATCAGAGAAAGGCTGGATAAGTGGGACTGCATTAAACTGCAGAGCTATTGTATGGTAAAGGACATAGCTAGTAAATTAATTAGGAAGCCTACAGAGTGGGAGAAGATCTTCACCAACCAAACAACGGACAAAGGCCTCATATCTAAAATACATCAACAGCTCAAAAAATTGAATCACTCCAAAACTAATCTCCAAAGTAACAACCATCCCATTAAAAGATGGGCCAAAGACTTAAAGAGAGTCTTCTCTGAAGAAGAAATAAAAATGGCCTATAGACACATGAAGAAATGCTCAACATCTCTGGTCATAAAAGAAATGCAAATCAAAACAAGTCTAAGATTCTATCTCACTCCAGTTAGAATGGCCAGGATCAAGAAATCTAATAACAACAGACGCTGGAGGGGATGTGGCCAGGAGGGATCATTACTACACTGCTGGTGGGAATGCAAACTCATTCAACCACTATAGAAAGCAGTATATCGATTCCTCAAAAGACTAAATATAGAACTCACCAATGACCCAGCAATTCTACTACTTGGCATTTACCCAACCATCCAGAAATAAGGTCATACTAAATCCACTAGCACAAAGATTTTCATTGCAGCACTATTTACCATAGCAAAGATATGGAACCAACCCAGATGTCTCTCAGTTGATGAGTGGATCAACAAGATGTGGTATTTATTGACAATGGAATTCTATGCTGCTGTCAGAAAGAATGATATAGTCCCATTTGTAAGGAAATGGAAAGACTTTGAAAAAATCATATTAAGTGAAGTAAGCCAGACTCAGAGGAACATAGGTGCAATGGTTTCCCTCATTTATCATAATCAGTACAAATCTTGGGCTCTCCTAGCAGAGATTTACAATAGAACAAAATCTAGATGCATAAGGCCATATAGTATGATGCTAAATGTAAGGACCTCCAGGATAAGGAAACAAAAGCCATGTAATGAGTGATTGTTGTCCTTAATGTAGTGTGTTATATCTCTTTTGCTGTCCGTTGGTTATCTCATATTGTTACAATATTGCACCTTGTTATCTGATATATTTTATATATGCTTAATTGGTTGTTTGAAATAGGATAGTGAAGGGATAAATCAAGAAGAGCAGGTGTAGGGGGGGAGGATAATGGGGACCATGACATGAGAAAGAGTATCAATATTTGTGAAGTAATGTACCTTCTATCTGGTGAATATAATGTAACCTTTCTATTAATTACAATAAAATTATATGAAAAAATTCACTATCCTTTTGAGAATAACAATGGCAATTAATTTTTAAGATTTTATTAACATTGATTTGTACATCATATTTCAAATGTCCTGTTTAGTAAACAAGTATTCAAGAAGGGAATCTCTATATACAGTCATTGGTACATAGACTTTAGAACACAATTAAAATTAAGCTCAGGGTTTGTCTGTCATAGATTCATATTGATATATGGATAAAACATTATGTCTACAGAGTATGTAGCCCATCGTAGATACAATGGCAATAATTAAGCTTGCCTCATCTCATCTCATCTACAATAGCAAAATTTCTCTAAATATTCTGTTCCTTCTAAAAATATTATTTTTTCTTGATAACTTATTGCATGTGATTAAAGTAAAAGGAAAACCACTCTCCTACCTCTTTCATATTCAATATGTTCTTAAAACTATGATTATCTTATCTTGATTTTACCTCTTCAATGTGCAGCTACAATACATTTCTTTCCTCCTTCAAAATCTCTAAGTGTTCACCTCACCTGTTTTTTTTTCTGGTTAAATACCCCCCCCCCTACTATTTCTTGTGGCCATTTCCTCAGGCTTTTCCTTATTTCTCCATAATTATTGATAATTAATGAGCTCTCTTACCTTATTTTATGCTCAACTTCTCAAATTGTGATTCTTGAAAGTGTTTCATTCATATACTTTTCATACACACATGTATATATACATATATGCATTTCATTAATAACTAGTTATCATTATTCCTTGACCTTGCCTCTGTTAGCCCTTCTTGAAATCACAAATAAGGTCTGGTTATTACCAATAACTCTAATTCTGCCATGTTCTAGAAGTTGTCTGCTGCAACCTCAACACTCGATTTCTTCACTTTTTCAACTCATTCATCCAAGAATAGACAGTTTTAACACTTCCTGATGCAATTAAAATCTCCACATGCCTAACAAAGCATGAGAGTTTCTACAGTAATCTTTATCTTTTTTCCATATATTTTTATTGCAATTAATAGAAAGGTTGCATTATATTCATCAGATAGAAGGTACATTACTTCACAAATATTGATATCCTTTCTCACATCATGGTTCCCATTCCCCTCTTCCTTCACCCCCATAATTTTTTATTGTCGGGATAATATACAGAGGGGTTACAGTTAGATTCACCAGCAAGTAGGTGCATTACTTCTCACACATTAAAATCTTATCATGTTTTTGTCCCCATTTCTCTCCTTCCCAATCATCTTATTTCCCCCTTTTCCTTTCCTATTTCAAATGAACAAATAAATATATATAAATATACAAGATAAAAACATCAGATACAGTAACAGTGATCTTTATCTTTTTGTTCTCATTTCTATCCTTATATGGAAAAAGTTTCTCCCAAATTCTGATATTCCATTTCTGAATCTTCTTAGAGAAACTTATCTGACTGTTCTCATCATAAATTAAAAAAGTAAACCTCCAATGGCCAACTTTTTAATAAGAATGCAAATTCTGCCTCCATAAAATGTATTTTATTTTGTCCTCGATTATTTCTATTTTCTTCACAATCTTCACTAATCATCATATCATAAAATTCAGTTTGGAAATGTTTTTATCTAAAACATGTATCTAATCCAATATCATGTCTTCCATTATTACATTTATATCTAGCAGTCACCTTTATATATGGCCTTACATTCTTTATCTAAAGTTACCTGGTTAGTGTTTGCTGTTATCAGCTACATGAAAGGCTACTTCTTTCTCACTAACCTGCCTTTACTAACTCCTAAACATTACCCAGATGTCACATAAAGCAAATAAGTGTGATCTTCTTTTGTTTATCCATCCCATTTCTTTTCTTATGTGTTCTGCACAAGAGTATTTCACAGAGGAAAGTGCTGAGATTTTCTCCTGTGCCAGTGACATTTGAAGATACTTAATCCAATTTCCAACATACCCTTTAAAATTCTTGTCAAGGTCACTGAGAACATTTCATTGCCAAAATCAATGGAAGTTGCTTTGTCTTCATTTTAAGCCACTGCTCAGCAGTGTTTAATATAATTGATCTCCTTAAATTATTCTAGCCTCTTTTCAGTCTCTGCATTCTTTAATAGTCTCTGTTTCTGAACAGACTTTAGTCTCTGGACTATTCTAGGAAACATCTGTCAATCCTTTTGTGTTATTTTATTCTTTTGCTTTACCTTCACGCTTTTTCTAAGATATTCCATCTCCATTTAAATTGTACCTTCTTATATGTAATTATGAATATGTATATAATGCCAAAGCTTCTTTACAACCCAACTAACTATAAAAATGTCCTGCGTAATTTGTTACATTTGAATATCTAAATTATCATACAGTGTCTCAACAGTTCTCAGTTTCATATATATCCCCCATCCTGTCATTTTTTTTTGCTTTTACTATTTCATCCATTTGTACTCATCATGCAATATGATCTGTCTCTCTTTACTATAATGCAGCCACCCTAATACAAAACAACTTACTTATTATACAATATATTTTCACACTAGTCAATGAGTATTTTAGGTGAAAGAATGCAAGGTGTAACTGTTACTTTTTCCTTAGAAATAAGATAAATTGAAAACTCATAATTGCTCTTCTTTTATCAACATATATTTACTTATAAGAAATGAAAATTTGGAAGACTTTGGTAATATTTTTTCTATAACAAAGAGTAAGCCTAAACAACATCTAAGGCTTAATATCATCAAGTTAAATCTGATATAAGGACATTAGGGTTCTTTGTGTGATACAATCATCACTTCTGGTGAACTGTCATCATTTCTAATAACTCAACCTTACGTACATAGCAATCATCTCAACAAGAAACAAAAAGTGATACAAATTGCAACAAGACTCTATTCATTTGTCACAGTCCAATGACAACCATGTGATCCATTGGCCCTGAGTTTCCTACCATTTGTCAATTGCCTTTCCCCTACTCTTGACTTTCTGCTCGAACTTTCCAGATATGCTGCTATGTGAGTTGAGATATTGATACACAGAAATAAAAATTCCTTTTATGATAACATGAATAGCTATCTGTGAAATTTCACATGGAAAAAAACCCACTGAAATAGGAGTAAATGTCCTTGTTTCGGTTTACCAAAGAAATCCTTGAGTTCGTTAATTCTGCTGCTTACCAGCTGCATGGGAGCAAATATTATTGGCTAGAAATGGCCTGTGGTCCTGTGGCTTAGCATTGTGCAGTCTTTGATCTGGAGAACGTACTTTTCATAATCTAGTAGTGTTGACATCTCGTGAATTTTTGTGGATAGGACAAAGGGATGGATAGTTGGTTTCTATAGGATAAACACAATTTTTTTTACCTTTTTTAGGAATAACTGTACTTAATAAGCTGTTCTTACTTTATCCTTTTGTTTCAGAGACTGTACCCCAGGTTCATTCTCAGTCACTTGGCATGAGACGATAAATGCAACAGATTTTTATTAATCCCTCAGGATTGAAAATGAAAAAGAGAAAGAAGCATCTAAATAAATATCTAAACAATAATAAATAGCTATCATTAGTAATGAGAATTACTTAATATAATAAATCAGTATATCTGAAAAAATCTAAGCAGGAATAACAAATCTAGCAAATGAAAAATAACAGGATGTTAAACTAATTTTGAATAGTATAATAATGGCATTTTGTAGTTCAAATAAGTAAGTATAATTATTTAGTGGAAATACATCTGTTTAGTGTGAATATGTCAACATGGTAAGCAAATATATCAACTATATCAAACTATGAACATTTATTTGTTTCTATCTAAAATATAAGCCTAACGAAACTCTGCGTTATACTTGTCCACTCTATATGTAAGTAAACAGAAGTGACAAGTTATCACAGTATCTGAAATACTTAATATTAACATTACAATACAAAGCTTCCTTTTAGTCTTCTCAAACATCCTGTTAAGACATGGACATTTAATAGGGAAATGAAACTCATTTTACAGCTAGTTAGGTAGAAAAGTTAAGATTACATATTAAGCTTTAAGATTTCCTTTTCTTTTTATATTATAATCATTTAAAGCTATGTTAAACATACACTTATTTTATCATACATTTGAGGATAAGATTATATTAAAAGAATACAAAAGAGCAGTTACTTGTCATCTTACCTTACAGCTGTAAAGAAGAAATAGCTATTTAATGAACACAATATTTTGATATTTATTCTGTTTTATTAAAACCAGTTAAATGAGTTGACATAATTTACTTTCTAAAGTGTGAATGCTCATAATATTATTTTTGTTTATTCTTTCAATTAAAAATGAATCCCAGGGGCTCTTTTTTTCCATTAAAGTTGACTATTTAAATAAAATAAACGATTAAATTTTAATCAACTCATTACACATCAGAAATAAATATTTTGATCATCAGGGAAATTAATCTTCCATATCTTCACAGAAAAGTAAGATTTCACTACATGTTTCATATCCTCCAGAATGTATGTATGATATGTCACTCAAGTTTTTTACTATATTTCCATACCTAGATAGTGTTTAGTGATGTAAGCACAAATTTAAAAAAAAAACACATTTCTTGGTACTTCCTTATAGAAACTTTCTGATACTGCTTTATTTTAGAAAATACAATGATATTAAAAAATTGGTTCATGTATGGTATAGTAGGCCTTTGGGGAAAATGTTTAACATTATCTTTTTAGGTGATATGTCTATCCTAGTGGTTAAACTCAGCTCAACTCAATTCTTTGGAACTGACTCTGAGTTTGATTTTCTTTTTGATTGCTGTTTCTTTTTGTTTTTTGTTTTTTCTAAAACCTAGAGTTCCACACCTTGAAACAGAGCTCTACTTCACATTTCCTTTTTGAGAGTTGGTGGGTAGTTTATTGGAGAAAAATTGGCATGGATTTTCCTTCCCAGACTGTATTTGAAACATGAGCTTTAGATCTCAGACTCCTGAGTAGCTAGTATTAAGGGTGTGAGCCACCCTTAATAATCTTAATGAGCCACTTAAATAACCTTTAATGAGATGGCATTTGAATTAGAATTTAAAATGGAATATTTACTTAATACAGTTTGTACAAAAATCAAATTGTGGTTTCCTAAA